>NC_140471.1:33210624-34410624 GCF_051167445.1 Perissodus microlepis | reverse complement strand
AAAAAGCACATAAATGTCCACAGCACAACTTTGTGAAAGACATGACAAGCCACAGGATTGGGTGGGGGGTGAGGAGTAATACGAAGCGAACACAGCAGCCGCCCTAATTATAACTCCCTCCCCTCCTTGTGGCACAGTCCACCTTATTTGTATTAAAGTTACATCATCTTCAGTTTGACCCGCCAAGCCCAGAAAGTCAAGATGAGAATCAACCAGTCATCAGACTTCACCAAGCAAAATGCTAAAGTACCAAAAAACAGCACTGGCATATAAGAGCAAAGGACAACTACAAAAACAACTGAGGAGTAAATATAATTTAAGACTTTATAAGGTGGCCCAAATTATCATGTTTTCTAAAATTATCAATAAACCTTATAAAGAGAAAAATTTCCCAGTCATCACATGCAAACGTTAGTGAAAACTGACACAAGTTAAAACTGATAAAATTCCAACATCTGGTGATACTTACCATTTTCTTCTTCAGCTGTGGCTCAGTGCAGAGTCTGTGATCCAAGGTTCTTAAATCCTGTACCGACTGCAGCGGCAGAGGAAGCGTCTCAGCATCTGGAGGTTCACACAGCAGATGAATTTCGTGACCGCAGTATTTTTAGAACAGTGCTGTTTTGCTTTTTGATGGTTTCCAGTGAAACAAGAACCTCTAGAAGTATTGCTTAAAAAAGAGATACATAATCACTTGTGTTGTCAGATACCAGAAAGCCTTTTATGTGCTATTCTTAGACTGACTGGAGCTGCATCTACCAAAGTACTACGTATTTGTAAATGTTCCTTCCTGTTTGGCTGCAGTTTCATTAAGCTGTGACTGACAGGTAGCAGCAGCCTTATATTTGGTTGGTTGGTTAGGGAGAAAGAAGATAATTATGTGTGAATTATGTGGAACAATAGTCCAGTCATGGAGGTAGCAGTCTGACCTCCCTCTGCCTATCTGTCACTTCAGCTCCTGTAGCAGAATGCACAGGCAAAAGATGCACGTCCTGATATACTAAGCTGGGCAAATTCACACAACACTGATAGGGCAAGAGAGCAAGCAATGCATTAAACAAAGGAAACCAGACTAAAGACTCAGGAAGAGGAATTAGTGAAGCGCTACAGGGCACAGCCAAAGCTAAGGCACTGCACTCAGAGCTTTGAACCATCCTGCCGTGGGAAAAGTGACATTGCAGCTCTTTAGTAAATATTGACAGTAGATTTTCAACAGCCAAAGAGGGTTTTGTTCTGGTGCAGACTGTTCGTAAATGTGCCCCATAATTCATTCAGTCTGTCCTGGATCTGTCTCCTTTCAGCAGGACTTGCCTGAAATAACTTACACCTTAGCAGATGCCCAGACCATCTCAAATGGAGCAGCAGCTGTACTCTAAGAGGGGTTTGAGTGTCAGGGTGATCCAAAGAGCTCCACTCTCTGAGGGAGTTTGAGGATGGCAGGGGCTCTCGAGGCAAACTGGTCCCGTTTGAGGGGTCAGAGCAACTGCATGAAGGTAAGAACCAGCAGCCGTGGGTCCACCCTGTTGTGAGCAGTGGAGGTCCACTGCTTTGTGTTCAAAGGAAGAAGGCCTTTGGGGTCCAACTTCTGGATGCCTGAAAATTAAAATGAAACCTGATATTACAGTAATGCTGTAAGAACAGAACCACAGATTATCTCAACAATTCTAATCCATTATGATTTCAAAATACAGAATAATGATGCAAAAATATAATATAAACTGTTATGGTCACACATGGGTTGTGGAGCTGACATAGGGATGTACGTCTGCTACTGACATGATAAGGTCTATTGTGCATTAATGTTTGATGATACGGAGCTGTGCTCCGTAGCTGTTGTGATCCGGTATAATTCAGACTGACTCTTGTAGCAGTACCTTCACACATCAACTTGTTTGTCTGAGAATGAGGAGTTTTTGCTTCACATTCAGTCTGTCAGTCTAAAAAGTTATTTAGATTTAGAATATAGAACCAATAAGCAGTCAACATCTAAAAACGTGCTAGAAGTGTTACTTAACAGACGTTTATCACCAGGTTTGATACTTGATAGCATTTTGCTAGCACAAACACATGGTTATGCAGTTTATTTCATTTTTTCCCCCCCATGGGACATTAATCTGGATTATTTTTGTTACATTTTGTTAACTGTGCTGTTAATGAGCTGTGGGTAGTGACCGAAAGAACGAGATTGCGGATACAAGCGGTGGAAATGGGCTTCCTCAAAACGGTGGCTGGCCTCTCCCTTAGAGATGGGGTGAGAAGTTCGGCCATTCGGGAGATGCTCCTCCACATCGAAAGGAGCCAGTTGAGGTGGTTCGGGCATCTGGCAAGGATGCCTCCTGGGTGCATCCTGGGTGAGGTTTTCCGGCATGTCCCACTGGGAGGAGGCCCCGGGGCAGACCCAGGACACGCTGGAGAGATTATATCTCTCGGCTGGCCTGGGAACGCCTCGGTGTCCCCCCGGACAAGCTGGAGGAGGTGGCTGGGGAGAGGGAGGTCTGGGCTTCTCTGCTTGGGCTGCCCCACGACCCGGCCCTGGATAAGCAGAAGAAAATGGATGGATGGACATTTAGTTAACATTAAATGTAACTATCAGTACAGCGTAGCTACAGGATATACAGACTAATCTGAACCAGCAGTTACATTTAGTCATATCTAGAGAGGATCTAGAGTTTGTGATCTTTAGTAATAAATGTTATTCACTATGTAAAATAAGTAAAACAATAAAGAAAACTCAGAAAAAAATAACCACTTTACATTCAAAATATGCTTGTTTTTGTTTTTTACATTTCATTTTTGTTCAACTTTTTTTAAAACAGCATTAATTTTTTTTTTTTTTAAAGTTACCAAAAATTATAAAAAGGAGGAATAAAAAGCAAATAAATTAAACAGAGACAACAAACTGTGGACAACACAGAATATATGCATGTACTAGAAAACCTAAAAACATAAGACATGACAAACTCATGGTTAAACACAGTAACCATACCATTACTATTATTATTATTACTTCTGAATGAAATTAGCACAGATCATTGAGTCACTTTTGCTTGGTGTATTCTGAGTGCAAAGGCAGGAAGTACAGTAACCACCTTTTCAGAAGAGGAAGAGGAAGCAAACCAAACCTACTCACACTTCTTAGAAAAACTTTAACCCAAGTTCAGGAGTTTCAGTCTTTCAGACCCCTGTGAGAAAAATCAAACTGAAACAAACAGTAGTAAAGAATTTGCTACTGCACTGAATCCTGAAAAGGAAAAGGCAGAGAATCATAAAAAAAATTCATATTTCATTTAGACAAACATACAAAAAACAACAATAACAGCTTTATTTAAGGAATGGCTTATCCAAACACTCCCGAGGAGGTGAGAATCATGTCCGAGTGCCAAGCAAAAGGTTTACAGAAGGGAAACACAAAGAGTCTTCATGGTTTCACAGTGAATACAAACTTACCTTTCACCCTCAACAAGACCAACATTTTTTTTACTAACTGAGAAAACTCATGGTAATAAAAATTTTTAGAACTAAAAAATATAACAACAGCACACAGAATACAGCCAAGATTATAAATGACACAACTCGTGTGGGCGTGTCCTGCCGTCTCTCCTGCCTTAGGTGATGCCCTTTTTGTACAGCTGACTCTAATCGAAAAAAGGTGCGCTCTAGCACTGGAGAGCCCTGTTGGTTTTTTGAGCTAGTGAGCTGTGCGTGTGTGTGGTGGCTGTTTGCTCTGTGGAGAGGAGTCCGTTTTGGTTACTAACCCTTTTTAGCTTCTCAGTTTAATGACCAACTCCTGGGTTTTGTTTCCCTTCTTTAAAAGGTGATAGTGGATTGTCTATCTCTTTTAGGTTAATTACTAATAGAAACATTACTAAAACCCTTTAATTGAACCATTTTGGCTCCCTGTCTCCTTTTTTTCAACACAGAAACCTTTTGTTACTTTCCCTTATCCCCAGTCCTTTAAGGGTGGAACGTAACCCACTTTCTTAAAAATGACTTCTTGACAACCACCATTCTACTGATGTGGCTTTAGTGAACAGCAGATGGATCATCTAAAGCAGGGGTCCCCAATCCCAGTCCACGAGGGCCGGTGTCCCTGCAGGTTTTAGATCTCACCCTGGGTCAACACACCTGAATCACATGATTAGTTCATTACCAGGCCTCTGAAGAACTTCAAGACATGTTGAGAAGTTAATTTATTCATTTAAATCAGCTGTGTTGGATCAAGGACACATCTAAAACCTGCAGGGACACCGGCACTCGTGGACTGGGATTGGGGACCCCGGATCTAAAGGGTCAGATGGATCTTTCAGGTTCTGTGTCAGATATTTGCTGGATTGTTTCCTAGATAGCGTTTTAGACCAGCCCTCTTCTTCTTTTGTTCTCCACTTGTCCAAGGACACGACGGACATAATGCTGAGATTAGCAGCTCTGTTGAAATCCATTGTTGATGCCAAAATATTATTTTATGCCTGTTATACTGTATTACCTTTGGCATTTTTCATAGATCTCTGCTAAGCTTCTGTTATGTGATGACAAACATTCCTTTGAAAATGTATTGGTATAGGAACTGAGCTTAAAATGAGCCAAAAAAAACCCCAAAAAACAAACAGCCAATGTCAAAAGGAAAAACTTGGAAAGACCTTCAAAACACCTGGAGATCCATCACTCGAGACCACTTTATGACCATCACAAGGAAGCCCGACTTACTGGAAACAAAGGATAAAGAAATGAGGGGTGACTCGAGACTTTTGTACAGTGCAGTATTTTTTGATTATTCAGTGCTCAAAATAATCCTTATTTATTTTATACTGGGCTTAGCATGCCCCTCAGTTTATCTTCTCTGAAGCATTTTGACAGACAGAAGCTTTGAAAAGCACGTGGCTCAAGCTACTGTGCTCAGTCACATCTATATATGCCCATTTTGGGGGGATTCATTTGCCGTGACCTCGTACAAAAAGTTTTGTAAGTAAAAAAAAAAAAAAAATCTATGAAATGGAGCTTTAGAGTATCTGTGAATGGTAGTCATGGCCATTGATCAGTGGGCCTTGATCAGTGCTCATGAGAATCTCCATAATTATGATGAAGGAACTGACCTCCCAGCCCATTGTTCCTTCAGTGGCGCTGGTTTCAGTCATTATGCGAATGTACAGTTTATAAGATTGGGGAAACCTGCAGTCAGCTGAGACTGTCACTTGGATGAGTAGTGTGATGCCTGAGCTTTTAGTTTACCAGGTTTAAATTACACACATGCTAGCCTCATGACTTTAAACGTTGTCTTTAATATAAGCTAACTCTATGATAACAGATCAACTTACCAGATGCACTTTGTTGCTGTAGCAGAGTATGGCTTTGATATGTGTTATAACACTATTATAATAAAACTTAACTGGATAAAAAAATCTTTGTCTGAACACAAGTGTTTAAACATTTCAATATTTAATTGTGTTTTTCAATTGAAGTTACAGTCATTTCAAAAGTATTCAGACCCATCTATCATCTATCTCTTAAAGGGATATAAATTCTTTATTTTTCCCATCAGTAGTGCCAAAACCTGCATCACTACAGTGAAGCATGGTAGTGGTATCATGATTTATTTCTTAACAGTAAGCACAGATCTCTGGTTGTGTTGGTGTTGTAACCACCAGAGATCTGTGCTTTGATGATGTCTTTTTAATTTTTGGTTGAATTTACTTAACCAGAACGTGACCTGTGACCTTTAAAGCCACCTGCAAAACATTTCTAAAAACACGAGTTCACTTTGTCACTAAAACCAAAACAGAAATTTTTTTTTTTTTTTTTTTTAAAAGTACAGGGGCCTGAATTCTTTCTTAAGGGACAGTAACTTGGTGGTTTTCTAAGTAGTGACTGTGATAACATCTTCTGTGAACTAGCTGGTTTCAAAGCTAATTATGAATCAAATATTTATAATTTATAAAAGGCATCTTGATAAAGAGGTTTCAACCTACATCTTTCTGACTCAGCAAATGTCAAAAGGGTAGAATAAATTTTGTTGGGTAAGTAAGCGGGCCCACCATCGTTCTTTTTCAAGTATTCAAGCTAGAAAGGCAGTAGGCAGGATAGCCCGATTGTTAGCAACAGTGACTTATTCATCGAGCCCGAAACTCTGGCTGATTGGGACCCACACCCAGTTTCACACCTTGGCTCAGGCGATTAGAGGATCATCAGGGGGTCCTTTTGTCCCTCTGGGGGGGGATACTCCCACTAGGTTTAAATCTGGGACTCTCCACCATTTGACCTTAGAACTGAAGAAGCTTCTCGGATGAGAGGTGAAACGTCTTCAAGTAACTTAAAGAAGTCCAGACGCTTTTCTTTGCAAGCTCCTTTGACTACGATGACCTGGATGACTGAGAACCTTCACAGACATTGTTAACGAAGCCAGCCCAAAAGAATGTTTCTTACAGTGTCATGATATATTTCATATATTTTAGACATGTTATTAGCTCTTGACCAGATTCTAAGAAATGCCCCCATACTAGATGCACATTATTTAAATTAGACAGTGTCACCTAATCTGGAACTAATGACTCCAATTTAAATCTAGAAGTGTACTTGTGTTTTCCTTCTGACTGATGTGCTGTTTATGTATTTAAAGTGATCAAAAAATGTTGTAAAATTAAATGCCATTAATAATGGGCACAGTTATGAGGATGAAATGTTTATCTAAACACATTAAAAAAATCTTTTTCCAACAGCGCTGTCGTTTGTGCTAAAACCTCTTTTGGCAGGTTGCACTCAAAGATGGTGTGAAAAGCCTCCACCTAGACACACAGCGCTGTCTGTGCTTCAGCATCGATGCGATGAATCATTAAAATGAAGAAGCCACTTTCAGTACTTCCCTCAAAAGTTTCATAATGTTACTCGAAAGCAGTTTTCACACATTCACTGCAGCCGTAAAGTCTTCTAAACATTACCTGAAGCGAGATCGTGAATACCCAGTGCGGTCGAATCGGATATTAGCCGATTTTAACCTCCAAGATCCCTGCTGAGCTCCCTCCCAGCACACTGGGAACGCTCCCTGGCCTAAACCATGCACAGTGATTCCAGTAGTGCGAAGTGTTTGTCTGAGCAGACTATTTCCTCCTTTCTGCTACACGTGAGATAAGACAATTCTAGAAAAACAGTTCAGCTGTTGCTTCGTTAGGTGAAGCACTGGAGACTGCTGCTCACTTAAGTCATGTTTTGTTTCCCTTTCTTTCCACTTCCCTGTTTTCCTAGCATTCAAGATATCTGTCACGATGCTCTTTTTTAGCTTTGTGATAATTTTTGTATAAAATGAGTACTGCATACATTAAGTTCTCATTTTTATTCTTCAGCCTCCACCTCACTCAATCCTCAGCATCCTCTTCTGCCACACCAACCCGCTCAGTGGCGGTCCTAGCCTGTTTGGCGCCCCGGGCGAACACTCCCTCTGATTGCTGCTTCACCCTAACATCTGTCTCCCTGTCTCATTCACACACATGAATTCTGTCATGCTTCTGCTGGCTTTCATTCCTCTTCTCCTCAGTGCATACCTCCACCTCCTCTCTAATCTGACTACAGACCTGAAAACCTGATGTAATCCCACCTCACCTTGAATCCATCTGTCACCTCTGCTGCACAACTGTCCTTCTTGCCGTCCTCATACATAACCTGCACCACATCCACAACGACACAGTGCATCTACACTTCTCCATCAACGAAGGCAAAATCCTCTCTCTTGGCATGAAACTACTATATACATTTTTTTTTTTTTTTTTTTTTTTTTTTTTTTTAAAAAGCATAATTTAGACTGGCAGCATGGTGGTTAGAACTATTGCCTCACAGCAAGAAGATCCTGAGTTCAATTCCACCATCATGCCAATGTCTTTCTGTGTGGAGTTTGCATGTTCTCCACATGTTTGTGTGGGTTCTCTCCGGGTACTCTGGCTTCCTCCCACAGTCCAAAGACATGCAATTAGTGAGGTTAGGTTTAACTGGTAACTCTAAATTGCCCATAGGTGCGAATGGTTGTCTGTCTCTAAGTGTTAGGCCTATGGCTGACTGGCAACCTGTGCAAACTGAAGACAGCTTGTATAGGCTCCTGCAACCCTGACAAGGATGAGTGGAAGAGAATAAATGAATGGATAATTTAGACTAGTAGAAATTTTTTTGCAGATTTTCTCTAGGGTTCTTTGGGCAGTAATTGTGTAGTGAAAATCATGTGATAAGTTCTAGCGTGTTTGGAGGTCCTTCCTCGGACTGATTAAAGACTGGCATTAAAACTGCAGTATCAGTAAATCAGTCTCAGCTCACTGTTTTGCCCCAGGTTCTTCATGGGTAAATCTATGCACACTGTGCCAACCACAAACGACTGAAACCTGTAGGAGGGAAGCTAAATTACCTGTTACTACCTCGTTCGTTTTAAAACCTGACTGTTTTTTCAGGCGTCTGTCCACGAGTCACGTTTCTCACGTAATGTATTTCTACTGTAACAGCCTTATCTGGGGGTTTTACTTTGCAAACACGCATGAGAAGCATCGTTCTGCCTAGTCAGTGTTCAGTGTTATTACTAACTCAGCCCCAGCTTACCTTTTTCTTATAATTTTTCTTGACAAATGTTACTTGGCTTGATGCTTACCCTCCCTGCTGGTCCAGCCCAGCAAACTAGCCTCACACACCTCCAATCAATGATAGCCACTGGGGTCCTGTTTAACAGGTGAGGGCTCACCAGAGTGGGCGTGTTGACGGGGAAAAGCCGCCACTGTGTCATGGCATTTGGGGGAAATTTGCGCAGGAGCAGCTGCACCTACATGTGATGAACAGATAGATGAATAGAAAAATGAGTGGGTGGATTCCATCTAATTCAATATCGACTCATTGTACTTACCACCAGACTTGACTCAGTGGTTGTTCGGCTGTTTTCAGCGCTGCTGACAGAGCAGGAAAGTTCATCCTGCCGCACTCTGCCCACCTAAAGCCGCAGCACCTTCGGCTCACTTTTACTTTTGTCTGACTTGGACCCCAGCTTTCTTATGTCTTTGTCCCTTTCGGCCACCATCCTCTGGTGCTCCTGCACCCTGCTGTTTCAGGTGCCGCAGATAACGTGGGTCACAGTTTTTACAGCCGCGGCTTCCTCTTCGGCCAAATATGGTGTACAACCGCAGAAGTCGGGCTTGTTATTACCCAAAGTTACTCACACAACGAGCCGCCAACAGATGACAGCAGCACCGGGGGAAAGGAAAGTATCTACAGCCACAGTCTGGTGTTGAAATTCTTAGAGAGGCCAGAAATACGATATAAAGCTTGGTTCAGTTAAATCTCCACATTTAAATCACCCCATTCTGCCGAATGACTTTTTCTTCGGTGGTGTTTGAACGTCTGCTCGGCCGCAGCCGCCGAAGGAGTCACAGGGAACTGTAGTTTTAAGTTTAAGTCTTTAACACACTCGCACAACATCAGTGAATGATGGTAGAAATATAATTTCAGGATGGGAAAAAAATTAAAACCTTATTTTGGACTAAAGTCAATTTGATGGTGATTCTACAAATGGATTGTAGAAAGTTGTCATCAGAGTTGCAATTGTTAATTAAAGCCGAGGTGAAAATTAAAACTAGATGTGAATGATATTTTAGTTTATTAAAAAATACAATTAAAAAAGCTAAAACATTAAAACTACCTTCACTTGATTTCAAAAGTTAGACTTTTCTTTATTGTAATAGCTACAGATTTTCCTAAATCTTACCTCTGACATATAGTCTCCATACAATAATGATTAAGAAGACTAAACTGAACTAACTAAAACTAAATATTCTCAAACAAATAACTTAACTGAAACAAGAAAATCCACTCTGGAAACTAAGTGAAACAAACGTGATTTAAAAACAAAAGTTAAAACAAACATAAAATACACTAAAACTAATAATTCTGCCCCTAGATGGTCTGCAAGTGCGATCATTGTTTCTAGAAGGACTTTTTTGGTACATATGTGTGGCTGCCCAAGCTACATACTAATTAGAGACGAGAAATCTATCAGTACTATGAGGGACTCTGGAGGCTCTGTTATGCTGTGAGTGGGAATTTTGCTGGCATTATTTGGGGCCACTTATCCCATTAAATGGTAGAAATAACTGAAAATCAATAGAAAGTTGTTCTGAATGATCTCATTTTGGTGCGAAAAACTGGAGAAATTTGTCACTGTGTGCTGTACGCATGTGTATGAAAAGAGTATCCTCTCAATCTGTCACATTTAACATCATTCTTCACCTTAGAAGTGACAGTTAAAGAAACCACCTTTACTTTAGAATCTATTTAATAGCTGTTCAAGTTCACGATAGAAACCACCTTCATAATGTGGGTAGTTTTTTGTCTTTTTCCAAATGCTTCCAAGATGTACCAAATGTAGTAACATGTTGCAGCTACTAAAAGGAACAAAACCTGAATGTGTGCTGAATAAAATGGCAAAGCAATTTCCATGGCTGTTACAAAGCATCCCAGTCCACCATAGTGACTGTCATCTGCAGGCTAAAAATTAAAGCTGCTTTAGACTAAAAGACCCACAGCAACAGCACTGGTTATGTTGACTGGAGAAATAAATAGTGAAACTTTCGTATTGAGGTTACACTTTATTGTTCCCTTAGGAAAATTTCAAAACAATTGTTTCCACTAAATATTTGCATCACCTGCACAACAACTTGGAGATGGATAATGATCCAAGAAAGATCCAAACACATCTCTCACAAGTCAGTAAAACAAGAACAAAGTTACTGATTTAAGCATAGATATGGATCTTTATCTCTTTTATTGTTGATTTCTTAGTAAAAGCTAAATGCAAAGTATAAACATATTGCAAATAAGGTAGATTAAATTGAAAAAAACAGAACAAAACACTTTCCCCATACAGCTACAGAAAATCATATCATCCAAAGCTCTAGTGGAATTCACAAACATTCACGTCTTAACATTCTGCAGTCAGAATGCGTCAAGTGTTAACATATGCAAATCAGCCAAAGCAGAAGCCTACTCTATGTGTTATATGGTGTTTTTTATGTTTTTGTCCAAAAAAATGATAATCACATACATTTGAACAGATATAAATGTTGTATGAAGTTCAAGCACAAACCCGCTGCTATCAAAAACACACAGCAACTTGCAACAAGTGAACTGGCCAGCTTCAAGCCACTTCATGGAATCTCTCCTGCCATGTGGTCTACAGCCATGGCTGTCAGTGCCACCACTCTTATGAATTTCTCTGGCTCCAAACAAACGGACAGAACCATTTCCTGCTTTAACTCTCGCGCTCGTGCTGGGAATCAGATGAAACTTTTACATTGCTCTCTTTAGACAATAAAACAGGAACAACACCTTCAGCTGTTTTGTTAAGAATGCAGTAATCACTACAGTAACATGGTGCTAGAGTCTCAACAACAGGACTGCTTGGTAAACTGTACTCTGGGCTTTGTGTCACATCCTCAAAGCTGCAGCCAGAGTCAACACAGCTGATCTCCAGGACATCTTCAGGTGGAGAGGAGGCAATCTCTGCCTCCCTGCCCCTCTCCCAGATGGAGCAGGGGAGCTGAGTATAAGAGGTGTTAGCTGGACAGACCATAGCTATAGGAGCAGGAGCCATATCCATCCCAGGCAGGCCAACATAGGAGGTCTGGCACTGAGGGAATGCCAGCTGAATCACTGGAGGGTTTAGGAAGATCTGGGTCTCTTCTGGGTCCTTCGTGTTGGGTTTTGGCACAACAGCCACTCTATCACTTATCATGCTCTCATCGGCTTTGTGCGTTAGTACATTTTTACCTTTCGGTGAAAGCCATTCCTGCAAATTAAACAAAATGAAGATGCATCAGGTGTGACGCAGTAGAAAAAAGCACACTTGTGTACTACCTGCACTCTCAGAATATGAAGCACCAATGCAGTATACACTCAGATGTTTAATGGTTTGTCACGGTAACATGCTGCCGTTACAAATTTGACTTAGGGTGTCTATTTTTTTACTTGCAGTTTTTACCATCTGTCATTGCAACCATATTTGAGTGGTTCATTTCTGGTCCTATTGACCGGTGAAAGCTTTCTCTCACAGCAGCCAGATACACAGTATCATAAAGTCTAACAACTAACTCAAGGAGGGACATTTGTAGAACCGCTACATGAACAGAAACAGACTTCTTCTCATGCTTGTTTGTGAGGCTTTAGCACTGTTTGTTATCATTTGGCCATCCACTCCTGCTCTGACTGAAAGGTCTCATTCTGCTTCTGAGGGGATTACCGTGAACTCTTCAACTCATATTTCTAGTGCAGAGTTGAGTATTGTGCGTCCATGAACTGTTTTTAACTGAATCGTGTTAGCAAAAATTGTGTGATTTGCCATAAAACTTGGTATGAATATGGTAGCACAGGACGAATGTTTTAATGATGCGCCGACTTTTTATCTAAAGTCACTTGTAGTTAGAGTTTATTTATCCTTTGAAAGATCTGGAGCTCTGCGTCACACGATTGAGGGTTTGCTTTCCAGCCACTGGGTTTATTTCAGTAAGACTGATAAACTGTCAAAATCCTATTTTGCTGAATGCTTTCTTTTATCACCAGTTACCAGATGGTCAACATGATAGACAGAACACATCCTTACACTAAACTCAGCATTTTTGCATTTCTAGTTTGACAATATGCTGGTATTCACATTTTTTGCAGCGTCAGAATGTTACTAAAGTGTCACAAACACTATGAACGCTGTCTTTGACTGACACATCAAATAAATAAGGATGCCAGAGATGTTCTTGTTAGGGGTAACCACAGCAGATTATCTGCCTATCCATGGACCTTGACCAATCCACTGTGAAGTTATCATTACTATGTGATAGATGTGTATAAAGCTTATACACATCTATCATTAATTATGTGGTCTTCTTTCATTTCTAATGTGTCATTTTGCACTGTGCTTCCATTGTGACCCTTATGTTAGGATTCCTGCACTTAATTCCTTTTAACAGAAGTTAAAATTAAGCTAAACATAAGCATGAAAACCAAAAACTCCTTCAGAAATCACTCATGTTATCTCCTCACCTGGAGATCACCTTTATGTTGCTGATACAGAGGCTGAAAGAAAGGAGCCGGGGATGGAGTGTAGGACAGAGTTTTTATCTTCATTCTGCCACACAGACACAAAATATGAATAAGAGGCACATTATCCTCATCAGACATGCAATCATTCCAAAGCTTAGATGAATTACCTTGCAGCTGGACTGTAGAATACAAACAGCAGAGCTCCCACAACCAGACACAGTGGGAACAGATATTTGGCCAATAATAATAATAAAGTTTCTGGTTCTGAAATTACACAGAATTATTGACTCACACTACAAAGATGGCAGCAAGTCCATTATCTATCAAGTATCTGTGCTATTTTACAAAAGCACTGAGAGAAAGGGAAGAGAGCAGTGCTTGTTTTTGATAAACATTGTTCAGAGAAAACACCTCACAAGACAACAAAAGGCTCCTTCACACGAGCAGCGTCCCACCTATGTTTGTGATTATGAATAGCATTAAATAAACCTAAAAATCCATTCCTTTATCATTGTCATAAAGTTGCTAAAGCAAATGTAGTTGAATTTTACTGTTAGCATATTTTTAGAAAGCTCCAGATAACAGAGGCCTTTTTTTACTTATGAAAAATGTGTCCTTTACCTTCTTCTGCTTTGTTTTCCCAGCATGTTGGTTGACTCCATTCACTCCAAGTTTCACTATATGCTTGAGGTCTATATCTTGCTTTAATGCAATATTCACTATTTTTCAGGTGCAATTTCCGATTAATAGATTCAAACTTCTTTTGGGGTGGAACCGTAAAAGTCTGTGGAAACGTTTAAAGAAACAATTATTGTCTGATTCTTTTAGAATAAAACACATTCTTAGTAAATATACTGCACATAACAGTTCATCTTACTTTGTTCTCACTGCTTTCAGGTGTATGAAGTAATATTTCATACAGGAGGTCACCACCAAGGTATAAATGGTTATCATACCGACTTTTAAATGTAATGTTGAAAGTCTCTGTTGTTTCTTGGACCACAAGCTCAGGCGGCGGTTTCAGCTGAACTGATTAGAAATATCAATCAAATCATATTTAGGTATATCAAAATGTTCCTCTAAGCATCAAGGGGGTGCATAATATTTTTTTCAGACTATCATTAAAAATGAAGCACATTAACATATTAAGACAAAATCAACAACTACAAGTGTAATTCATACTTACTGTGATGTGCTAAATAAAATTCATTTTCTAAATTGATGCATTGAGATTCATCACAAATGTCAATTTCATAGAAATTATAATCCGCCCAAAGCTTATTGTTGAGTTGACATTCACAGTAGTAACTGTGATTCATCACCACAAGTGGACAAGAAGGGCTTTTGGAACAAAAACAGAACATGGACATGTTTGTGAATTTAGAAGCAGAAACACACACTTTCAATTCTGTAAGAAAAATCAAGTATTTTATGTATTTATTTAAGAAAAACTTACTTGTGTTCGGACTTCTCCTTGAAATATAGGCTGTAGTTCGTTTTGTTCTTTCCCAATGGAATAGCAGTGATGTTGTTGAAGACACAAGTAATGTTGTGTATATAGTCAGTCACACACATCCATGATGGTACATCAGCTAGAAAAAAGAAAAAGTAGAAGAAAAGAAATATTCAATTATTATTTCACAGTTTCTGGTATTGATTACTTCAATGCTATACTTATGTATGACAAAGTAACAAATAGTAAGTTATGGAATAGTTTAATAATTATTCAGATCTTTTATTTAAGGAAAAGAGAACATTAGAATTAATATAGACATATAACAGTGTAAGAGGATGTATAAGTGGGCAGGTTTTAGCTGGTAGAGGTGCAGCTATATAAGGTTGAGGATAATCTGAGGAGCTGCGAAACAAATGAAAAAAAAATTGAAAAGAATTTTATTTTGTTTGACACACTGGATACGCCTATGTTTTTGTGCCTTATACAATTAACCATGTAATCATCTGACTCTGGGCGCTCTGTGGTCTTAGTTCTATTGGATTTGACTTCAGCCTTTGACACGGTTGACCATGATATCCTTTTGGCAAGGTTGGAAATGTTCTGTCATGGTTTAAATCATATTTCTCTGAGAGGTCGTTCTCTGTCATGATGGGAAAATATTCCTCTTCTTCTGCCCTTTTTCGCTGTGGTGTGCCCCAGGGCTCGGTATTGGGTCCTGTGTTGTTTTCTCTGTACATGCTGCCCTTGGGCTCCATTTTTGAAAAACATAATGTCTCTTTTCACTGCTATGCTGATGATATTCAAATCTACCTCCACCTGACTGGGGATGTTTCATCTTCACTACATCCTCTGTTTGATTGTCTGAGGGATGTCAAAGACTGGTTATCACGTAGCTTTCTTACTTTAAATGAAAAGAAGACAGAAATGATTGTTTTTGATAGAAATATGCCTCTGGGACAACTGACCGGTACACTCGGGCCTGTTGCTAACCACCTCACTGATGCTGCTAGGAATCTTGGAGTTTTCATGGATAGTTCCTTCAAACTAGATAAACAGGTGTCTACTGTGGTAAAAACCAGCTTTCACCAACTACGCCTAATTTCTAAGGCTAAACCTTATATACCATGCCAAGATCTGGAGAAACTCATTCATGCTTTCATCACTTCAAGACTGGATTATTGTAATTCGCTCTACTTGGGCCTCCAATCTTCTCTTCTTCAGCGATTGCAGCTGGTCCAAAATGCCGCAGCACGTCTCTTGACCGGCACTAGAAAGTATGATTCTATCACCCCTGTTCTGGCCAACTTAAATTGGCTTCCTATTAAATACCGAATTGATTTTAAAATTTTATTGTTTACTTATAAAATCCTAAACAATATGGCACCTGACTACCTAGCTGATCTCTGTATAGCCCTCAGAGAGCACTAAGATCATTGGGCCAACTGCTCTTAGTGCAACCTAGGTCTCGGCTGAAGACCAGAGGAGGCCGTGCCTTTGCCGTTGCCGCGCCCAGGTTATGGAATACTCTTCCTCTTCATATTCGCGCATCAGATTCCATTCAGTCTTTTAAATCACGTCTAAAAATGTATTTGTTTAACCTGGCATTCAAGGCTAATTAGGGTAATTTACATCTGGCTTTGCATTTAGATTATGTAATTATTTTATATTTTATTTATTTTATTGATATCTGTAATTTATATTTTATATTGTGATATTTTATCTGTATCATGATTTTACTGGAAAGCACTTTGGTGTACTTCGGTCTTTAAAATGTGCTATATAAATAAATTTTGATTGATTGAATTTTGATAATCACCAGTTTAGAGGGTAAATCTCTTTTGCTAGCAGCTCAGTCATCCCATGTGCACACTCCCTTAAAAGGTTCAATCCTTAAGAAGGCACTCTATTTATTTTTTATTTAAAACCTTGATTGGTAAATAACCAGCATATCCAGCTGTCAAATATGTAGCAGAGTAAAAAAGTACATCATTTCTCCACAGTAATAGAAATAACAATCAATTTTACTTGGTAAACATCAAGCTACTTTCCATATCTAATAATCAAAATATTAATCAAAGCTCAAAACAAACAACATGTGATATGATGATAGATCACATGTGTGACTATTTGACATTTAAACATATCCTCTGAACCTCCTACTGTTACTGACAACTGGAATGTATGACATTAAAAGCTATGCAATTAATCATAGTAGGAAGAAAAGGATGATATGATACAGCCACAAGATGAGATAAACCATAAGCTGCCTTACTAATGACTTCCCATAGCTAAGTGAAAAACATCTCCATACAAATGAGCAATACCTTCGATCCCGCTGGTCACTGCAAGGATGCCGTAGCACCAAAGCCCAAACAGGAGCTGCCAGCACTTCATGTCTTTTTGAACACAGGTATCGTTCTATGGATATGAATAAAACATGTATGTTTAAAGCCTCTTTGAATTTTGCATTACAATGTATCTACTTCTTCAGTATTATGAAATTTGTACCATTTCATCTATATTACAATAGATTGGAATTGATCTTTTCGTAAACTACACTTGTCATAGGAAAATAACAAATAAAATGCATCAAGTTTATAAGTTTTCATAATGAATAAATTCAACAGCTGACATGAGTTCAGTGATATTTTAGTAAATGTGCCATTACCTCAGATCTGTGGTACCAGTGATGTCTCAGACGGTGAATGAGACATAGAGCTGAGGTTTAAACTTATCAATCACATCACAGGAAGTCTTTTTTTTTTTACGTCATTGGGGTTTTTTTCCCCTCTTGCCTTCTTGGTTTGGGCACGTGCTTTTGATTTAGTTTCATTGTACTAATAAAACTGTTCAGTCTCTGAAGATTATCCTGTTCTTTAAAGTTTTTTTTTCTGTGATACAAAACCTAAAGAGACATTGTTTTATGTCACTTAGGGTTGCATTTTTATTCGCTTTAGTGCTCGTGCAAGTTTCTTTTTTAAAAAATCAACTTTGTCAAAAAAGAAAAAAAAGATAATTATTCTTCCTAAATGTATTTACTTTTTGGTGGTTTGATGGTCTTCCATAATATAGTGCAACAAGTTTACAATTTATGGGGACCCATTATGTCTACAAACACACACAGACACACACACACACACAAACTGTTACTAGTACTCTTAGTACTAAACTATTAGTGCTCATATTAAACATGTTTAAGGTTTCAAATATTGAGCCAAACAAGTAATTTCTGTGTGCTGTAGGTTACAGAATAAGGAACTCCAATGCAGGAGAAAAAAAAGCTTTTTATTAAGCTGAAGGATGAGTCCAAGGTCCAAAAACAAAACAAAACAAGTCAAACACTTCAGCAAAATATAGAGAGCAAACCAGAAAAGATACACAGAACCATCAGCATAAGATGATGGACGGTGTACACACAAAGGGTGATTAAGGAACGGGCACAGACCTCCAGTAAAACTCTGAACAAAGCACAAGAGGAAAGTAGTTATCAGAAAATAAACAGGAAAATAACTGCTTAGATAAATGAAACAAGGAATGAAACATGAATGAACCACATAAGAGGGGAAGCAGGAAGATGAGACAGAGAGAACACTGAGGGAAACCATGAGGGAGCTATAACATACTCAAAGACTCCAAAATAGGGCTGGAGCAGTAAAGTAATGGGCATCCAAAGCTCAACAATTACAAAACCATAAATGGGAACTAAAAAACCCCAAAAAGAATTAAAGCTTCATGTTAAAGAATGATAATTAAGCACTAGAACAAGTGAAGATCCTGGACACAGCTCTGAACACAAATAACAATCTGAGAACTACTGCACTGGTTTGCTTGTGACTTTTGCTGGGTTTCTCACACTTCAGTGAAGCTACCAACCACAAGTTGATTAGAGATAGGCTCGAGAGAATGGCTGCCTCTGAATGTTTTTCCTTATCAAGATTTAAATCTCATTTGGTGTGGAAAAAGTTTTGAACATCAACACAGCTGTTTGCAAAAACTGTAAAAACAAGCTTGGCAGTGACTTTAGATTTAGATTCTTTTTTATTCTTATTACAAGGTCATTTAAATGTAGCCTGGGAAATGCTTAGCCACACAGGACACAATTACTGGGGTTCTTAATGTGCAGTTTTTATTGCCAATGGCAACTGAATAAACATAAATGTCCTTTGACCTTCACTTTTGTCAAACGGCAGCCATATGGACTTGTACTGAACATCAACAGTATGAGAGGTAAGTAACAGGATAAACGATAAATAAAAAGATGCGCCAGTGTGAGGAATAAGGGAAATGAAATAAAATACAAACACAAAAATACGGCAGTGGCCTCTCTCTGTGCAGAACAAATTACAAAGAGCTAAATCACACAAGGCTCCTTTAAAAAATGTGGAAGTGTTACATACATTTTCTATAAACACTTATATTCCACAGCAATCTCAGTTCACTTGCAATACCGGAACACACAGATGATCTCGCCAGAAAATGGCTGTTCCGCGCTGCACATACAGGTTCTTTGTATCATCCATTTCAGAAATACATCATCTTGTTAAAATACTGATGTTTTACTACTGCACTGCAATTATACCAATATGTTTCAACGAGTTATGTGCATATCCAACAATTAAACTCCTCAACATTCCCGTTTCACAACCACAAATAAAAGTAAACAGGAAGTCCCAAGATGCATTTCTTGTTAAGTTTTCTTGGGAATACTTATCTGGCACTATCTGGTGTAGAGAGGAGAAGTTAGAAAACAAAAATTGCATTCTCCAAAAATTAGATTCTAGCTGTCAAGCACATAAAATGGATCACACTTCCCCACAGCTAAAGAAGCTGCACTAAGCAACTGTAGGAAATTATTCAAAAGCTCTTTTAACTGTCTATAAAGTTTAAATACACTTGCTCCTCTCTACATCAGACACTTTATTTTATTTATTATATAATCCTGACAGATGACTGAGATCCTCCACTGGTTTTCCTTTAATTTCTTATTATTTCTAGACTTGGATGTTCACTTTACAAAGAGCAGGTTTTCATTTGTTGAACAATTCACAAACCAGGAACGAGAACTTGACATGGAGAGGAAACTGATAGACATCAGATTGTGAGAAAAGACACATTCACAGTAAATCGACATCGCTCAGTACATGTAAAAAAAATCTTTGCTTGGTTTGCATGTTTGCAAATGCATGCAGATGAGCCACAGAAAATCAAAACACTAGACTAGAATCAAAGGTCAAGCATCATACCAAAGCTATCAACATCACTGTTTGAAGGCACTCCATCACTAAAATACCTAAGTATCACTTTCAGATAGGCCATCGGGAGAGGTGGGACAGAGAGTGGTTGAAGCCCTGTAGCTTTCCTCTCCCTGCATCTAAAAGAGTCCAAAACAACATCCAGACTTTCATGTTTGAAATGATACCAGATGCTAAAAACGACCTCGACCATATTTGTTAATAGTAAATCATCTTTATTCTTAATCAAATATATAATCAAAATGTAAGTTTGGCCAATATGTTAAATGCGAAAATCACTGTTCTAATGTCTTAATCTTGTGTGTGGACACGATCCAGCTTTAACCTTGGTAGATTTGTGTGTGTCTGCAGGAATGTGAAAATATAAGAACTTTGTCGCCAAACTGTCATTATACATGATTTTGAATAAGAGAAATGGTATTACGTGTTGTAATGATAATACATAATCCTAATTCATATGTGACTGATAGTTACTGACATGACAAATTATGTTAAGTATAACATGGAAAAGAGTAAAACGTAATGACGTAATATCAATGAAGCAACCTTTGCCTTAGTTAGAAGTGAAAGGTCGAAGATGGAGGTGATGATAGAGTGTGGCTGGATATCAGGTGACATTGGTGACCGTCGAGATAGGAAAGAGAGATGGGGAGGCAAATGGGCATTTGCAGTGCTTTTTCATCTAGTTCTTGCGATGAGCAGAAGATATCATCTGAAGATTCAGTCCCTGAGGTCCGTAGTTAGAAATGGTAGTGCCAACAGGTAGTGCCAGAGGAGCCACCACCACCCAACCATAGTGAACCTACAAGTTGGTTTTATTATTTTTGACTTTTTCTCTGCTCATTTTTACCATAGGGGCAGGGTAGGTAACAGGGGCAGTTAGTACTGGGTGAATCCCCTCACCCATCCTTAGGCTCCATCTGAACTCTGTGTTGCCATAATATTCATAGAATCAGAATAGGACTTTTTAATTAGAGCGCTGAACCAGACTTCCTGTATTGGGGTGCAAGGTCTAAGTGAATTCAGCTTCATTGTAAATGCGTTGGAACAGAAAATCTGGACCTACAGTGGAAGAAAACAAAAAGTGGATATTTTTGACTTTTTCTCCTTGGTTCTGAACGAGAGCGTCGATGCCTCTGGCAATGGACAGTTGCATTAATATTGATGGTTACACCCTAGTGCAATAAAGGGGATGGACACAAGTCTTTTTGTAGAGGTTATTCAAGTTGTGGCATTTGTTAGGGTTGAAAGGACAACTGTAATCTCCATATTTTTACTTTCTTTCCTCAAAATAGCCTCCCCTCTTTTCTCTGAAAACACCATTTCATGTTTAACTTTAAAATTTCAAAAGGGACAACATTTTTTTCTTAATGTGGCACTAATAAGTAGTCACACTTTCCCAGTTTTTCCTTCCTGATTTTCTTTCAGAAAAAGGTTCATGAATCAGAATGTGAAGTCAGCTCTCTTATAGCAGCTGTTTATTGATGGTTGTTAACAATTTCTTCTTGCCTTCTTTGCCTTGCTGTTAATTCATTACGTTATAAAAGGTAAATAACATTTAATGAAAAGTCAGAAATGTTCATAATAAACAGAAGTAACAGTGTGAATGCAGCTAAATGTAAAAATTAAGATACTATGAGCACATTCTTTAAAAAAACAAAAAAACCCTCCAGGGTAAAGTTTGAACAACTTTTAAATGCATTTTTCAAAATATCAGTAGTTCACATATTTTCCAGGTGTTTTGATAAAGAAAACACATGCAATTACGGCAATGATAATTCAGAATCTTTATTGTTTTTATTATCCTTCCCTCACTTGTGGCCTCAGGTGAAAGTTTAATTCAATTCAATTTTATTTATACAGCACCAACTCACAACAGTCACCTCAAGGGGCTGTATATTGTAATAATACATACAGAGAAAAACCCAACAATCATGAGACCACCTCTGAGCAAGCACTTTAGCGACAGTGAGAAGGAAACTGAAACAGGAAGAAACCTCGGGCAGAACCAGGCTCAGGGAGGGGCCATATGCTGCGACCGGTTGGGGTGAGAGAAGGAAGTCATGCTGTGGAAGAGAGCCAGAGATTATGTTTAAAGGATGTAATGTGTCAAATTAATCATGAAGACTAAACTGAGATGTTTTGATGCAGTTAACCTATCCCCACTTGTGGATTCCAAGTCCAAAAGTCCTGTTGAAGCAACTATTAGACTGACTATGGTCACACATGTGTTCTCCTTTCCCTCACTTACTTCACTTTTAATGTCCATCACTCATTCTGATTTGATAAATGCACAGAGAAAATCCTGAATGCAATTTGAACACACAGAAGAGTGTGCACCATTGGATGGTGAATTCACAATTGTTGCTTCATTACCTGCTCAGCTTACCTTTTGCTAAAGGTGGTGTCTCTTGTACTCACTTTACCAAACATTACTCTCATATATAATTGCTGTAACATATAAGTATGATATGCTCATACTCAGAAATACACTTTTTGAAGTCGGCTCCAGTAAATGATCATAATACCAGTGCTTGCTTTGCTAGTCCACCCCTCACAAATCTAAAAAACTGGTTATGTTTTGATTCTGAAACTATGATATACATGATGTTGATGCTCAGTGTTGGTTACAGAAATAATCGTGCTGAACAGAAACAAGATTTTGGCTTCAGATTGTGATACTTGGAGTGGGTGTAAATTTGGTTGCACTGTTTTTGTTTTAAACTGAGTGTTTCTCAGCCCTGAAAAGTCTCCTGTACTTATCAAGAGTTGTTTTAAAAATTTGACCCATTCACATGTACTTTCAGAACCTGTAACTCAAAATATTTAGTGTGGAGGTAAATGTTTACATGGGTACACTCAATAAAGCTATTGTATAAAAACATTAAATAAAAATCAGCTGACTTGTAAAGGTTTTTCATGGGATGACCAACACGAAACTGTGTATTAAGTATTGTTTTAGTTTTTAAGCCTATTAACTGCATTTGAATATCATCGAGCAAATAGTAGATATGTAAATGGATCAACTGACCCTGAACCATCCCAAAGTTACGCTTCTCAGTTACTGGGGACCATGATGCACCAAGCCTTACTCCACTCATGCCTACTTCCCTCTCGAGTGGCAAGGCGGTAGAAAATGTTCTACCACTGCTACACAGAAAGACCCCAGCCGGGGTCAAACCAGGAACCTTCTTACCTTGACTTGCAGTCCACTGGGGTGGTTGTAGCTCAGGAGCTCTCTTTGGCTGGTGGTTCAACCCCTGGCTCCCCCAAGTCTGTATGCCAAATATCCTTGGGCAAGTCACTAACCTAAGCAACCCTAAGTTGCTCTCTGATGAATGCGTGTGAATGTGGCATGTTGTATAAAGTGCTTTGAGTGCTCTGGGAGAGTAGAAAAGAGCTAAATAAGAATCTGTCCATTTACCATTCCAAATATTGAGTGGTCAATAAGAATAGAAAAGAGCTATATGAATGCAAGTACCTTACATCTGTAGCCCCATTATATGCAACTATTGCATGCCAGTAGCATTTGTATAATCTCACTCTCTAGTTTTAAGTTGTTTTTCTTTCTGCTGCTGGAGATGCTGTCAATAAAAAGGAGTTCTTATTTCACAAAGTCTCTAACTGATGCTCATAGGGGACCTTCTGATGGTTGGGGCTTGTTCTCTAATATTGCAGGGTCTTTATGTCACAATAAAAAGCGCCTCAAGGTTATCACTGATAGAATGTGAAAATTATATGGATGCTAAAAGATGACATGCTAAAGCAATTGTATTGTGATCGCAGCATATATTTCATTTTTAAATATCCTTTCTAACTTATTTGATTCCGTCTTGATCAGTTAAAAGTTACACAATGTCACAGTGATTTGCAAACCATGAATTTGCACTATTAATCAACTTTATCTAGATATTTACTTTAACCCAATACATTTTTGCAGAAGATACTAAAAATTTAGTAACATGTATTACAAATTTTCTCAGACTTATGTCTGAACTGCACTTTCATGCTTAAACTTTGTATGATGCAAAATTGACACAATATTAAATTTAGAGGTGCAATGACATCTCCGTAACAATGCAAAAACATTTACCATAGAACATCTCATCTATTATTCATTGATTGTGTTGACACTTTTATTTTACTGATCAATGTTTTAAACTGTTTTAAATATGGATGAAGTTACATTTAACACTTTCAAGTGAAACACAAAGTCTGAAGAAAAGACACACAAGCAGACTCTATACAACTGGAGTTGAAGTTTTTCTGACGCATTTGTCTCCTTCCTGCTGATGAATGAGATGAAGACTAGTGAAATAATCATCCTCAGATAACATTTTGCTCCAAATTTGCACTTTTGTCTGACATTGCACAAAGCAGGACTTTCAGTGGTTTCTGCCAAAATGCATTTGCAAAGAAAACAGACATTATCAATATCTTGATAAGGCAGCATGCATGCTAACAAAGCATGCTTTGATAGTAACAAACTAACAAAGCATGCATGACCATGAGAAAATAATTGGATTTCAAAAAATGTTCAGGCAATCTAAATCAAAGCAGAATTTTGATTGATGATTTGTTAAATTCTGTTGAGTCAGCATTGAAATAATCAGACTTTTGCAGCATTTTATTATTAAATTAAATCAACACTTATAAGTATGTATGTAAATGAATTTGCATTTCACAGAATCACTGTATTTTTATTAAATATTATTTATTTCATTTATTTTTATCTACTGATATTTTCAGGCATAGAGTCTCTTTCTCTCTCTCCTCTCCCTTGGAGCTGTTCTTTTAAAATAACGGAACAAGACTATAGTGCAAGAAAAAAAAACATTCAGACTATAAAAATACACAACATTACAGCATGACCACTCAACTAGGTTCTTTTTCTAATTCAAATATCATCAACAAATCCAAGTCTTAAATAAACGTGTGCCCCACGGCCCAACAATCTGAAACGGTAGCAGTCAGTCAACTTTGAATCATTGTGATTCATGGAGTTCATTCTCCAGGTGGCTTGAGTCTTCTTGAATAGTGCTACATTATCATCCACTGCTTGACATAATTTGAATTTGAGTTCGTGTGCTGATGAAATAAATCAGAGTTGATCTGATCTGCTGTATTTGAGTCTGATGCTCCGGGGCTGCCACACTCCCCAAAACCACTATCAATTGTGTCCAGGTCCACATGAGGGTAGCCATCTTCTGACTGCTCAAATGAGTCAAGGGATACCCTCTCTGGTTCATTAAACTGATCGTGAGGCTGGAAGTTTAGGTTTTCCACTAATAGGTCATTGGATATGCGGTTTTCATGCTGTGGTAATACCCCACTTTGTCTGTCCATCCTGGACATGTGAGGCTCCTCTAAATCATAGCTGGCATGCTCTCTGTTGTCTTCCCCAAAGGAGCCCAAGCTTGCCCCATCTTGGTAACTTCTTAGGGAGCTCTGTGATGCAACTTCCTCATCAAAATCTTCTCCAGATAAGGTTACAGTATGGATGGAGATGTGTCCAGTGGAGTGGCTGTTGCCCTGTGAACTGTCACCGTCTGGAAAGTGCAGCAGCATGTTGCTGTGAGGCTGCAGCATGTGGTGGATGTCGCCACCTTGATTCGTCTCGTTGTCCTCATTGTCTCGCTGCTTCTCGTCGCTCCAGTGAAGTATGTCATGCTGCTTCTCACTCATCATCTGAACATTTGGACTGATCCTCAGGTAATCATACTCACTGAATACAGGCTTCACCCATTCCTGTAAGAGAAAAAAGGGGAAAACATCAACATGCTGGACTAAAGAAATGCTAAAAAGTGTCAGTTGAATGTTCAAGAGTGTGCTTTGTCATCTTCTCAAGGAAACAGTCTGCACCAAAAGATTTGCATGAGAATTAAAATTCTTTCTCTCTTTCCTAACAATGTCATTCACTGGCTGCAGTGTGAGTGCCTGCCAAGCATGCTGCTACCCTTCTGCACATCCAAAAGGTTGTGCAGAAGCTGCTTTACAACCCACTACATCCACTTTTCCACTCAGGAAGTGTTTGAATTTGAATATCATATCTATTATCATTGCTCTAATGTGTGGGGGTCTTGCCGTTTCTCTCCCCACCTCCAGCTTTCAGTGTATGTATGTGGAAGGATGGGGAGGTCCCAGAGGAGAGCAAAGCTGCCAGACTGCTGGCGGAAATATCAGTTCATTTGACTTTTGTGGTAGATAATGGATTTCAATATTTTCACTGTTACCATGTTTTACCAAAGAACTAATACTTAATTAAAAATCACCTTTTAAAAAAGCAAAACAAGTTTGCTTTAATGTTGAGAACCTTGTCCTTATCTTAGGTTCTTTTGCAAGTGTGGTTGAGACATCCGGACAAGTACCTAAGTGTCTGGGGCTTTCACAGGATCAAAAGATTTAACTGTTAGTGCCAGGACCAGAAATGTTAAAATGGTACAGGTCCTGAAATTTTTTGTTTCGACTAATACAAATACAGTTTGAGAATATCTGACATTTTAGCCATTAGAAATCATTATTTTTTTTAGCAAACTAGACAAACAGGAATTAAGCTGTGACTAGTCGCATGTGGAAAGACTGCAGGGAGTAGCTCAAAAGGAGCATATATGTCCTATGCTCTAAGAAAATATTTGTGATTCTTACTTTAATGCACTATTAAAGTATGTCTCTTTCTTAAAATGCACATTACTTTACAGCAACCCATACGTGTCAATGAGGTGTAAACTTTCTGCAATTACCACTGGCTTGCAGCAAGCTGATGGCCAGATAAGCATGAATCAGTTTCTCAAAGCATAGGCCACCACATCCTGGAAAAAAAGCTCTTCAGCACGACAATCTTTTTAAAATCGCTGAGAGAAAGGAAGCACTCTGCACCACAAGGGTGAAAGACACTGCAAACAAACTACAACCATATCTGAGTGAAAGACGTATTACAGAGTCAAAAAAAAGAAGGACGGAAAGAAAGGAAAAAGACTACACTGTCTTTAAAATTAAAGATTGTTTTTAAGAACTTAAAAAGTGGGGAAGTGGCGGTGGAGTGGGTTACCCAACAATTAGAAGGGTAGCAGTGCGAAGCCCCACTCCTCAAATGTTCCTTGAGCAAAATAATCAACTCTGTTTAGTGCTTAAAGCACCCTAGGCATTCTATATGAAAGCGTGTGGGAATAGGTGAATGTGGTTTGCAGTAAAGTTTGTTTTAAGCCCCCCCCCCCCGAAAAAGGTTCAATTACCTATAACAATACTGCCACCTTCTGATAAGAACTGGTGCCAAATAAAGAGTTACAGCGGGACAGTATGCAGTCAACATTGACTCTGTTTCCAAAACAAAAGTAACTGTAAAAATAGGTTTAAATAAGTAACTTAAAAGTTGTAATTTTAAACTACTATATCTTGTATGTTATCAGCTACATTTCTCAAAGTTAAATAAAAGAATTACTGTTTATCAAACCAAGTAAGAATAATCTCCTCTTGCCTGATGTTGTTTCTGACATTTGCTGCAGCAGCGCACTCTACTGAACAATGTGTGCAACTGCATTCACGGCCAAAGCTAATAAATTCGACTTGTTGCTCGTACTCGGGTGAAATTCATCAACTAGAGTGAGAACTGAGGCGGAGGTGTGGGTTTTTTTTGGTCTGTCACCAAGATTGCTGTGGGGCTAATTTTATACTTTCTGGAGATGTGGAACATTTGCAATGGAAGAACCGTTCTGCGGTAAAAGGTCTTAGACTTTGACAGACTCACACACTGCAGGGGCCTGTTTATTTTAAAGGTATGTTTAAATTATACTAGCAGGTTCTTTCAATGTGCTCTACACTCATTTATAAACGAGATGTGGTGAAGCTGCTGTACTGGATTGTTTGTATTCTAAAGAAGCAGCAAATGAGAAGCAAAAGCAGACATGATAGGGTGTTTTATGTAAGAGACATTTTAACCCAGCTATTTAGAAATACAGTGCAGACTATCTGCTTGGATTTGAAATGAGTTGACATAAAGAAAAGGGAGTGCATTTTGTAAGAAATAATGATCAACATTTCCCTAAGCTTAGAAAGAAAAATAGCATAAATCACATTAGGGTAAATACACAGGGTAATAGAAGATGAAGCGATTCATAAAGCAACAGCAAAACTATTTCAAAAGTGCAAACCACAACCTTTTCACTTGTGTGCCTTTCAGGTGAAGAGCAGGCTGTTTTTAGTCTAATACTATGTCAAATCAAAGATCAAAATAGATTTACCGGTGGTATTTTCCACTGGGGTGGAACAGGTTTGACTTTTATACACAAATATCAACCCACAAGATTTCATACTGATATCTGAAAAGGTTCTTGAAGCCCCTACACACTGACTCATTCACATCACGGAGTCCCTTAGTGTGAAGTCTGGGGAAAGTCCCACATAACAGGGTCCAGATGTGCAGAAAGTCCCCCTGTGGCAGCACCTGCTGGCTTAATTTGGAAATTACACACAAAACGCAATGAGTGACCTTGTTTTGCTGTCTTACCTTGAAATTCCCTTCGTAGTTGTGATACAGGGGTTTGAAAAACTCATCCGGGCTCGGGATGTACGTAATGACCTGAAGTTTTCTCTGCCAACACCTGAGACAAATGTGAAATGATTTTAAAACCAAACAACAGGCAGAGAAGGAAAAATGACATTTATAGCTCAGTGTCACGTCTTATGGAGGCGATTTTCGTTTTCAGTACGTGAGCTGAGCAGTTATGAAGTTGTGGTCAAAGGCAACAGCTCTCTCAGTTACAAACTAGAAATACTGATAACACAACAGATTTCATGTGAAAGACTGTACAGAGTTAAGCAGAATTCATTAGTCACATCTTGCTATTTGACTATTTGTTATCTATAAGACATAATGATAAGTTTATTAGTAGTAGAGAAAATTTTCCTTTCTATGAAATGAACACTTGAAAGTTGTTAACAGCGCTGCGACTTGACCCGACTAATCCTTGTCTGGATTTAGATTCTTTACCGCCGTAAGACGAGGAAAACTTTGACGCACGTTTCAGCATTGTTTGTTGCCTAAACTGAGAGGATTCTCTGGGCTGGAATGATAATAAAGGACTTTTTTTTATTATAGAGCTCCCTGCAATAATTACGACATGTGACACTATGTCACATGTCGTGTCACTTGGAGCGTTTTTCTGTATAAAACAAGCCACAGGTTTAAAATAAACAAAGCTGAATCCAACAGTTTGTCCCTGAAACAGTTTCTACTAAAACTGATCAACGTTTATCAGTGTAGAATCACTTTCAGCTGTGGCTAACACTGTGCCAGTGGCTAACACAGTGTTAGCCACTGGCACAGTGTTAGCCACTGGCACAGTGTTAGCCATTCATCTGTACCCGAGAGAGATGCGTTAGAATAATTTCAAAAACCCAATATCAAAAGGTGTGATCACTCCACTGAGAAGAACATTTCATCATCATTATTTGAAACAGGTAAGAAAGAGAAAGCAAAAAAACAAACAGAACAAATGTAAGCACAGAGTTCATGTGCTTTTGTGAACTTGTGTAGGTTTCTTGTAACCGTGTGCACTTGATAAGCGAGGTGTTCTCGGTTCTCTGACACTGATGCTCTGCATAACTTCCTATGTCTGCTAGCCTTTTCAGTGCAAGAGCTGCACACGTACACGCTGCAGTGGTTTTTCTATATGTGGGAGGTGATGCCAGGAAAATGCAGATTAAAGCTTTGTTAATCATTTACTGGAAGCGTTACTGTTGACCTCCAGTATTAAATTGTTTCAACTCTGCCGAGTTATTTCTTTTTGTGCAATTAATGAAGTTTCAGCAGAAATCTGACAATGCAAACGATTACGTTTTTAATCGTGATTGTTTGCTGGGGTTTAAAAAAGAAAAGACAAACAAAACAGTGTTTCAAATACTTACGTTTTCTGTGAATAACACAGACCCAGGCAAAAAATGAAGACAATAATGATGGGCAGGAAGACGTGCCAACAAGTACCTGGAAAGAAGGCATTTAAAATTTTTAGTCTTAGACAAACAAATGACACCCTTCCTGTTACTGAAGTGTATGCATGAAGACACATGCAGAACGTAAACACATAAGACACTTTCAAATAAATTCGGATAAGCTTTCACCTTCAATATTGATGCTACTTTGAACATTAAGGCTACCTTTGACATTTAACGCCTCTGTTTTCCAGTTTGTAGTGGAACTCCATTCACTCCATGGACCCTGAAGGGCATATGTAGGACAAAATGTGGCTTGAACATCCACAGTATAATTGGTATGTGGTTGTAGTTCATTGTGGTTTATCAGAATTTGCATTTCTGACACTCTTTCCTTGGAGAAAACTGGATCCTGTTAGGAACAAAATAAAAAACATCAGAATTTTGTAAGCAGAGAAATTTCACAGTAATGTTTTTTTTTTTCCCAATCTCACGTCCAAGTTATTGGTTTTTATATTTATATTACCTTCAACAAGTTTTCGCTCGTTCTTATGCGGACTCTGTATCTGAGGCAGTCCGCGGCAGCGCTGTCATGGCTCCAGGTTATGTTGTAGAATTCCGCTGCATTTTCAACTTGAACGTTTAAAGGAGGCTTAAGTTTCACTGTGAAAACAAAGCCCCAGGGGAATATTATGAAAATGTGTGCATGCCCAGAAATGGCAGCTGAACATTATTTTTAGCTTTTGTTTTAATTTCGAGTATAAAACAGATGGGTGGGCATTCACCGGCAAACAACAATTCGGGTAAATTGGGAAAGTTGCCAGAATGATTCTTGTAACTTCTGGATTTTCTGAACTCTCAATCTGTGTTGAAAATTGTTTAATGTATGGAAGGTGATCAATAACCATACGCCTATAACCAAAATAGGGAACATATTTAACATGCCTTAATTTGTCTTTAACACACATTTTGATGCCACTGAAATGTCACTGGAGGACCAACAGGCTGTTTTCTGTAACAGTTTTGATGACTTTTTTATGTGTTCAGCAGAGATGACAAATAGTGAAATGTCAGACTGAGGAGTTATCAGTTTTACTTACCCACTTCACTCAGGTTCCAGCTGGATGACTCATTTATGAATGAGCTGCCTTCTTCACTGACTGTCGTGCTGCAGACTGTTCCAACTGATGCAACATCAATAAAGGGCTTATCAATTTGACACCAGGACTGAGGCGGTCGGATAACACAGCTGCCATCAACGTCTGCATCTTCACCCCTAAAAAAAAAACAAAACTGACTGTTTTTAATGGTGTCCTGATGATTTGCAGGTGGTTCAGTCGTGCGCTAATATTTCTATAAGCAAAATATACCTGAATAAAAACATAAATATTCATTAGCCCATTAACATTTTTTGAAGCCCACTGTTAAATATTTAAAGTGATTTTTAAAAACACAAACATTTTTTATTTGTATTATCATATATGAAAAAGAAAAGCATCAACTGATCAACTGAGGAGCGCTAAATATTTAATAAATATAATGAATATGAACTAAAGCGATTAAAACTTCAGTGGTGTTGAAACAGTGTCGCTGCCAGGGAGTGCAGTTTGTCTCTGGTACATACACTGTATGCTACATACTGTCTCTTTAATGAGACATAAATCTAAAAATGTTTGTTCGTGCCACCTGTTTTCTGTGAAATACAGATAAAGATTAAAGGCTTACACTTGTTTTAAACCCATCTTGGGCAATCAGTTCACACGGAGACGGCTGTTCGTACAAGTGTAAACAACCACCAATAGGCTAAGTAAGGGTTGCTTTGTAGACTAAAAGCTGATGTGTCCCCAACGAGACCCCAACAACAAAATACGTCATCAGTGCAGGACGTGGTGGTCCTTCATTGGCATCTCCTGCACCCTATTGCAAGTCACAAATTGCGATGTCAGTGTCACCAGTTGGAGTGGCCTGTAGGGCTACACACACATTAGATGGGAAAACTTTTTTGCATAATTCTCCCTAAGCAAAGTGTACAGGGGAGATCCTCGACCTTCTAGTTGAAATGACACCGAGTCAGGGAATTTTGGACCCAAATGACACAAGAAAGTTCTGATGTGTCCACTTGTGGTTAGATTGACCAAGAAATAAAGTCTAAGATAGCCTATTATTGTTGTATTTTAATTCATAAACACTGGTATAAATGCAACACTGGTCGATCAGCTCCTCATGCCAACTATGGCAAATAGATGAAAATCAGTTTATGCACTAAAACTGGACAATTTGACAACACATCTATACCATAAAAAAGTTACTGAAGCTGGTAATGCATAAACCAATCAATCATTTCAAACAATAGCCACGCTGCAACTTTTACCTGCAAATGACACTGATGTTAAGGGGATTCATCGGCACAGAGGCTGCGCACGAACAGTTCAACAACTCATCGTAGTCTGTCCAGCAGGTGACATTGCAAAATGATGCAGATGCTAAAAAAAACATTAATATTTATTAGTTTTCCAGTTTAATAATATTCTTCAAAATCAAAGCATTTCTTTTTTTTGCAGTTTTACTCAGTTTTACTCAATTGAAGAAATTAATTTTAATAAAAAATGTAGCCACAAAAACCACGACAAGACAAACCCACAGCGTACAGTCAGCGCATCCGAAATACAATAAATGGATCAATAACTACAGAAATCAATGAAGTAAGAAAACAAAAAGATTACAAAGAGCTTGCTTACCTCCATGAAGGACAAGAGCGAGGCGCCACAGCAAGAAAAAGAACACATGTTGGGGAGCCATGGGGCCACCCGCTGCTAACAGCTGCATTAAACACAGAAGAATTTAGAAAAAGCTGTGGTTGTGTGGCAGAAAAAAAGTGTTTTAAAAAGATATAAATAAATAGCTTTTTTGTAACTGACTTCTAAACTTGGACAAAGTGAGTAAGTGGCTAAAAGTGAATATCCGACGAGATGAGCGTCAGGTTTAGCAAGAACACTACAGTGTATACTTTTCTTAACAAATTCAAAATCCAAAAAGAATCAAATTAATACTGGATGATCATAATCTTGGCATTTTCAGTTTTTCACAGAGAAAAATAAATTATGATCTTACCGTATTCTAATTAAAACTCCAGCAACTTTACCGGTGAGCGAAGCGTCAGAGTCACAGATGCGCTGATGTCTGTGTGAGAACGCCAAGCGGAACAAAGCTGAGGCTGTCGGGCGTCATAGTCACAAGCGTGACTAAGGATGTGGTTTCAGACTCTTTGAGCAGAGTCAGTGTGGTGCTTCCCACCACTATGAATATGCAACAGATAACTAGAGAGAAAACGTCAACAGGAAACTGAAATTATCATCAAGACAATGCTGCCATATTTGTGTCACCTAATTTTAACAAACAGCAGGACAAAAATAGATTTTTGAAGACCGAGGGGTGAATTCATTTTAGCATATTTAGAACCCCAGAACATTTTATTCTTTTACCGACTGTCGTAAAATGTTTTACTCTTAGAAGAATATCATATAATAATATAACTTTAATAATGCATCATTTGTTCAAAACATAACCAAAAATCTGTTTCATTCCTGTAATAATTTTGACACCTTCCAAAAGACCCCATCACACACCTACTTACCACCTAATAACACTTAATTGGGGCTTTTTTAGAAGATTCCAGCAAACTGCAATACGTCTAGCCATATGAGTCATAATGCTGATGCTGAGCCCCTCGGCACTCGCTTTCAGTAATCAAATTAGCTCTAAATGTTTGCAGCTCACCCATTTAATAGCAGCTTTCTCGAGTCACATTCCAGGTGTAAACAGTTTATTATCTTAAATATAAAAGAGCACAGTATCAAGCTTTATATCAGAGGGTGTTATCAGATTGACATCACTGTGTGGGTGTGCAGACATGTCTATTTAATGTCATTGTATCAATATTAGTCAAATCCAAATGCCATTTTACCACACAATTACACAAAGCCAAGCATCTGCAGTGTCTTTAACTAGGTTAAAAGACAAAATAGAAAAAAGTGAAAAAAATAACAAAGAGTCAGTGGAACAGAGCAAAGCTTAAAATATCACTTCACCCCATGATTTCTTCTAAAGCCTTCAGATGATAATTCTGATTGCTCCAGTGCCGGACAGGACAGGCAAATAAAAAAAAAAAGAAACATGTGTCATCTATGCAAAAGATGTGCAAGGGAAGTCGTGCATAATACAATAAACAATACTTTTGCACAGTCATATGTCTTTCTTTATTACTCTGTCTGAAGAGTCTAAAGGTTAGTAAGGGGTAAAGCCAAATTATTAGCAAAATGGAGCTTTGACAAGCAAACCGAGCATTCACTGAAAGCAGCACTGCTCGTCTTCCTCTTCCTCAAGTGCAACTCTCAAACAAAACACTAACCACCATTTAGCGGTTAGACACCTAAATGTAAATAGGAAAAAAAGTGACGATGGCTCCTGTAATTCCTGTGTGGTTTGTCTGTCTGTCCACATGTTTCTCAGCATGATTAGACAAAATCTACCAAGTTTAATCTTATGAAATCATGCAGTTGAGAAAATGGGAGTGAAAACACCGGGCACAAATTTCCAGCTGATGTGCAGCCCTCTTTGCTAACACACAACACGAATAGTATATTTAGACCTTTTACTTATAAAAATTCAGACTCCAACTCAGCGGCACAGGACAATCCTGTTGTGTTTTGCATGTAGATCACTTTCTTTATAAATCTAAAAGACAGTTGATTTGTCTTTGCAGTGGGCCTGCTGGCCTTTTAGATTTCCCAGAGCTCTGCATTATAGTGAGAAGTACTTTACGTTTTTGATACAAGAGAAAATCATCAGTATATAGATGTGCCGGGTAGAATCACATTCATATAACAGCTGTGTTGACCTCTAGGCATCTCCACTTCGTTTGTTGTGTTCTGTGCTTTGTTTTGCAGCAGGTAACTGAGCAGCAATATAAAAGCGTCTTCCTTCCTGCAGTGACAGCCAGCCTTCAGATGTTCACCAGCTTAGCAACAGCACGATTCTGTGTTTTAGACACACTCTGCCACGTGTACGCTTTACACCACTGACAAACACACTCTTTTATTTAATTATGTTTTTATAAAGTATAATTTTTGAAGTTACCACTTTATCTGGTCTCGCCTCTTCTTGGGCTGTGACCGAGTGTAATGTTCTTCATATTTTTGCTCTGTCAGAAAATATACTTTAATTATTATATTTTACCTTGTTGTAAATTTCAAAACCTAAATCCAATAAACTGCTCCGCTGTTCTGTATTGAAAAATGATTGATCAGGAAATGTTTACACGCAGCTGCTGAGGCTTGCACAAACGCTCCATAGTCACTGGAGGGCGCTGTACATGAGCGTCACTTTAAACCCCCCCAGGTTTTAATGTGAACTGCTGATTTGATCAACACATTAACTGAGTTCTGGTTCTTCTTTCCTTAGAAACTAGAGAGTATGTGCAAAAAAGCAAAGGCAGTGAATTCAGACTTGTACTGCTTATTTTTAAAATAATTTCACACTTGAAATCTGCTTCTGCTGCGTTTCCCAGCTTTTACGTGGACATTTGCGTTTTTATGAACAAATATAAAAGGTTCAGCTTATAGCTTATAAAAGGCGTTCAGGGGTCACATTAGATGAGCCACCATGTCAGTTATCAGAGATGTGAAAATAGTAGCACACGAACCACGGCTGTAAAAGCCAGCGGTTAAATTGCATTTAATAATATTATAACAGTTTAAATATAATAATAATTAAATATGTAAAACTGTTTTTCTTTTTGTTTTGTTTTAATGCATGCGTGACTTTACTGGCGGGCCTTTTTTCGCGCCACACACTCTCACAGTACGCGCAGACCTAATTTTGGATATGGTCCATGTACTCACCGGGGAAGCCCGCAACGATGTTTTCCTCGTTTCGTTTTCACTTTGTGGACTCATGGTGAGACTCGTTTTGTCCCAGCAGTTCTTTCTTTTCTTTGCTTTTTTAATTTTTAAAATGTTGCTCTATGATTTCTCCCCCCCCCCCCCCATCCCGTCACCACCACCTGACATTCATGTAATTTCACGTAATCACCTGTTGAATGTACTCACCAATTTATTAGCAGCTTTTTTTTTTTTTAAGAGAACCTCTTCTGTCGTGTTTTCAGACACGATATTTGTATCTACCGGGAGACTCTGGGACGTTTTTGACTCCAAACTTTTCTGCAGACTGAGAATCCAAAAAGTGGAAGAGAACCTTTGGTGCACGTACCAGCCCCTTCCTATCAGTTTACAGACCCTATATGAAATACACAGCGCCCATGTGTGGTCCAGTCTCGTTATAGCAACGACATTCCTTAAAGCCCCCAAATTCCACCGTAACAAACGGGCCAAAATAAGTCAGCAACAACCTTTGATTTTATTAGTAAGAGACATTCAGGAGACTCTGGCATGTCTGGAGACGGATCTAAAATACTCTAGTAAAAGTTAATATTTAATGTCTATTAAACATTTAATTAATATGTCAGTTAAACTAAGTAAATATGGTGCTGAAGCAAAAAATGATAATACTATACTATATATTAGTCATGATTTGTATTTTTTCTTGCACATGTATTTGGGAGGTAAAGAGGTTCTCAGACCTCACCTCTTGAGATCAGCTTCCTCCTTCTGCTGCACCTTTCCTTTCTAGCTTGCTTCTTACTTTGCAAGTGTGCAACACTCTTTGCTGTGTGTACCAATCAGCAATATACTTTTTGTCATTGTGTGATTTTTCCATTTCATGATTCCATCTATAGTAAAAACAAAACAAAACAAAAACACTTTGGTAAAGTGCTGAGCTCAGTCTTAGAGTTGCTGAAGAAAGAAAGTAAAAAAAGATTAAACTAGAAAACTAAGTATGGTTTGGGAATTTTCCCTGTATAAATAAAGATTGATGCCCAGTCATACAGGGAAACTCGTGACATGTCCTTTGTGGCGATGTTATTCCCCTTCTCTGTCCCTTTGTTTTTGGATAGCCCCAAACTTTCATGTGACAAAACTGTTAATAATACACGAGAAGAAGAAGAACATTGCATCTCGGTAGTAGATATGTCTTAAACAATTCACCATCCCATCTGTTAAAATGCATTTGCTCTTTATGTTTCTCGCATCAACGATTATGTGTGCTCATCATTTGTCCCTGAAAGTGATTACTTACAAATAACCGCATCTACCGTTGCTCGTCCATTTAAATTTTACTTATGTAAACTTGCAGGTTTATGAAGTTCTTAAAAAATCTTAAAATATTTTTATTTGGAGGTGTTCAAATATTTTCATGACGATAAATGCGGAACAGTAGTCAGAGAAACTCCTGGAAAGTCTAATCAACTTCATTGTTTCATTAATTTTTTTTCCTGAAGTCTGCAGAGTTCTTATTTTATACATGCACGCATATGCATATATAAATTATAATGTTAATAAGATAGATAATAAAAAAAATAGACTGAATAAGTGTTTCAAACTCGAATGTTTCAGACTTTTCCTTTCAGAGTGACCATAAAGCAAAAGTTTCGTGTGACAGGATCTCCGCCTGGAGCAGTAGACAACTTTTTCCACTTGGTGGCAGTATAGACAGTTTTGTTTTATGGGAAGTAAAACCATCTAAGTAGTTTTACAGCTTTATTTCTTTTTGTGCATACACACAGATATTAATTAAATTGTTTATTTTAATAGTTTGTGTTTGCTCCAGTGACTCATTACTCAGGTTTTATTCATTTTTCACACAGAATAGTGAAAAGGGATCCAAAACAGAGGAAAAGTGTCTTTTCAGTAACAGGATACTGAAAACAAGACTTACCATCCAACCATTCTCTTCCCCTTAACCTTAACAGGGTTGTAGGGGGGCTGGAGCCTACATCAGCTACCATAGGGCGAGAGGTGGGTACACCCTGAACAGGTCACCAGTCTGTCACAGGGGTAACACAAAGAGACACACAACCAGTCACACCTATGTGCAATTTAGATTCACCAATTAACCTAACCCCACTAATTGCATGTCTTTGGACTGTGGGAGGAAGCTGGAGTACACTGAGAAAACCCACGGAGGCATGGCAGGAGCATGGAGACTCCACACAGAAAGACGCCGGCCAGGTGGGAGAGTCGAACTCAGAACCTTCTTGCTGTGAGGGAACAGTGCTAATCAGCACACCGCCATGTGAAAAGTTCTTCATGTAGTATTTTTATGGGGGGTGTTTATTTTAATTCAAAATGTTTTAAACATGAAAACAATCCACAAACTGCTAGTTCCTTCTTTAGTTTGACTTTGTTCCTTCTTTAGTTTGACTTTGTTCCTTCTTTAGTTTGACTTTGAATTGTAATGTTTGTTATTTGTTTCTTTGAGCCCATTGTGTCTTATTTACCACTGCTGCACAAGGTCAAACGTAACCTAACTAAGACACTGTAAATTAAAAGTAGTCCTCACAGTATTTTGAATAAACAAAAGAATACCAGAGACCAAAAAGTGTAAGCTAAGTTATGCCCGTCCACATTCTGTGGCACAAACTTCTCAATGACAACAAGAAAACCAAAGAAATCATTTAAAAAAGAGTTCAAAAACAATTTTCAACATGTATGTTTGTGACCTTTGTCAGTTTTGTCATATCTGAGAGGTGCTCCTGGGGGCACAGTGTGTGTGTGTTGGGGGGTGAGGTTGAGGGGGAGTTTGCTCTTTTTAGTCGAGGTGGCTGAAACAGCACTCCTCAGGTTGAGAAGGCTTTTTATCCCTCTTGAGGGCTGCAGGCTCTCGTTGAGTTGTTCTGTGAAGTGACCCGCACACTAAAGCAAAGTGGTGGAGGTGTCTTTACCGTGAGGGTGGCAAAGGCGGTGGTGCTGTTACATGCTCAGAGGTGGTGGTAATGGTGGGGTGAAGAAGTTGACTGTGTGTGTGTGTGCCGGGGGAGGGTGTTTGGGTTGTAGTGGGCAGATACGCGGTGTTGCAGCTGTGCGTGTGCTTGTCCATGTCTGAGTGAATAAGGGGAGGAAGGGTCAGCCAGGGAGGGGGGGATTCAGGTTCAGAAGTGTTGAAGCATAAAATCTCTCTCTCTCTCTCTCTCTCTCTCTCTCTCTCCCTCTTGCTGGGCCAGACGCAAAGCAACAGCAATTTGTGCGATTTCACAGCTCACAGAATCCCTAAAACTCTGACAGCCTTGTGCTGAGGTGGGGGGTAATGAAGGGGTGGGAGGGAGAGATGGAAGGAATGAGGAAAAATGCAGAGATGGACGGATGGAGCGGCAGACGCTACAAACACGCAAGTGACAGTGGAAAGTGAAGATGGACAGATTGGAAGAGAAACAAGCAGCTGACGACTGATCAGAAGGAGAAGAGACAGGCACTCAAGAGATCTGTATATTGCACTTCTAAATTATTCTAGAAGTGTTTCCAACTCCATCTGCTCCCACTTAAAACGACATGCTCACATGATTCAGCGTCACCTTGTTCATGAGCCGAGACACAAAAGCTTTTATTGATGTGAAACATGTTTAATAATAATAATGAATAATAATGGATTGCATTTATATAGCGCTTTTCGGGACCCCTCAGAGCGCTTTACAATACCACTATTCATTCACACACTGGTGAAGGCAGCTACAGTTGTAGCCACAGCTGCCCTGGGGCAGACTGACAGAGGCGAGGCTGCCATATCGTGCCATCGGCCCCTCTGGCCATCACCAGTAGGCGAAGTGTCTTGCCCAAGGACACAACGACCGAGACTGTCCGAGCCGGGGCTCGAACCGGCAACCTTCCGATTACAAGACGAACACCCAACCAGCCACGATCGTTTAATATGATGCATGAATGTGATCACCTGACAGCGAATGATCAAAATGACTGAGTCAATCGTAACCTTGAGGAAAACTCACATGATTTTGTTCTGACATTGGACAAATGACAGAGAGACTAAAATTTAAAAAATCATTTGGATTCAGGGCAACACGATTTCTGAAGTGCACACTAAAAGCAAACATGTTATCTGACTCACTATCTTACTGCAGTTGACTAAGACGAGATGTTTGCATACCTTTTATTTAAAACCCACTTGTTACTTTTCAAACTGGCCAACTACAGTAGGAACTCGTGTTTTTTATGCTAATGCTTTCATCTTTTTTGTTAGAGATGGGGGCGAGTCACTGTTTTTGGACAGACTTTGTCTCATCCTTGCATTCACCGTCATGTCCACATTCTGCAGTGTCTTTTCTCTTCATTTGGGCTTTTTCTCCAGAGAAACCGTTGCTCATAAATAGACAAAGGTGCAAAGAGTTTTTTCTAAATATTTTTAATGTATTGTAGTCTACATCTAAAAACTATGACTACAGCGTTGTCTTTATTTTTATTTTTGTTTTTAATGTAAAGGTTTTAAACATGCTAAGTAAATAATATTGACTTTACTGAGATGGTTTGAATGTGTGCAGAGGGACATTGAGTTATTAAGTCATTGAGTTGCCAGGAAGGAGGAAAACAGGAAACCACAGAAACTTCGTGGCTGTAGCAAAGGAGGACATGCAGAGTGTTGGTGTGGCAGAGGAGGATGTCAGGGATAATGTGAGATGGAGATGCTTTAATTAATTTTTGATCTATAGCCACAAATAGGAAACCGGGCCAGAGGTCACTACAAGAATCTTGGTCATGGTTGCCAGTTGTTAGCTAAACCCACAGACTATATACATAAGATGGGATGACCAATTTAAAGCCTCAGGCCATTGTTTCCATGTTTTTTTGTTTACTTGTTTCACTCACTCACAATCACTCACAAAAACTGAAGTGTAAATTTCTCGGATGATCTGTACTTAATAGCAACCCATAATCTTTGTCATATAGTTATATTAAAAAAAATACTCCAAAGCGCACAAACACACCACCACAGTGGTCAAATTAGCAGAAGTCAGCCTGTCAGTCATACTGGCCATGACCCTAACATTAAACCATTTAAAAAAACGGGTCAGATAAAAAAAAATCATCCAAATGGGATATAAAAGGATAATCTAACGTTACAGTTTTTAAATACTAAATTGATGAATTGATAAATGACTGACATTTGGGCCAATTCTCAAGTGGCCATTAGAGGAACTACAGTTGTGCCTGTCACTTGGATCAACCTTAGCACTGTTCTCAGTGACAAAGTCACTCACACTTCACAGCGATCAAAATCTAAACACAGCTTAAATAAAAACAATGACCAGACTTCACTAATATTTTTTTAACTTGAACGCTGGTGCTTACCAGTAGTGAACAGATCCAAATTCATAAAAAACAAAGCACAAATTATTAAATTAAACAAGTATAGATGCAAAAGTATAGATAGCTCAGTGTAAGCATAAAAACTAAAGACCTAAATTAAATTTAAAGTTCTACAAGTGGCAATTAAGTAATGACATGCGATTTGACTGCAGCATTTTTCAACTATAAGCATGATATGTCCCTCACTTTAGCCACAGATCTCATGCACTACTAGACGGAAAGTGAACATTATTTGCAGGTTTTTCACTGTTACCACAAAATTTGAAATTTTGTATAATTATCGTGTATTGACATTTGCCAACTATCGAATCTTTGGGGGTAAAGTCTCAGCCCATCGAGGCAGGGACTTAAACGAAACATAATTTTCTACATAACTAATCTCACATTTGGATTATTTTCAGATTCGTGAGAGTCTTTTGATTAAAGTAATCTGGGATTGAGCCCCCACGCCACCCAAAAGGGATTAAATCCATTCATTGTTCATTGTGTCTGTCTTAGTGTTAAATGGCGCTCCGATTGGGTGGTCATTATTTTGGCAAACATATGACCGTAGCCCCTGATCTCACCAGGCCACTCAGCAACCTTCATAGAAAGTGTTTATTTCCTAGATGTGCCCTTCAGCATCACTCAGTGTTTCTGCCACTGCCTCTTGACCTTGGCTTCTTTTTTGAAAACACACTTAAACCAAAGGGCAGCAGTGTATTGAAAGTGACAGACTCATTTCCATGCTACAGTCACTGAGAAATCTGACCATGCTCAGTATTAAAGGACAGCTGAGACCGGAAGGAACCTCTTTTGGGAAGAGAGGGACAAAAAGGGATCAAGAAAAAGAAAGTTTGTACTAGTTTAACAAAACCTGATCCTTGGATTAAAGGATCATCAATTTGGATATCACAAACTAGCTTATGATATTAGAGTATAGTCACAGAACCTGTTTCCATTTCCTTTATTTTGGGGGGCAAGGTCAGAGGCTCACAAGCTAACTTACAAAATACCTACAAGTTATACAGCTTCAATTCCATTTTCAGTTCATTTCAGGTCAGTTTTGTTTATATAGCACCAGATCCAGACAACAGTCACCTCAAGGTGCTTTATACTGCAAGGTAAAGACCCTACAACAATACGAAGAAAACCCCAACAATCATACGACTCCCTATGAGTAAGCGCTTTGGTGACAGTAGGAAGGAAAAACTCCCTTTTAACAAGAAGAAACCACAGAACCAGGCTCAGGGAGGCACAGCCATCTCTCGCAACCGGTTAGGGGTGAGGGTAGGAGTACAGGACAAAGACATGCTGTGGAAGAAAGCCTGAGATTAATAATATTCAATAATTAAATGCAGAATGGTGCATAAACACATAGTGAGTGAAAGTGAAATGTGAGTGAAGAAGAAACACTCTGAGTGTCATAGGAAGCCCCCAGCAGCCGAAACCTATAGCAGCTGAACTAAGGGAGGATTCAGGGTCACCTGAGCTGATCCTAACAATAAACTTTATCAGTAATGAAAGTTTATACCCTAATCTTGAAGAGGGGCCAGAACACTGAAAGTTCTGACTCCCATGACATTTTTAAATACCCTTTTCAAAAGAAAGAATTAAAATTTAACTCACTGAAAAGAAAGGAATCGTCCTCCTGCAGAAAGACTCTTAAGAGCCTGTGATGGTTGTGTGTTTGTTGTCCTTTGCTGACATTAGCAAACCATTGTCTCAATGTTGTAGCTGTGTACTGCCACTGGGGGCAGTGTCCAAATATGTTTGTGCTTGGTCCTTTACCTTAGCCCCTGCTGCAGAGTCAGAAGATATAAGAACTTCTTCAGAGTGAAGTGAAACCATGTGTTACAAGGAAAACTACCCAATACTGCCACTGCTTGTGCTTATCATCTGTGTGTTTTTGATATTTGATTTTTTTTTTTTCATGCTTCTTACACTCAGTCCAAATTTTCTGTAGAGGTCTTAGTTTTTTGTTTTCTTCTGTGTTTTTACTTCCTTTGTTCCATTTTATTTTGAGTGCACCCATATCTTATTTTCCCACTCCCTGGTGTGTGTATTTAGTCAGCTGCTTCTTGTTCTTGAGTTCCTCTTATGGTTTTTGGCTGCTAGATCTATTTATTTATTTTCAATTTATTTGCTCTTAGGATTTTATTGTGTTTTGGATTACCCTGCTGTTTCACACAGAACTTTGTTGTTACCTATAAGTAAGTAAAGTAAACTTCCAAAAAAAAAACCCAAAAAAACTCCCAGCCCGTCCATCTTTGTTGTCTCCAACTTAATTACCCAATTGATATTGTGATAAGTTCCCAAACACAAGCTGTGACAGAAACAGGCAGAGAAAGCTCAGGGTAGGCCAACCGATAGGAAATGAAAATAAAAACTATTCAACAGTTTAACCCTGGAAATGTGCAGCCACTGTATGAAGTGGAAATCAATCATGACCATTCTTACTGTACACACAAAAATAACAACAAACAACAACCCTATCATTAAATATGTTTGTATACATAAAAAATTCCATATATTCAGTGTTTATATTGTTTTTAATTATTTCTTTTCGCATCCTTTCAACTTCAAGTCTACAATTTTGGTTATATTTTACTTAATTGTACATAAAATATTATATGGTTAATTTAGTAATGTAATGTCTGCATCCCGGGCAAAAAAAGCATCTTTGAATTAAATTGATTTGAACTGATAAGCAAGATACATGTGGGAGCAGATGAGATATTAGATACACAAACACCGGGTGATAAGAGGTGTCACCTGAGTGCTTTGTTTTGGTTGAGAAGTCGAGAGAAAGCTTAAAGAAGAGGGCTTTTTTGAGTGCGGTGTGGGTGTGTGTGGGGGGGATCAAGACATCTGCACAGGCTTTGAAGAGGTCAGCCACGGGACAGGAACCATTCTTAATCCCCCCAGCTGGGCCTGCAAGAGAGGATTTGGACCTCTGCTCACTCTCCACCCCCACCCACAACAGTAGCTAATTGAGTGCCAGCACTCTGATCGCAGCATTTCCATGTAAAGCCGTGCGTGCTTTCTCAGGGCTTTGGAGTTATGACCAGGAAATCCCTCTTACTGTATACCTGCGATCATCAGCAATACTGGGCAGAGGATTATACACATCCTCGAACACATCCATTGTTTTGTCTGTGCTTACAATTGTGTGCCTATATAATGTGTTTTTGTTATGGTTATGTTTTGGTATTTTTTAGTTGGATGCAGCAGTTCCCCTAATTCAGTACAGTCTTCTGCAAATAGAAAAAATATTGTAGCTTTAACCGTAGCCTGCATCAGCCAGTTCTCATTTCCAGTGCCTCAGTAGACATCTCTGCATTTTGTGCACTCGATTCTTGCTTTTTATGCAGATGCTGACATGTACATTAAGTTGTGGCAATAATGAAAGGTGTCTGCTACCCCCAGTTCATCATATGTGGAGGTTTGCAAGGGACCTCTGTGAAGGGGCGTATTTAAAACTTTTTTTTATTGTGAAAAAATGACTGAAAACAAACAGAAAGAGCAAATGAAAAAAGAACAAAACAAATTGTAAAACAAAAAGGAAAACAAAAACTACATTAATGCATTTAATATCAGATGCATGGTAGGGATTTAGCTTTGAGGCTACATTTTGTCGGGCCAGTACAAATCAGGTGCAAGGGATGACTCTGGCCAGAGTCTCTGCTGAATCTGGAAACCATCAGCTAGTGTCTGACAACAATTTAGCCTTTTATTACATTTTATTAGCATTCTGAAAGTCTTGAAATTGATATTTACTCTCTGTTCTCCAGCCATTCTCCCAGAGGCTGAGTCAGCTGATTAGCTGATAAGTTTACAGATTGGTCATTAACTGCTGCTTGTGACTGTATGTAAGCTAGAAGCATGCTGGCATTTGAACAGGACTTTCCGCATGATGTCTGCAGCATGTCATATGGCAAAAATATCCAGTCTTCTTTAACATTTGTTTTTAAATCACTAATGTTAGTCTCAATGTGTAATCATTTTATAGTTTTGCAGTTTTGCACTTTGAAATTCTTTTAATCCGATTAATAAAAATGTGTTCTTTTCTCAGACATCATGTTACTTGGACATTCCCAAATTGAGTTATGCTACTGGGCTTCAGCTTCTGCTGCACTGACCCAGTTTGATCAGTGCCCCTCCCCCAAGTGTACCATATTACCATGCAGGCTAAAGCGGGTCAAGTGAAGGTTGTCGGGGTGATCAGCCAACTGGAAAACTCACTGGTTCAGAGGTCATGGATAAGCCATGCTGTCGGGTGATTGGTCAGACAAATCAAATTAGCATTCACCGGTGATCCCGCCCCAAACCGCCACCCAGGAAGAATGAGGTGAGGTGGATTCATGCATGTAGATCTTGATCTGTAGCTCTACCGAGAATGGTACAATCATTCAGACATAGCACAGTATTTGTAGTCTAGGGTTTTTACCAGCACAGGATACTGTATAAAGCTATAGGATTACTCGCTTTGTCATTCTGTCCCTGGAAGAGGATGATCTACTTTCACAAGTGTCAGAATAAGCTTACCACAGCACGCAAACCACAGCATGGGACTTCGAGAAAAAAAAGAGTATTGCATAATTATGCAACCAGTTACTATCATGGGTAATCCTGTGCTTATGACAAGGAAACAATGTCTTTTTCAATTAGCATTGCTTCATAGCAGTCTTGTAAAGCTCACAATCAAGTATCAGTTCAAAAATTTCTAAAGAGAAGAAATTGATGACAAGAAGAAAATGCTATGGAAAGAAGTCTAGATGATTATGTAGCTTGTGACTTACTTTAAATACAGCGAGTACTTTAAGGTCCAATAAGCCAAAATGGAAGTGCCTTAAATGGCCAAACAGGGTGGGTGGGGGGCTTTGGTTACACAAATAAAAGAGATAGTCTATGGGGGAAAGACCCTACTGTCCACTTGATGTACGACAGTCGCTGGTTTAAAATGTTATTAAATAGAACACAGTGTTCATTTTCTAAATTCTGTAAACATTAAGAGTCAAATAAATAATAATGAGGTGTTTGCTTTGGGCCAGGCCCACCTTCTGTGAACAGTGTCTTAGATCAATCGCCTCACTTGTGAGAAAAACCTAAGAACAACAAGTGAAAAACAGTGCAGTTTATACAGCAACTGTAATGTGGTAGATATCAAACTCTTAGTCACCTCATCCCACAGTTCAGTCAGAGACGCTTTATAACAACCAACCATTTATTACAAACAATTATAGAGTACAGAGCTCCCTTGAAGGGCAGAAATTGCTTCATGACTGAGAAAGAAGTTGGGGTAGTTGAGTCACAACAGGAAACAGCACTGGCATTAGAAAATCATCAGAGTACCAGAGTTATGGCAACTGAGAAAAACATTAATCAGTAAGACAGGTGATGGTAGAGAGCCAAGGTGAAAAATGCAAATAAGGCTGAAACTGGGAGTTTTCAAGAGCCAGCCCTAGCTGCAGCTGGAAATTATGTGTTATGTGCCTGATTAAATATATATCTCCTGTGATTTCATTAATTAAAATATCTGTGTTTTTTTTACATGTCTTTATATTACAGCTATATATAGCTCTCATATGAAACAGACTAAAGAGTTACTGTTAGAGTCCATTGTTCAGTCACATTAACTGTTGGGCAGGAGAAAATTCAAAATGGGCCTGTGTCAGGAATTAATGTGTTAATTTTGCTTCATGCAGTCAAATCAAGATCAATACGGTAGTCGTTTATTGTATGAAGCTCAGTTCTACAACAGGACACTGACCATGACCTGCTCGCTGTTAGCTCAATTTGTTTAAATCCATAGAAAAGAGTGGGAGGATCAAACCTCTGTTTATGAGCACCAACACATAGGACGTTGATATTGGCACTCAGCTTGACCTACTGTCTCTATAATTTCATTTTTATCCCCTTCCACAACTGTAACCTTGCACACAACCAGCGTTGGGTAAGCAATGATTTATCTGCCAAATAAATGTGTTAGCTCCTTTGGAATGTGTTTAAGGTGTGGGGTCACTCACTAGGTCACGAATGGCACCTCATAAATTGAAGCTAAGCATGACTTTAAGAGGGAAGTGAGAAGATGGGGTTTTGGAGGAGAAAGCGGCTTCACAATGAAAAATTGGATGACGTTTCAAAAAAAAGTAAACTATCTGGAGCAGAATACTGTGCAGTTTTTGAGCTGAATAAAAGCAAGACACATAAGATGCCATCATTGGACACCTTACCTTGGGTGAGACCCAGAGCTAAGATGGCATATCAGTCATTTTGACAGTGTGAGGTTAGAGGGCTCATTTGAGAAGTGAAGGACAGTGTCCCCCTCAGTGATGTGAGATCATGAAGCTTTAGTTGCAGCTCACCTGCCTGGAAAATCTGCCTCCCATTCAAACTTATAAGTCTTGTTGAGGTAAGTGTGTGCTGTCAATTGTGACATTGACTGTCAGAGAGCAGAATGATAAGTGGCTGGCTCTTTTAAAACTACTGAGGGGTGTTTGTGAAACATGGTTTCATGGTTCCTGTTAAGCTCCTTAACAGAAGTAAAACAGAAATTAACATCTAATTCTAGATTATGTATTTAGCCTAGGTCAGATAACTGTTCTTCCACAGGACGGATAAAAAGTGTCTTTAACATGCAATACCGAGTTGAACACCGTGGTCACCGTTTGCTGAGCCATTAAAAAAAAAAAAAAAAAAGATTGCTTCTTTTACAATTAAGAAGTTCAGTGAGATCAATACATTATTTGATGATTCTCCAAGCTTGCATTTCACTCATTTTCAATTTTGCATGCGTTGCAGATAACATTTACTTCCACACCACTCCCCTCCAGTGCCAATGAGCTGCTTTGCCAGTGTAAGCACAATAACTGCATGTGTGAGCACGCACATGCACATGGCACTGATGTAAGGTGACACGTATTTTATGCAAATTTTATCTCACACACCTTCCACTAATTTATAGCTTTGTATTTAATTTCAACCACACTAGCAGCAACAAATATTGGCTGGTTATTTGGTCCAGTATAAAATATTTCATGAACTGTTGCAAACACAGATGCAGTCATAGATGGTTGTCAAAGGACTTTGGATTTGATTTTACTCTATTATAGGGTTGTCAGGCGTAAGGCCTGCGGGCCAGAATCAGCCCGGCAAACTGGACACCTTTGGAAAAGGTGGAGGGCATACATTTCGGACTTTTAACTGTATTTTATTCAAATTAACAGCTTTTCCAACTCCACAGTGTAATAGATAAACAATGACAGAAAAAAATCCTGTTTTTTCAACACAACTTTCAGTGTTTTACGATGTGTCCACAGTAAAATAAATACATAAGATTTTTTTCTCTGGGCAGTAAATTACCAGAACATCAGAGCAGCATTTCGTTATCATGTAGTAAAACGGAGGCGTGCTGTCGAAATTGCATTTCTTTTGGTTACTGAGATTAAATGTGCAGCTAAACCTATTTACACTGACAGAAAGGGGAGTTTTACTGGTCCCACTGAGGATGACAGTGTGTCTCTGTGGCCCCCAATGTTAATGAGTTTCTTTTGTGACACTGCAATGCTGAGGTTGTAGTGGCAGCTAACTGAAACTTATTTTACATTTTACAAAAAGGATACTGTGGTTTGCAATAAGTGATTACAAACAAACACTTTTAAAATAGGCTGAATTGTAATATCAGATAATGCTATATCACTGTAAAACTCCCGTGTGTTTGCAGCATTGTGTTACAATGATCTGTTAGGATTAGTGTGAACTTTGGAGCAGACATTCATGTTGCCCACATTGGCTTATGATCCACAAACACCTGCAAAATGAATGCCATCAACTGCAATCGCCCTCAGTTATACTGTTACGTGTTAGACAGCAGATGTTAGAAAACCATAAACCAAAATATGTAACACCTGCTAAAGATTAGCATGTTATCATTGTCATTGTTGTAACATCCAAGCATTGCCTTGGCGTTTAGGTCAGTGGTGTGCTTGAGTACAACCCCACAGACCCACTGGCGCATCTGTAAACAAAATCAAATGCTCAGTATAATGTGAGCCTCGCTGACTTATTTGTTAAAGCATCAATGGCCTTTGCAACTGCTGTTAGCATACACGTACCACAGGGAGCTGTTTACCAGCCCAATAAAGACTGGACAAAAAATTCAAATAGCTGTTGGTGTTTTGTGCCTGTTTTGACATAGTCCCTGCTGAACAAAAATACAAAACACAATGTTTGAATCAGCTGGGAAACTGTTCAGAACTTGTATGCAACAGAAAAGGCAAAGCATTTACTGGGTTTTCAGCTGGAACGCAGCCTCAGTCTGTGGGCAATCTGCCCTTTGTTTGGTCTAATTTGCCACCTGCAGTTGGGCCACATCTGAGGTAGTTAATATCTGTGCTGGGGATTTATTCACACAGCTTGAGCCAGATTGCATCGTGAACTGAGAGTGAAGTGGTCAGTCCTTGAAGCAGATGTTGGGATCCAGACATTAACAATACCTAATTACTAATTAGGGTGGGGTTCTAATGAAACCCTGTTAACAAGGCCTCCAGTCAAGGTTTGGCAAAGAGTAGGGCGGACTAAAAAATAACTGTAATCATGCAGTAATAATTAGTTGCACATAAATACATGCATGCATCCACGTTTACCATATGAGCTATTCTAACAAAACAACATACACAGGAAATCCAAGGAAAGAAAACAAAGCTAATCCTCTGTGTTGTTATCTTTGGGCTGAGTCACGGGTGCATCGACTGGTGGGGATGTGAACTGTACCTGACCCCGGGGTCAGTCTCAGTGTTTGTTTGTACTGGAATATGACTGACTTTGGTCTGATGATGCATTTGCCCTGTGGACCATTCACAGTGAGGAAATCAAAAGCGGGAGAGTGTGAGAGAAAGAGAGGACCAGATGGGAGACGGAGATGGATTGGCCAAACTAACAGGCAGATGTTTATGGGCCATTATTTACAAGCTCTTTAATCTGGGCGATTTCCTCGCCCTTGGCAATGGATAGGTCTGTGGGTCACGCTGCATGAACCCCTCCATCAGTGGTCATCCATCTCCTTTTTTAAAAGACAGGGAGTGAGAGGTATGGGAGGGAAGGAGGGACGAGTGTGTGGTTGAGAAAAATTTAAAGACAGCTGTGAAATGTTGTATAGAGAGCAGTTGACTGATACTCACAAAGCAATTTTGCAGAATGAACCGAAAACTAAAACACGTAAAAATGAAGGGGTTTTAGATATTAATTAGTCTCAGATTTATTGCTAATCCTTTCTGGAATTTTGTCAAAAAGCTAAATTTCACCTAGAGACAAAAAGAACAACTTGGATATCTCATAGAATCTCAACAGGAAAGCTGAAATACAAAATGAATGAGGCTGTAACAGCAGAGAAGAGGGAGAAACAAGGGGCGATGTAAGAAAAGTCATATGCATGATGAACAGAAAGACAATATAGGAGAAAAAGAAAATGCAATAACCCGATGAGATGCCACGTTAGTAAAAAGCATGTCACATCTACTTCATGCTGTCATCCTTTCCAAACTTTTCTTTCGCTGCAGAAACATTCAGTTTGAGTATACTGAACGATGCAGTGACCGTTGGGTGGACAGCACGTCTCCTCTCCCGCAGGCAGACTTGCACCTAATTTTCCCATCTGCTCGATGAATATTAGACCAATTGCAGTCTATATCGATTTGCGCTAAGGTTAAAAGCTTGTGAGACCTTGGTTTAAATATGGGTTGCCTGGCAACTGCTCTGTGCGACCCCCTAAACTCCATCCTGTTCCAGTGTGCATGGACATCTTTGTGTGGGATATGGGTGAGTGAGGGTGAGGCTTGAGGGGACGGGGGTGGCAGGTCAGGCTTACCCAGATAGCAGAAGCCCGGGTCTTGATTTGGAGCCCCATCAGTGATTAAAAGTTCCCCCTTCTGCCTGACATTGTGACCTTAACCCCCAGACCTCCATGCTCCAGGGTCACTTAACCTTGAACCCAATTACAAGATAAGGTTACTTAAGTGTGACCCTCACCGTGCAGCTCACTCAGTTAATAGGACGGGCTGTAGGAGAAAAGGGCCAGCGCAGCTGATACGCCTCTAGGTTAATTCGCTGGGCTGAAAAAGGTCGCGGGCAGCAGCCATAAAGAACAGGACAGCACTTCGATTTCTCATGCAAAGTGAGACTCAGCAATACGATATCACGGTGGGAGCCAAAGAGCAGAGGCAGCAGAGGTTGGGCTCTGATAAGATGGCTTCAACACCATCGCCAGGTGCCAATGCTGAGCCCATAGTTTGATCCAACCCCACAAAATGCTGCCTGTGCATAGAGGTGGTCAAATTAATGACTTGGAATAATGTTTGCATGTTGTCTAAAATCTGCATGTCTAAAATCTGCATGCCTAAAAATCTGAAATATTCATTCTGAACTAAAAATGTATGTTTTGAGAAATCTCCCTATAAAGTTTCCATGTCTGCCCGCACAATCATCATAAAATAATTTATCAATAATCATTTTTTTCAATATTTTAAAAATCGTTTGCAGCACAAACAAAGGATAAAACAAACATCAATGATCAGTGGTGTAGCTGACATTAAGTCAGAACTAGCTTGTGGGTGTAGGTTGCAAAGCAGTTTGCAGATTAAAGCAACTTAAGTTGAACCAATGCCAAATGTTAGCATTTAGGTTGCTAAATGAATGTGTAGCTGAGCCGTCAGCTGATTTTGGCATGCACTGAAATCAGCTGGTTTGTGATGACTTTTTGCCCTGGCTGATGTAATGTTATGCTTCATTAAAATTCAAAATTGTCAACTCAAAATCATGCCAAAATGTATATTATATTTTGGTGGGCATTGTTATTGTTATTGTTGTTGTTGTTGTTGTTTGTATATCTTACCTTTGAAAATAAACCAGTATATTGAATATCATGTATGATTTCCTCTTTGTTTTGCACACTAGTGCCACAGTGCGCTGCATTAAGAGTCCAGCATCTCATCTTAACTAAGCCAATAATGTGAGACTGGGTTTGTTTTGTCCATTGTCACATCTTGGCTGTATCATGTGGTAAACTCTTACCCTGCCTCTCACTCCTTCAATCTGGCATTAGCCCTCTTGGATGAAAGCCAGTGGGCTGGTTTAACAAGCCAGGCCACATCAGGGCAGAAAAGCAGGAGGCAGGAGGGGTGGAGAGGTGAGGTGAAAGGTGAGCACAGCAAGCAAATATGCACTGTATGTAATGGCAAAGCCCGCTGTGATACTGGCTGTGATACTAGCTGTGATTTGCTGAAGCTGAAACAGCACTGGCCTTTCTCAAAAGGCAAAAACTGGGGGTGGCAGGGATATGAATGAGTTTTGAATATAATGCACCTAAATTGTGCTCAAAGCATCAGTGAAACATTTCTAAAACATCTTGTCACAACCAGGGACCTCTTAACCTCTGGATTTTGGCAGGTGTAGTTCAATAGAAAGGAAATAGTTCCTATGCAAATTTGCTCACAACAAAGGTTTTGGATTTTTTTAGAAAACTTGTTAAGCACCAGAAGAGACCTCTAGTTCTCTTCTATTCAAGAGAAGGAAGGCATTTCTACTGACAAGAGAAACATACACACATAATTTAGATTTTCCTTTTTGTTCTTCACTGAGTACTTTTTCAGCTGCAGGGATGGTGATAAAATTCACCCAAGAGCAACATAGTGGAGCTCAATTTGTCCAAAAGAAAAGGCCAGATGACAGGTTAAATGTCAGGACATAATAGATAATCTCCAAAAGGCTTTGCATTCAAATGCACCTAGGTCGTCTGTCTTAAGTAATCTCTAAAACACCTGACCAATTAAAATGATTTAATTGGGTCCTGTTCTGTAAATGCTCTCATGTTATATGCTTTGGAACAATAGCCTTGATTAAATCTTTATTCTGACGTCTGAGATAACGGCATTTGTCCGAACATTTCTGCTCAGACTGGAAACAGCTGCTGTGAAATAATGAACCTGGTTATTGCACATAGAGCGGTTGCATTTGGGCAGAAGCTGCGTTAACATCAAGAGGAGAAATAGGTGAAAACCAGTCTGTTTTACCGATAAAGTCAACAAGGGCAACACCTGTTCAGCTTCTGACACCAACAAAGCACACCCTGCAAAGTGAAAGTAGAGAACACATAGTTGAATAGATTTTAATGTTTTGCAGTATTTTAAAGTGATTTGCTCCATTTGGCTTTAATCTTGTGAGCCAGCTCCGGTCAGCCACTTTATGTGGCTCAGCCCACAAATCGAGTCTCAACACTCTCAGCTGCACTTTGTTTGAGGTCAGCTCCTGTAATGAGAGACAAAGGGGTTTCTGATTAAATTTTGCAGACATAACGGTCATCGGGCTCACGGCACATGTTAGTGAAGCAGAAAAGGACTGTATGTCCTCATCAAAATTCCAATCACAAAACCAAAACAAAAGCTTTCAGGTCCATTTGTATGATGTGGATAAATGACCTGAAAAAAGGGATTAATGCTGAGTCAATTCAAGCCAACAAATCAAAACCTTTGGCTTTCGGTGAAAAGCACTTTGCTTTTATGCTTATGCTTTATGTACCGAAAAGGGCAAGTCAGAGTGGAAACATGTTAAGGCATGAACAGATACACTTAATTTACCAAATAACTTGGCAGTGAAGGACTTTGTGCACGAGACCTGCACATATTTGCTGTTTCTTAAAGAGCGATATTTGCTATATTAAGACGAGGCAAATCTGGACTATCACCTTATGAAGCAAACTGGCAGCATTTAGGATCTCAGCTAAGAAGGTAGCCTAACAAAATGCATCATCTTGTTTTTGTTGAGCTAGTTTGCCCGCTGATTGGCCCTCAACCTGGTTCAAACAGAAGGCAAATTATCGGATAAGAGAAACAGAGAGGGGGGGAATTTGAATAAAATAGAGAGATGCATGTACAGAAAGGGAGAGAGAAAGTATGCAGTGGTGGTGGTGGTGGTGGTGTTGGGGGTTGGGGGGGGGGGGGGGGGTGTTGGTATTAGGGAATCAAAGCAGAGAGAGAGAATAAGCTTTAACAGTGGCCCGCTGACCGGCAGTTGAACCTCTCTCTGAACTGAAGATGAACCCTAAACTTGAGCATCACAGATCTCCCTGGGAGCTACAAACTGCGGCAGCTAGCCCACAGAATGATGCTCACTCAGACACACACACACAACACAAGAGTCACACACATCCAGTACAAGCTGACAATAAGCGCACACACTATACAATGTTACCCAGCAATAATTCTATCGTCATCATCATTGTAGCGTAAACAAATCCACTTAAAACTATTCCAGTTCCACTTAATTTGCACACAGGCACAAAAACAACCCCAAACATCCACATATTGATCCTCACTGCACGCACGTTAGCCGTGACCTTCACCCTGCATGCTTTTTTTTAGCTGGTACATGTTATTCCATAGGGCTTTGTGAACTTGTAGAAAAGTAACACACTGAACGTAAAGACGTGTGATCCGCACTCACAAATATACGTGTAAACAAAAAAAAAAAGTACACACACACATTTTTGCACATATAACACATAACACTCCACCAGACATCTCAGAGGTTGCGCTGGCTCTTTAACCACCACCCCCCGTGGCACACCCAGTAGGGCACAGCACTCCACTGTGGGGTCATGGACAGGCCACCACACCATATAATGATCCCACTTCTGTCTTCTGCCCAGCACACAGACAGACAGACAGAGACAGGGAGGAAGAGGAGTGATGAATATAGCTCAGGGTAGAAAACAATCTTCTGTTTTCCTTGATTAAAACCTGTTGGTAGCATTTTAACACTTGTAAAAATTACATTCTGCATCAGATTATTGCTACTTAATTAAAACTGATATGTACAAATAATCGTCTTTCCCACCATTTTCAGATCTTTGATGTCTAATGCTGGCGCTACATTAGATAAGAAGTAGAGGAGAAATATATAAATGATAAATCATTTTGATTTGAATATTTTGAATTAAAATTACTCTGTGGCATGTGCTCTGTGGTATGTTCTCTTTCTCTGTTTGACAGACAGCAAACTTTAAGAAAATGTGGCAATATATCAAAGGGTTCCTCTTACAGCATACAAGTGCCTCACCTTACTCTCTGAAACAAGAAGTGACCTGACTTTTGTATTCAGCTGACTGGCAAAATAAGACTTTCCTCTAATGACAGATTTTATATCCCAGAGGTTCAACTCGAGGACGAAAGTGGAGGTATATATTCCAACAAATGGACCTTAAAAGGAAATGGTAATTCAAGTTCAACCCTTACCCGGAGAACAGCTTTCTCAAGCATGCATGCTCATTTTAAGGACCACTATACCTGGCAGTGGTACATTTACACAAATTCACTCCAGGGAGCTGCTCGGTACAACCACAGTGCACGACTGCAGGCTGGTGTCCAGCTCCAGTTGAGCAGCTGGCAGGTCAAGGGCATCCTGATGGTGGCTGTCGAAGGGCAGACTGGCATCTCAGTTATACAAACATTTCTTAGAGGCAGAGCTGTTCCAGAGACAGAAATAATGTCCTTGGTTATAGTGCAGAGGCAGTGCAAGTGTATTTGAATAGTAACACTCAGCAGCACAGCAAAGTGTTTCGAAAGGAGATAAAAAGGAAGAAAGGCAATCAGGACAAGATAGGTTTGGCAGATTAGTCTTAAAATTATTTTGTAAAAAGAAAATTTATTAGTTAGTTAATTTTATCGTAGTTAATATCCCTGTGGGCAACTGTCTGGAATTTAAACCTTAATAATCCAATGGCGATCAAGGCTTTATCCCATCTGTGTGCCATTACTCCAAGACTAATGAAACCGGGGGTAGGACTAACTAATGTTCATACCAGCTGCTTCAGATAAGGTCAGCTCTGCAGGAAAATCAAAAGACAATGATGGGCTTTCACGCTCAGTAAAATGTCTCAGAACTCTTTTATTTTTATAGCTTTTATGGCTGAGCGCTGAGCGTTTTCAGCTTTCTAGTATTTGCCATCTCAACATCTAACCATGAAACAGAGAAGTCTAACATTAGCTCCGTACAATGCACAAATACAGCACTCAGAGTGCAAGAGCTTAAAATAACTGCATTCCCAGCCACCTGTTTTTAAAATGTTGCTTTTTGTTCTGCTTTTGTTACAGACGAGTCTGAGTCAGCTGTTTTCCTGGTGTACTCACCTCTTCTGTCAGCCTGCAAGGTTGATTTTATGTTTTTTAAGGAAGTCAAAAATACATAAACATCCATTAAATTATGGCTTTCAATTACATTGTCTTACTTGTACATGTGAAGTAGTTGTACTTCGCTGCACACACCTGAACAGACACTGGATTAAACCTCGTTTTTTCTCATTAAAACATTGACCTATCATTTAATCCCACATCTTTGTAATGTCAGTGTATCTTAATGCACCTAGGATCTATTTATTAATGAAAACACAAAATATATGCTTTACAAAACGTTGGTAGAAATCAAACAGCAAGATGCTGAAAAAAGCTAAATGTTGAAAATAATGTCAATAAAAGTTATTTTGTCATACGATTTACCAATAAAACACAAAAAACAAGATAATTAAGAACTTTAGAAAAGATATGTTAAAAAAATAAGAATAAAAGTGAATAATTAAGTAGGATGGGCAATAAGAGTCCACCAGGAATGAGAAATTAATTTTTATGGCTTCATTTTTAAAATTGTGAAGTCTAACACTTTACTGTTAGAGTGTAGCATTTCAGATATCTATGGTACTAGACAAATAAATGGCACATATTTCTCTATAGTGGAGAAATAAATCTAAGATGTGCAATAACATTACTGCCATCGACACAATTATAGTAACAAAAATAAAAACCTAACAATTCAAAATGATTACTGTGGCTGCGTTCTTAAGATAGAAGCAGAACACACATTTGTCAACAATATTCAAAGATAATTAAACTGTAAGGGTTTGTGTGGTCTAGACAACCGTAGATTACATTATATTAGTTAAATCTAATGAGCATAAGGATATTATGCATTTCAGATTCGTGCACATGGTTATTAAGACAGTTGTTTCCCATTGATCTCTTGTCTTTTGCATTAACATTGGTCTCCTCTAAGGTCACAGAGTGTGTCAGCCAGAGATGCAGAGATGACAGTGACAGCATGTGTGTGTGTGTGTGTGTGTGTGTGTGTGTGTGTGTGTGTGTGTGTCACACATGGACCTCATGCTGGTGTCCAGCCTGGAGGCCATCACAGAGTTCTGCCAGAACAAGTTGTGTTACTTGTGCGACTACACACATTGTATGTGAAAAGGTCACCGAGCCATCCCTGGAGGTATGGCCGGGAGACCCTGTTGTTTATAGACCGACAGTGTGTGTCAGAGCCCTGGCATTTTCCGTCCAGGCGGCCCACCTTAAATGCTATATAGATAATGCAGACACATGTTAAGTATATATTTCATTTTGTTTGATTACACATATTGAAACAGGTTTTAATCAGGTTGGTACAGTTATTTGGTTCAGGTTATTTCTTAGTTGCACTGCGGCATGTGACAATAATTAAAAGCTACACTTTTGCTATTAGCAGTGGCTCATTTTACCTGAATTCTTGACTGTCTCCCTTCCTGATTATGTCCCTTCATCTATTTTCGTACTGCATTAATTTCATTTTCCTCACTTCTCCACAGCTGGTGCCAGCAGCAGCCTCCTGTGACTGTGAGGTTACTAGCTGTTGTTGGTACTACAGCTAACATGTCTGTTAATCTGACACATTTTGCTGCATCTATTTTTAGTTTTTATTGTTTTTTCTCAGATTTTCAGCTCCACCTTCTTCCACATTAAACCTTTTCTGCAACCTGTGTTAGTGCACAGTGCAGGCAGGGTCGAGGCCGTTCGTATTAAGAGATCTGATTGGAGAATACAGTGTCACTAATGAAAATGAGCCAATGAGCTGCTGTCGGTGCTTGTACGGCCGGTGCACAGCGGTCCTTCAGGCCGGGCCAATGGCCCAAAAGTTTGTCAGCCCACCGGGAAAATGCCCGGTGGATCCACAGGCTACAATACTAATACCAAAGTGTTTTTAAATATGCACCATATCATGAATATTTTAACTGAATTAAGCCCAGAATCCATGAAAAAACACCCCAGAAACTATAAAAATGTATATTTTCAAGCTTTTTCCTTGTTTTGTGAACTGCACTAAGCTGAAATCCTCTGACTGCGCTACATTATGCCCTTTTCAAATTGCCAGTCATGCGTAATAGCCTTTGTGTAATGTATTATGTCCATTAACATGAGAGTGCTACATCAGTACCCCTCTTCCTTTCTGTCTTCGGTGTAATCACGATGGTTCTGCTGCAGAAAATTACCTTGTTTTTCTTTTGTTACTGTTTTCTGGCACCATGTTGTGAGTACATCAGCCTTTATAAACACTGCTCTTAATCACCACATTTTAACATGATGCAGCTGTAATATGCAGATAGGTGTCAAAATAAAGGAAAAACATATACCAACATGTACTTGTAGCTCTGTGGGGAAATTAATTGCCCACTTCTATAGCACAGGGAAGGGTCACTGCAGATCAAAGTTACATAGTTTTGGCTGGTCCGATTTATCATGTGATGAAACCTTTCAAAAAGTGGTTCCTTTTTTTGGGGCATTTTTTCCATTATTACCTTACAGAGCACAGAGATTGCCTGTTAGTGGCAGCGACCTGGGAGTGAACTTTGTTGACAGCTCGAGGTAAACTGACCCATCCACGGGTCAATACCCCCTGTTAAACCCTGATCCCATAATGTAAAGTGGATTAGTCTATACCTAGAAAATCGTGTGTCTTTTTCTCAGTACAGGATTTTGAGCAGATCTTTTTAAATCAAGAAAAATCAGATTTTTACTGTAAACATCTCTAGAGCAAAGCCTCACTCATATAGTGAGATGCTTGTTTATAGGCAAAATGTTGAAATTAAAAATAAAGTGGTATTTTGTTTTCCCCTAGGTCATGACAGGTGGTGGTGTCCTGAAGCCGTGCTAATGCAAGCAACTGCTGAGGAGATCAGGCAGTGAACACCCAGGCTACATGTAGACTGACAGGGGGGAGGCTGGTGTCAGCAGCAGCTATCCTGACCTGGGATGGGGTTTCACCTCCAGGGCCAAAGAGGGGTCAGTGCGTCCAGGTCCAAGAAGTTTCCATCGTCAAGCAACATTTTTGTGCTAACAGATGGCTTCAATTGCATGTGTATAATTTTTGTTGACAGCTTCTACTTGCCCTACTGTTGATTTGTGGTCTGTTTCCAGACCTACAGACCTTTAGCAATATCATCAGTGGTACACATGCACCTACAGAACCAGGGTGTCCCATGCTTTGGGGCCTGGAGAGAGGCTAGTTTGAGATTGTCTCTGCCCACCTACCTCTCCACTGTGTTAAAACCATGCAGCTCTCATAGAAAACTTTTCACTAATCCATCTATACACTTTCTGATTTGTGTAGATTTAACACATAAACCACCATAATTATTAATTAATCTGTTCATCATATGGAATATGTCTATGTATATTTCTTTTTTTGTTGTATGATATTACTTTGGCCCCATTTTCTCTTTTACAGATGGCACACCAGTTCCTCAAACAGGGATTTTGGCCATCCATCTTATGCCAAACAGTTAATAAAGCTGGCTGCAGCGTCTTCATGGATCAATTTTCTAACTTTGCCAAAGTGTGGAAATGAAAGGTATTTAAAGGTATTCTATAAACCTTTTGACTCTTGGTAATGTCATCAAACGATGTTTTTGCTAGGACAATCTGTTTTCTTTGTATCAAACATAATGAGACCAGAGCACAACATGATCCCAATCCTGATGTTGGCCTTGTGCTGTTCCTCAGACTGACAGTTTGTGGCAGTAATGTGCCAAGAAATCTAATCATAATCAATCTCCATATATTAAGGAGGTGAGGAAGCCAATAACTGGATGCAAACAATGCATGACTTTTAAAAAGTCAACTTTACAATGTGTCTCATGTATGTTAAAGCTGCTTACATGCAAATCATGGAGATTATTGACTTTTGTCTACTTATTTAAAACACGGGGGAGTTTTAATGACATCAGGTACCACATTAACAGCACCAAAGTCTGAACAATAGGAATAAGGGTGCTAATAGTATAACAGGGCCACTAGAGGTAACAAGCTGGGATTTTGATGACACTAGTGCATCACTAGTATGTCTTTTATTGGACACAGTCAGAGAAAATGCCACTATTTCATAAAAAAGACTGCCAAACTAGTGTGAACAAATATCCAGCCAGTGCTGACAAGATCAAACAAGTGTAGGAAACTAAAATGTACAATAAGGAATTAAGGATGAGGTTAAGGAACAGTTTAAATTGTTTAAAAGTGCAGAACAACAACACATTTAACTGTACAGTGCAAGAAATTTAAAGAAACCCCAAATGTTGTTATGCTGTTTTTTTCTTTATCACCTATCTGTATGTTCCTGCATTTAATCTACATGTATGAGCAGGAAAAAATGAATAACAATAAAGTCAAGGAGTCCGTGAATGTCTATAGTATACTGTTTCCTGCTCATGATGAATAGTAAGCGAGTGTGCCCCACAGTACCTGTTTATTTATACCCTTAACCTTAATCTGGAGTGTCCTTCACTGCTGCGAGTGTGACTTCATGCAGAGTAACACTCAGTAGCGCAGATGGAGAAGACACCGTTTGGAAAAGAGCCAGGCTCTGTTTTTGATTTTCCCCATAATTAAGAGTCTAATTTCTCATCATTCTGTTCACTTTTGAGTGGATAAAGAAGTGATTGTGTTGTACATCGCATCATATTTAGTGGAACAAATTTACTTCACTGCTGGTTCTCCTTGAATTTAAAATGTAGCATGTCACATAAAGAGATTCAGCTCCCATCTTTGCAGATTAAAGACAGATCTGGGAAAAACTCAATCTAAAAAAGAAAAGTCTGCATTGCTAATACTGTCCATGCACACCCTGTGTAATGTAGAAAAAATAGTACACAGATGGAAGTATACACACACAAACAAACATGTAGGGACAGATACACACAGCTGCATCACCCAACACCAATTACCACAGCTGTGACCTCACACTTCCGGGTCAGTAATTCCCACAAAATGGACAAAAAGAAACTTGTCCTGGAATCTCAGCTCCCAATTATTCTGCACTGAGTTCTCCGGGTGCACAATGCTGCAGGTGAGAAGTTGGACATGGTTCTGTCACAGCTTGGCAGAGGCACAATGGAGCCCTGTGGCATCGCCTGGAACGGCTGCAAGGCCATTCACAGAAGAACTGCTCAGCTAGAACTACTTTAGAAACAGGGCTTTTAAGAACAGACAGCTTCATTTGAGGTTTCTTGATATCAGTTTATTTCACTGCATTTGTAACAAATGGCCAAAGGAAGATATTTAAACTTTAAAATGAGGTAAGTCTGTAACAATCCCTGGAAGCCAAAAGCTTGACTGCTCTTAATGCTTGTTTCAGAGAGTTACTTTCTACTCTTAGATGTACACGAACTCAGATAAGAGCGAATAAATATATTGCTAACATAGCTATCTCAGGTATCTCACAAATCTCTCTGTGAGTACAGCAGGAAACCTAACTGCTGTTCATCCTTCTGTTTTTAAAGCACAGCCAATGAGATGAAAGCTGGTGTAAAGGGAGGGTGACCTGAAAGCAGGAGGAACTCATTTCAGATTGTTAATGGTTAAGATGTACACCCAGGATTATTTCACCTTTGAATCATGCACAATTAGTGTTATAAAGTCACAGAAACAAATTATGATGTAGACTTCAGGGATTACCTGTGCTGAGAATGCCAGAATAAATGTGGGACAAACAACCTTTTTTCTGTTGCCCTTTAAAAACATATGTATGCTCATTTCTACTAAAACATTTTTGCAAATATACAGTGTTGTCATACTTAACTCCATAGTGTTTTTTAAAGCCCTTAAATCAAGTCATTCTCCTGCGTTTAAATTTGCTCCAAAACATTTTTTCCTTTTTATTTAAGTGTTTTCTTTCAGATTGTACAGTAATAAAAAATACAATAGCAGAATCGAATTGTTAAGTAATATTCCAACACAATCAATACATTGTTCTGAACTTTAAGCCACAGAAACAATACTGTTTCCTTCACTGCAAATACATAAAAAACCCAACAAACCAAAAAAAACAATAGAATGAACAGAGATAAGAGAGGTGTACTTCAGAGAGATACAAAACCTGATTTCCACAAAGTTTCAAGTGAGACAGATCAAAGCAACTACAAACCCAAAGAAAGTCAGAGAAAGGTTAGCTGAAGAAGAGAAAAGAAAGGAGTAGGAGAGATACTGTAGGAGGGCTGTCTTTACAGAACATAGCAACAGTATTTGTTGCAGAGAACAGCTAAGGTCAACAACAGAGCCCTGCATTGATTCCACATACATGGTAGGGTCAGAAATTATCATGGGAGCTCTGCCTCTGGGCAGTTTCCAATCAGTCTGTTTTTCGTAATCTGTGGAAAACCTTCCCTGATTTTAACAGTTCAATGACCACTCGTCTGTGCAGCAATTACAGTGCCCTCTTTGCACCGTGACAGTTCAATGCCATGTACAAGTGATCTAATGGGATTTGGTTTCCCCACTGCTTTAAGCACACTGGATATTTTATACCGAGGTGCGTTGTGATTGCACTAGTTTGGTGAAAGCAACAGAACAACAATAAATACAAGTAGCTTTCTACAGATCTATGTTTCAAGAGTTCTGTTACCCCACTGTACCCTATCAGAGGTGTTAACAGTTATTTGGCCACTAATTGTGATGGCCTGTTTCTGCATACAACACTCAATTGATAAACCCCAGGGGCACATGAAGATGACTTACTGGGTCAAATGCAGCCTGCAGACAGAGCAAGAGATGCACCAACACATACACACAAACACGCAAACGTGCAGAGCATGCACAAAGTGGAAACAGACGGCGCTAAAAATAAACCATCTGAAATATTTAACTTACTGACCCAGAAAACAACCTCAGCATAATCTAATGTTTGCACAAGCAGAGGACACAACATGGAGCCATGATATCATTGGGGCCAGTGGGCTATTTCTTATTATGAAAAGCACAGTATATTTAATAGTATGCATCACAGGTAAACGCACTGAAGTCACATGCAAACAAAGCATGTCTATCAATTATTTAAGTTTGATAAAATCATGCAGTGAATGATTAAATCAGGTATTTGCTGTAAAATGTTCTTCAGAGGGTCATCTAGTGATTAACATTAAAGGAAAATATATTGCATCCCTACAAAGTCACATTCAACTATTCATAAAGCACTTTTTATATATACAACACACATGCACTGACACACGGAGTAAACTTTAGGAATTTCAGTATTTTGCCCGAAGACACATCGACACGAGGACTGAATGAGCTAGAAATAGAACTACCAACCTTCTGACTTGAGGATGACCGCTCTCCCAAGCCATAACTACTCCAACATTCTTGAAATAAAGGAGAATAGAATAAAGTACAAATTGCCAAAATCAGGGCATAGTGTTATGACTTTAGACCCCTAGAACGGCTCAACCTGAAGAAAATGCACTCTACATTTATCATGATTCAGTCTACATCTTCAAATGCTAAAAAAAAGGATACAGCGGCATAAAATCCATAAAATTGCCCACTAGTTTCTGTATTGTGCATTTTAAAGTCTTAACATTAGTCTTCTGACTGAAGCTGTATTTGGAGCTAGATGTGTTAGACTGGAGTTGCAGTTCTAAGTTCGCTAATGTTAATAAGTTGGATTAGCAACCTGCACCTAGAGACTGTGCAGGTGCATGGTTATGTAGGTTAAGTATGCCTTCTAATTGGTGCTGGGTAACAGACTAATCAAATACTTGGGAGGAAGTTAAAGTACCCAGAGAGAACCCACGCAAACTCCACACAGAAAGGCCCTGCCGAGATGGTGAAGTCGAACTCAGGACCTTCTTGCCGTGAGGTAACAGTGGTAGTCACCATGCCACTGTGCTGCCCTTAGTCTTACTATTTGTCAAATAATTATATAAAAACACCAAAGAGAGATTGGAGCAGTCCAATTCAATGACTTCAGCCAGGGTCTTGAGTCTGATGTCATTAGTAGTTATTAGCATTTTATTAGTATTAGTTCATTAGTAGTAGTTTTCGGGTTCAAATTCTCTTTTATTTCTCAAACTTAAACAAAAACTGTGGTATCACTTAGAGTTAAAATGGCTCCAATTCTTTCATCTCTATTAAAATGTTCAGTGTGGCTGCTCTCCCAGCTGTTACAATAAAGTTTAACATCCAGGCATCCATGTAATAGAGAATTTACGAGATTTAACTGACATAAATGAAGACAGAAAAATAATGTTTGTAGGGTTATTGAAGTTGAACTAGATGCTGAAAATGGACCAAACTTCAGACACGAGAACATCTGAAGTGATTCATCCTTAACATAAGGTTAGTCATTAATATGCTGCTGTGTGGTTTGAATGACTCATATGAAAAATTCCTGATCCTACCTGAGCTTCATGTACGCATTGAAATCACACTTAGCTTTTTTGAACTTTTTTAAAATATTTGGTGGCAAACTGTGAGTGTACAAGCTGCAGTTGCATCATATGGTTTTAAAAACTGAGCTTAAAGACGTGCTGCACATGAAGTGCTAATAAAAAGCCAGGGAGGCCGACAGTGACCCCTGATTATTTTAGGGACAGCAGCTTTAATGAATGGAGTTACAGCTTGGAGCTGGAACTGGATTAGAAAAAGTACGACCTAGCGGACAGCCAGCGCATACAAGGATAACGGTTACAGCACTAGTGTAAAAAATAAAATGATATAAAAATGTAACTACTGTGCAGTTGTTATGAAGGATGAAACTATCCATAAAACCGAAAACCATTTTTATACAAGGCTGATTTTAATGCTTTAAATCTAAATTTCCTGCACAGCTAGTCTAGAGCACCCACTATTTTACTGTACATGTACAATGACAATATGAAGCTATTCTATCGTATGTTGGTCTCTGTGACACTTAATTCAGTTTTACACTCAGCCTCAACTGCCCATTAGTACCTTTGCACTGGTTTCCTTTTAAACACTCCATGTGCATAGTAACGTGTGCTTTAGAAGCACACCACAAGAGAAAAAAGGTAAATTAATCACTGACACAGGCAATGCCTGTGTCATAATGCAACACCTTAATTGAATCCCCTTTATGAAAAAACATCTGTAATCCCACAGGGCCTGTCCACGATGTGAAAGTTCGCTGGAAGAATAAAATCAAATGAAGTAAAAGTCAAAGTTTGTCAGCAACCCCGACATAGCTTTCCTGGGTTGGTCAGGCTGACGAAGAGGACGCAGTGATTGGCATGGACCCCTGTCCTGCTTGCAGCTAAACAGCTATGTCCATATTCAGCAATGATATTGGCCTCTAACCCTCGGTCCAGATGCCATTACCATTTTAGAGTCACACCGAGCGTCTGGGCTGGTGCACAACACTATCAATATTAATGTTCTGTGACTGAGGCGGCTTTGGAAGAACTTTCTCCCACATCAATATTGATGGTGTTGCCATACATTGGAGTCAGGGCCCTTTTTAAGGATTTATAAGACGAATGCTGAGTGGGGGGCTGCTGTCTGTGTGAGAAGGGGAGCGAAGCCATTTTTGGTCGGCACCTCAATGATGTACATTTTCCTGCCGTTCAGAGCAATTTCTGTGGGAGAGGGGTGACTCCAACCCACGCTTGATGAGATCTGAGTGGAGAGGGGTTGTGCTGAGACAGATCCAATTCCCTCGCAATGCTTTGCCGGAGATGATGGTTGTGGGGGAAAAAAATGAAAGTTTCATTTCAGGGGATCTGGGAATGCTAAATTGGGGTCTGTTGATTCTGGAAATGGGGGTATTGCTTTTGGGACATCTTCACAAACAGTCCACAGTTGGGCCACACACGTAGACACAGATCCAATTTATTACAATATTAGTTTTGGAGATGCATTGCTCTACACGGTATATCAAGTGTCCGGAGGGTGTGCTCAGTAAAGAGTTTCAGGCCTGGCCCTTTTCATGCATGCAGATATAAATCACAGAAAGACAGAACAAGTGAGGAAATTAATGAAAGTAAAAATGAACTTTGACTTTGTCTTGTTCTCATAAACCATTTACACAGCATACACTGGTGGTTGAGATTTTCAGCTGCATTTGTCGAGCTCCGTGAAAATACAGGTTACAAAAGTCAAAGCTTTTTTGTAGTGACATAGCAGCCGAACAAGTAAAAATGAACATGTAAATCATGATTAGATACAAGACAGCCCTATTGTCTTACCGCCTTATTAGGTCAAGTTATGTATAAAACAATGTTAGCTTTAATTTTGGTTGTTTTTCTTTAACTTTTTTTTTTTTTTTTTTTACAATTTTAGTCCAGTATATTTAATTATCATGTAGCTTAAAGTACCTCCTCAGGGAAATGTCTAGCTCTTTAGATGCTAACTGCTTTAATCGTCACTTATCCCTCGTGTTGTCATTTAGGTGTTTAGAGCTTTTAGCTACAGATGACGCCACAATGAAACTGATGCGACTGAACAAAATACTATAGTTGGGGGGACATAAAAGCAGACAATAAGAAAGTCATTAAAGGGCTTAACAGATTTTCTTTTTCCTCTGGTCTTTTTCAGCTGGTCCCTTTAGGGAGTCTCTATCACACCAGCCTTCTGCTTTTGCTGCTTCACTACATCAATGAAACTTTTCTTTCTCTTTTTTCCTCCTGCCTGACAGCTCCAAGTTCCACATCCTTCATCCAATATATCCACTGTCTCTCCTCTGCACATATCCAAACCATCCCAGCTTCATCTTTCTAACTTTCTCTCCAAAATACTCAACAACTCTTTCGCACATCGTCATGGTACGGCTCATTAACTTTATCCCTGTATAGTTACTACAGCTCTGCACGTCACACTCATTCTTGAAAATCCAGTACGCATGTTCTCTATTCACGATCCATGATTGTATTAACCAACCTGGTTAAAACATCCACTGCTCTCGCCTAGGCATCCCCATACCTGCACAGGTATGTCATAGCTGCTTCAGAGCCGTCCTCACTTCCTCCTTACTTATCGTCTGCATTTCCTTATTCAGTAAGTGTCCTCCACACGTCCTCCTTGTGCTGTCATTTTTTTTTCATTGATGAGCTCCTCGAGGTATTCCTTCCCCATTCTCAGCACACTCTCCTCACTTGCTCGTACATTTCCATATCTATCCTTAATCACTCTAACATCCTTTCCAACTCAATCTCTCCGTCTGTCTAGCCAATTGATACATAGTGGCCAGTGTCACATATACCACCTTTCTCTTTTTTGCTATATGCCTGGTGTCCCAGTAATCCTGTCTACTTTCTTCTTCTCCCTGAATATACCACTTTTTAAATTTCTTACTTCTTCCTTTCTTGTACTTCATCATTCCATCACCAAGTCACCTTGTCTTCTTTCCTTTGTCCAGAGGATGCACCAAATACCTTGTGGGCAGGTTCCCTCAGCAACACAGGTGTACTTTCTCAGTCGTCTGGTAACACTTGCCTAACACCTAAAGCCTGTCTCAATTCCTCCCTGAAATTTGAACAACATTCATCTCTCTTCAACTTCTACCATTTTATCCTTGCTTATTGCTTCATTCGCTTCCTCGTCTTTATTTCAAAAGCCATCCTACAGCCTACCATGTGATGGTGCATAGCTACACTCTCCCCTGACACCACCTTGCAATCTTTTTCCTCTTCTTGAAATATGTGTTTACCACAGCCATTTCCATTCTTTTAGCAAACTCCACGACTGACTGTTCGTCCACATTTCCCTCCTTAACACCATACCTGCCCCACATTCCATTATATTAGTCATCTCTCTCACTATGGCAGTCATGGTTCCTACATTTTAATTCCCTCCTCTAATCAACGCATTTCTTCCTTTTCTGCTTTCTCACTGCCTCCTCATATCCCTCCCCCTTTTTGGCCAACAGTAGCACAGTTTCCACAAGCACCCTGTTGGCGAACAACACCTGAGGCTGTTGTTGTTAACCTGAAACCCTGACCGATGGTATGAACTTTTGTGGTAATTCATATATTTGCTTTGGCAAACATTTTATGCCAGATACCTTCCCAGATGCTATCTTCCCTTAACCACACCAGAACTACAGTGTACACAAGGATTACGTTCAGTGACCACAACAATCTGCTAGTAATCAAACAATCACAACAAGTTATTTAGTGCAGCACCCTATTTGCACCCGATTTCACTAACAAATATACAGAAACCTTTGCAACATCTCACCAAAGGTTGTCCGGAGTGTCACTGACTGGTCTCTAGGCCTGCGCAACTGAGAGTTTACTGATGAATTTGTGGGATCAGTTACCAGTTTAAAGTATTACTGAATATAACATGATTGAGCTAACAGGTCACAACCATATGAGTGTGTAGTGTCCTCTGGTTTCTCAGGAAGTGTCACTTCTCTTTCAACATGCCAGGTTTCCAATATTAGCATTCTTTACAAAGGGACTTCAGCATACAATAGTTGGATTCATGGGGTCTATATTCAATTTTCTACACAGTTTAAGATAGATCCAATGGGCAAAGTCTAGATTTTCTTTTGTCTGATTGCTCGTTTTCTTCTGTTCTTTTCAGCTTTTATTTTTTTTTTCTTTTAAAATCACCCTGAATGGCTTTGTTTGTCTGGTAAGAGTTGTAAATAAATCAAGTCGAAGATCATTTCTGCCTCCAAGTGTGTGTCCTCCACCACTCAGCCAGTCCTTACACTGATTTATACTGTCTGGGCAGTCATAAAAACCCATAGCTATTGTAGCAATGAGTAGCAGAAGAAAACCACAAACTTTTAGTATTTTAATTGTAGGCGTCTTAACATAACTAAAACACATATTAGAAATGGTTTCAGACAAACAAATGATTGCTCCACTGACTAATCAATAAAGCCCCAGACTGCAGTGACTCCATTTGCCTCACACCACCAGTCCACCACATTACTCAATCTAAAAATGTGCAAAATAAAAGAGTCAACATTTTAAGGTCGACTATGGTGGCGGGTCTAACTGAGGAACAGCAGTCTCACCGCATCCATCAGGTTATTGATCCCTCAAAGAATAGACTCTCTCGGTGTCAAATCTTCACCTTCCCTCCAGACAACAGAGAATGAACATGTTGCAGCACAAAAAGCCTCACCACGCCGACAAGAGAGGGGTCACAGATACGAGTCGACCACTCCCACCGCCCCCCACACTCTTCACTTAATACCCGCTTTATTTTGCCAGTAAGTGGCACCTCTTTGGGGAGACAAAGAGTGACCTCAATTCAATCTGACATCCCACCTATCGATCTGCACTGCCGTATTCTCCAGAGATGGACGTCTGGCTTGCCCTTGTGCTGCTAACATTCACATTTAGCAACAAGACGAAATGTGCCTTTTTATTAAACAAAATCCCTCCAGATGTCTCACCTCATCTACCAAAGACTAAATTACACACACACACACTGCCCTATATTCATCGGTCTTTCTCCTCCCACGTAGGGCACTGTTCATCTTCAGTGGGGCCCTTTTGTTAAATTGAAAGTGTGTCATAACAAATGGCGAAGGTGTCTGGCTTAAATGTATGTGACTGGGGCCGATGTCATCTCTGTCAAAGGAGCATCCCTAGTATTTTTAACAAGGTGGAACCGTGACATGGACACAGGACAATTACTGTCAGAGCGCACAGGGTGATGAATCTGCTGCCTTATTGTGTTTGTCATGTCGACCTCTGGCTGGGACCTGATTGGTATGGCCACTTACCTACAGACAAGTCAGATGGATACATTGTTTCTGTGTATGTGTGAATGTAAATATAGTGTGGCACTACACTGACACTTAATTGACTCTCACTTGGTTTTAGGTGAAAAAATCTTGAAGTGAAGTTAAAAGGTTATACAATTAAATAATTGGTTGATATAATAAAGATGTTTTGAAAAGAGAAACCACAGAAAATAAGTGAAACAAATACCAAATTAACGCTGAATAGTCCCCTAAAAAACTGTTTAAATTAGTCAATTAGTGACTAGCCGTGTCTCAAAATGCATTCTTGCATCCATAGCCATGTGTGTGTTATAGACTGCACATGAAAGATGGATGTAAACACGATGAGATGACCCACTGGTTTATGCTTATCTTGCAAATTTAAACCAGTCACATTAAAAATAGTGTTTTTACAGGACTCTTTAGAGCCAGTTTCAGCAGCAATAAGTTGAACTATTCATTTTCTGTATGCACTGCTCCAATGATGTGCCATCACAACATTTCAATCAATTTGGTCTGGACCTTGACTGCATCATAACAACACCTTGATTCTGTTGCTTCTAATATTTGGGTCAACTTTAACTGTTGGACCTATGGCCCAACATTTGAATCCAGAAAACTTTGGTATACAGATGAATTCGTGGTTGACTCAGTGGCTGTAAGGTGCCCAGGACTTGTGGCTGCAAAACAAGCCAAAATCACCACCATTCCACCTCCGTGCTTGAAGGTTGTGTGAGGTGTTTGTGCTAGAGGTGCTGATGTGTTGTGATTGATTTTCGCCAACAATGGCACTGTGCATTATGACCAAACATCACCACTTTTGATCCATCTGTCCAAAAGACATTACTCCACAGGTCTTGTGGTTAATTTGTAAATCTACACCATGCTGCCATGTTCAAGAGAAGAGGCGTCCTCCTGGTCAGCCTTCTTACTTACAAGGAGAATTCTTCTTGTTCCGTCCTTTCCTGATTGTGCAGTCATGAACTTTAAATTTTAACTCAAGTAGAGTCTGAGATATAGCTCTTAGGTTTTTGTGGTATTGTGTTAACACCCATGTAAATGCTCCAGACGAGTGCACTCACAAAATTCTATTCTTATAACTTGCTGATGATCAGTTGATCAAATGCTTTGATTGTCAGTGCCTGGCTGCTACTTACCCTCATTGTGGCAACAGTGAGGGTACTTAGTTTTTCACAGGGCTGCAGAAGAGTTCTGTGAAAAACTTTTCACAACAGTTATTTGAAGGTGCTTTAATTCTACACGCAGAAGCTTCATCAATTTTTAATGTAGTTTTTTTCATGCTGCCAACCAAGGCTACTGTACATAAAGTGCACTATAAGTACCTGCATGTGCACTCATAGTATAACGTTGTTACCCTCACTGAGTTCCATTTGGGCTTTGCAGTGCAAAAGAAGGGACCACTAACCAATTTTAACCTAGTAGAAGTAGGGTATATCATCAGCACCAGTGATGATGTTAGCTAGAGTTTAGTACTACAAAGGCAAGTTGATAGAAGTTGCGAATGTTCAGCAGCTGCAATCTAACACTGCAACTGTCATATAGGTAGGATTAAAACTGAGCAATGCTTTCTTTCCAAAAATTCACACATTAGTCACTACTACACGTAGTGCACTACATGAATGTACTGTGCTAAAAGGGACACAAACTGTTTATATAATATTTTCAGCTGTTCTGTTCAAAGGAAAAACTAAGTCTTTACATATTAGCCTATAAAGTAGACCAACTGTGGTATTCAGAAATTTCTAATATCCAAAGTAATTTAACTTCAGAGTAAAAAAAAGACTGTAATTGCTGCAGCTGGCTCTGGAGGCTGTGATATTTACTGGCTCTGATTTGTATCTTGAAGCAACGTATTTTGCTTTTATGGTTTATGCTGGGCCTAGTGTTTGCCATAAATGGCAGGTGTGCAAAATTGAAGTGCAAAAGTAATTCAGCTCCTGCCATTCAAAGGAGCTCTGTCAGTTTGATTTACCTGTGCACATAAACATTCACACATACACACACACCTTTTGGCCACATGTGTTTTTTATATTCATATGGTGAGGGAAAAAAAAAAATGTGCAGCTCCAAGATGGAGGTTGAAGGGTCATGGTGTTTGGCCAGGAGTGACAGCTCTGAAATGAAGGCATAAGTCAATCGGCTACTCTCCATACACACACACACAAACGCACACACACAGGTTGGGGCGGGAGGTGAGATGGCGGCGGGTGGTTAGGGTAGAGGGCGGAGATTGAAGGATTGAAGAGGGAGGTGGAGGAGGGGAGGTTGGGTGTAAAGGGCACAAGGTTACCATGTGGGGGAGTGTGTTTTGTGTGAGCCCTTGTGTTTTTGCGGTGGGAAGAAGAGAACTTGACATGTTAAAGTTACAAGCCGTTTTTGCTCTATTTTTCTTTTCTCTCCTCTTTGTCTGATCTGAACACTGAGAGCTGACCAGCAGCTATATGTGCTCAAACCTGAGCACATGTGCAGCCACACACGTGCATACACCTGGTGACACACCTTGAACCCAAAGGTCAAAGACCATGTGTGCTCTGGGTCACAGTTTTTGTTTACTTTCAGTCATGCATCAACCAGGCCTCTATCAACATTTGAGCTGCTTCCTAACGCGAGCACACAAAATCCCCTATTTATTTTAAAATCACTGATTGATCCACAGTATTGATTGGTGTCTCTTTCCCTCCTTGAATCAAAGTATTTTATGTATAATTGACCAGTTAATGGATTTACCCTAAATTCTTTGAGGTGACAGATAATGTTTTATTTGTGTGTGTTGTCAAAACTTAAACATCTGATCTTTTGCTATGGTAGGATAATCCAAAGTCAGCATATGGATGTATTAGAATCAAAAGATTACCATTTGTGTCTGGATTGTACAAGACATGGGCCAAGCATTATAAATAAAATAAAGAACAGACCCCAAGCTTTTAAAGCATCAGTTCATCTGTTTATGAAAAAAATGAAACCACCTGCAAATTCCAAAACCTGAAGTTGACTCAAATGTCTGCTAGCAGATGGCTTAAAAAGAGGTTCTTTTCATGGACTCCCATGTTGAAATGCTCATTCTGTTACATCAGAAATAAATTTGCTTTCTAGTGTACATTTCATAACAACTGGTGAATTAAATCTTTGTGTGCTTAAAATATTTTATGTTTTATAAAAGTTGCTTTACCAAAGGTTTGACTGATTTGACTGACAGGTGATTGAAGCTGGTAGCTCTCTGATGGCTTTACCTGTGCTAATTGGTCCTGGACTTCTTAGCTGAGTTTTTAACAAATAATGACTCGCTGCACACTTACCTGCACAGCAACCCATCTAATAACCTCGCTCTTCTGCTTTGGTGAAATTCTAGGATTTTATTATTTTGTTCTTAGCACTAATTAGCAGGTAATTATGTCAGGCTTACTAGCGTAATTGATTATTTGGTATTCATCTTCTTGTTGCTTTTAGCTCCAAAAAAATCAGTTAAGTAAGATCAAACATTAAAATGGTCAGTTTAGATACATCAGATGCATAAAACTGACAATTTCCCATCTTTGATATAAAGACAGTCTCTGTCAGCTCAGTTATATGAGGCAGATATATGATGGTCTTACAGCTTTGTAAAACAGGTGAAACTTATTTGATTACATGCAAATAAAAGGCTTTCCCATGTTGCATTGTCTATGCATAGACAATGTGAACAATTCATTCTTTGTTTTTTTTCATAGGAGTGGTAATGTCCTGCTGCTTTGATGAGATATGGATAAAAGCTATTTTCAGCCTCTATTTGGCAGGGGCATTGGAAAGCAGAGATGGATGCACAAGGCAGAATGACCTGCAGCTTTACAGCTCATGGGTCATCTGCTCAACCAAGTGACTTATTTTATATGGGCTCAAAATGTGGTCATAAATATTTTGTACTTGTAAATCGGTTTTGTACTTGTAAATCAGGATTTGTATGTTTAAAAAAAATTTGTGTGTGCGTAAAAAAGATTTGTATGTGTAAAAAAAATTTGTGTGTGCGTAAAAAAGATTTGTATGTGTAAAAAAAATTTGTGTGTGCGTAAAAAAGATTTGTGTGTGCGTAAAAAAGATTTGTGTGTGGACTTAGCCAAAAAAAACCCTGCAAGTTACAAGTACGAATTTTGACCCTATTTTTCTTCCTTTCATCTGATTGGTCAATGTCATGTCAATCACAAATGTAACAATCCAATCAGAGAACAGATGGGTTTGGCTGTCGGAGGGGCGCTTTTTTTGAACTGCAGGTCCTTGAAGGGTAGCAGCTAGGTCCCCTAACTTTCAGTAGCTGTTGAAAGGGTAAAGTTGTGGTATATCAGTGGTTAGAAATACCATTATTACTTTAGGATTAGTTTAACACAAAGTCAGGGCTGACCCGGGACCATTGCTGTGAGTCACAGTGCGCAGCATAAAAGTCCTTTCACATGGGACGCAGGATGTGCTGCTAATGCTAACTAAAAGCAAAGGATCCAGAATTTGTTGCGCTGGCTGCTGGGCTCTGTGGGTTTTTGCAGCAGCTCTACCTGTACTAGATGCACCTGCTCCTTGTCTTTTCTATCTCTGACTTTATGTCCTCTACAAGAGTTTGTTTTTTTTGCTAGTTCTTCAAATGTTCAATAAAAACATGTATGCTAATTCATAACGAAGAAAGCTTTGTAATGAAGACTGTCATTTCCAAAACACTGCCCGCCCCCACCCCGCGGTCCACAGCGCTGTTGAAAAGGCTGTGGAAGTCCCTATATTAAACACGTAGACCTGTGACACAAAAATCACCAAACTCGGACGACCACAGACTGGTTTCCTTCGTGGTGATGAAGGAAAACGCTGGGTTGGCATGTAAAAGGGCATTTATTCCCTTCAAAGACCTGCAGTTCAAAAAAAGCGCCCCTCCGACAGCCAAACCCATCTGTTCTCTGATTGGATTGTTACATTTGTGATTGACATAACATTGACCAATCACATGAAAGGAAGAAAACTAGGGTCAAAATTTGTACTTGTAACTTGCAGGGTTTTTTTTGGCTAAGTCCACACACAAATCTTTTTTACGCACACACAAATTTTTTTTACACATACAAATATTTTTTACGCACACACAATTTTTTTTACACATACAAATCTTTTTTACACACACACAAAATTTTTTTACACATACAAATCCTGATTTACAAGTACAAAATATTAATGACCACATTTTGAGCCCATAATTTTACCCTGAAACAATGAAGATGTAAGGTTTGGGCAAGAAATATCCAATCACTAATAAGCTAAGATTTATTTTCTGCAGGTCTCTACCTAAGAGCCACAGTGCCAAGATAATTATGATATATTCTAAAGCTTTTGTCTACTCACATTAGGATTTCTTTTCATTTGACAACTAGAAAATTACATTGTCTACAAACAAAATGTTCTGAATTATGACAGATTAAATCTGCCTCTGAGTCCATTTTTTACATAGAAATGATATCTGAAGGGTCACCAAAGGACCCAAAGGAATTAAAAAAATGTTTAAAATATTTTAATATTTACTTCTTTGTAAGATTTCCTGTTAAATTGCATTAGTAGGAGCTAGTGTTCCTCAAACTTAAAGAGCTCAGGGGACAAAAAAAGCTTAATGCAGAATGGCTTGCATTTTTTCTTATGCATTTACTTTAAGATGATAGTAAAAGACATTAGAAAAGTTAGTGTGAACAAAACAATTTTATTTTAATTAACGGATAATCCATATTTCCAAACAAAAGTAGAGGGGATAAAACAATTCATAGAAACTTTCTGTCAATTTATTCACCAACAAACAGCTTTCTACAGTCCAAGGTGGCTTTTTCAGTATCAACACTGGTGGTTGACACTAGGGTGCCGTGCTGGACATGCAAGACAAGTTGTCAAACAATAAAAACCAACTTAAAATAGTCCTAAGCTAAGTCACAGTCATAAGTCCATTGGGGATAATATTGTAACATAGACTGAGGTTTTCAGAGGTTAGTGATACATTACTTTATGGTATCGGTACGATAAGCTCAAATGAAATGAATTGAGGGGGTTTCCCTACACAACAATATCACCAGGATATCGAAAGAGCTTGCATGAGGTCTAAAAACAGAAAGTGCGAAAGATGTCAAAATGGTTCAGTTGTGCCTTCTCCCAGCAAAGGGAAATCAGAGCAATCTTTGTTCATCTTATATTGGGCCTCAGTGCAGCCGCTCAGTTAATCCTTAGTCTTTTGATTGGCTGACCCTCATAAACAAAGGTTTGAACAGCAGGTGTGTAGGACTTGTGTTCTCACAGCCAGAGCTCTGTCTGAGATAACCATATTAGAAATATACTGATTAAACAGAGTGAAGAGGAGGAAAAGACTTTCTGATTTGAACATTTTGAGCTGTCTGAAGCCCGGGCTTTTGGCTCACAGGAAGTACATATACAAATTCAAATTATATATGTTTATGTGTGTGTGTGTGTGTGTGTATATATATATATATATATACATAATAAGAAAAAGCAGAAAGGATTCTGCATTAACTCAATTAAAATATATGGATTGTGCATGACTCTTCAATGACATGTTGCACATCACATTTTAACTTCATGCAAACTCATTTCCAATCCTGACAGGACATAATACCTGTTATAACAGGTAACGAGAGATTATGGCACAGTCATAAGATAAATGCTCAGTGACAAAATCTTTGTTCTAAGGCAAGTACAGCTAGTTTTGTAAAAGCCCATCCCACCCTCCCACCCCCCTGTCTAAAGGGTCCAATACTGACAATCATTATTTAAAAAAAAAAAAAAAAAAAAAGTAATAACAATAAGGAGGATGAGCTTTGCCACCCCGATGTTAACACCATGGGTCTTTTGAGTAAGAAAAAATATACTTCAGTCAAATAGGGTAAGGGTAGAAACAATCTACCAGTGCTGTGATTCTGCAGATTCAAACTGACTACTTTTCAATGCAAGTGCCTACGCTTTTATTTGTATTCATTACAAACTCCTTCTCGCCCCTGAGACCCCACAACAAGTCAAATTATAGACAAACCAAAATTTTCTTTTAATAGCCAACACTATCACAAAAATACTCCAAACCGTATGATTTGTCAGCTTTGGCACAGGCTGCTGATAAGTGTAGAATTTGCTGGGTTTGTCTTTTTTGTTCTGATATTGACATGCCCGTCTGCCCACCCTCTGAACCTGAGCTTTCCCAATTGAACCCTAATATGCCTTAGATGTCTATGAATCAATGATATACTGTACATATGGACACAATCATGAGTTTTCTCTCCATATAAACAGTGCTAATACAAACACACAATAAAACATCCTCTGCAAAAGTTCAAGACATTTTGGCATTTATCTTTTTTTTAATGGCTTCTGGTTTTCTCTTTTTAAAAATTGGTATATTTACAACAGGCTTTGTGCTCTTGGCTGTCCCATTGGTAAAGCCCTTGCTCAGTATTCTCCATGCTCGTACGCAGATGCTAGCACACAGTTTCCGTATGTGTAGGCGTATCACCGAAAATGAAGCAAATGCTCGCTGAAATTGTTTGCATGGTTTTTGAGAATGACATCTGAAGTGAGTCCAACAGACCTGCTGGTGAACTGCGCAATAACCCATTCTACCAACCTGTCCATCTCACGCCACATCTCAAATGTAGACTCAGCTGAGGAGCTGCAACGGGCCACAAAGTCTCTGTATTAGCGATAGTGAAAGATAGCCTGGCTTGTGTAACTGGGATGATGGTGTATCAATGTCGGTGTTTAAAGCGGAATGGTGAGGGAGATACTTCTTCTTGGGAAGCTGAGAAGTTGAACGCAGACAATGAAGGGAAGGAGAGATGGATTGATGAGCAGTCAGGTCAGCCTTCAACCGTAATTTCCCCCGTAGCTTCTCCTTGGTCTGTCCTTCCACTTCAGGGCCCATTCTCATTGTAGTGGAGAGAGATCGGTCGCTCTCGCTGTACTGTGGGCATGTAGGGCCAGTTGTAGCTGGAGCCTGAGAGCAGCATGTCACGGAGGAGCGTCTCAATTGGAGTCTTGCCAACGAGGCGCACAAAAAACAGCTGTTCGATGACTGGAGAGGAGACAATGCGCAGGGACGGCAGGCGGAGGAGGAGGCGTCCAAAGCGGTTCGGCTGGCTGGGGTACTGGTTTCTTACATACTCCTCCAGAGCACACTGAGACTTCTCCTGGATGCTCTCCACGTGGGCGACGTCTGACAAGCCCATGGCGTCTAGTAGAAAGGAATACAAAGTGAAGATTTAGAACTGATATAAGCATTTATCCAACTTTAGCACAGAGTAGTCTTTTTGTGAGAATGACTGTATGACATTAAGGTGAGTTTTGTGACACACTGACTTTCATTTTAATTTTAGGCCAATCAGAGTAGTTGTGGGCTGCTTTGCATTTGCTAGGTTAGACTGATGGGTCAGAGGGGTTTGCGGCTACATTATAGCTTACTGTGTAGATTTTCTGTTGAAGGATAAATCAGGTGTTAGCCATGGAATAATAACCAGTGTTCTGCGGGTTCCAGTATGTCATGTGTCAAAACGTAAGTCAGAATTGCAGGACGAGGAATAACTGCATAAGAAAAATGACTTCTCATACCATATTTTGGTTACTAATGTTCTGGATTAATGTTATGTTAGGCTAATACTGTTTGGTATAGGATGAAATTTGTTCTTAGTGAAAGAAGCTTCAATTGTGCAAGATTTTAATAAAACCTTTTAGTATGTGGCAGAGTGGTGTCTTCACCTAATACTTATTCATTGCCAGAAAGAACCAGGATGTAACAGGGCATTTTCCTTTCAGAGAAATCTGGCTACAACTTGACAAAATCAAGGTTGTCACAGCGGAGATCTACTTCCACCCCTGTGGTCTGTGTTCACTTTCTCCTCAGCTGGGGAGACATTTTCTGCCTTCCAACTCCTTCTACCTCTCGTCTCACCGGCCCCCACCTTGGCAAGAGTCTCGCACAACCAAGAGTGTGTAACGCAGCACGCGGTGCTTTTCACACCCTGTGTGTGGAGCGGAGATCACAGGGGATTTTGCAAAGCAGGTCAGAGATGTGTGAACTCAAAACAAAGATGCATTCTACTGTACTCTGCCACATACTGTACGAGAAGTGGGAGTGCTCTTTGACCCTGCCCCCTGCGCGAACCCACATATTGAAGGCAGGTATTCGATGAGGGTTATTTATTCTCAAGCTTAGTCTTTCGGTTAAAAGGCGTTGGCCCGTGAGTTTTAACCCGTCATCCTGCATCACAGGTCTCCTTTGTCTTCTCACGCTTTGATCTGTCCCCTGTGTAAAACCCTGCCTCAGTTCCACAAAAAAAAAAAATTAATTCACCTCATATTTTAATCAAGCATGTCAATCCCTCCCCACCCGCCCCGCAGCCGCTATTCTCATCATTCCGGGTGAATAATTGTTCCCACTTTGGTTGTATTTCCATCCACTCGGGAGGCAGATGGACTGCGTTTTTGTCAGCCCGACCATTTTGGAGTCCTTCGTGACAAGGCAGTCACTGCCCGGTCGGGATTAGCGAAGCTGTCTGTGTGACTGAAACCACTTCGTGTGCTGAAGCGACAGCTCTGTGGGTGCCCTTCTACGCCAAGTGCCGTGTTCTTTTGTCTGATCCTTGGGCACTCACTGGGTCATTGGGGGTGAAGGATCAGGGTGGCAGGACTGAGATGCACGCTCTCTGATGTAGCTTGATCGGACTGGGCTTCACAGGGGGAGTGGTGGGAGGGGACTCAGAGGGAGGTGGGAGACAATTGGTGTTTGTCTGAGCTTGTTAGGTCATCCTACCAGGTCTGCAAGGGTCAGATTTATTAACAGGTCTATTTACGGTGTGTGCATGTTTACATCAAATTCAGGATTTGATCATTAAAGTGTGAATATTTCACAAAGAAATACAATATCCTGTTCGAGGGTCTTGCCAAGATGTGCAGCTTTTTAATGTGTATACATGTGCTTCTGCGCATATAGGGAGGTCACATGGGATGCTTAGGGCTATAGGGGTTATGTAGGTCATGGCGAATCCTCCTTCTCACTGAAATGCACCATACATAATTCAACTCCTGTGGTGGGGGCAGGGGTCCTGGGGCTTGGGTTGGGCTGGTCTTGGAGTTTAGGGTTTGGGGAGCGTTGGGAGGAGGGGTGGATGACTGGTTTTAATAATAGATGGGATCATGAAGGCAAGATGGCTGATGAAAACAGGCAAAAGAAGGGAGAGGAGGATCCTTGGCTACCTACATACAGAGAGCTTGGTGAAGATGCTCAGTAGGCAGAGAGTGAATCTGACAAGCCGTGCAAGATGGGAAAGGGGGGAAAAAGCAGTAAAATAACACAGACGATAGACATCTCAGTGTTGGCTTCTTCACCATCCATTTCCCCCTGGGTCACAAAGCATGATCTCTCTCTGAAATATCCCAGATGTGACAGTATTTTGGCTGACACTGGAGTCCAGTGACTGTTGGGATAAACCTCAACAGGCTTTGTGTATAAGCAGGATCAAAACAATGCAGATGCCAGGGGTTCTGCCAAGAAGTAAAACTATTATATTTTGATTTAATTCTCTCTGTCACTCAGTGGGGAGGACATATTGCCACATAATGTAAGGTTGTGAGGCTCAAGAGCCCTGTTTTTCTAAGCTTTGGATGCAAACCGACAAATCTATTCTAGCATAAAGGCATTTTCTTTGTTGTCGAGTACTGTACTGTGTATAATAAGGGGTTTATAACACTGGATTTTTGGGTCCAAATAGTAGGCATGCAACAATACAATATAATGAATCTGTTGTTTCTTGAACTTTATATAAACAGATTCTTTTTGCTACTGTAAATTAAGAAATAAATTGCTTTTCAAAGAGTCGTTCCCACAAATGGACAGAATTCAAAATACAAATGCAAAGTTTATAGTGCTTATAAGCTTATTCTTATGTTCAGCAAAACAAAAAGGTTCAAGTGACGCACGAGCAGCTCACAGGGGTCAAGAGCTGCCTTTTACAGTATGACAAAGTGATCAAATTACAGTCAAATTCATGGAGGGCAGAGACCATGACTGACTAGCAGCAGCATTTACATATGGAGCCAATGAGACACAATCTACTGCAGCATTAGAGGTCACCTCTCAGTCAGGCATAGTACTGGTTTCCATTCAAATGCACCTCAGACAAGGTGTATGTCGTACAGGGGTTTGTGTTAACAAACCTTTTGTTTCTTTCTTAAAGCTTGTATTTGCAACTTTTAGGATGAATCTGAGCATTTTTTTTATATCACCTATGGGTAGCAGGTATAGGTAGCACCTTTGCACAGCATTTTAATGATTTATAGTTGTCATTTAAATTAATCTACACCACTATTATGTTGTCATGACAAAAATATAATGGAATCCTTATGTGCTGTTTTATTCTTTTCACTGGTCGTTTTTCTCTCTGCTTAAGAACATGGTGATCAAATGTTTGCCTTGGCTGTGTTTAAATGTGTGTAATAACCCTGCTACTGGCCATCTAATTCAGGTTATGTTGTTAACATGATACTGTAAGCTTACATGTTCAGTAAACACAATGCTATCGTGCCAGTTTTGCTCAGGGAGGAAGGGAGGAATTAGCATCCTGCTAATCTGATTTCTACATACTCACAGGACACAGATGGCATCGGTCTTATACCCTCTCAGCTGATCTAAAGGACGATCAGAGGTGCTTTCAACGGTTCAAAGCTCACACAATGATATGAAATAGTGGCAACTTGGTAATCCAGCTGATTTTACATTTCTAGAGAATGTGCAAACCATTTCCATATATTACTTTACTTAAGTCTACTTATTTCCCATTTTTTCACTTAAACTCACCAGATGTAAAGAGCACAATGGACTTGAGACAAGAATATTCAGCTGTGTCGACCTGCAGGGCCTTCAGCTTCTCCACCTGCTCTTGGAAGACTCGGATGTGGTCCATGAAGGCCACAACACGCTCTGCTGACATAGGTGATGCGTGCAGGCCGGCCGCTGCCAACAGAGGAGCCACGTGAAGCGGCATGGAGCACTGGGCAGCATTTAGAACAAAGAGTTCGCTCCATGACATTCGCAGCAGAGCCACCTAGAAACAAGCGGTATAGGGTGATTATTACTTTCGTTCAGACTACCCATGTGGATGACTAATTTGGCTTTGGCCTTTCTGCTTTTAGTTGCAAATATAAAATGAATAAAGGCAAAATGTGTCTGAAGCCTAAAACTGTGACACTTTGAGTGCCCTCCAGTTAGAGTTCAGCAGGCTTCAGACAGCATTTACACCCATCACTGACATGTAACCAGAGAGCAACACATACACATTAATCCTGAGCGAAGAAGGACACAGGGTATATTTAACATTCGGTCATTTAAACCACCACATATCACCTGGAGATGATATGAATTTGGTAACATTATCCAATACTTAATGCAAATTACATACAAGAGCTTCATTCATTCAAACAGGTACCTATTCACTACAGAATAGGGAAGCACACAGAAACGGTGGAATGACAGAACATTCCTGACACGCCTACCCGTCAGAAATTAGACAGCTAGTCTGATGAGGTGTTTATTGTTACTTTTAAAAGATTGGAAAGGATACAAGAGGGTGAGAAAGCATGCACTGTGACAGTTAGAAGAGGATTAAACTTTTCTTATGTAACAGAAACATGTTTGGAGATGTGGTTAAACATTAAAAAAATAATTAGAATTTATTGAGGTGACCCAACAAGTTGTCATCCTAGGGCATCAAATACTGCTGCTCTATCAGATTTGGCCGGTATAACCGAGATAAGCACAGAGTGTCCTTTAGCATCTGTGCCCTCTGCACCAGCCGCAGTAACACTGAATGGCGAGTGTCAATAGTTCTCCTTGCAAAAGCTACAAAGTCCACAAAGTAGGAGGTTAAAGGGGTGGTGGAGTAAGTCACAAGTTTGTCTGCCAAGAGAATAGAGTTTGTGTCCCATTTGGGGATTTCTATTTTTACTTCTTTTTTACTGGTTAGGTTTAGACTTGAAGTTCTACTTTGCATGTTTCCCACCACTAACTTTGGATGCTGGAAAAGTTACACATATAGTTTTAAATGTGATCCAAAGGGGTCCTTTACACATGTGGAATTCCTTCTCTCACCCCAACCGGGCGCAGCAGATGGCCCCGCCCCTCCCTGAGCCTGGTTCTGCCGGAGGTTTCTTCCTGTTAAAAGGGAGTTTTTCCTTCCCACTGTCGCCAAAGTGCTTGCTCATAGGGGGTCATATGATTGTTGGGTTTTTCTCTGTATCTATGAAGCGCCTTGAGGCAACTTTTGTTGTGATTTGGCGCTAAATTGAATTGAATTGAATGAATTGAATTGAATTGAATTGAATTGAATTGAATTGAATTGAATTGAATTGAATTGAATTGAACAGTGACAGACCTGCACACACAGATGCCAAAGGGCACCCGCTGTGTATCTCTGAGACAGTGTTTGACACAATATCAGCACTTTGATATTGAAAAGAGAAAACCTACATGGATTGATAACATGTCTAAAAAGAGTGGGGTTTGCAGAAAACACCTGAGTGCATGCTGACATTACAGGTCAGAAATATTCAACATGTGAACTTGACATTAATGATATGTTAATGATTTGGTGCGGATACAGCGCACATATTTGTGATGACTATGTCTGTCAGAGGTGCATGTGAATATTTATAGGTCAGGGGATTACTCTGTGCCAAGACTTTATAGCTGATATAAATCTATATATGCATGACTGATGTCAGGTCGATCTGAACCAAATGTTGGGAGTTGAGGTTTGTGCCAAAACAGATGTGCTGCGACATGATGGTTAACAAAAGAGGAATAAAAATATTAATGTGTTTTTCAAATATTTATTAGCTTAGTTCTGTTCAAAATGTAAGTGGGGATGACATTTTATGAATTTTTAGCCAGTAGCTTGAAAATAGTGTTTTGAACTATGAGTTATTACTTTACTTTTTTTGTTTTCTGGCATTTCTCTGTGCATGGTCTATTAAGGAACAATTTACCATTGTAGAACTATATATGTATATATATATATATATATATATATATATATATATATATATATAGATAGATAGATAGATAGATAGATAGATAGATAGATAGATAGATAGATATAGATATAAAATTATTTTCTTATTGCGAGTTAGATGAAAAGAAATACAGATACTGCTCTCATGTTTGTGTGACTTAACCCAATATAAAGACTGAAAACAGTAGAAAGCAGTTAGCCTGGCCTGGTCTCATTCTCATTAGGTTTGGTCTACTCTGGTCATTCTTCACACTCACCTGATCCATGAGCTGCAGATCGGGAAAGAAGGGGATGTTCTTGGCCCACTCCACAGCGCTGAACAGCAGCCTGGCCGCCAGCTCACAGATGTTCTCGATGCCCATGAGGTTGTTCCCCTGCATGCACTGAGCCCCGTAGCGAGACGTTGGGTATGGCTCAGCGCGAAGCAGCAGAGAGATGAAGCCCGACAGGTAGGGTTGGCCGTTGTACGGGTCGGTGCCATTGGTCAGGTACTGCCCTGGACTGCTCTGGGAGTTTGATGTACGTCCTCGTTGTACTGCTGTTTGAAAACAAAGAAGAGGATGGGTTGAACTTTTATCTGGGTGAACCTGAGACTTTTTAAGAGTACTTCAGCATTTTTATTTAATTACACAAGTCATTAAGGACTAAATGGGACTGGAGCACACTAATATAAACTCATATCTGTGTTCCAGTTCCACTGTTTCCTCTGGAAGCAGGCCGCTGCATGTTTCTGGAAGACAGGCCAAGAACTGTGTTTTTTGCAATCTTCCATCAGTTTGTTATGAAACTTTTATCATTTAGCAAGCTTGTTATAGTAGTTTACAGAATTACTACATCCAAAGGGGCGCTGCACGGTCAGGGTCCTAAAAACCTGCAGGAGTAACAGAAGGGAGACGCGACGAAGACAGAGAAGAAAGAAGCAAATTGAGCATGTCAAATGTGCCGGGTGATCGGGGGGGCAGGATGGGGGTTAAGGGTTGAAAAGAGTAGCAACACAACATTTCTCGTACCCCTAAAAGTGTCAGCGCTCGTCTTTTCAGCGAAGGGATGGAAAGTGGCCAGGCCAAGGCTATTCTACAGTGCTGTTGTGCCTCAATGAGTAACGACAAGCAGCAGCTGGTAAAAATATAACACTTCTTCACACCTACATATGTTATGCACCCACACATGCATACACACTCATGGATACGTACGGTAACACCCCCGCCCTCAGTCCCTGCACTGGCAAATGGCCCAGCCTGAGGTGAAAGGGGCATGCAGAGGCCAAGCTCTTACACACACATACACACAAAGCCCTAACCACCACCCCCACCCCCCTCTGGTGTGGAGCAATGATGATGCGGCGAGTGTTCAAAGGCCCATTTGGAAAACACCTGTTCAGTCATCCACTGTCTGACTAATAACTCCATCTACAGTTACACAGAGCAAGCGAGAAAGGCAAGCGAGAGGAGAGACGCAATGAAAATGCAAAGAGGGGTTGGAAAAATGAGACAAAAGGCTGAAATGGTGAGATAAGGAGGAGAAAGAGTGAGTGGAAGGTGATAAGTTGAGAAAAGGGAGATGGGGGCGATGCGAGGTCTGGGGAAGAGTGGAGAGATGGAAAGAGAGAGAAGGTGCAGAGTTCAATGTGCTTGAATATAGCCTGAGATGGGGCTTCAGATAGAAAGCTGTGGTTTACATAAAGAGACAGGTGGAGGGAGGGGGTGAAAGAAAAGGGAGGAGGAAGGGCTTGGAAAATGCTTTTTAACTCTCCATCACCTGTCACCTCACACACAGCAGCTGTGCCAATTGAACGCACCATGGCACGTCTGAAAAACGAGAGGTCAAATCACTCATAAGTTATAAAAATGCCTTTAATTCTAGCCTGTCCTTTTAACAGAAAAAAATACCTCTGCACAAAAGGTGTTGACCTCAAAGTACTAGTTTTCCTTGTGAACTTGTGTCAACCCGTGTGCCCAGAAAAAGAATGTGATCTCTTCTGGCAAACAGCGCAGTCTCACTTTGCTGAGCTATGAAGAGGTTTTGCCTGTCTGAAAGACAATGTTGCACAACGGGACATTCCTCGTCGCTTGCACTCCAGCGGCTCCTGTCTCGCTTTGCAAAAGATGGCTGTCAGATTAGCCACATGCATCTGTCTTTGCAGGATTTCACAAACAAGGGAAAATAAAACTGCACTCTGAGCAGAAGGAGTGAAAGTGCTCCGAGAGCAAGTCGTTGCAATTTCCACAGAGATTACCTGGCCAAATATGTTTTTTTGTCACTCTGAGGTGCTTTAAGTGTGAAGTGAAAGACTGCTAAATCGTACGCTGATCCTTTCAGTCAGACATTTTATTGTAATACAGGCTTGTGAATGATTTTCCAGATTAGAGAAAATGTTGCTTATAACTCCTCCTTAGACAAAGATTTTTTTATTTGCCTTTTTAAAACCATTCAAAATCCCTTAATGAAAAATATATCTGTGTATATATGTATGTATATAAATCTGACAGTGAGGTTTTTGCACAGAGACATCTTAGAGAGACACAGGAAACATTGGGGTTCAGGTTGGAATATGTACTTCTCAAAGATTATGAAACCTTTAACTTTGCGATTGAATCAATAACAACATGGTTAAAGGGTGACTCTGATGATGGTAAAGGAGAATGGATCTGAGAAATATGTTCATATTTACAGTTTACTGGGAGGCTTTCCTGAACTTGTCTCTTTGCAAACTTTTTCTCTGTGAAAACATCAGCTGACTTCCTAATTTGTTCACCAAGAACTGTGTTAAATTAAGGTGAATAAAGTTGCTTTCTCTAAAGCCAAATACAGCTAAAAAGGCTAAAAAGAAATGCTAAAAACTGCACTTTCTCCGGTGACCACATGGGGTTAAGTGAGTCAACCCCACAGAATCCTATAATGAACTTCAGAGATGAAACTAACGTGTGGCTAACTTCCTCCTTCATTCGAATGCACAGTAGGTGATTTTTTAAATGTACTGTATACATTTTCTAAAGGCTTAAATGTATGCATTAACTGATTGGCAGTTGCCAACACAGGCAGCTGCTGCTGGCAGCTAACCTTCACTACAGCTAATTCTAAGCACTGAATTTGGACCTCTGGATGGTTTTCGTGTCTTTTGCAGCATAAAAAATAGGATAAAATAAAATAAAACACAATGGCCTTTTACAAAACAGCAGGTGACATGCATCCTTTATTTAGCTTACAGCATAAAAATGCTGTAGCAGATCTCAAAAAGGGCACTTTTAAAAAGACTCTGTCTGGTAACTTCTTTAGGGAGACAGACTCAAAAGGCGCTTTGGTCCATATCTAAGTCAGAGCACTTCTGTGACCTGAATCTGTCACTCTGTCCTGGTTTCATGTAAAAAAAAATCTTCTACTGCGAACAACCTGGTTTTAACTACTTTTGACTTTCCCCTTTATGCACCGAGTAAATTGTAAAACAGTGCGCCTGAACTCCAAGAGGAATTTATTAAATTCATCACAATTTAAATTGAAGGCAACAGTTTTTTTAGACCCCGCTGCTCCTTATCAGGGGCGGATCTAGAAGGGTGGCATGGGGTGGCAAGTGCCACCCTAAAATGATCCCTTGCCACCCCAAGTGCCACCCCAGTTTTGCATATGACAGTGTTGTTTATTAAAATAAGGTAGCATTAACAGTTTGAGCGCAGTTACAGTCAACAGTGAATATAAATGCTAAAACTGAATATATTGCATAGTGTTCCCCTCCTGCACCATTAACAAATGGTTCAGCCCATAGCAGGACCGGGTTTTTTTTTGTTTTCAGTAGCAAGCGATGTTTATGATTGTGCCAGAGCACATTTTGAACAACACCATGGGAATTTCGCTTTTTACACAGGTGGTTGGATGTTAAACTCTGGAAATGGAAGGAAGGTGAGTGTTATTAACCCTCCGTGGTCCACCTCCAAATCACATGACTGATGTAAGCTGACATAACAACAAGCTGAAGCCATGCTGAGTCTCTATTTCAGCCCACATTGAAAGTTCGGACTTCAAAGTTTTTTAATTTTAATTACAAGCCAGTAAATCCAGAGTTATGATAATATATATAAGCCACGCTTTTTTTTTAAATACTGTCATCACGTTTTTGTGTATGTGTGTTTTAAGCGTTTTCTAAGGACAGTGCGAAAACAGTAAAGAAAGGAAAAAAAAAACACCTCTTTCCTATCGGTGGAAAAATGTACCATGTCGCCCAATTTAAAAAAAAAAAAAGTCAACACGTGGGATTTGGTTGTTTAGGAAGAGGGAAAAGTTTTGGGGTGACAGTAACGGCAGCGAGACAGAGCGAGTGAGAGAGAGACAGAGAGTTTTTAGATGTGGCAGATTTGTAACGTTTAGTGTGGAGTATATACTTAGTGTGTTGTGTTGTGTTGTGTTGTGTTGTGTAGTTGTTGTGTTGTTTTGTGTGTCAGTGAGGGCACTAATGAATGTCACAAAGGCACATTTGCAATGTAAACACTGTCACTAGAAAACCAGCGGAGTGATACACCTCCTGTTGTCAGGCCTGCAGGTTTATCCCTGTGCTGTTCTCCTTTGTCTTTTGGTGGACAAACTTATTTTTTACTGGCACACATCATTTGTGGGGCATCTTATTGTGACACCTGATTGTTCTCTCATTTTAGTTTTAGTAATATTTTTAAATTCTTATACAAAATGAAAAAACAACGGCAGGTGTATTGTCTGCATTTTTAGATAAATAGTTGTACATGTTTACAAAATGTACATTTTATATTTGCATTTCAAGTTATAAAAATTTACTCAACATGTCTGTGTGTTTTTTTTACAGTAAAAAAATACTACTAGGATTTTAAGTTATTTGTGTGATTTCATTTCAGGTCAGTAATACTAATGCAGTATGTCAGTCAAAACAACTAAATTCAGTTGAGCTGAAAAGATACCAAACAAGGCAAGGGAAAATAATAAAAAATAAACAATTTGAGGGTGAAATACAAACGTAAACTCAAAAGGAGTCAAAAATGGCCAGTTGACCTCAGTGAGTTAATCCAACAAATCATGAAAAAATTAGGTTTCAATTTTTGTTCATGACAGTGCAGATTTCTGACATTTTGTGTAATTTAAGCTGTAACAATGTGACTGTTTTCTGACAAAAAAACAGTGTAAACTTAAGTTAGACTTGCGTTTGTAAATGAACCGCCCCATGTTGTGTAGCTTTCTGGATTTTATACTTATTGGGCTACATATTTATTTATCATACAGGCTGTACAGTACATAGCATCAAAACTCACATGTTTTATGTAACTAAAGTGTTTTATTATGTGGGCCACAGACAATAATTAAGTTATAGACTTTATTTATATGAAAAACGTGTATGCTTACTGCATTTGGATTATTTTAACCATATATAACCACCTGCATAAGTGTATGAAAAAAAGGGCTTCGATTTTGCCATTTTGCCCATTTGATTTCTTTGCCACCCTCATGCCACCCTAAGAAAATTTCTCTAGATCCGCCCCTGCTCCTTATGTCCCTTATTTGTGAATTCACAGCTATTGATATGTTCTCATATTGATTAGTGGTTAATCCCGCAGATGTTGGTGAATCTACTTGATCCACTTGACTTTTCAAAAGCCTCATTGTGGGGGTCACTCGTGCCTGAGAGGCAGAGCACTTGAGTACGCCTGACTAAAACACATCGCTCTCTGTTTTTACTCGCCTACAGCTGCTGTACAAGACTCTGGAACAGATAAAAAGGAAAGGGCAGAAGGGTGATTGGAGTAAGGTCCAAAGAAATGGAGAGGTAGAAAGGCCAGTGCAGAGACAAAGAGATGTGATATATTTACACGGAGATGGGCGAAAGGAGAGCAAAAGAGACAGAAATGACATTAGATAGAAACAGATGCCCGGGGACAAAAAAAAGGAAACAGAGACAGAGAATTAAAAGGGGGATGGGAGTATAAGGTCAGATTTGAGTTTGTGTCATAATCCGTTTCCAGCTTTTTAATTGGTGCACTGTGCTTGGCCTTAATGCAATTGACTGAGCTTGTCAGATAGTAACTTTAAAAAGATATACAGTTTTTGTTTTTTTCTCTTAAACAAAATTAATCTGAATCCAAATTGAGGGCAGAGAAAGCAGTTAAATAAGGCAAATACATCCCTAAAACCCCAAACAAAACAGCATCCTGTGTAGGTAGGCCATGAAATGAGGGCAAAAGAATGAGGGAGAGGAGGAAAGTGCATGCAAACAGGGGTACCATGGGACATTTCAGCTGCGACTTTCAAAATGCCACTTCAGCAAATGGCAGCTGGCAGAGAGCACAGTTCGCTGCCTGGCTGCCCTGGATTAGCCTCTGGGTCAGACTGTTAGTGGAATTACAGCAGCTAAATACAATTAAGGCCTATCAACATTTGGACTAAAAGGTCACAGTGCCGGGGCAACACAGACGCATTATAGATTTGTCTCAGTCTAATAGCTGCATTTAATAAGTAGCTTTTCCATTTCTAAAACTTCCACTGGCAAGCAAACAATAAACACGTTTCCCAAAATGAAACTGCGTCCCTGAGTCATGTCACAGAGAGAGGTCACGTGTGTGTTTGTGTCCGTGAGGTGTTCGAAACTCCTGCAATTAAAGCAAAGTTAAAAAAAGAAATAATTAAATGTTTAGCTGTGACGCCAAATCTCATCTGATAGAAATGCATCTGGGCAGTTAAAAAATAAGGATTTTATATGCTTCAGCACATGAACATGTGTGACCGAGCAGAAAAAGGAATGTGTTTTATTTTTTTCGCCCAAATTTGACCTCAGGTCAGTGAAGCGAAGACAGGGGTTTTTTTCAACTTTCATTTGGAATTCATTCTCAGTTCTCAGTCTTGGAGCTTGTAAGCACTGCTATTAATCTTTTGGCTTTTTTTTTTCATTCATATTTTTTAAGAAAAACTTGAGTCAGCTATTTCTGTAATGATTACACTGTAGCTCGGGGTTTTGTGCTAATTCTTCCAAAGAATGACCTTTATGTGGTATCTACAAATATTGTGCTGTGTGGTCCATGGTTCACTCACCTAGCCCATGGAGTGGTATTGTTCTATTGAACAATACCACTCCATGGGCTAGGTGAGGCTCTTATTTTTTTATTCCTTCTGTTTATCTTACAGAAATATTTTAGCTACCACAAACACCATGAAGCACTTTATCCAGCACTTCAGGAAATCACAAAACAGTTCTTTATTAAAATGACCGTGACACAAAATTTTAGAACAACAGTGGATTTCACAGCTGTCAGTGAACCTATTTACATTTATTGGACCTAAAGAGCAGCTTCCCTCAGCTCCGATGAGCTGTGTGACTTTTACGGGTCGTTGTTTCAATGTGTCAGCCCACAGCTTTACTATTTTGGTTTGCTTGTACTCCTCTATCTTTCATTTTGTATACATAATGATGTTAACCTTTGATAACAGTGCATGCACCCTGTCAGGCATGAAAAAGTTAGCAGACAGCAAGGAAATACAGTGGAGCATTTGGTAGTTAAAGACAGATTTTACTCTCAGGAGCTGGTGAAGGGCAGAGTTAAAAGGAGAGACTTTTATTCATAAGAAACAAACATGAATGCTAATGTTGCTAAATTCCATAAGCTGGAAGTAACTTTATCTAAAGTTCAGGAGCAGGACCACGCCTCAAACACAAGCCTTCCTGCCATGCGTCTATAAATGCCTATCTGTTCTACACACCTTTTTTTTTTCATTTCCGTGCCCCCTCCCTCTCTCACGGGGACGAGGCTTCCAAAATCGTATTGTTGATCTTCGAAGAAACTGCAGCAAGCATGTCACTGATCCTCACCAATCCAATATTCACTATCAAAATGCACGTGTTAGGAGGCCTGTTCCTTCCTCGTGAAATAGATATGTTAGTCTCGTGATTGCAACACGTTTAAGCTGGCCCAGGTTGTAAAAATATCAGTTACTAATTGCCAGGGTAGTATGCAAACTAAATGCAGGTGTCTGTACCCTGCAGTGCAGTCATGGCTGACTGCAACACTTGAAAGCGATCTCAAGCCTCCTGCACTTCACTGTTTGGTTTTACAAAGCTGTATATAAATGAATGCAACACTTCAGAGAGAAATAAAATGTAAACAAATGAAAAGTTGGTCAATAATAGTATTTCTTCACTCAACTTCACTACCCTTTTTTTGGTTCCATCTTAAGAGAAATTTTTTGAGAACAAACCACCTGCACGCTGTAGGAGGACTGGCTGTGTCCCCAGTTGTCTGTCAAACATCATGAAGGAGCTGAGGTATGCAGCGAACACGAGAGACACAACAGAACGGGAGCGCAGAAAAACCGGAGGCAGTGCAGGAGCGGCAGAGAAGTGAGGTGACACAGACAGAGAGAGACAAGAGACGTGGAGGGATGAGAGGAGCTTTGCGTGAGGAAGTTTGGTAGCTTTGCTGCATCGCCAAGGTTGCCTCATTCTTTCTCTCAGACTTTGATGAGGCAGTTCCTAAATTAATTAGCAAAGTGAATTCAGCCCAATGGGTCTGATTCATGTTACACTTATTTACACTTCCACACGCCCCTCCTCTTGACTTTATTTACCACACAGCGAGCCACAGCAGGACTAAGATGTCCCTCTTGAATTATTATCATGTAAAGGTGCATTTGTTTATGGCGCATTAGAGCTTCATCTCCAACTTTTATTGCTACGGCTATAAATACTTCTACTACACTTCTACCCAGCAGGCATGATCATCGGCTAAGCCCCTAAAATATAAATGTTCATGGCTTCCCAGTAGTGCTATGTTAGGGAACACGTGTGGCAGATTAAAGGAGAAGGCCGTTGGGGTGTTCACATCGCACAGACTGACATATTTAATGACTCTTTCTCGACTGTGCATTAGTACAAGTGACCTGAGTGACACGTGAAAACAGGTTGAGCTACTTCAGTTGCAAGCAAAACAGTTCAGAGTCAGTTTGCTGGAGTGACTGAGTGAATGGACCAGAAAGGTCACATTATGTTTGCTGTTGTTGCATTGGTGATTCTGTGGGATGAGCAAGAAATGGCATACGAATACCTTTCCATCAGTAGTACACAGCAATACAACGCCTTAGCACTGGAGATAATACTATAGGCACAATTGTAACACCTTATAATATATTTTGCTCATAAACTGCCTATAAAAGATGAATGTAGTAGTGATGGGATTTCCGGCTCTTTTTAGAGAACCGGCTCTTTCGGTTCGGCTCACTAAAAAGAGCCGGCTCTTCAGGTTGTTTTGTTGCTTTAATTAATTTATTATTAACAATAATATAAAATTATGCACAAAAGGAATTACTAATGTAAAAAAAAAAGTGGTTTTATTTATATATGTTTATATATAAATATATGCGGTGGCCCCTAGAGACAAAACACGTACAAACTCCAAAACGCATTTCTAGCATTTCTAACATAAGTGATCTAGGTAGCTCTGAACTTCCAAAACAGAGCTACCTAGATCACTTAAATTACACAATTGAAAGCATGAAAGCATATGTGTATTGTTTGTGTATTTATACACAAGCATTCATATATAGTCAAATAAAAAAAAAATGTTCATTTACCTGTTACTACCACACACCAAATCCGGTCGTTGGTACTTGCTGGCTTGTGTAGCCACTACGTAACAAAAGCTCAACACTGCCCCTAGCATCCTGGAGCACTTCTGTTGTCTTTTGTACGTGTTTTGAGTTTTTATGTGCTTCTGAGTTTTTATGTGTTTTGGAGTTTGTACGTGTTTTTACGTGTTTTGGAGTTTGTACGTGCTTCAGGGTTCGTACGTGATTTGAAGTTTGTACGTGCTTTGTCTGTAGGGGCCACCGTAAATATACTTTTATTTATTCACTCCACATAAAATGTAATAAATAAATCATATAATACAAAAATCAACTAGTCACATTTCAACTTTTAACTATTTAAATTTTCAGCTTTTTCCTTTTACAAATTTAAAGTGAAACAACACAAAACACTGCAAACCACAACACAATTAAATATAAATTATAATATGAAAACAAAAAGAACATGCATATTCTCTGTCATATGGGCCTGCATGAATAAACTTTCTGAATCCTTTATCATCTGCAACTGAAAATAGTTGTGGATGATTACTATACCTTTCTAATGTGATGTTGTTGTCCCTGGCTCTCTTTCTCTCTCTCTCCCTCCTGCTCTGTTCCTGTGCTACTGAGTGTAACTACCGCCCCTCCCCCCTCTTCCCAGCGTAAAGCAGAGGCTCACCTGCGGAGTGAAGCGGAAAAAAGTGCGAGAGAGAGGGTGAGAGAAAGGAAAAAAAAAAACCCACGGCTTGCGATAAGGAGCCGGCTCCCGTTGTTCACGTCAAAGATCCGGCTGTAAGAGCCATTTTGTTCGTGACCGACCCATCACTAGAATGTAGCCACCGTGCATCACCCATTGGTTTATGAAGCTAACTTTTGAAGCCTTAACACTCAGATTTTGGTCAGGACCACATTAGATTTTAAAGAAAATCCTAGAATCTGTGTTCCACTCACCAAAAGTGGAACACGGATTTATCCTTAAGCTTTTAATATAATTACCACACAGCAGGTCATATGAGTTCATTGCATTAAAAATGCTTCAAAAGACACCAAGTAGAGAGGTGACTCACACACAGTAGAGAGGCGACTGAAATTAGCAGTCAAACCATGACAGGCATCTGCATATGTCATCACTCACCCATCAGTCAAATCAGACGCACTCCTAATATTCAAACTTAACTGGAGTTTAAAAGGGTGAGCTATTAAAAAATATCCCCTTACAATATTTCAGAGAGGGGAAATTAGCTATAGTGCCAAAAAACAGCTGTAAACATCCTTTTTCTGCTTTGAAGTTGGACTTTATAACCTTCTATGCCATGGTGTTGCCCTCAGGCAGCAAACCAAATTTTTGGTGATTACACTATCCCCGTGTATTTATTTATTTTGTGACACAAATCACTTCAGTGTTCAGTAAAATGATGAGTAGCAGACGGTTTGACCTTTGACATTGGGGTGGAGCAATTATTTCAGGAGTCAAATGTGCATGTGACAGAATGCTAGCGACTGCTAAGAACAAAATCTTTTTTTTTGTATGTTTAACTTGAGCTAAGCATATTTTAAAAAACACATGCAAGTTCAAGAAAATGTGAAGAAGTATTTTTAGTTAGTTAGTTAGGACAGTTTTCTTTGGGCAATAATAGTAAAGCAGTGGTTCTATATTTTGGTCCTCAGGACAGCTTGTTTTAGGTTTTTAGGTGTTTCAGTACTCCAAAACACCGGATTCAGACAGCTGTAGTGCATAATACCCAGTTGGTTATTTGAATCAGGTGTGTTGGAGCAGGGATCGGGACGTGATGGGATGTGTAAGCGATCATATCATGCACTAAAATGAGCATGTAAAAAGTTGCAGGAAATGAGGGCAAGAACAGGAAAGAATTTGATTGGACAGTTAGGGTCACTCCCTCTGTGAGGACAGGAAACTGGATGAGAGTGACAGCAGGTACGAGAGGATTGCAGAATCAGGTCTGAGGAACAGTTAGGAGATCGTGGGTCAGTTAAAGGCTATAAATATCTGATGTGTGTGGGTAAGAAATAGTGTGTGTATGTAAATGATGGTGTGTCTACGTGTGTGTGTGTGTGCGTGTGTGTTGGTAGCTTGGAGAAGATTTTATGAAGGGAGATGTAAGGTACCAGGATGTAACAGTACTCCAAATGTCAAATGACAGAAATGTGACATCCACCTCTGTTTCATAGAGTTCCAAACATTTTTTTAAACATATATAAACAAGGAGCACCAAGTTCCCCAAAAGTAGGGTGACGTGTTTTTTTTCTCTGTAAAACTAAAATTCATGGCGTAGAATAGGAATCTATGGGAAATTACTTTCTTTTTGTTACCGGTCTCAACTGGCTAACTGAGGAACTGCAGTATTTGGCACTTTTGCATTTGCTTCATTTTTCAACTCTGGAGAAAACTGTGTGGTTTTGCCATTTGACTGGTAGTCATTTTCCTCTGAGAGCTCTCTGGTAATGACTTAGCTCATGAGTCTAGTTACAGGGGTTAAGTGTTTAAACTTGTCGATAGCAAACAACTGGGATACGTAAAGATTTTTAGTGCCAAAATTAGGCCAAACTGCAGTGTTTTGGTGTTAAATTGCCTGCTCGCTGTGGAGGATGGATTAGTCGATACCGTGTTAGACTTTAGCACTCCAGCAGGGTATTTATTCACCGTAGAGGCCCCTGACGGTTCACACTTTTGGACTTTGACTTCAGCCTGTGTGTTATTAATGTTTTAGATTTGGTTGACCTATATTTTTCACTGCTGTTGGCATTTTGTGGGTCAGAGGAGGCAGCAGTCTCCCCACTGAGCATGTTCAGTTTGGGTATTACAGATTCTTGTGCTACAAATGGATGTTGAGACTATTTACTATCACTAGACTCCAAAAGCTGTGCGTGTGTCCACAAGTGTTGCATGCATACAGCTGATTCAAGACACATACAAGAGACAAGATGACCTTATCACTGTGTATGAATGAATTAATCAGAGCAGTAAACTCCCACGTGTCTTTTCCGTCCTCACTAAAGTCAGTGGCTCGTCCTTGCAGCGTGTTTCAAAATTAAAACATTCACTCTGGTTCAAAGGAACTGTCAGGCTGATTCTTTTTGCCTCTCTGCTTCCTAGTCATCCTAGAAACTGCACTGACAGAGGAACAAGTGGAGGTTCTGTGTAGCTGCCTGGTGAGACAATGACACTAACGCTGCCAAGGTTTTAGGGGCTTGACTCCTACTGAAGCCAGCAGTGAAATGTTTGCTGTCATGCTGCTGAAAGATGCCCTGGTTAAGAGTCTCCAACAAATGATATTATGTTCAACACAGCAGTCTACAGAAAGAGGTCAAATGTCCCCTTTGGGAAACAAAAACCACTCACTTGAAAGCAAAGAATTTCAGAATCTGCCCCAATCCACTCATAAAACTTTTAGCATGACTTCTCAGGCAGATCAATATTTATTTATTGTAGCAGAAAAATCATGAAGCGCTGTCATTGATACAAAGAGCTCCTTAATTTTTAGAACTTGAAGCATGCGTTCTCTTGCTTCTACATGAGGCGGAATGAGGAGAAGATGCAAACTAGGTTAATCACCAACTCTCCTCTGCTATCCAAAAACATAATCTTCCCATATCCTAATACTCCATCTGTGGATGAAACCGGTGAACCATGTTATATAATAATTGCATAACATGTCCTAGCCAACTGCACCCACATATGACCTACATGCTGTCACCGAGCACATTTGAAGGGAAGTGAAAAAGCTTCTAAATAATTAACAGAATGACAAATCAGCTCAACAAACTACATCTTCATGCACATCTGCTGCTTTATTTTAAAAGTATCGTCAAACTTTGGAATTTGGCGCATGTCTTGTGTAAATCATGATTTAAAAATGTGCATCTGTTTGAAAACTTTAGCCTGTTGAAAAATATGAAGAAAACAATATTTATATATGCTCTCTACTGTGAGAGAGAACATATGATTTAAAAGTCGTTAAACTTTTTCTTTAACACCCAACATCTTTAACTTCTAGGCTGGTTAACGCGCGATAATAAATAATAAAGTTAGACGTCAGGATTTATTTTTTTTAATATTTATGAAAAATCGTGTTTACGCAGTTTATTAACTATTCCCGCAGCAACAGTTTAGCTGTTTTTAACGCCCCTGAAACGTCTAATTCACTTCTATTTCCTTCTGTATTTGGAAATCGTCCTGCCATTAAAATCACAGTAAAAAAATTCCCCGACAATGAATATGCTTTAGCAAATATGGTCCTAACTAGACAAATGATCGCTGATAAACAGAAGTCTGTCGACAAAGAGGATTTAAAGACAGCGATTAATCCAACTGACCCCAAATGGACCAACAGATGAGCTCACCCAGTGTAAGTTGACCTACTCCACATTTAAGCCTTTTGCACACAACTAAAAACCAACACTGCAGAAATGGTCAATATAAACAAGTAAATGAGCGACTGCCTTCAAAATGAGACCTTTCATGATTTTTTTCACAATCTTTCTTCAGTCGACTGATATTTTCAGGTTGTATTTAAATGAGAAACATTTTTTTTAACTTTTGGTTTTTGTCCCACTGAATTAGAAGAATCTATTTGTGCCAAAAGACAAAAAAAAACTGATTTCTACAGCTGATGAGAAAATGCTTCATTTTCATGTCTCAGCCGCGCCAAGAGGCATCGCCACAAGAAATATTCTTTAAAGATGGCTGTAAAACAGTTCATTTTCCCATAAACGCCTTCTAAGATTTTACGCTTAAATTATTAATATTTTGCTTTCTTGTAACGTATTTATTTCACTATATTTTCGTGCAAACTGTGACCAAAACTCTCTTTCACTGATGTCTTTTCAGCTCTTTAACATTTTCCTTCTTACAGACTGAATCAGAAGGACTGGCTATTCTCCACGCCGCGGCGCGTCAGGAGATTTCCTCGGGTTCATTCAGTCGGAATGGAGCATGACTGAGTTGGTGTGGCTTGCGGGTACTTAACATGAGGTAATACTGTGTGTACAGTGAACACACACATACACTGCCAGAGGCACAGACTTCAATCACACTAACCCTTGAGGGATCATCTCCTCTCAGCTCGTCTCTAAGGAGAGCGGGTTATTTCCAACGTCTTTGTCTGCTATTTACATTTTGGCTGTGGCAAAAGGCGGCGGGGTCTGTCCTTCAACTTCCACTGCCTAGTGCCCTTGGAGGACTGCTCACGGTGACGCAGCTGCTGACCTTATTCTGTCCTCTGAGAGGGAAAATAAAAAACGGCGAAGTGTGACATCTTCATTAAAGTCTCTTGAGGACCGCTGAAGTCACGCCACTTTTTCACTCAGTATAATTAAAACCTAACTGCTCATATCTCACCTGTTCGCATATGGCTTATGTGCACAGTTAGTGTAACATCGTGCGTAATAGTAATATGACATTTCCATTATAGTGATCGGTCAAATTAAAAGTACTCCGTTCTTCTTTATTTTCTTTCCAAAATGCAGAAACTACTTTAATGAATCTATAACTCAACCAGAAGAGATGCTGGTTCTTATTTTAAATATGCACAATCTCATGCCTCCTGATTCGATGCAGCGCTACTGAATGATAATACATAAGGGAAAGCTCTTCTCCAGCACGTTTGCTCCGCTCCTCTTTGGCACTAACTGACCCGTTGTTAATCCAACACAATGCAACAAATGTAGCGGCATCCTCTTAAAGCGGCTCGGGGTGTCGGTGTGCAAACAGCATAATTAAAACTGCGAGACAAAGGGAGGATTTCACGGAACAGAGAGCGCTGGGATGAATGGTTCAGCTTCAGTAAAAAAAAAAAAGTGAAGTGTGAGAAGGTCTAAGCATGCTGATTATAATAATAACTAAAAAGTGAAGACGCGTAAACCAGTCAGGGTGCATGCAAAACAAAAGATGGCACGAGGTTTTCTTTTACACACATATCTTTTTGTGTGAGCGTCACATGAATTTAGGTTTGAATGCATTGTTTTCTTGCAGTCAGAGCAAATCTGTCAAAGTGAAGACTGCCTTCGGTTTGTCTATTGATTTCTTTCGCCTGCTTTTGATAGGGGTTCGTCTGCACTCGTGTTTTCTTGTTTCAAATGTGTTTTTAAGAAGTAATGAAACAAGTGAAAACAGAGAAACATTTAAATCTTTTACGACTGAATTCCAGACTTAATGGCACTGTTGTTTTAAAAACTGAGAATACTGCGCACAACTTTACGCACATAAATACGTTTTGTAAATAAATGTCTCCAGTGTTACAAATACAGTCTGACATCCGTCACACACACACACACACAGAGAGAGAGAGAGAGAGAGCAGCCAGCCTTACCTTCTCTCCTCATGCCGACTTTGAGGCACTTCTTCAGCCGGCAGTACTGACACTGGTTCCGGTGGTGCTGGTCGATGGGGCAGTCTCGGTTCCCCCGGCAGGTGTAAGTGAGGTTCCGCCTCACAGAACGCTTAAAGAAGCTTTTGCATCCCTCGCAGGTGAACTGACCGTAATGCTTCCCACTGGACTTGTCCCCACACACCATGCAGTCCACGTTGGGGATCTTGTCCCCGGAAAGTGCGTCGTTCCCTGGGGTAGAACCGTTTGGTGTTCCAGGTGCCCCGCCGGGCTCCTGGCCGCATATCTGGAGTTGAGACCCCGGATCTGCAGAAATGTTCTCTGGCCATTGATTTACTACCATTGCCATGCTACCCCAAAACACTTGGTCTTTGTTTAAACCACAGAAGCAGAGTCAGATTGCGTGATAGAGATCCGTCCTGACGTCTCGGGAGAAAAAAACGAGGGAGGGCGAAAAAGCGCTTCCCACTTTCCCCAGAGGTCAGTCTGAGCGTATCAGAACTGTGATTTCTTATTGTCGCCGAAATCTTCCTGTAAACATCTATCAAAGTTTACAGTAAAAGCAAGGTATCAACATGATCGACTCAGAAGTGCAAAGCCTACAACTCCCGATGTTCCTTGCTGCGCAGATATCCATAAACACGTTGTTCTTCAGAGCGTAACCTCTCGGGAAAGTCAGTCCAGTAAGTCAGAGTGTCTGCTGTCAAAATTAAGAGCCGTCTGATTATTTGCTTGCCTCTAGAATTTAAAGTTGGACAAATGAAACTGAATATAGAAGAAAATGTGTTGCCTCATGCGCCTTTCTTCAGCCACAAGCTCAACACTACGTCTAAATTGAATGCAAAGCAGAATTAACACTGACTACATGCTCATATCATTCGATGTATTTAGTCCCAGCAAGCTTCTGGATAACGCAGCCCATGGAGCGCAAGTCCCGGGGAGCACGCAATCCTTGTTCCTCTTTTTCTTGCGCGCCGAGGTGACGATTTGGAAAGCGACGTCAGTGGGCGCTCTGACATTTATTTACCAACTACACGGGCGAAATATCTCCAGTGTCTTCTGGATGATCGTCAGTGTGGAAGAGTCTAAACAGAAACACCTCGCTGAACAAGCTTTGCCGCTCGACTGTACTATCGCTTTACCCTTCGACTGTCTGAGAGTCAAAGCTACAATTTCGGCAAAGTGTCACTGGCAAGGCTGCCTCCTACGGCTGCCCTCCACTGGCGGCGCTCCATATAAGGTCATAAATCCCAAATAAGGTCGTATCCCCTCCCCTCAGCTGGAGAAGCGAGAGCTTGAGGGCCCGGCGTGATAGGCCCCAAAAGTGTGGTTAAAAAAAGGAAAAAGGAAAAAGGGGCAACCTGATTGGACAGCGTATGACTGGATGGGTTTGACTGACAGGGGCGCTTGTTGCGATACAAGTACTTTTAAGTGGGCTCCATCAATGTCCAATAGAAATTATAAGCTTACTGTGCATTTTGTGCATTATAACCAATGACCAATAAGCAATTTTAAGAAGTTAATAAAATAGAAGCTGCTGAACACGTGTGGTAGCTTTGTAGATTTCTGTAATAATTTCAAATAGTTTTGTTCTTTAAAAGGATTTTACGTTTTTAAAGGTTAAACCTTAATGATGGGAGTGAGAGACATTTTAAGTGGCTTACCCGCATAAAAGCGCATTAGTTGTCATTATTTAGATGCTTGAAGGCGAGAGGGCAGTTTTCACATTCCACTCCGGCAGGGCTCAAAGCCCCGTGTTCAACTTAACTCCCAGTTTAAGAAGTGCACAAATGAGCAGACGTCTATGGCATTGCATCTGCTTTGGAAACTAATCTTAATGCATATGAGTCTTACAAAGGTTTGAATCCCACAGCGCAAATGCACAACGATGTAGTTTACGGAGGCGGAAGAAATATCGCCTACTAAACTTTTCGAATGAACAATATTTCAGTATTTACAGTTGCCTACAACTTAAGACTAAAGTGAAGTTTCGATTTTTTTTATTAAAATGAAAGTTTTGGATTTAAAAAACTATTAGACTCGTTAAAGCTTTTTGCCATATTAGAGGAGCATCTTTAAGAATCAGGAAATTGTGTGTTTCTTGAAATCACAAGTTATTTCTTATCATAAGTTAGAACATATTTCTGGTATTTTTCTGGAAATGTTTTTCCCACTAATGAACGACTAGAGGTCATGGTTTGCCAACTGTTTTATCTATACGCCACAGCCTTGTGACCAATCTCAGACCAACTGTCGGCGTGGACTAAACACTCCAGATGGTTCCTGATAAACTGGTCATCACTGAAATCGTGCAGTTTCCTATCCACCAATTAAATACTGTAAAAACAGCGCCGCGGGCAAACTTGCAGAATAATAACTGAATATCTTAAATGCTGGTGGTGTTTGCAAACAGCCCCCGTGTCCTCCACAAAGTCAACAAGAGCAAAAGGTGCCAAAGGTCTCACCAAGCTAAATCGGCCAGCAATGGAGAAAGTGTTGATTTTTCGGGTTTGTTGTGTTGTAGTTATAGTCTCTGCCAGCGAACAAAAGCCCATTTCGGTAATTAACAGTGACAGTGTTGTTCTCTAATGGGAGTTTTCACGCAGCAGGGACCCGATTATTTTCCCAGATATGGTCTTGATTTGTCATGTGTAGGTAATTCCAGCAACACCACTGCCAGGGGGTCGAGTGTCCCACCGCCCCGTGCTGCATGAGACCGAGGTCTGAAAAGTGATAATGCGTTTAGACACGCTCTCGCACTTCCCCTCTGGACAACACGCAGGCTGTTTTTTGGTTTTGGCTTTTGTTTTTTCTTTCAATAACTAGAGTCTCTGGTTTTCTTACTGTCAGTTTACATGATAGTTGTCTCTGATTTCTGGAAAAATAATTGTTTATCTAATGGAAACGATGAAATTGAATAAACCAGGTTTCTTGTTACATATAAGTCTTTAAATAAACGTCGTAACATGTGTGCGTTAAATAAAAATTATATATATATATATATATATATATATATATATATATATATATATATATATATAATAAAATAAAATGGAAAAGTGAACTAAAAACAAAGTAAAACGCAAACGTTTTAGCAATTTATATGCCCAGAGTAGCTGAAAACGATATGGGATTTAGGCTCTCTACATAATCTGATCTCTGCTATAGACTAAAGGGGGAAACTTCTCAGCTTTGCTTCTCCCAAAAAGAAAAAAGCGCTAAAAAGACAAAAACAGCACTCAGGGATCGCGAGTGCTGCGCCGGGATCGCCGGAGGCCACACAGTTGGCCCTTTGCTCGGCTTAATTGCTGTCACATGTAACCTTACCTGTGTCCCAATTAGCCCCGCGACTCTCCATTAGGAGATCCCATGAGCTGTAGAGCCAGTGACCAAGGGCACCTCAGGGTTTGGGGCCTAATAATTAGAGTGTAACTCGACTCGACTCGGCTTACGATCAATTTGACCAGGATTTCACGAAAAGAGTCTAATTAAACGAGGATCAGCATATGGTTTGGTAATGTACATAATATCCATTCATTAATCCCTCAATTAAGACCACATCAGTGCAGAGACTCTTCTTTAAGTCTTTCATTAAGACGAGAAAAGGCAATTGTTACAAGCCTTCTTTGAGTAATAACATTGTACCAGATGAAAACAAAGATTTGTTTTGTGAACCGTGGTTTAATTCTTATGTTGACCAAGGGTGTCAAACATAGGGTCCAGGGGCGAGAACTGGCCCACTGCATGGTCCGTCCACTGGTGTGGAGAGTGTTAAAAATTATAGTGACATCATTAATTACTTAGGTGATTTTCAGTTCAATGTGCTACAATTTCAATGTGGTGAAAATATGTGTATACAAGTATTTTAAGACTGATGTGAAACAAAAGACACAAACTACGACTCTACATGTCTATTTTTCTTTAAAAAAAATCTTAGGATCTTTTCTTAAACTGATGGTTCATGAACTGTGAAAATGTCCCAGTTTACCAAATGTACATTTACTTTTTTTTATATGTTTTTTGTTTTTTCCACACAGGTTATTATAATCAGATTGTGATCCATGAACTATAACAAGTTGGACACTCCTGATTTAGACCTTCACAAACAGATTAATGTCTATAGGGAAAGTTTAAAAATCAAGAAAATGAGATAAAATTATGACTTGTAATTATATTTGCACATTTTATATCTGGGCTGTAATATCAAAGGATTATAGACCAGAGGATGTGTACATCTGTCTAAACTGTTTTTAGCATGAGTTGCCCAGTTTGTTGGATATAAGACGTAGAGATCGCTAACTTTTATTGATAAACTGATATAACTGATATTATATTATATCTCGGTGCTCAAAGCTCCAAAAGAATATATTAGAAAAGAACTCGTGATCAGTTTATTCAAAATACAGTAAATAAGTAAAATCAATAATTTTTGAATCAGTTTAATTTAGGACCTATTTTTTCAACCTTCTGTTGGTCCTAACCAAATGAACTTGGAGTTAGCTAACACTGCAGCTCAGCTGAGCAGAGTGTTGTTGATCTTTACATCCTGTGATGCTTTCACAAGCAGAAGCTGGTCATCACGGGTAGTTACTGTAAATTCATGGGCGTAGGTTTTGTTTCTGCATTGGGCTTGGGCATTAATTGAAAGTAGTTCCTTCCCCAGGAAATCTTAAACTTCATTTCCTGCACTCTGATTAATGTTTCTGGGTCAGTACATAGCTTTTCTGCATCCATTTATGGCAGAACTATCTGGAATATAATAATGCAGCTGATGACTGAGATCACAGTTCTGTGTGTGTATGTGCATGCTTTTGTCAAAGATAATTATAATTTACTCCCAAAGATTTAGTGGTGGTATGAACTCTGTAAATTAAAGAAAAGGCCCATTGTTGATGAATAAAGTCCCGTCCCTGTCAGAGTTATTGTACTGAGCACTGAGTAATGTTTTTTTCTTAGTGATTTCTCAGTTTGGAGGAGACAAATACATGTGTCCTGCTTTTCACAAAGCAGATGTTGTATTTGAGTTTTCAAACTTATATGATAAAAGCATATCCATCTGGGTGATCCAGAAAGGTGAAAATTCAATATAAGAGGGTGGATGTTAACCAAATCCTACCCCTAACATTAATCCTAAGTGGGTCACCAGTTATATATTGGATGTAAAGAGGTGACAAAAATATCTGAAGAAACAAGGACATAGCAAAAATTTAAAAGCACTGTTTCCATCTTGGCATGTTATAATGCAACACTCACATATCAACAAAATTTCCCAGGTTAGTCATTTGGGTCATAGTATCATCTTTGTGCTGAAATGACAGTAAAAGTGTCACAGGTCAAAAATTAATAATAACAACATCAAGATTTTGGCTTTCTGAGCTACCATACAAACTTGATCTGAACATACTTTTAAAAATTCTTAATTTTGTCTCCATTCAGTTGAAGTAGATTAGAAAAAAATGTCTCTTTCTTACGCGCTTGTACCAAAGAAACCATGTGTGATCAAACTCTGTCTTAGTGATTGGCTTGAAAATGTTTGTTTTCATCCTGTTTCAGAACTGTAGAAGAAGCTACTTTCAGCTGTTAGGGTCACAAGGGGTCATTTTGCATGTTTGATTTGGCACATTTTTACACTGGATGCCCTTCATGACACAACTCCATAACCGGAGATCTCTCACTTGTTAGGTGAATGAGTAAAGCACACCACTACAGAGCCACTAGTTGAAAGTTTGTAGTGGTGCAAAAGGCCATATAGCAGGGTCATGGTGTTGAAACACCATAAAAAAGTAGTGTTTAATAAATTAAGTATCAGGATATCTGCCCTCATCAGGGTAACCTTTCCCCTTTCATACCCAGATATATCTCAAAACCAGCACATATGACAGTTTGCCTCTTCTGTTTGATGCTCATGAAGGACTGCTGGACCAACTGGTTCAGGAGCCTCTGACACATGAGGGTGTCAGGCTGAGGGCAAGGGGTGGTAAACATGACCGCACCGGATGGCCTAGGAAATGCAAGGGCCACTGGTTTAGTTGTTAATTTATGGACAACCTGACAACACCCGTGCCAACAATGCAACTGCGCTTCAGCTGATGCTAAATGTGTCCCGTTGAGGAAAGAAGCCATCAAGTGAGCAGGTATGCAACCTGAGCACATGACTGAAATAGAAATTCAAAGGAAAGAATGACATGTTTGTTATGACGTCTTGTGCCTTGCATGACCCTCGAAAAGATAGTATCTGAGTGTTTTGTGCTCAGAGGCACAATTTATTAATTGCTTGTGTGGTGCTTCAGAAAAGAGTAGTGACAGACAGACAAGGAAGAAGTGAAATTTAGATTCACTGGGAAATGAGTGTGTTTGCCTGAACATGTATTTCTGTGCATGAAAAAACGATCACGTGATGAAAAATGTGAGCTGAATTTGTGGTTGACTAAAAAGGTATGTGCAATCTAAATTTCCTTCAGATGCTGGAAATGAACTCCACAGAACTTCCTCTTTTCTACAGCTCTTTATGATTAAATTGTCATCAAACTGAAGCGAATGATTCCTTATTTCTATACATTTATTAGGCAGCACAAATACACAAGTGTGTTTACTCACTGCAAAGACACTGGGCTGAGTTTTTGAAAGTCACTGCTGTTTCCTTTGGGCGATTGGGGTTGATTAAGAGGTTAACTGTGGAGAGTCATGGCGTCTTTAAGGGAGATTTATCTGTTCCTGCTCTGACCCCTCGGGGGTAGCTTCCCTCACCCCCAGTGTCCCCAGGATTTATTTAGTTATTTGTTTATCTGTTGGAAGGGGTCACCCTTTTCTGCACTACATCTCTGCCCTGTTTGTGCATCTCAAACCCATTTTTCATCTTGTTTCTTGTGGGATTCAACGTTGGTTCCATTTGCTGACTAAGCGAAGAGGACACGAGTGAAGGCCCCACCGAGTCTCGTGACCTTTAACATTTGGCAGCGATACGCTCCCAAAATTGGTTATTTTCATTTAACACATTTTGCTATCTGTTAAACTTTGGCCCCATTTAGAGGAATTATGGTGTTTTCCTAATTGCTTCCTGACAGTTCTAATTCAGCTGGGCTTTAATTTATTACCCTTTATTTCCTATTTTTGTATTATTTCATTAAAGTGCTTGCGTCTTTTCACAGACATGGTGAAAGAGAGTTTAAAATTCTGGCAGATGAAGCATTAGCTTATCATTTCAGGAAAGGATTTGTTTTAAGCACATTTATTCACATCGCCAATTTGTTTTGTGACATGACATCTTGTGTTTATTTACTTTGGTTTTTACATTTATCATATTATCAGGGGCAAACAAAATTCTATAGAGGGATGTTTCCCTTTCTACTCACGGTAGGTCAGATCTAAAGTAGAATTTCCCTGCTTCGTTAATACATTTTTTACTGACTTGCCTAACTAGACAGCTTTTTGTCTTGAAACGCGTCATATTTGAAAGCTTAAAACGTTATCGCACGACATCCCAAACTCATCTTCACCAGTGTAAAATCCACAAGTGATCCCATGTACTCACTATCTGTAGTACTCGGCATCTCTCAAAACGTCACGCATGCACTTACTCAGTCAAACATAGTGTCACACCTCTTGTGTAAGCGTGTTAGTCAGTGTTAAGAGGCATCAGGCCTTTTTTGCTGAGGTGAAGGGAAGGCAGGGTGGTGTGGTGGGCTGGTGTGTGGGGGGGGACTATACAGGGAATGCTATGTGGCTTGCATGACCTGGCATGTCTCTGAAGCTGGAGGGGGTCTTGACCTCTGACCCAGGGCTCCAAAACTAGGAAGATGAAAAAGGGGGTTAGGGTGGGAGGGATTTGCCTCTAAACAAGGGCTTCTGTTTCGATCACTCCAGGAATGTCAGTTCCATAAAAAGATGCCCACAGAGAGAAAGAGGGAAAGAAAGAAAAGGAAGAGAGAAAAAAGGAGAGATAGATCTATCTATCTATCTATAGATCTATCTATCTATCGATCTATCTATCTCACCTTCCTCATGCAGTGTTTGTGGCCATTTTGGCTCTCAAACAGTGGTCTTGCAGTCAGGCCATAAATTAATCTCTGGACCCTGGCTGAAGCCGGAGCCCTTGTGACTCCCCAGTCGAGGTGACCTGCAACAGAACAGTGTTGACACTGCAGAGGTTGAGTCAGGAGAACCTCCTTTTTTTTCTACAATGTCTTCCTGATCATGCACTAGAGCCAGGACACAGGCCCAACTAGACCATGGAGAAAGCATCTAATCTGCCCCCTCCACAGAAAGAGGCTCACTGACGACTTGTGTCTTTGGACAGATGTCATATTTGTGTTCAGCTCAGGAGGTGATAGAGGGAGCAGTAAAAATTAGGCAATATGTCTGCTCGCAGCAAAGAGGCTGGAGATAGTGAGGGCAGTTTGGAGTCATCTTGTGGTTCCTAGAGTGGGGAAATCTGTCTGCAGTTTCATGAATGAATGTATCTGGAACCAAAAAAAGTGCTTTGATCACAAAAAAAGTGATTTTCTTTTTGTAGATAGAATTATAAATACCAATTTATTTTAATGACTGAATATTTGTCTATGTTGAGCAAAAACGCCACGTTGGTTTAACCTTTCCACTATTTTTATCCTAAATTATAGATCAACTTCAGACGTGTTTAGAAGAATACAATGTCATGACTTAATTGAACTCACCACTCCACAAATAAAGATAAAAACATATTGCCTTACACCATTCAGAGGTTTTTGGAGAGCCAGTATGAATTTAGAGGCAAGGACAAGGTATAATAAGATGATGTATAACAGGTTTAACCGTTTATAGGGCACTTACTGAGTGAATGGAAATTCAACATTTCAAGTACTATTGAATTATATCACAGCACTTTTTTATTTGATTGGTTTTTTTCAACATTTTTTATTTTTCTGTTGCAAATCAAGGTCAGTGAAGTGAGCAAACATGATTCCTCACCCAAGAAAGGGTTAACCTAGTGGAGTATAAATGTGTAGGTTACAATTTAGCTTGCTAACATAATGGAAGAAGAGCTGTAAGCATGTATAGCACAGAGAAGACATAGGAAGATGTAGAAGGTCAGCTTTAAGGGGGATGAGAATCTGTGTCCAAAAGTGGAAGAACGTCAGGAAGTCCAGTGATTCCTAGCACTGTTGTTGTTACTGTAATAGCGCCAATGCTTTATTTGCTCGTGTATACATTTTTCTTTTGCTTTGTTTTGTGTAACGCTTTGCAAATTTCCAGGATTTTTCTGTTTACTGTAGTTAACTGCACTGCATGACCACTGGAGGAAAAATATCTCCCCCCTCACAATGCATACAAAGATGTAAGTGATCATGTAAGCAGAGGCAGTTGTGACAGAATATCTAAACATTTTGACCACCATTCTTTATGCAATGTCAAGACTTGTGACAGCAGACTGTCTACAAACAGGCCTTAAGTGTTTCCATACTGTACAGTAAATGGCTCACAACATAAGCTGTCCAGTTACTAAAAGTATAAAGTAAAAGTATACCCATTCTGAAATTCTGAAAGGTTAAAATTCTACATTAGTACACATTATTCTGAAAATGGTGGCAGTCAAACAAGTAATACTACAATCAAAAAAATATTCCTGAGCAGAGGGGAGATTGTGTTTTGTTTCTTTGGGAAATGAAGTAACTTGGTCACCTTGAAATCTATGAAATGTTCAGATAAAATAATTTGCCTCTAAGTTACAAGTTTAAGAGTTCAAAATGTATTTTTGCTTATAAATGTGCAGCAGCTGGTTAGAATACAGGTAAGACAAACAGCAAGTTAGCAACTTGATGGAACTTTTGTGAAAGGTCAGAGGAGCTAACTTGTTCCTACAGGTTCTATTTGTGGATCATCACTCCCTGTTGACTCTGCCAGTAACTAATCAGGGGCTCATTTAGGGTTTTCTGTCTCAGCTCGGACTGATCATAACTTTTGATTGGATAAGTTTAAATCCTCCAGTATGATGTCTCTTTGATGGAATTTCCACCGGCCTACTAGACCCTTTATAATTACTTGACCCAGGAGATCTTGGATAACTCTTAATAAGCAATTGAAATGGTGTGAGGACATCCTCTGTGCTGGTACTGAAGTTTTCTGTCTGGCTGCTGTACAGTACCAGTCAAGATGCAGGATATCCCAAAAGTTGAAAGCTGAAAGTGACCCAGCAGTGTCCAGGGGTGCACCCAACTTCTGCATACTTAACCATTAGGCCACTTGCACACAGATCTACTGAGAGGCCATCATCTAACAGTTAAACGTGTGTAGGGGTGGAAAAAGGCCAAATTCCCCTCCCTGTTGTTAAAATCTCAGACGGTGGTCTTTAACACATTCTCCCACTCCCTCCCTCTTGCAATCCCAATAAAAACCTCTGACCAACAGTTGACCTTTTCCATAGGCCCATCTTGCTGTTCTCCGTCTATCTCTCCACTCCCTTCTTTCCTTCCATCTCTCCTTCTCTTCTTCCCGCTGCCACGGCAGTCTATGGCAGTCCAATGGGATCCAGCAGCTGCAATCAGAGGGGGGTGGGGTTTGGGGTGTAGACGGGGTGGGGGTGGGGGGCAGGGTCAAGGGGGGTCACAGTAGTGGTAAAGTCATCGCCATGCCTCCGATGCAGGGGCATCGCTTCTGCCTTCAAAGGCTGCGCAGTGACGTCCATACATCCCTTGCACCCCTTCTCCTCTTCCACCCCCTGCCTCTTACTCCCTTGTGGCCCCCTTTGGCCCTGCAGTTTCTTGGCTCATAGGGGTCAAGGCAGCCAAGGGTTAATAAAGTGATACCAGGTGTTGGCCAGAGAGAAACATTTCCCCCTTCTTCTCTCTGAACTCCCACCAGCAACAAACTTTGGGCCCCCCATTTCACACCACGAAATCCTACTGGGACATCAAGCCTGAGAGTGAGCCTGTTAGAAGGGGTGGCCGTGCATGTCAAAGTAAAAACACCCCTCAGGTTGAGTTTAGGACATGCCCTCTGTGTGTGTGTGTGTGTGCATGTGAGAGGGTCACCCATATCCTGAATGTATGTAGATGTGTTTGCACATGCATATGATGCACAACGGTCCACTACTAGCAACCTCAATGGCTCCAAAGGGCCTCTGGAACAATAAAGGGTTAACTGACCAAACAAAGTGGTCATTTATGTGTCAGTAGCAGGACATTGGAAGCAGAAAAGATTCCAAATCCAACCACTGTCTTTCTCTTGGATCACTGGGCACACAAACATACAGAAGGGGGAGGGGATATGGTAAGATTTTAGGCTGTGCAAAGAGTAGAGATGAAATGGTGGAGTCTTATCTTGACCACTAGAAAAGAGGAGGTTGAATAGCTGTGAACATCAAACCCAGTAAAAGGGAGTCATTGTGCCGAAAGCAAATGGCCTCTGACAACTAGGAAAGAACAAACAGAAGAAAGCCGTCAGTGTACAAGTGCTAGCGCTGAAGGGATGCTGAAATTAACAAGAAGGGGCTCTGGCTTGTGTGCAAGTGTGAAAATGTGTGTACGAGGATTTGACCATACGTGCATAAAAATGTGCCAGGACATTTGCAAAAACACCAAAAGTTTGCCCTGGACTTTCAGTCCCACCTGCTAAATGAAGAGAGTCCTAATTAACACTAATTAACATCAACGACAAGTTGGGGCCATTAGTCCAGCTAATCCCCAGTTTACATTTTCCCCTCTCTCTGGAACCCTGCTGGAGAGTTCTAACTCAGTGAAAGAAAGGATGCATTGTTAACCAGCTCCGCATCAAAGATACAAGCCCTCTTGAAATGAGTTGCCTCCATTAGGGCCCGAGAGCCGGCCCTGATCTGAACACTCTGCTCAAACAGCCCGGGGAGTGGAAAAAGAGAGGGGCAGGGAGATCAACCCCACATTTAGACTGCTCTATCCAATTCATCATTGACTCATTTGCACTCTTTCATGAACCCCAGCCGTGTCAAAAAGGAAAAATAAACCACAGCAAAGCTTGAAAACAGTGGCAAAATATCTGTAAAAGATACAAAAAGTGCTCAGACTAATTTTCCAAATTGACAGAGTAGCTACTAAATCTGCATTAGGGGCAGCAGGTAGTGGCTGTGGTGTAATACTCTTGTCAGACTCTAGAGTTTAAAACCAGCTTTTTGTTGTTGTTTTTGTTTGTTTTTTTTACAAAATCTAACAAAATTACAGCCTCAGATGAACAACAAAACAAATCTGCGTAATTTTTATTTAACACAAGCTCAGCCAAAAGGCAGAAGCAAAGTGTGAAAGATTAAATGCAGCAGTATATGAAAGATTACTGTTTCCATGGGGGGTAAATAACATTCAGAGGTCGCTAATCAAATGTACCTGATAACTTAGTCACCAGCAAGTATGACTCTATGAAAGTGCAAATTTTGGCAGGTCCATTTCTGAAGCAAACTGCCAAAACTCAACTGTGCCTTAACGCTGTCTCAAAGGGGAAAGATATTAACACTGCCCATCAACCTAGGAAGGGTTATGAGGTCAATTTAAAGTCCATTATTCAACTATGAGAAAGAATCTTCACATCGAAGACAGATGCAAATCTTTCCAGGAGTGGACGTCCCAGCAAATTCACCCCGAGGTTAAACTAACTGTGGAATGCTTACAGAAACCAGTAGCTTCATCTAAGACTCTGCTGGCCTCAGTTAGCATGCTTAATATTAAATGTTGTGATAGTACATTTAAAAGAGATTAAACAGGTCTGGCTTGTTTGCAAGGGTTGCAAGGGGATACCATCTTCAGAGTATGTGGCAGCACAGCTTAGGTTTGCAGAGGTCCATCTGAAGAAATCAGCAGACGTCTGGAACAATGTTCTTTGGATAGGGGCGACCAAATAGAAATGTTTGGCCGATATGCACAGTGCCAGGTTTGACAAAAAAACAAATGTAGCATATTAGCACAAACATCTCATACCAACTCAAATTCAAGTACAACGGTGGAGGGGATGATGATTTAACTTTAATGACTTGAGCACCTTGTAGTCACTATGAACTCCTCTGAATACCAAAGTATTCTAGTGTCAAATATGAGACCATCCATCTGACAGCTAAAGCTTGTCTGAAACATCATGGTCAAATCATGGTCATCAAATGAAATGGTTTAAGCAGGAGCTTAAAAGAGTTGTGCACAAACAAATGCTAGCAAACCTCAATGAACTGAAGTAATACTGTAAAGAAGAGCAGGCTAAAATTTCTCCACAACTCTGTGAGAGACTGATAAAGAAAAATTATGACTTTAAGTTAATGCATGTGGACTTGGACAATGAAGATCAGTGTTAGCTATAAGCTAAAATCCAGGCCTGGAACTGGATTGGAAATAGGAATAAGCAGCTAACGAGTCCTTGCTCAGCTAAATCTACCTACTCACTCATTATTATATATTAAATGAAATAATAATAATAATAAAATAACGTTTTAATCTATTATTTTCCAAACTTTTTTAAATTTCTCATCATCTGTTAAAATAAAAATCAGAATTATTTAAAATCACCTGACTGGTTTGTGGTAAGTAATAAAAGAAGATTCATTATTAATCATTGTTCAGTAATTTAATGATAATTTTTTATGGTTAATCTCAGCAAAAATAATCACACAATCACCATTAGTATTCCTTGGCTGTTACATTCAAACAAATATAAACTCTTTGGAAAGTTTAACAGAAATTTTAAATAACGTTTTCCATTTCCGGGGTAAAACCGCAAAGAATTGTAGGTACGAGTGGCAAGCGGTACTAGCGCACGCAGGCTTTCACATGAAAACAGTCACACAGCGATAAAAAGAAACACAAAAAATGGCAAGAAGCTGTTGTATTATTAACTGCAATAGCCGGTCGCATGACAGCCACGGGAAGCCGACGGGTAAAGAGATCGGTTTTTATCGGATTCCGTCGTGGAAGAGAAATTGTTCAAGCCATGTTTCCGAAGTAACAAAGAGCCGACGGATGGCCTGGATTGCAGCCATTCGAAGACCAAATGTAACGTCCCAGAACACTCCAGCTCACATGTTAGTCTGCTCCAAGCATTTCCACAAAGGTAAGTCTTCTGTTGTAGTTATTACGTAATTTATCATAACATAATAGTTGATGTAGGTTACAAATAAGTCTTATATTGATTTGAATTGAATTCGTTGCGCTATGCTGCTTTGTCACTGTGGCTTTGCGAGCTAATGTTTGTTGTGTTTTGTTGGAAAACCAGCCTACAAAATGCTGGAATGCGATCCAGACCAGGCCCCCTCTATCAACTTGGGTCATACCGAGTTTAAAGCTGCTACCACAGCGAGATTTGATCGGTTAAGAGAAAGAGCGAGATCAAAGCAGCCATGAAAAGTCTGCATATATGTGCCCAAGTGTTGTATTGAAGCAAGCAAGTGACGAATAACTGTTTTCCAGTATGTTGTTCTGAAATGGGGTTTTTTGCATTGTTGATTTGTTTTTCACCAAAGCAGCTAATAAAGCACAATGGAATACAAATTTGCCTCTATCTTGTAAGATTCTATAATAGAATGAAACAATAATGCCAGTTATAAATAAAGACAATAAATTGAGTGAATTATGAAACACTTATTTTATTTCTAATAGATCTGAAAATGTTGTGTAACACTACAACTTGAAATGACAAATAGATTGTGTTGGCCTGTACAGGAGATAAAGGAAAAAAATTAACAACAGCTGTGAAATGGAATAGTTCAAATCACCAAAGTAAACTGGACCTGGGCTTGTTGCAGGGATCTGACGTTACTAAACATTTTGTGAGTGTATGAACTCACACTTAGGACCATATAATAATAAATATGTGCGTGATGAAAGTTGGGCAGCACGCTAACGTCCTTACTCCACTCTGTATGCTCGTATGGGTCTCACCCTTTCACTCCTTTGATTTTTTTCTCCTACTTTTTTTTTTTTTGCCTTTTCGTCACGTCTGTCTTTGTGCGGACCTGCCGTGTTCTCCGTCGCTTTCTACATAACTGTTTTGGGGCAAATAAAATGCAAGTAGGGATTAAAACCGCAGAATTAATGATTACCTGTCCTGGAAATGCTAGCGCTTGATGCAGTGTTTTGATTTTGTTGCCACTCGTACCCACAATGCAATGCACGAAAGTCACGTGTCTGTCAATCTCCGGTGTCCAAACCAGCGAGGGGTTAAACGAATTTGCATACAGTACTGTCGTACAATATCTGTTTTTTGTGACTGAGCTGATCCTTTGGCCCCGGTGTCTTGCGTGGAAACCACAGAGAGAGGTCCTTTTGTTCAGAATTCACTGGTGAAAAAAAACTTCCTGTGTCCACCACAACAACAGCCAAGAGCCAAATGCACAGCTCTGCAAATGTGTTGAAGCAAAATCGAATATAAAGTAAAATAAGTGTGCTGCAATATGGTCTTAAAATGTATATTGCATCATAACAACGAATAACTGATAGAAGATGGAGCTCCACATCTTTTGCTTCCCAACTTAGATACCAGTATCCAGGTTTTTTTAAATACTTTCAAGTCTTGAGTTTTGAGCAAGACCTCATTTTCTTATCTTTCTTTCTTAATTTCTTTATATTTTTGCAAGGAAATTTGGAAATAGGTGCAGTAGTTTTTTGCAGTGTGTAAAAACAGACATGGAAATACAGAATATAAGATAAAAACAGAGTTTGTACAATTTTAATGAGCATTAATGTCAACATTTGGTATGACGACCTTTATTCTTTAACATAGCTTTAACTCTCTTAGGCAAGCTCACTTGTAATTTCTTAGGTAGTCTTCAGGAATAGTTCTCCAGACTTCATGAATGACATTCAAAATCCTTCTTTAGATGCTTTTTGCTTTTTGTTCTGTTTTCTGTCGAGATGATCTGCACTCCTTGAGGTCTTGGGTCTGGGGAGTCCAGCTAGTGTCAGCCAGATGCTGGCAGTGGTTTCATTTTGGGATACTTTTGTTCATTCATATTTGTATCAGTTGTGATAAGATCCCCAAGACCACTGACTGAAATCATGACAGAGCCTCCATTCTGCTTTACAGATCAGTATAGACACTTGCTGCTGTAACTGTCTTCTGACCTCCTCTATATATATATTAATGACGGTTTGAATCAAAATTTCTAATCCAGCTCTAAGGTCTTGGTCAGGTTGTTGCCTTTTACTAAGATGGCTGTTAGATACTTTTCATTTGCTCACTTATCTAGTGTCCTCAAATATTTTAGGGGCACACTGCAAACCCTGCCAAAATATGCCTAGTTTTTGGGAAATAGTTATTTGAGTTTCCTTGGAAACAACAAAACTGGCACCGTATATTTTTTTAATTTTCCTTTTTTTCTCATTTTGCTGGTGTTTATGTCATTAGCTACACAGTTTGTGATTTTAACCTTGTTTGACATATTTTGACGTTTTCTAAAAAGTTAGACAGACAGTTGTGAATGCACACTGAAAGTGAAAAGCAAACCACATTCATGAAACTTAAAAGCATAAAAGTCTCATTCAATTTAAAAACTCTGTCTGTTTTGTAAAAAAAACTGCAGCTTTCATCTTTCATAGATGTAAACAAATTGGTATTATTATAAAGTGAACACGTTTAGGAAGCACAGCAACTCTGCCATGAAGTGGCAAAATTACAGAACGAGATCACTGAGTACTGAGGTGAAAGTTGCCAATGCTCGGCTGACTCAGTGACTGAAGACTTCCAAACTTCCTTTGGTGCTACCATCAGCACAGAAACTGCCAGGAGCTTCATGGCATGGATTTCTATGGCTGAGCAGCTGCTGCAAGTGTTATGCGTAGGTGTCAGTGTCCCAGAACTAGGGATGGAAATTGATATGAATTAAGCAATTCTGATTCCGTTATCAGTATCACTTATTGATTTGATTCCTTATCAGTTCTCATCGGGTTCTCATTGGCTCCTCTTTGACAGTCACCATCATCGCTAAGCAGCATGTCAAAGACATCACATCTGTGCAAACTGACTGCATGCTGTCTGGTCAAATGTTCATGCATATTGCAGGTATTTCGCCTCTTAGTTCTGATCAACGTTTGGATCATTACTCAAAAAGTAATTATTACACATATAACACAAAACACTTTTCCTAAAAGTAATGCAGCTAATTAGTTACTTCCAGGAGAAAGTAATTTGTTACACTACTTGTTACATTACTTTCATGTTTCTCAGAAAAATGTCACATAATTACCATTTTACAAAATAAAGGTACGAACACAAAGCCGGCAACACAAGGCAAAGATAAAACCACCACAAAGAAACTTTAAAACAATGATTCTTCTTCAGAAACACGAACAGGAAGAAACGGAGGCTGGAGCCTGACTGCTCATCACCTTGTTACCTGTTAACTGTTCACTCAGCTTTAAATCACTCTGGATTGTTGGCTACCTTAGCATTAGCATGCTGTCTGTGTGGGTGCTTGTAAAGAGCCAAAGTTACATCACGCTCTCATCCTTTTGTGCAACAAAATCTAAATAAAATGTCCATATCACGCTGTAGACTGTGCCTCCATTTCCTCCTCTGACACATCAACTGAAATCAGGTGACTGAAGCACGAGTGCAAGTGGAAACAATAAGTGGGATCGATAGGCAGGAGGACTAATAATTCTGAGGAACGACTACTGGGAACCAGTTCTCTACAAGAATGTGCTGGGATGGGACACGTGCAGTGCAGTAAGTGGTTTGAACACTTTTTTCTTTCATTCTAATTGAAAATTCCTGGCTGTTTGCATGGATGGTGAATACTACCCTTTTTCTAGCACGTCTGATCAGTTCCTCGAGGACAGATATCTATTATTCATTCAACACAGCAATTCAATTCTGAAGTCACAATTTTTTGAAAGGACATACATTTACATCCTTGTGTACTTTTGGTAACACAGCACACATGCACACATAGCAAAGGGCATGTGCAGGAAGTATGCAATAACCACTGAATTGTTTATATGGTGCAATTTCTCTTCTGTTCACTTTAGTTTACTCCAGACAGTTTCACCATTTTGGGCGATTTTATTCTGAGTGAGGTGTTCACACAGGATGTTTATTCCACTCAGGCTTTTAAACCTAGCTACTGAAACATTACAAGAACTACAGAGAGAGCTTACACCCCACTTTTCTTTACACCTCCTTGTCAGTATTTCATGTAAGATAATCTTTCCTCAGCACACACCAGCATAAATCACTCCGTCATTCAGTTTCATAAAATTGCTCCCATTATCCGTCTTAATGTTTCCTGAGTGCTGGGCCACTGCAGGGTTGTTTTCAACCTTTGCTTCTTTTACGCCTTGGAAAGTAAATACAATAAATTCCAGCACATAGCCAGAGCTGCGGTGTTGTGTTATTTTTCAGCACGGCGGGTAAGCACAATAGAAACACAGCTGTGGTGATCAGTCCGGGCTCCCCAGGAGCCAGCGAATACCCAGAGCACATGTTCGTTAATGATCACATACAAAGGCCACAGTTGGAGCTGCTAGTTGCTGAGGTCTGTACTCCCTTTACATATCAAACCATTTAAATGACTCCACCTTCTGCTAAATGTTTAAACCCAAGATATGTCCCTAAGGATTGATGGAGGTTGAGTCGACAGTTCTAGTCTTACTCAGACTAACTCGTGTTAGTTATAACGCCACTTGAGAATCACGTCAATCAATGATTTCTTTAAAGCTTTTTTTATATTAACTTTAACATAAACTATTATTTAACACAATTTTATTTTTATGTTCTATGAAGCAGAACCATAAGACCAAAATCAACAGCAGGATGTGACTACAATATTTCTAGTGTTTAGGGCTTAAATCTTTGATTCAAGTCAATTAAAAATGGATTTACCCAAAACAGTCACAAATCAGTTCTGTCTGAGCAGTGAAAGTGCCTTATGATAACAATAAGGACCTATTACTTTAAACAAATATTACTAAATGATTATTTAAATTTAACTAATAGCAGTTCTGCTTCCACCAATCAGAACAGGTTTCAGATTTTTTCCTGGGTGACAAACAAATGAACAAATACACCAAAATGGATCTAAAGCATATTTTCAATAGATGTTTTAAAACTGACTTCTGAGTTTAGGTGTTGTCTTATGATGGGTGAGTCTCCTCCAGTGACTCCTGCAAAGCAACGAACATCAAGAGCAACTTGATGTTGCTCACCAGAGCATTAAAGCTCTGGTGAGATGTCTTTTTAAAAAGTGCTGCCTGAACAAGCCCTGTCATAAATACATACACGTGCACCCTCACAACAGATACATGCATATATGAACACATGCAAACGCGCTCACAAATGCTCACACACAAGCACCTATCCCTCTAGGCTGATCCGTGACCCTCCCCCACCCCTGAAACCCGATCTGTCGGCATGCAGCGCGGAATTCTCCAATCGCCCTGACTTTTGACCTCTGCCCTTTTTGGCAGTGCACAGAAGAGAAGATGAAGTGCCCAAGCCTCTCTCTTCCCCAGCACAAAAAATCTCCTGTTCTAGCAGCCCTCCCACGCATGAACGGACACACACACACAAACAGTAAACGCGCACACACACGGATTCCCATTTGGGATGCCTTGAGGCTAAACACTCTCTCTGGTTCCCGTGAGGCACATGATCAAAATGATTCTTGATACGTAGGTAGCAAATACGTGTGTGTGTGTGTGTGTGTGTGTGTGTGTGTGTGTGTGTGTGTGTGTGTCATGAAACAAACAGAAAGAACAGGTCAGTGAGAGAAACTTTGACTTTTAAACCCCTTCAGTGCATGTTTCACATTGCAAAGACACCACTGAGCTATTAAAGCTGTTAAAGCTTTGAGGGTTTTGTAAAGGAGCTCAAAGCAAACAGACAGTTGTTGTTATTACTACCATCGTCTTCATCATACTTTTTTTTTATCATTGTTCTCAGCTGAGAACAAGAGACTGAAAGAGAGAGTGGCACAGCCATATGTTTCTGTTATTTGGCTCCTGTCTCTCTGAGTGTGTGTTTTGCATATCTGCAAATAACATTTATGCGGTCTGTACTATGGAGTAGGATTTGGGGCTTAGCAAGGTAACATAACCTGCTCTGCAGCAAGATAAGAGATCAACAAGTACAAAACTGCTGCCTATTCATCAGTCAATTCCTTGAAACATCACGTCACCGTTCCTGGAAGATCCCGTGGACTTGAGTGTGCAGATAAGATCAATGGTTTATAGATACTGTCTTTGATTTTTTTAAGCAACTAGCCGTAAAAAGGCAGTGTCATCCTTAAACAGGGATCCTAACCCTTCGTACTTGTTGAAATTTTCAAAATGGATTCAAGGAAACAATTCAAAAGACGGCCTTTTGAATTGTTTCCTTGAATCCTTTTGAAAATTTTGCATTGAATGCTGTTTGTTTGTTTTCATCTGTGTTTTTTACTATTGAAACAAAATAAGGCTAAAAACGTCTTACAGGTGTAGTCATTGTGCTGTTAAGTCAATTAATTGATTTAATTGCCATCTTGACTCTAACACACTCCTCTCACAAACTGCTGCGCTTGATGCAGATCAGATTATATGTTTGACCATTTCATATTTCCCCAAGTTATACTTTTCTGCTGTAAGACTCACAAATGTTTGCATTTGATCAAACGCTGCCAACAGCCTGTTTTACGTAAATGCATTCATAGCTAGAGTGGGAAACCCTGGGTTTACTTAACAAGCTTATAACCGCTTTTGTGTGACTGCTCTCTGGGATAATATATCAGAAGGAAACCGTAGAGCCTTCCTTTGCACAAACTGTGGTCTCAATTAAAGACACAGCTTGCTGGAATTCTCTACCTGCCAGTTTAAAGCAGATTCTCTGTAAAACAGTTTAGTCCAGACATACAATCCTAACATTAACTAGTTACATAAAGTTATGCTATAAATGTAGTTTTGATTTATTTCAATTGTTTTATATACTCATTTAACTTGGTATTACACAACATTCCTATTAATAGTTCAGTCAATTAATGGCAATAAGTGGGCAAGTGTAGGAAATTAGCATTGGCTATATACAAATATACACGTGTAAGTACTCAATGATTAAATTGGCAATGTTAGAGTTAGTCAGATAAGGAAACGGTATGTTGTGTATCTTGTTGTAGAGGCTCCCTCCGGCTTTAAATATGATTCACACTTACATCTCTATAAAGAAACTATATTTAGCACGGTAGCACTGCCTCCAGGTGTGTTGAGCAAAGGTGGCACAACTGGATTAGTTAAAACGTTTTACAGCCCTGCTGCTCACTCACAGTGACAGAAATCACATGGTTTTCAGCTAACCCATCGACTTTGGCTACATCTGATTTCGAGAGTTTTTAAAAGTGCACAAGGAGCACAAGGCAGTGTGATTTATGGGTAATCAGAATATTTGATTAGAAGTATTTACATTTTATAAAAAGGAATAGAAAACATGAATTTTGTGTACTCAATAACTGTTTTCCAAAGTGGTGAAGTAAATATTTAGAATATTTAAGTCATAATCCTACAGTACAAATGTTTTAGCATCAGAATATACTTAAGACACTTTCAATGTCTTATATGCTACTTAGTAGCTTTATCCATAAAAATAATTATTTACTGGTAGATTTAAATAAAAAAAAACTTTAAAATAGTTGAGCACTAAAGCTACGTGTTCAAACTTGCATCCAAAATATAGTGGAGAAAAAAAAGAAAGTGGAATAACAAAGAAATACTTAAATAAAGTGCAGCTGCATTAGTACAACTACATAGTCAAGTAATTCCGTAGAGGAATGTACTATCAAAGCTCTCTTCCATTTGCACCGGACACTGTAACGTTCACAAGTGTTCCACACAAATCAATATGAACACAGCCGATTGATTTGCACAAAGATTCCTTCCGTGAAACAAAATGCAATATGCACCGAGCTGTAACTGTATCCGGCGGCCTCATAATGCTGACGCAGTAACCAATAATCTGCCACTGTGGCATCGCTTGTTTGCAGCTCTGGCAGTCTGTCCATAAACTCAGTTGGTTCTAGTTTGCTGTCTTTTATTACATCGCATTTAATGTTCAGTTAATGTTCGGATTAACGATCACCAACAAGGTGAAGTTGATATGGTAAAATATGATGAAATGGTCAATGTGAGTGTGGTACAAGGTGCCCCAGTTTTTAAAGAAGCACTTGATAGCAGATGAGATTAAAACATGTTGCTGTCGAATAATTAAGCAAGTAGTTATAATAAATTAATGTCTTTATTGCAATGCTTGTATAACATATTGCAAAGGTATTTTCTTTCTTGTAATTTCACTGAACTTTCCACTTAAAATGGAGACATCACTTATAATTGTTACTGACATACATACAACTGACAAAAACAAGCAAACACAAATCACAGAACAAAGAAAGAACTGACGCTGCTCGGATGGGTTTGATGTTATTTTGTTACCTTTAGTGATGAACTGATTACTGAGCTGGACTGATCACACATGAACATGAAGAATGGTTAAAACATTTACTTCCACTTGTTGAATTAGTCTAACTCAGATATTATGAAGTTGTTTATACTGCATGTTGGCTGTGAGAGACTTTTCAATATTCCTGGCCTTGTATCCCAAAATCCGCCTTTAAAATCTCTGGAGCACCACCTCTCTCCTCCACCATCTGACCGCTGCCATTTGTGCATTGTGTGTGTCCGGCGTGACTGCTCTCGTCATTTTCCCCTTTGATTGGCCTTCACACAATGTAATCAGTGTTGCAGCTGTCTGAAAAGGGCTCTTGTGCAGTATCTGAGCAATGCCGATCACCCCGATGCGTCCACAACTTTGCTTTTAGTTCCATTCAGGCACTGTGACAAATGGCAAACTGTCTGGTGAGCATGTGTCAAGCCACTTGATTTACTGCTTTGTTTGACTGCACTGGCCCTTTTCTGAATGTCGCCTCCGTCTTGTATGGCCTTACTGTATTGGTAAGAATTGCCATGGCCGTAAGCTTGAAATTCTAATGTACAGACAGACCGAAAGAATTGACCCACTATATGAGCGACTCAGCTGATGTACTTCCAGCACACAAAAGCTGGTTTATTCTTTAATTTTTTGTTTTTTGAACATTGATGGAATAATTGAATGAACAATCAATCAAAATCATCTTTGGAGTTAAACTGCACAAATTCGCTTGGCCCTTGAATGTCAAATAACAAAGAAAAATATTAAAACCATACTTTTTTTTTCTATATCATTCTGAATGCGAGAATCTTTCAGGGACACATCATGTGGTATGAATTATATTGTTAGAAAGTGATGTGCCTTTAACTAGGTATAACTCAGTCTCCCGGACCCCTAAACTGTAGCCAATCCATTAAGACAAAGCTCTCTTGATCCCTTTCTTTAAATTCTCCACCGTGGCTGATTAAATGTAGCCGATTTTCACGCCTGGACTGAGGAGGCCTGAAAGGTCTGAATGGATCCTCACAGACTGACCACACTGCTGGTTTGTGGAGCAAAGAGCTGATAAGTAGCATGCTGCTTAGTGCTCAGCACTGGGGAGGTAAATGTCTAAAAAAAAATCATAGCCCTGGCAACTTCTGTCCAAAATGTGCATGGGATTGAGGCATGTCACCTGGGGTTATTTAATTTTCCCCTTCTTGTCAAGATAACATGAAATATCATTAAAAGAATGTATGAAAAGTTCCTCTTTGTAGTATTAAATTATAAACTGGGCAAGCCATGCTAAGAATTTGCACCACAAACACAGTGGCCCAAACAACTAATGGATGGAGTGACATGAAATTAAGCTGAGCATAAGATGAAACCTCCTAACTTTGGCAAACCTTTTTCTTTTTAGAAAAATTATCATTATTATTATCAGGCCAGATTTGCAATTGTAGCATCACAGAGTGGGTTGTACGTCCTACCAGGGCTGTATCCATGATGTAGTCAGATTGGGCAGCTCAGTGGTCAACGCTGTCAGATTGCTCCTAAACAGATACTTTGATCAGCAGATGGATGCCCCTCCCTGAGTCTGGTTCTACCGGAGACTTCTTCCTGTTAAAAGGGAGTTTTTCCTTCCCACTGTCGCCAAAGTGCTTGCTCATAAAGGGTCATATGATTGTTCGGGAGGGGGGTTTTGCTGTATGTGTTACTGTAGGGTCTACCTTACAATATAAAGGGCCTTGAGGCAAATGTTATTGTGACTGTGTGTGTTTAAATTAAATTGAATTGAATTGTAGTTGATAATAAAAAAAAATGGATAAGAGGATGGATGGATATTGCCCTGAAATGATGTAGAAATAACACCACATAGATATTTGTTTTCCTCTTTATGACTTACAAGTGTGGGAGTTTTGCAGGATTTCACAGTTTTGTGCTGGTTGAGTAATTGTAATGAAAAATGATGTTTTTGACACCGTTCAGAGTTTGGTGAACCTTCAGAGCCTTTTCACCTCCCCAGTCTTTGTTTCAAAAGGCATTTCAAAGAAAAATAACCAAATTAAAACTAAATTAAGAAAATTCCTTCCCCATGATCAGTCCAAACAAAGCATTACTTATGCATCACTTGGCTCCCACTACATGACCCTTTGAACAACAAACTGCCCTGGCGTCTTGCCTTTCCCTCCTCCCTTCACCAGAAGGGTGTTAAGACCTGTCCCTACTCTCCCCAGGGAATGCTGGGAAAGGAAGGCCTCTACATCTGTCCCCAGCACCAGGACGACAGAAGGAATATGATGGACAGGGAAACATTCCTTCATACATAGGAAGGATGGATGGATTAAAGAAAGAAAAAAAGAAAAAGAAACTGGACATGATGGGAAAAAAAGTGAGGACTGTTATCACTGACCACACAGAGTAACTGCAAGGAGACAGAGTGATGAACAGAAAATGAAAGAGTCTTTCTAAGAAGGAGAAGGCTTGTGAATGAAAGATGGATCTAGTCTCCTTATGAAGCCATCCATCACTCCCTTCAATAGCCCAGTGGGCAGAGGGAGTGAAGCAGGCACCCCAGGCCTTCCTTCAAAAGGCCGGGAGGAGCGGAGGGAGGAGAGGAGGACGGCTGCAATGTGCTCGTAGAGCTGTGATCTTTACCTCCCTCCATCATGTGAAGTCAGCAGGGAAAGTGATTAGCTTTGCCTCTCTCCTCCTCCTCCACCTCTCCTCCATTTCCCCTGAAAAAACAGGTTGTAACAGTTTTAGTGGGGCCTGCTGCTAACTTCTTCACTTCGCTAATGTACGACTGAAGCAAATTTTCTTAAAGCTGGTAAATGAAACACCGTGAACAAAATCAATTTAAAGGGTAAATTTCGCCACTACTTAAACAGCAATTATTACCATTAACAGAGCATTGTTTATTTTCTCAAAATACATTCAAGGTCTTGGTAAAATAATTACAGGAGCAAAATTTAAAAAGAAATAATAATTAAAAAGCCAGTCTAATTAAATATTTTTGTTTTACTCCAGAAATCCAAACAGCTTAACAAATGTATTTATATATTAATCTTATTAATTAACAAACATATCCTATTATTCATGTTGCTTCCTGCAGAGTAAATCTTTAAAACTCTTTTGATTCCAAGAACAAATTAATCTAAATGAATTAATATAAAAATAAAACTGAGTCTTTCCATTAACTTTTCTTCCTTTTGACCAATTAGCCTCTCTTTTTAAAAAAAAAAAAGTGAGCAAAGCTCATACAAAAGTGAGATGTAAACACACTTTCACACCAGGGTGTGACAAGTGTGAGATGTTGTTGACCCCCATCTGTCCCCTCTCGTTCTGTTAAGGTCCCTTAACGTTAAGGTCACAACCTAGCAGATTTATTGGCCCTCTAAAGTCATCAGTGCTTTGTGATTGGATGAAAGCCCACTAATGAAGTTGGTAATTGGTCCAGTTTATCGGTTTATTAGGTACTCTGGCTGTGGAAACAGCTTTGACATATAAAGTAAAGTATACATCATTAGCAAAGAAGTGGCCCCATGGGTTAAAGTGCAAAAAGTTCACCTTGTTCAGAAAAAAAATCTTAAAAGAAATATTTTCAGGTTTGTTGCCACTATAAAAACTAATGCATGTATATAGTTTCCTGTCTTTTCAAAAGCAATGTCAGCTAAGACTGTTGGCTTCTGTAAATTGTCTATATTGGATTCCTTAGTTTAACAGTTAGAAATAAATCAGCCAAAAATAAACAGTTTGAGTTTTTTTCTCACCTCCACAAACATCTGCTTATTTTATTGGCTAACTTATTTGTCTCTCTGATGATTCCACGCTCATATAATCTTTATAACTCTTTCCAAACGTGAAAGAGAATTGCCGGCAAATGAATTCACAACTTAAGCTGTCATCTAGATATATTGTGTCCTATTTGTTGTCTGGTGTGCAGAGGAGTGACAGGCTGTCCACGACCTCCAGTAAAGAGGAAAGCTTTAGTCTTTGGTCTTTTTCTCGGGTTCACCATTATCTGTGTGACCCATCCCCTTAAAACACTCTGAAAGAGTGAAAGGTCCTGACTCTGCACTGAGCTCTAGCATAGATGTCAACCTTTGCCATTCAGCAGGCACGCTGATGCACCCTCACTGCAGGAAGAGGAAGCACAAACACGTGCATGCAGAAATAAACAGAAATACACGTGAAATCTAAAAATCTGATAAATAAGAAAAGAGGAAACTGCACATGCAAGTTATTGTTTTATACATTGATATTTGACTCTGTAGTGCACACACTTGATGAATCTCCTGCAGCTAGAGACAGCCACAGGAACCTTGTTCTGGATGAGCTGTCAACAAAGAAGAGGAAAACAACTGTATAAAAGCCCCCGAACCCCCACTCGCTCCCCACCCCTCTCCGCCACCTCACCCACGGAGTCCTTTCTCCCACTGACCAGTGTTGAGAATTGCCCCCTCACCCCTGTGACCCCCCCATTGGGCCCTTTCACTCAGTAACAATGGCTGCCAGGGGCCGTGTTATTTGAGGCACTAAAGAGCCGTCCCACTAGCCCGCCCCCAGGACAATGCCCTCCCTGCTGAGAGCTTTCTTCCCCACACCTCCCTAATGACAGGTTTCATCCTCTTTTGCAGTGACCCGCGGGAGGGGCTGTGGCTCCCGGCTCAGCCCACTGCCTTTCTACCTGCTGACCCAATCCGCCAACAGGCCCGCCTCCTACTCAGTAATACACACATACAAACTTTCACTCTTATGCATTCACTGTTTGCATGCATGGAGCAGTATTACAGTAACCATATTTCAGAGGGAAAATGATTTTGACTAGATTTATTTAACACTTTTAGTTACTTTGTCCAAAGGTTCGCTCCATCTCAAATCAGCCAGTTTTTTAGAACATTTTCAGCTCGACCATCTCTGACTTGAATAAAAAGTTTATGGTAAAAGGCTTGAAAATATAGAATGAGTCCTGTGAAATTTTAACTTCACATGTCAAATATATTTCAAAATGCATCTTTTTGAAAAACGATGAAAGACTGGAGTTTAAAATATGCAAATTCTTGCAGCATTCATTCAGACAGTTAGCATACTCACTGCCTGATCCCTGCTTGTCTCTGGTTGTGTTAGGGGGTTAGGTGTTAGGATTAGGGGTTTAAGGTTAGCATCTTGAATCAGACTGTCAGTTGCACCATGTGGACACAGCAGTCTGGTTATGCAAAACTACTCACATTAGATGATCCTTTTTTTATTCCCCTTAATTGATTTGCCATATTATTTTTTTTTCATAGCATTTTCTTAATTTTCTTGAGAATTTCACGTAAAAACGTATTCTGGGGTTTTTTTGTTTTGGTTTTCTACTTTTGTGAACTGTAACTATATAACATTCAGACATTGTTACCAATTTTCTTTTGTAAAGTTTTTCTTTAGCACAAGCTAAAATATTGGAATTCAAAGGACAGGTTTTTTTCATATTTTACCAAGCCAGTATTCAGACATGTTTTGATGTATCTGTCCCAAATTAAAGATCCTGATTCATTTTGATGTTGAAGATCAGTGAAAATTTCAGGATTCAAATGTTTGAGAAATTCATGTTTAAATACTTTCTAGGATTTCAATGCAGCAAAAAAGTTACCTTAAAAGTGGGTAGATGAACCATTTTTCAAAAATATATATATATCTTAAAAAGTATTTGATATATGAAGATAAAATTTCACAGCAATTATGTCCAAACTTTTCACCGTAAAATTGTTATGTCCATAGATAACCTTGTGCTGGCACAAAAGCTGAGATGCCCTCACTGCGTGCATCTTTTGGGAAGCTTTGTAAACTGGACATTATAAGAATGGTGGAGATGTAATTTGAATTTATTTAGTTTAACATAGTTCAAGTACAAAACATGAAACTGATGTAACGCACATAAGTTTATAGCTATTGCTAATTTTCAACAATTGTCCCTTGTTGGGCTTACAATCAACTTGATCTATCTGAGAGTACTGTTTTGTGCCACATGAAAAAGAGAGCTGATGCTGCTATGGTGCAAACCCGAACCTGCACAGCAATGATCCTCCTAAGAGTGAGGAAAACTCTACCTGCTGATGTGTGGAATGTTCAGCTGAAAATGTATTTGAAAAAGGTGATGCCTTTTGTCCTGAAAGATAGACAAACAGCTGTTTGCTTCTCCTGTCATATGCAAGCATGCCCTGGACATAGCATGCGGCAAACTGAGTGCTATAACTGCTTCTAGCGTGTGTTCAAATTTGTTGTTTTTGGTCCATGTACAACCACGGTTAGCGGTGGTTCACATTGCCAGCAATAAGTCAGACTTGCTGCTGGTGTTGGTCTCTGGGCTCAGGGCTCCCCTTTCTAAAATGATTCTGTTCATAACATATATGGACAGAATTTCTAGTCAGAGCCAATTAGTGGAGGGTGGAGGGTTCAGTGATATCAGGATCTCATCTCAGCTTGTTGCAGATGATGTGGTATTGTTAGCTCCATCAGGTCACGATCTCCAGCTTGTGCTGGGACTGTCTGCAGTTGAGTGTGAAGCAGCTGGGACGAGAATTAGCACCTTCAAGTCTGAGACCACAGTTCTTAACCCAAAAAGGGTGGAGTGCTTTTTCTGGGTCAGGAACAAGTTGCTGCCTCAAGTGATGAAGTTTAAGTGTCTGTAGGTTTGTTCATGAGTGAGGTGAGAGTGGAGCAGGAAGCTGACAGACAGATTGGTGCAGTCAAACTCTGTGCTGGCCTGTAGTGAAGAGAGAGCTGAGTGTGAAAGTGAAGCTGTCGATTTTGAGTTCCTATGCTAAGCCTTAGGGACAGGGTAAAGAGCTTAATCATGTGTGAGGGTCTTAGAGTAAAGTCACTATAGCTCCACATCGAAAGGAGCCGTAGTTGGAGCACCTGAGCAGGATGTACCTGTTTGATAAGCTGAGGTGTTTCTAGCATGTAATGGAGGCCCTGGGGCAGGCCTGGGACCTGCTGGAGAAGTTATGTCTTTGGCTGGTGGTCTGCTTGACTTTATTTCATTTACTTTTATACTGGGGTCAAAATGACCCAGATTGATTTTATCATATAAATACAGTACACACCGTTTGCTGAAAGTAAGTGATACAGAAATCACAGGATGGTAAATAACCTTTTAAGAAATCATATGTATTGTACTTGGGATTAAAGTTGTAGTTTTAGTAAAGAAAAGTGAAGATTTTTTAATTTTACAAGACATGGAAATTAACTGTAATGTAATAAGGTTATATTTGCTTCTTGCAATAAGTTATTCTTGGGGTCTCCAGGGACCTAACGTATGTTAAATTTATCAATCATTCTTCACACACAATCACATTCACTTCTGCATGAAACATGCACCAGAGATTATAACAACTGTAATGCTGATGTACTAGGGAGCACTTGGGAGTGCACTTCATTCCCTCTCACCTCACACATGGTGTTGAGGGCTGCTGACAGATGAAACAAACCTCACCACCTTTACCTGTTTTGGAAAGGATTCAGTGCCTAAGGGGTCATGAAAAGTACTCAACATAATAACAGTCTTCCAACCTAAAATTCAGGCAAACGAAAACACCAGCATTCAGCTGGACATTCTTCTGTGGCAGCTGCATTATTCTCTGTGACAGCATGTTAAAGGAAACCTTTAAATCATCACTTGCCAATAGTGACTCAGCCTCAGTTAAGTTACTTGCCATTCATTATCTAAGCCTGATGCATTGCACATCTTTCCTCACAAGGGAAATCAGGCTTTCTGCTGTCATTGTGATGATGATGTATTGCTGCCATAGAAACAAAAGCATATTGGTTAGTTTACCAATTAAGTTTTTTAATTCTCAATTACTTGAAGCCAGTGAAAGGAGCTTTTCCAAGTTAATTAATGGTAGAGAAAGTTGGGTTTTTGATGCAGTTACATTAGAGGTCTCAAGAGGGAAACTTCCCCTCCTTCCTTCCCAGTCCCGGTGTATACTTCCTGGGAAGCCTGGTCTCGGGGCTTTAAGTCATGCTTCCATTTTAATCCTGAGTAATTATTTCCTTTCCTGAGTGTTGTAGAGATTTGAAGAGACTGGTGAGCTCTACGTGTGTAAATGTTTGCATTATATTCTTTAGACAAATGACACCTATAGTCTTTGAATCTGAAACTGCAAAATCAGTGAGGCTGTCTTTATGCCTTAATGTCCTTAATGAGAGATTTCAGAGATTTAAACAGAGATTTCTCAGAGTAAGGTGGTTTGGTTTGTAATGGTCAAAACTTCTGTAAGCTTCCATCCTCTTCCACTCATCATTAACAGGGTTGCAGAGGGGCTGGAGCCTATCTCAGCTATCATACAGTGAGAAGCAGGTCGCCAATCTTCGCAGGGCTACCACATAGACACAGACAACCATTCGCACTCATGTTCGCACCTATGGGCAATTAAGAATCGCCAGCTAACCTAACCCCACTAAATGCATGTCTTTGGACTGTGGGAGGAAGCTGGAGGACTTGGAAACCGACCAACCACCGAGCTGCCCTCTGTAAACAGCTATGGCAACGGACAGGGTTGTGATAGTGGGAGTTTTCTACCTTCTGTTTCAATTCCACTTGTGGAGTGATTTTCATGGAGTAATCTGATATTAATTACACTTTGTAAAATGCATCTGTAATTAACAACCAGCCCATGGAACATAAAAAGAAGAAAAATAACAGCCGTTACCTGTTATCCAGACAACATGCTGACACCAGGAGCCCAGAAAAGTTGGTCGTTCCACCTAGAGGCTTGTCTACACTGTCATGGAAATTCATATTTAGTTCACATAAACACATATTTAATTATCAAAGCTAGTAGTAGTTCTTCAGTTTATACTCTTTTAATTTAATAATGTTTACCACAGAGCCTCGTCTCATAAGAATCTAAAAGCCTTTCTGTTTTATGGATTCATTTAAAGTTCAACAGTTGGACAAGTGGATACATCACAAAGCAACAACTCTGCTTCATTAATGGAAACTGCAGCATGTAATCATATTTTATCATTCCAATGTTAAGTGAAATGTAAAAGTTGTGCACACTTAATCTAAACAACTCATTAAGAAGTTATTTTATTTTTCAGTCTTCAGACAAATAGAAGTCTGAAGACTGGGGTGTGGGTGGGGGGGTCTCTCTGCTGCTGGTCGTTGAGGTGGAGAGAGAGTGAGAAAAGCAGGCACCGTGCAGGAGTGACATGAAGGCAACAGGGTGTGACAGGATAAGCAATCCGACTGCAGGGCACACAAGAAGGAATCTTCCTCACACAATGACACACCTACACACATATACTCAACTCAACACTTGAGTAATAAGATAACCTAATTTACTCATTCTTTACAGATCAGGCATCAACCATAACACACTGTGGGAAAATTATTTAGTATTTATTGTTTCTAGTATAGTTATGAACGTATGTAATCCATTAATCAATCATGCTTTCAGTGTGTACTTGTCCAGCCTGTAGGGTTGGATAATATAACCTCCAAATTATATAACAATATAACAATTTCAAGGAAATTTGCTGTATTTGATATTGCAGCTTGGAGGCAACAGCTTTTATTATTGAAAACAAAATGAAAGGGACTTTCTATCCTTCTTTTCCAATGAGCTTCTGTCATTGTTGACAGACTAACTATTTCAGATTGTGGCCTCACTTGCCACAAAGTGCCAGTAGCCTTGTGGTGCAATCATAGTGACACAGCAGAAGCCAGATCTTTGTAGTGTTTTCCTTGTAAATTTCAAGTAAAAGTACAAAATAACTGCTTAAGCCTTCAGTCTAACATAAAAGTGACTTAACCATGCAATTCTTCAGGACCCTGCACAATATTGTCACATAAATAATAAAACTATAATTAATAATAATAAAATAATAATACTGAAATTTGGATGTTTTTTCTAGGGCTCTGCTTTTCCACCACGTGATCACATCAGTAATTTCCATCATGTCGAGCACAAATATCACAGGCTCCACCAAAAACTTCCTCCTCGGGTGAGTCATTTGTTTGCTTTCCGACCATCACCAGCTGCTCATATCTCCCACTGCATGCATGAAACAAGTATGTTGTCTCCACGTTTAGTGGAGACAGTTTTTTTGCATAATTTGAAAACATTCAAGATTCAAGATTCTTTATTCGTCACATGCATAGTTATACAAGTATAACATGCAGTGAAATGTAACTTGACACGCTCCTCGACTTGTGCAAAAGGGGGGAGAGAGGAAGAACATTATATATTATATACATTAGGTGAATGTGCAGTAGTAGCATTGTGCTGGTTTGGAAGTTGTTGAAGCTGCTCCCATTTTTTTTTTACCATCCAGACCTGATACAGCTCTCGCTGTCGGACATGCCTGGGTTTGTTGCTTTTGTCGTGGTATTAGGGATCATCAAGACATGGTACCCCTATATAACTGACATCCTGATAAGGCACTTTAATGTACCGGTGTTACTGCTGACAATATGACATTGCAAAGCCTTAACAGTGTTAATTACAACACAATGAGCCCAGTGTTTGCAACTTTAGTGACTCTTTGAAGGATAAATAAATTCTTAATTAACGCCAGTAAACTCACAGTTTCACCTGTAAAACATTTATGAAATATGGACAAAAATGGAGGCAGCAGTGCATGCTAACGCAATCTGGCTGGAGGAAGATGAGCCCCTAGATGAAGCCTGCATGCATGAGTATCTTATACATACAGATATATGAAAAATAAGCTACATATATTTGAACAAGAAGCAGTTGTCTTGCCAGATAAAGAAAACTGAATACAACCAAAAGGAACATGATCTTATCAGTAATTTATTAAATGAAAATCAAATTTGTAAAACTCTTTCTGATTGCATATGGATGCACCAGTAGCTGCAAAGATGCTGTGATGAGACTGTTGGGGTTCTTGAACATTTTATTTACTCTAAGGTTGAAATTGCTGGTCATGTTGAACTGACATGTTGCTTGAAATCTCTGCCACATGTATTTTAGCTCTATAACAGTGGAATTATTTATTTAAATAACTTGGAAATCTTTTTAAATACCTTGTCAGGCTCATTTGAATTTTTCTGAGGCTTTGGCCTTTAGATCACAGTCCAATAACTAAGATGAGGCCAGACTAAACATGTCACAGGTTTAAATAAAACAGATACCACCTGTCAATCACAAAGAATATCCGAGTCATTGGCACTTGAGTTGAAACGGTTGATTCTAATTAAATTGATTTAAAGCTGTGATAAATGTAGGGTTGTGACTGTCTTTTTTATTAGTTGAAATATAAGTATATCAATATATCACCTTTATTAACAGACAGTAAGTAAATTCAACATTTGCTTCTTCAAACACTTTCTTCAACTTCACACATAACCACGGGGCCAACACCCACATACTTGTATAAAGCTGCATTTTTCGCTTTACTTTAGACTACATTCCAGGACTGCCTACCTGGAGTATCTGTGCTCCAATAGATGCACCTGCTACACTTAAAGGCATTTCTGCATTAAAGGTCAGTTGGACAGCCTTCTCATGAGATACTCCTTTGTTCTATGTTCTGAAAATAGCTGCTGCTGATACAGCAAAGCACTGAGCACTTTAAACTGTGAAAGAAGGAAAGGACTTTATTAAAAACAACCTTGTCAAGGTTGTTTTGTACCACTAAATAGGTCCTTCAGGTAGTTTAACTTATGTAACATGGATTTTTCAGGACTCTGCTTGACTGGCACTACTGCCACATCAGTACAGCTACAAACGCACAAACCTCACTGCTTGTCCACAGATCCTCCCTGGGGGGTCACAGCAGCAAGGAGGGAGGGATTTCACGCTTGACCTTCCCCTCACAGCTTTGTGAGCCCCTTCACTCCCGCCTTGATTCTCTTGACCTACTTGGTCATCCTGGAGCAAGCCACTTATAATACCTACATCTCACCGAGCAGCACGCTCATCATCCCATCTGCAGGGCTTTTTGGCGGCGACATCTGACTGTGACTGATGCAAAAGTTTAGAGATAAAGGTTTAATCCCTTTGTGCCGAATATTGTACCGCTTACAGAATTCTGGGAAATGCATTGTTTCCTTTTTAATCCAAATCTCTAGGGATTTGTCATATGATTTCACATGTGGGGACAAGCTATAACGCTCACATAAAATTAGATACAGAATGCTTCCTTTAAAAACACACCACCACTGGCAAGAAGCATAAAGATTGATATACCAATATCTATATCTATATATAGATATATATATACATATATAAAACTCATACAGATCCATATCTTACCTTAGAAATGTTTGGACTGTTTCATCTGTGAAACAGTGGCAAGAAGCCATGGTTTGAAAAACAAACAAAGTTTTGCAATATATTCATCATGTTCTTTGTCTGCTTCTGATGATATGGTGTTAAGACTTCACTGATCACAGTGCAGGCTCTCTTTGTGCCAAGCTCTGGGGATTCCCCTCCTCTGCATCATCCTTTCTCACCCTCCCTCACCCCCTGCACACCCTTGGAGGAGGTGGATGGAGTGTCTTAGCACTCAGCAGCATCCAGAGCCCCCGATTTTCCCCCTGGCGAGCACCACTTAAGGCCTTCTGTCTCACACTGCAGCCGCACCAATAGTTGGAAAGCATTTTCTACTCAGATGAGCGCAAACAAAGACATGCATGTGCAGGAGCAAGGGAAGAGGGAGGAGGAGGCCGTTGGTATGTTTGGTAAACAGCAAGAAAGCCGAAGGGAGCGGCCACTAGGGAGGAGAGGAAGAGGGGAAGGGGAAATGGAGGAGAGGGAACGCGAGAAGGGGGACAGAAGGGGATCGTACGCTCAGGGAGTCGGAAGCCGGTAAAGAGTTGAGTAAAGGAAATTGCAGGGGTTTCCATGTCACAATCCACAGATGGGCTGATCACAAAGGAAGGGGACGGCACACCTGGTACTGAACAAACACATATGTATACACAGACACACAGCTGAAACTGTACATACTGCTTTATGTGGCGAGCAGCCATCCTTTTGTAGGAACAATGTAAATCCTCAGAGAGTAGATAGTGTGCAACACCCTGAACTCCTTCATTCACATTCTCACTTTGGATTCGTAAAAGAATTGCCCGTGGCCTTGCTAACACTTCAGAGAAAGTGTGCCCATATCTTAAGACACTCTTCAGGTCTTCAGTGTTGCCCTTCCTTTTTCTGTGGATATGGGGGTCAAACCCAAAGATGACAAAGTCCTCATATCAACGCCCACACACTCCTATTTGACCCAACACTTCCCCCTGACCCTGTTGTTTTATTTGAACCCCAATAACTCTCCTAATTAAACCTCTTTCCTATTATTTTTCCGTCCTTTCCCCTGTAAAAGGCCCGGGTTTCAAAGTGCTAATAAAATAAACTGAAGGGGGCCCCATTTCTTTATTTGTATGTGTGTGAAGAGTCTGTGGGAGAAAAGGGCATGGAATAGAGGCGGGGGGAGAGAACTGGAAGGACAGAGGTTTTAGGTTCAGAGGGGGGTAAAAGAAACATAGGTCAAAGGAAACAAAGAAGCGCGAGACCCTGAGGTCAAGCTGCCTGGTGTCCACAGTCACCGGGCTGCCGTTGTTGCAGGGCAAATGGCCTCACTTGTATAATCGCTCAGATATGTTTTGTCCACGAGAGTAGGATAGAATATATCACGGAGCAGCTGACAGACGAACAATAGATCACGTTCTGTGGAAGTCCGACCAGAGCGTTTGCAGGTCCTTTGAGTTGGTGAGTACATCTGGAAGAGCCAAGATTAACCCTGTGCTTGCTGGCCTTGCATATGGCTGACCCCTTTGACCTGAGCTGCAGCCTTAACAATATCGCTTATGGGATATTATAGAAGTTAAAGATACCCCATAGAGGGGGCATCCTTTTTAGACGTGATTGAAAAACTACAAAAGTGTTGCATGTTTTTAGGAGATTACAACAGCTGGCTGTTTTCAGTTGGAATCAAAATGGAAGTGTGAAAGGCACACCACTGGTTTTCTGAGGCTGCACTTAATCTGTACAGATCCTCCTGCAAAACAGATTGTCAGATGATGAAACAGCTTTGGAAATCTATTTCCAATGCAGTGGCATTAAATTTAGGGGGTTGTGTCCAATGCAATTTACTTTAGACCACAACCGACAACCTGAGTGAAGCAGATACCTTTTTTTATTTGTTTGTTTACTGCACAACTCCTTCTGAAAAACTTTTCAGGATAATTTACAATCACAAAGAGTGTCTAGGGAACATGCAGCAGAAGCTCAGGATGCATTCCCACCAGTGGAAAAACTTTGCCTGGTGTGGGCTATGCCTGTTGTGATCCTCGGGTCCTTGATGCTAACCTGCCGTTTCTGTCCTTCGACTTTGTTTTTTCTCTCCCTTTCTCTCCTGTCAGTATGCATTATGGGTTTATGCTGCCTTTCAGACACAGGATTTCCCTGCACTCCCTGCACAACTGACACACCTGAAAGCTGTTTGCAATCAAGTCACCTTTGTACAATTGGTCATTAACCTACCTGCTACTCAAGTCTAAAGAAATGCCTCGTTGTTGCTACTGTGATGGTGTTGTTTGACTTCTATGGTCTGTATGGGCTATGTGACTGGGTTTGCTTACCTTGATCTAACCTGGCTTACCTCTGTGAAGCCATGAGAACAAGAATCTGAAAGCAGGGTGCCAGTTTAGCTCATGGACTGAGCAGATAGCTATCTCCTTAGGCTGAAATGCAACAGTTTTAGTCCGGCCTGGAGCCCTTAGTTGTATGTCTTCCCCCATTCTCTCTTCTTGCTCTCCACTACCACACCATCCAAAAATAAACTGAGAGTGTTTCAGCTGACCATCTGCTCCAAAAGCACTGCCTTGCAATACCTGTTTATTCTCCATGCCTGCAATAAATCTGTTAAACTTTTATTTCAGTGTCTTGTGTCTGAGTCTAGATCTGAGCCTTGACAACTGCGCTGTCTGGGTAGAGTGTGCAGAAGGCGGGCAGGAAACATTAGACCCACTATCTCTTTACTTAACAGTTACTTTGGCTATTCTCAAATGTGTGTCATTTTACATTACATGATTTTATACAATGAAGATTCCAGTTAAAGATCATTTAATGTTGGGTCCAAAACTCTTGCTCTGATACACAACTCTGTCTGTCTAATGATAAAGTCTGCATTGCATGTGCATGTGTCCCCATCCCAAGGCCAGAGTGAGAACCCCTGTAAAAATGAACATTTAATCATGATAGTACTGGCCAAAACAAGAATAAGCACCTGCTGGTTTATCTGGGATATCCAAATTGTGGATATCAGGTTTAAGACGTCCTGCTCCGCCTGCTGCTATTATTTATGAATCTTACTCAGACTGTAGCTGATGGATCCGAGATTGGATTTCAGCAAATGGGTTTCTTCTTTCACTGTCCACACAGACTTTTACCTGCAAGGCATGCTCAAAAAGAGCTTATTATGTGAGAAAACTGGCTTTTTGTTGAGTGAACCAGAGTGATGTTAACATAGGTTGCACTACCTCTGTAGCACTCTGTTGTGGCATCCAAGAGTCAGTTATCTATTGTTCTAAAACTTATCCAACAAGGGTCACAAGGCCAGGGTCTCTAACACAGCTGATAATGGACAGGTCACCAACCCATCACAGGCAAACAACACAGAGACAGACAAGCATTCGAGGCAACTTCCGCGCCAGTAATCCGCATATTTCTCTCATATTGGTTTCTCTTCATTTTCTCACAGTTAAATCCAGAATCAAATTTAATCGGAGTGTTGGGGCTTCTCTGTATATAAAGTGCCTTGAGGTGACCGTTGCTTTGATTTGGCATTTTATAAATACAATTGAATCACATTGAATTAATTTACAGTGACCAACTAAGCCAGGGGTGTGCAACTCCAGGCCTCGAGGGCCGGTGTCCCTGCAGGTTTTAGATGTGTCCTTGAACCATCACAGCTGATTTAAATGGCTAAATTAGCTCCTCAACATGTCCTGAAGTTCTCCAGAGGCCTGGTAACGAACTAATCATGTGATTCAGGTGTGTTGCCCCAAGGTGAGATCTAAAACCTGCAGGACACCGGCCCTCGGGGCCTGGAATTGCCCACCTCTGAACTAAGCTAACGTCCATGTCTTTGGATTGTGGAGGAAAACTACACAGCTACCACTGTGCCAACCACCCAGTCAGTACTTACAGATATTTTCAACCAAAGCAGTAGACTGACTGTCCAACAGACATCCCTACATACTCCTAACACTGCTAATGCATACGTTCATCATCGAAAACTAATGTGCAGCAGGTGCAGAGTGACACCACTGACCACAAGAGAAAACTCGATGCTGATCAGTTCCGTTTATGATATTTGGAGCTGAGCCACAAATGTGACCAGTGTCTGTTAACTCTCACTCTGATTTTATGATGATAAACTTATTGGAGTGGAGCTTTATGAGCACAGGTTTATGTGTCTTTCTGCAGCAAATATAAAAGCAGCTGTGTGAATATCATGAGCTTTGTTGGTCTGCTGAACGTTCTTACACACCGGCTGTCACTCAAATCCCACAAAATATTCTAAACACTGGTGTTTGAATAACTTACAACCTCTTGACTAAAAACATAAGCACTGAGTAATACCCAAAGGGAGAGGTGATAATATAATATGGTGATATGATAATAGCTTCAGGCTGTGCATGAGATATAAACATGATCATATAGAGTGTAGAGTACTCCAGGGGGTTAAGTGAATGCAACCCTCCTTGAGACATAGTGCTAAAGAATGGGGTGGGAAATAGAGGCAAAGAAAGTCTTGTGTCAGGGTTCAGTCATGAATACCTGGGAACCCCGGAGAGGCTGAGTGAAGAGGGAACACGGAGCATGTTCAGCTCAGCATTAAGGAGCACTCTTTAAAATGCTGAATGAAAGCTGATAAAGGGAGGTCAAAATAAGTTTATGAGGAGAACGCCACTTAAGGCAAGGAGCAACTAGCCCAAGTGTGCAAACTGGGTCATGACTTGCACTGAGAATGATGTGATTGACAGCAAGTGGGGTGCAACAGGAATGAGACACAGGTTTGAAGTCTGTGAGCAGGAGTAGGAAGATCACAGATGTCGAGCAAAAAGGTTGAGGGAGAGCTGGGAGAGGGTAATGAGTGAGTCGCAAGAGAAGGCCTTGAAAGAGTCTTATCTGTGACCCATCTGTCTTGACATGCACACTCCTCTGGTTAGTGCCCTGGAGGGGAGGGAAGGGGAGCTGCATGCGTGTCAGTTACTGAGTGCACAGGGCTTAGGGCTAAGGCATTGGCCTGTGCACTCTGGCCCAAAAACTAGCCTAACCAGCCCCATGCTTTAACACCCCCAGGAAAAACTCCCATGACTTACTGCTGTGATCATGTGATTGACTGAGCTCTACACTGGGAACTAAAAACAGAGTAAGGAAAAAGGGTGTCACACGTCAGTGAAGATACAGATGTTACTTTCTTTTCTTCTTCTCTCGCTTTTCTCTTCACCATAGCTGTCAGCTGATTTGTCACACATTTTGTTAGTCAAGCCCAGATGAATGATGAACCTTTTAATGCATTCTCAATCACCCAGGAAAGCAAATCTCCAAAAGTTGAATCTGTTCATCTGGACGTAGTGTTTTGTGGGAGAAATGTTTCGTCACTCATCCAAGTGACTTCTTCAGTCTCAGCTGACTGCAGGTTTCCCCAATCTTATAAACAGTACATTTGCATAATGACTGAAACCAGCCCACTGTTTATAAGATTGGGGAAACCTGCAGTCAGCTGAGACTGAAGAAGAAGTCACTTTGATGAGTGACGAAACGTTTCTCCCACAAAACGCTACGTCCAGATGAACAGATTCAACTTTTGGAGATGAACCTTTTAATTCATGGAAAAGCGTGATTTTTGAAATGAGTTCAACCAAAGACTTTATATGAATGTTATTTAATCTTAAGGCGCTTTAAACCTACATTCTTCTCAGTTAGCAACATTAATGGGTTTGTGAGACAAGTTAGTCTCCATGGTAACTTTTTTTTAATAAACAGGAGTGGATTATGTTCAGTTTTGGTTTAAAATCAGCCGGGTCAACCATGTCTTCATTTTTTTTCCAATATGTACATGTACAACCTCCTGCTGGGGGAAAATGTTTTATATGTTCAAGTTGAGCCATACCTCACAAATGTCACAAATTAAGTGTTTTTTATTGATTTCCTTTTTTAAATAAATGTAAAGTTACAAAGCAATTTCCATGTTTCCCTTATTAGGTTGTGAAACACTAACCTTTAATATTTAAATGTAACCAGTTTAAAGTTTCAGAGTTGTAACGAGCAGCTGTCACCACTTAGAGCACACTCAATGTTAAAATAGTTAACTGCAATTAAAGTGTTTGGGGGTTTTTGTACCGTTCTGTGCGCTAAAACACCAGATTAGTAATTTTCTGCTGCGTTGATCTCTTCTCATATTTGCAACAGTGTTGCATTTTATTGTTACATTCTCAGTGGTCTTCATGTATTTCATCATAATTGCAGATAATGTCACTGATCAGAGTAGGCCCAAACTCACCCACGCCCCTTTTTATGTGAACGCGCACACAGCCTGAAGTAGAAAGCCTGGGTTCGAAGACAAAGTCAATAACCACCAACATGAAACTTGTGACTTGGGTTTTAGGTTTTGTCAACCACGGTAGACAAAAGGAGAGTCTGCTTTGTTGAACTTTGTTGGTAGTACATCCCTCCTTCTATGACCTCAGTAAACATTTTTCTGATGAGTTTATGGTCTCAATCATTATTTTGAAGTCTTACTGAATAGACCACATAATGTTTATTTTGTACATTACTGCTCCCATTAAAGTAAAAAAGAGTATTAAACAGGCTTTAATTTAGGGTGGGTTATCTTGTGAAGTGAAGAGTTCTCCATATGAGTGTGCAGTGTACTCAGTTTCTCAGTCAGATTCACATCTGTAGTTTCCAAGCCACCAGCAAAGCAACGGAAAACCGCTCAGCTCTCAAATGCAAGACAGGACATTGTTAATCCATGGGTAATGTCACAATTGCTACATGCATCTCTTATATACAGTCTGTGATTAAATAGCAATTATCAAAAATCATTGAAAACTGGGACTTTTAACTCATGAAAGTGGAATGAGCATCTATGAGGTGACTTTCTAAAATATAAATAAAAGTTGAATTTCTTCTCATTATTAAGTTTAAGAGTTACAATCACCAACCTATTTCCTGAGACACTAAAGATTCTTTTACACTGAAAATTTTCTTCAGGAAATTAAATTTCATCTGTTACTTTCAGTTATTTATTCTTTTTTGATTGGGCTAATATAAATAATCACCATCTGTATCCAACTAGTAACACTTCTCTCTATTGTAACATAAAATGTGCTTTTGCTTATGTACATGAGCGCTTTAATGACTTTATCTCATTCATCTAGTGAATTACATGTAACTTTTGGCACAGTCTTAAACATTTGGCAATAATGAAGGTGCACAAATGGCAGTGAGTGGTTGTACAATAAAAGGATAGGGGGGGGCGGGTTGTTTCTCGAAATCACATTTAACACTTCAGCTGTGATTAGGAAGCAGTTCATTCAGCAAACCTTGTACCTATCAGCACAAGTTGTTTTGCATCTAGTCCAACCTCCTAAGTTGTTTGCTTTTACTTGCATGTACAGCACACCTGGGAGATTTACCATAATGAATACCTGATGTGGTGAAGCAGTTAATTCCGCCTATAAAATAACTCCCTTCCTCCTTCCTGTGGGCCCCGGCTGTTGTTTATCAAACGAGGTAATGTGCTGTCATGTGACCCCTCCTCCCTCCCAGCAACCCACCTGTGTAGACTTTTCTCTTAATCCTCCTCCACCCCCCAAATCTTTTTTTTTTCTGCGCTTTGAATACTTAGACTACCGAGTGTAACTAATTCTCCCACACAAGGATATTGTCTTCTCCCTATCTCTGCTTTTGTCCTTTCCTTTCAAGGCAGCTATTCACCGATTTCATTAGTCAGCGGTGTGGTGTGAGAGAGAGTTGGTGAGGGTGGGGGCTTTCCAATTAAAAAGCCTTAATAGCCTATTACCATCACCTTTAGTTCAACTCTTTTTTTTCTTTTTTACAACATGAAACAAACTAAAGATTAATCACCAGCAGAGGAGCGCGGGAGCTCATAAAAGTAGTTCGGTAATTATTAAATTGTAAGTAGGACTGATCATTTTGAAACCTTTTTTGCTAATATTGAGTCTGTGATATAGAATCGTTCCAATTAACACCAAAGACTAAAGGACCAAACTGGGTGCTTTTGCTGAGCTATTGGTACTGTGCAGTACACCAGGTTTGGCATTAAAGGCAGTAAATGTAATGAGTGTTGTTTTTAGAGGGGTTTAAATGAAATGTGTTTAACAGGCGACTCTTCCTCCACACATGCTGCACAGATCCTGCAGCTGCCCAGGGGGCCAAAAGAAGACGCCAGTCCCTCGAGACAGACAAACCACCCTTTCTCAGACACCCATTTGTCGTACCCACCCCACCTCCCCCCTCTCTGTCCCTACCGATGGATGACCCTGCGGCCAGCCAGGGTCAGCTGCGCCCTCGGTCCGGAGCCGCAGCGTAAATCAGGGACTGTTCATCGCGGGAACCCTGCCCTGCCCGGGGTCCCAGCCCAGGCTGGCACCATCTGTCCCAGGCCTCTGACGCAGAAACAGAACTGCCAAGGTGGGTTCCCACTGACCTGGTGCACCCCCCAGGCCATGCAGGCCAGATCTGAGACCGGAGACAGATCCATCACTGCTGGAGTCTGGAGATGATGGAAGAGGCATGGTACTACTGAACAGTAGTTCTGTGTGAGAATGAGCTGATACAAGGGAAGAATGAACCCCATTTTCAACAATAATAGAAATTCCTTATGGTAAACTATAGTCAGTTACATCATATCAAAACCATAGCTTTACAGTGAATTTCTGATAGACGAGTACCTGCAGAAATTAATACATAAAATACACCTTGCATATATTTAGCAAAGTTGGTGTTTAACTGGCCTTTTATAACTAATAGAATAAAACACTGCTCATAAAAGTACGTCTTTACATTAACTTGGCACATCCAAACATCAATCAAGCCCTTTCATAAACTCTAGCCACTCAGCAGCCACCTTGAAACATCTCTTATTACTTATTTTGAAACATTTAATGATTAACTTTAATTTTAAAGGTGAAAAGGACATAAAAAGAACAGCTGTGGAATAATCGTCTAAAAATAAAAACTGCTCTAATTGTTTTATTTGGATCAAAAGAACAAAAGACATTTCTCAGTTGGAAGTTACAGGATTCTTTGAGTTACATGTCTCTTTCTTTTGATGTCTCTACTTCAGCATTTTTAGTTATTGGCAAAAAAAAATGTGGGAAAAATACTAGACTATCCTAATAAGTCTTTAGACCAAATGTGCCAAGCTGACTGTAAAGATTAAATACAGTAAGAAAAAAAACAAACAAAAATAAGAACATGTAAAAAGAAAAAACTTTTTTAAACAATGAAGTAATGAACGCTCACTCTCACTGAACTGTCACCTTCCAAACAACCATGAGTGGAGTCTCCATCTGACTGGACGTTAATTGTACTGCTACAGGCAACTCTTAAATTTTATTTTCCTAGCTGAGCTAGTTGACCCAATTATTTAATGAACAGCCATTTCAGTGAAAGCTAAATTACTGATCTCTGGATACACTTAGTACTGCACCTCTGGCCAAAACAGTGACCGAGCAACCCTATTGTTTTCCCGTATAACTGCCACGGCTGAATAGGTGATGTACTAGAAACGCATGTAAAACAGTCCAACCTTTTAAGTGCAAAACAAGTCCCTGCACTCCACCTCATCATCCTTGATGTCTTTTCCCTCTCCATCCATAACAGCACCTGGAATTGTGACCAATAAATCACATCAGTCACATCAGAGACAGTCTGCAGGTCCCGGGGCCGTGCAGCCCAACGTACAGCTTTCTCTCACAGCCCCAGCTTCATTTCTTGCACCCTTAGGTCTGACTCTAATGGGCAAGCAGGGGTCATAAAGTGGTTGTTTCTGTTTTTCCTTTTTCCAAACCAGTGACACCAGTTGTTCACCTTCCTCACCGAAGCCTTTTGTGCGGCCTGACAGGCTGTCAATTCCAGGCAGGGGATGATTGTAGAAGATGACACGCATTACCTTGAGGTGACACCACATTCCACCAAAGGCCTGAGTTCAGTAACTTGTCTTGAGTTAACAATAACTTTGAACAGCTATGCAGCACAGCGTTTAATGCTTGCTTTGGCTCTGTGATATCCGCTTGGCATTGCTGCTTTTGTCCTACACGTAATCTGAACAAAACTCAAATGAATCTTTCAGTTGAATGAAACCTTATGTTGAGTCAGACTCCCTCCAGTTATTTTTCTTGTCTTATCTCCTTCGCAGGCGTGAGAGGTGATTTTTGGCCATCATCAGGGTTGAGGACAGGACAGGAAGACCTTTACAGTGACACGACTCAAAAATAGACGCCCACCCACATACAGCGCACGCAAGTATGCATCATCCTGAGAACATGTAGAAACTCCATTTTGTACTTTTTGTGTAAAAGTTCAATGTGAAACTCTGAGAACAAAAATACATGAATTATAATTCAAAATACATCTAATTTACAAATTAGCAATAAAATACTTCTATTTAAATACACAAACACATTTTTGTCTTAAAGTGTATTTTGTTGATAAGCTTCTGTTAGCTTAGTCCTGGGATTTGATCATTATACCAGTTTGTGTTTTTAATATCACTACATGCATAATCATAAGGAGAAAATTAAAAAGCACCACAATAACTGATATCCAACATTAGGTCAACGTTTTTGTTTTGTTTTTTGATTTAGCCATTCAAATAATCCGATTTGTTCACACATACTGCCCTCTAGTGTTGAAACTGCAACACTGCCATCATCTCCCTAAACACCAGCAGCATCTCATGAGTTAGTTTTATGTCCACAGTATTTAGACAATAACTTTTTTTTCTTCTGTAACTGAACTGCAGACTTTCAGGTTTAATTAAAAAGCTTTAACAAAAGTATTGAACTAACTATTTTAGAATTGCAGACAGTTTTACACACAGGCCCCATTTTCAGAGGCTAAAATGTACATGTTTGAAACACTTGTCACTGGACGAACAACCTTCCTGCATTCAGTTTTTCATTTAATAACTGAAAACATGTTCTGGTGGGCAGAGATCCCATCTTTGCCTTAAGTAATTCTTGGTTTGCTTTTGCAGTTCGCTTCATTATACAGTTGCACGGTGAAGCTCTAGCCAACTGGTTTTGCAGCATTTTGCTGAATCTGAGCAGAGAGTAAAGCCCCAAACACTTCACAGTTCATCCTGCCAGAACTGCTGCTAAGAAGCACCTGATATATCTACCGTTTGCTTGAAGGTGCGCAGACAACCCTGACTTCGCCCCATCTCTTACTGAGGTTTCAGATGTTGAGCCTTCCAACACAAAGAAAATCTGCCTTTTTGTACCCACTTTGTAGTATACCACTGTGGAAAACTGTAACTTAATGGTTGAGCAAACACAGAAGACCTGTTTCTTCAGACTTAATAGTAAGAAACACTAAACTGCACTCACGTATTATCCCCAATACTCAGGGGTAATTTCACATGCAGTACAACACTAAGATGTTAATAAATATTCCACCTACTCGAATAACTTCATTCAAACTTTTAATTATCAAGTCTCACAAATGGAACTGTAATATCACTCTTTATTGTCACTCACAGCAATGCAAGCATTGCTTTATTCTAAGAGGTGACTAAGTAAATGCAAGTATACAGGCAAATAGGGGCTTTGCTGAAATTTAGATTTCTACTGACTCTAAAAATCACTAAATGCTATGAGCAGAAATCAAACAAAAATAAAACCATACAGTAGCTTAAAGAAGAAGAGTGCATCCCTGTATTGTATTCATGCAGCACCTGGATGATAAAAACACCTGTGACCATCTAAAATCATATAATTTATATGCAGTTTTATAACAACAGCACCATTCAAAACAAATTTTGCATTATTAATGAATTAAAGAAAAGATTTAGAAATAAGACCACAACAAAATGATCTCCAAATAAAAGAGGAAATGCTGCTCTTTATACTTGTCAAGTATTTTCCTGTAGTCTTCACATTTCAGTCCCTCAGCACAAGTGAAACTACTTCACAGTCCAACACTTCATTCTCGCCCAGCCTTTAACTTCTCCTCCACTGTGTGATCACCTTTCGAACCTCCCATGCAGGGCGGACTCTTAGCCACGGTAGGGTTACTTTGCCACTGCTCAGGAGTCTTTGCTTGGATCGCCAGTGCATGAACACAACTACTTAACTCCTCCTTCAAAGCTTCGTTAACCAGACGGTGACGCTGAATCAGCGGCAGGCCCTCAAATTTGGAGCTGACAACAAGGACACGGAAATGGGATTCCGAACCGGGGGGCACAGCGTGCATGTGGCTTTCATTTTGGACTTCTAAGTGGTCTGGCTTCAGCGCGTCGGTCAGTTTGGTTGTGATAGCCCTTTGAATGGGCCGGCTGGGGTCTGGGTCCATATGTGGTCTGAAGTGGGCAAAGGGACGAGTTAAAGCAGGATAAGAGGATACGGGCCGAGCACAGCGGAGGACACTGGGAAGCATCAAGCTGTAGCAGTTGACCAACTAGGAAGGCATAAAAACATGTGACATGTAAGGTAATGTGACATACTTGTGTTCAGGACAACATCTGGAGAATCAAGTAAAGACATGTTCAGGGGTTCAGCTGGGGGTGAAAAAGCAGTTTTAGTAGATGTCCATTACACAATAAAAGCAATAAACAGATATCTTCTTCTGTTGAGGCACAAATTATCTCTCTGAAAAAGAATTAGGGTATTGTGTCGTTATCATGTCTGGGTTAGGATGCTTTTGATTCACCACATAACAGGAAAATATCTGTTAGCTTGGTGAGGAGGCTCTTATTTAGCCACTGTGCTGCCGTGAGAGCAGCTTCAGCGCCAAAACCGACTTCATGCAGTCAGTCATTCATGCATGGATTAAAATGACACATGCGCATTTAATTTTTACAGACTGCATTACCCTGGCATCTTAATAAAGACCGCACAGCTCTCCCATTATCCCCTTTACAAAGGTACACCGACCTATAACAGACTATCCAGGTGTACCTAATTAACTGTCCGCTGAATGGATGCATTTTACAACCTCCAGTATCAGAAAAGCGGGAAAGATATGTAAGTGTTTGTAATCTGATGTAAAACCAGTCGAAAGGACGGTTGTGTAACTGTTTGCTTGGTGGCATGAAGTCGTTGCTTGCTAGCTTGAGATTTCCAACTTTCATAATAAAAACTACGGAGAGAAGGAAGCTGTGTTTACACCGAACATTTTCACACAAGACACGCACACGCTGTCTTTAATATTATAACTATATAATAATTGACAAGAGAATAATTAACCAAAGTAAATTTGGCTACTAACCTTCCAGCAAAGTATGCTCAGTGCTGCTGCTGTCTCGTTGTTCTACTTGGCTTTGGATGTTGACAACCAGCGTGTTACTGCCACCTGCTGGGCTGGAGTAAATACACAACACCCCCAAATGCAAATCTGCGGCATGAAATGGGAAGTTCCTGTTTCACGAAGGTTTTCTACACACAGAAAACTACTTCATTTTATATTTCATCTCTAGACTCTCTTAAAAAGTCTGTCTCTCTTAAAAAGAAAAATGTTGTCATTCCATAATTAATAAGACTTTTCAATAAAATAACTAAAATGACCTTCTGCCTACCATTGATTTCATATTTCTAAAATAAATAAGCTTTTACCAATATTTTTCTGTATACTGAATAAGGGTGTATCATTTCCCGCTTCTCCCCCCTCTGCTGTCACATTGTCGCCGTTTTCTTCTTCTTTGAATGGTATTATTACCTTTATTTCCCATTTCATTTGTCCTGCTTCTTCTTGAGTTTGAGCATACTGGATGCATCGCTAGTATATTGTTGCCATTTATTGTTTGCACACCCACTCCATTTTTAATGCATTTATATTTATAGTTTATTAAACAGCCCACAGTCATGTAGACGTTCCATAAGTTTCTGTAGTCAAATTTGTCCAAGTTAAGCGTGATGTGAAGAGTAACATCAGGGCTCCAGCTGCCAGGCATTTTTAAAAAGCACTCTGAGGAGAGTCATTTTTACGATTGAGTCTCTCTGAGCCGTCTCACTCACACTTATTATCAGAATTTTGCCAGTAAGATGAACCCACCCCTAAGCCCATATTAACAAAGTCTTAGCCTATCTTGGATAAATACGTCTTCTTGTGCAGGAAAAGCCGTTTCTGGCTGTATTCTTCATCTTTGGATTTCTTGTATGCTGGCAAACATATAAACAAACATACAAGAAATCAAACTAGTGCCCCACTGCACATGCATTGGACACCAGGTGGTTCAAGGATTATGATGATTATGTGAATCATCTAAACCTAAGTAAATGTGTAGGGTTGCTTAAGCGATCAGTGTAACCAACCATGTTGTCCATCACCTTCATCAAAACACCCAATAAGAGAATATCTTCTGGAATGCTCTTTCCCTCAAATAACACATCACCCTGCATTATGTTTTCCTGTTTCAGGCAGTGCATCTGACTGAGTACACCCATGCAAGAGTACACCCTTGCTAATGCAGATTTCCACCCTGTTTTGTCATCAGAACTGCCTTAATTCTTTGTGGCACAGGTTCAACAATGTGTGGAAACATTCCTCCAAGATTCAGATTTATATTGACCTGTCAGTATCACACAGTTGCTGCAGAGTTGTCACTGTCTTCATCCATGATTTGAATCTCCTGTCCTACCACATGGAACAGGGTGAATCAATGCTTTTATATTGTTTACTCTAAATTCTGACACACGCTGGAGGAAATATAAGGTGAAATCATCAGTCCATAATGCCATCCAAAATGTTGCAGTAGAAACTGAGACTCATCAGACCAAGCAATGTTTTTGGGTTGTTTTTTTTTCTTTTTTCAACATAGTCTCAGGTTCCTGGTCTTAGCTGGTTTGGCAGGAATGAAACCCAGTGTCGTCTTCTGCTGCTGCTGTAGCACATCTGCTTCCAGGTACAATGTATTGTGTGTTTGGAGATGCTCTTCTGCATAGTTTGCTTTTAACAAGTAGTAATCTGAGTTATTCTGCCCTTCTTATCACCTCACAGCATTCCGGCCATTCCTGTCTGACCAAAGAACTGCTGCTCACTGGGTATTTTTCTCTTCTTTTGACCTTTGTCTGTAAATCCTAGAGATGGCTGTGACGGGGAAAATCCCAGTAGACAATCAGTTTCTGAGACACTCAGACAGCCTGTCTGAGAACCAACAGCTGTATTAAGTAAGTGTCACTTACCTTTCTTCCCCATTCTGATGTTCAGCCTGAAATTCAGCAGGTCATCTTGTCTACATACTTTCAGTCGCTGCCATCTGATTGGTCTATTAAATATTTGTGGCAATGAGTGAATGAACAACAGTACCTAGGGCGAGTGAATATCCCATTATACTTAATGGTAACATAAAAAACAAAATAATTATTTTAATTTGTTTATTCATCATGATTCTTTGTTATCCATTGTGATTCCAAAGGGTCACAGAAAAATATAAACCCAAAAATCAACAATGAGAAAATATAAGAAAAAAAAATCTCACACACCTTTAAACAGAAATGATGCCGCCATATTTACTCTAATTATGATTTATAACTGGTATTTAACATTGATGTATTTACTTGTGTTTCATTCTCATTTACAAAATACATAAAATCAAAGACAACATACAGTATTGTTCATTTACACTGCTTTTTTTTTTTTTTTTTTACAGCTTTTTGTTTTTTAATATTTATGATACCACAGTTTCTAAACTTACAATCAACTACAGTTTCTACAGCACAGTACAGTGACAAGGGTGATAAATTCTTCCTTACATTTAATTAATGGCAATGCAATTTTATTGACAAAAGCGTCAAGACTTAGGGTAGCTTCAGAGAGTACACACAAATGTCAGCTGTTTATTTCTGTGTCATTATTGAGCCAACAACCAGCATTTCCGTGGACAAGGCCAGCGTATAGCTAATGTGCTCCCATTCCCAATAACTTCAAAGGAGAGAATAAAAGACAAATATCCAAACACTTATTGCTTTGATAACTTTTTGCACTCACAATTGACTGTTGCTCAGGCCACACGTTAATTATAGAAAAAACCCTGTAACATAAGCTAGGATATGTATCTACAAGAGACAATCTTGACGTGAACCGAGTCACCGAGACATGTTAGCGTCTTGACAGTGTACCATGCTAAACAAATACAACGATTATCTTGACATCCTTGCTCTTAATTTCATGGGTGATACAGGACGATATACAGAGAATTGAACTGCTAACGCTTGGCATTTATATTTATGCTGTGAATGTGCGTTTGTGTATCAGTGTGCTCTTAAGGGAGGATCTGGCTAATTTTATTTTCAGGCTCGCTGGCCGTTTGGGCTTCTAAAGATGTTATTTGTTGCAGATTTCCAACAAAAACATCTGAACCCTTAAATTCAGATTTGTTAAGAGTCGTGAAAAGATGAAAAGTCCAGATGTTCTTGATTCATGTGACGGGTGGCAAAGACTGACTGCAACATTGGTTTGAAAGGCTTATCTTATTAGTTACATTAGTTATTTTTATTTACATATCTTCATATGTATAACAGAGAATTAATGGTATCATATGTAAACTCAGGGCATAGGAAATATTTGGCAATAATTAATGAGAGGTGGTCTCATGGCACACTCATAGATGAGGGGTCCGATGTCAGATTTGGATCAGGGTGAGACGGGAAAATGTATAAAGGGCAGGTCACTGTCCTGGTGGAGGGGGGGTTTGCATGAGCACCTCATGTTCGCAATTACAAAATTGTCATTTGGTAGATTTTGGTCATTGTGCTCTTGCTAAACCTTGTCTTTCACTTCACTTTCTAGCAAGGCCGCATCCAGATGTATCTAGAAGGAATCGAGGGATTCTCCACTGTGCCTTTATGACAGTGTTCACTTAGTGCAATGGTTTGTCTGTTGTTTTCGACTGTCTCGAGTCTACATATGGCTGCTATCCTAAGAAAATGGCAGTCTGGAGAAAAGGATTGTATTCTTGTTAATCTGGCATGTCGATGATTGTTTTTCTTAAACATTGCAAATGTGAACACATCATAATCATTTTGCGGATCAGGGGAATGTGGCAATATTTTCTGTGCTGTTGTATGTGTGGAATTTATGACAGTCAGCCCTTGGCAGTGAGTTCTCTATGATGAATTTCATGTTATATCTGGATACCTTTCAACCATACAGCAGACTTAAACACAATGTCCAAAATTCACACTCTCATCAGCATAACAATCCCCTTGAAATGCAGTAAATCCTGTAACAGGCCTAAAGAACATACAAGCCCCAAAATAAGAACAATTAAGATGAATAACTCTCGTGCAATCACATGTCCTTTACTTTGCCTGAAGTACTTTACAACAGCTCAAATATTTACTCTCCAACTGTTGAACTGTATTTTTTCTTGTTTCAAGAGCAAAAGACAGATTAAGGGACAGTTTTTTTGTTCTCTGACTTAAAGTGCTATTGTTCCACCTTGCTTTGGTGTAAGCTGTGGAAAGCATCGTTCTCTCTCCTTAATCTAAGAGAATCAGATGACACTTGCGTTGGCGTGCACCAAGTGCCCAAAAATCAACAATAGCATCTTTACAGAAATCATGACCTAGCTACTCAATATTTTCAGGTGGCAGCACAGTGGCTCAGTGGTTAGTGTTTCTGCCTCACACCTGTAGGCTCTCAAACCTACAGAGGACTGTGCTGGAACCCTGGGTGTGTCCAGGTTAAAGCTGCTGACTGTGGTCCACGACAGGCTTACAAATGAGATGTTGCAATATTTTCCTGTTTCTTTTGTTTGGTTTGGTTTTTCTATTGAACTACACCAGCCAGTGGTATTACTCTGCATCGCTCTTCATCTACACATGACGAGAAGCTCATGATGTGCAAATGACAGAGTGACAGGATGTAAATACTGCTGCCATGTTAGCTCGTTGCAAAATTGTTTTGGTGGGGAGGTGGAGACAATGGAGAGAAAATTATTTATGTGTAACATTATTCAAATCGAGGTTTGTGGATTTTTTTTTTTTGGTGGGGGGGGGCAAAAAAACATGCAAATCTGATTTGGTTTGAACTGTCCTTTAATCATGTCCAGTACTGTATGTTATCGTGCCGTGTTAGTTATCTACTGTATATTAGATAGGTTACTCCACATCCTTCCACAAATCAAAGTTGCATTTGTGAAATGGTAGAAGACAAAATAAATAAATAAAAACAAAATATTCAATATTGCACAGAGGTTCAATATTGCACCAAGAAGCACACTCACATTAATGAAAACATTCAGCTCAAACAGATAAAGGTATTTAGGTCAGCTTACACATCTAACACAATCTATGGCTGCATCTAAAACATTAGCTTGTGGGGTAACATTTAAAAAACTTTCTATCATCTTCTTCTTTTTTTTCATGTGTAATAACCAGATTAAATCTGTGGCATGTGCTTTAAGAACAGTTCAGAAATATTGGATCCCTACATCAGAATAAAAGCACTGTGCTGTCTTTTATGGATAAAAAATATCAAAATACAACTTAATTCAGAGTAATTGATGGGGAGATGTAACATGTGCTGCTTACATGTTGTACTCTCAGTTTTCATAACGTTACATACATACGTTGTGACATGCAGAACACCCTCCAAAGCATACAAGAGACAAACATACTGCAAGTCTGGGAGAAAGAGTACTAAAAAGGCATTTCTCACAAAGGGATATACAGAGTGGCTGGAAACGATGATTGAGTGTGAGATTCTAAACATTTTCTTCAAGTCAGGAAAATGTTAGGGGCACTCACACTGACAAGTGGTTGTGCTTTACATGTACATTTCAACAAATATCTTCACCTTTGTGATTTCAATGGGTTTCATGGTAGAATGCAGTTTTCCCTTTGAGTGGGAAATGTGTATGTATGATCTTATGGCTGCTTGGAGGTGAGCGGTGTTTCACTATAGCAATGCAATAAAGGGAGAGAGGAGCTCAATGGAGCTCCTTATCGCAACAATAACAAAAGCAAACCTGGAATGTTCTATAATCTAAAAAAATGGCAGTTAGTCTGTACACCAACACAAGACCTCAGGAGATAAAGAATGACGACAGATCTTTGTTAAGGAGGAAGCCAAGAGAAGAGTGTCTTGGTTTTCCCTCGCAAAGTCAAAAATGCTTCAAATCAAGGCAGAAAATGTTGCATTTTTGAGTCAGTGTCCAACAATGGTAAAGCACTCAAGACTGGAAAGGTGAGTTGGATTTGCTCGGAAGAATGGAGGTGACTACAGAGAATTCTGCAACAATGGCTAGTGGTCATTTCTATGAGTCTATTTGCATGGCTCATCATCAAGAGTCCCCATCCCTGACCTCCAACCCCAGAGGAATGTATTTACAGTGTGGGAGACAGACTCTAATAACTAAATATGTCATTAACTATGTTTCTGGTGTTTTCATCTTTTCCAATTTAGAGTAACAATGAGGCACAGGCAGCAGATTTTACTTTAGATTTTTCTTTTTTACAGCTCTTTGTGGAATGGAGTTGTACCAATCAAATAATTACTAATATTTACCTGCATTACAATTTACTCTTGTAGATGGGGAGAGGTTAGAGTGCAGGATTTGGAGGGCTCTTGAGCTATTCGTTCACAGTGTGGCAAAAACTCTTCTGCCCTCTGGAAAGTTGTTGGTGCCACATTATTGCAGCACCTGGCCCCGCGTCTCAGGTAGTTTGAGGGCCAGAAAACTGCCTGCTGCCAGTGCACCTGAGGCAAACAGGATGGGTACAGCCTTGGTTATGCCAACGAACGAAGTGAAGATGCTTATGCCTAACACCGCCGCTAATTTACAGAGGGCGTTGAGGAAGCCAAATGCTGTGGTTCTGAGAAAAGAAAGATAAGAAGCACAGAGTCACTTCGGTGCCTGAGCATGTTTAAAGTAAACCAGCAGAGAAAACAGGTGCTTGATGTTACCACAGGGTGGTGCTAGAGCTCCTAAAAATCAACAGTAAAGCTAGTGCTCCTCTTTGATGAGTCTGACAACACAGGTGCTCTTACTTTATATTACTTTCAATATATATATATATTATACTACAAGTTATAAATAATAAATAAAGTGGAACCCAGAGAAGCTCCTTTTAAAACCATTATTTGGAATCAAGAAAACCCAGAATCCCACAATGTCATCAATCCCTGCAAGCCAACCAATCATAAAGGGGCATCTGTTATGACATAACTTAACACGTCACAGCCTTTATGGTGTCAGGGAGATTTCTGGGCTTGCCTGGATTACCTACCTCTTGTCAGAGGGATAGAGCTCGACGGTCAGCACGTCCAGGGAATTCCAGGAGGCGATGCTAATTCCTCCAAACAGGCAGAGCAGGGCAATCATAGCTGATTCGCTGTTGCCAAAAGAAAGGAAGAAACAGCTGATGCAAGATATCACGCTGGAGCCCGCTGTGGATAAAGAGGGGGAAAGAATGATGTCAGAAGAACTGATGGGATTCCTGCATAACTCAGCTGAAAATGACTGAGGATCAAATCATTTTGCACCTTTGCACATAAATCTCTATTCCACAGAACACTTATTAAACAGATAAAATAAAATGATCTCTCTTTATCTCCCTCTATATTTCTTTTTCTTATCTAAATCTATAGCTATAATTTCTCATTCTGACCAATAGGATACGTTTCCAGACCAAACAAAATTGTTCCATTGTTCCATCTATATTGCTTTTGGATGAGTTGCCCTTTTGGCAGTATTGATAATATCTGTCTTGAATGGAACTAGATGGCATCCAGAAATCTTATCACGAGCAGGTTAATGTAGGAACTACATAAATGTAGATAAAACTACACATAATAAGGTTTGTGGATTTCTTTTTTCACAATCTGGACAGTGCTGCTTGTTGGCGCTTTTAGCACCACATGGCAAAAGAAGTAATCTTCCACAGGAAAGTTGTCTTTTCATGCCCTCAGGCAGCAGCTGATAAAAGTTCTTTAAAACAAGTGATTTACAGTGCAGAGGGAGTTATATTTAAACGTGTGCTGTATTTATATTTAAAAATGAATTGGATCAAAGCAGGCCTAACTTCCGATTCAAGCACCGCTGAGTAACATGGCCCATACCAAGCATCCTCAACCGTCCGATCTTGTCCATGAGCAGCGCAGAGACGATGTTGCCTGGCAACACAGCCAAGGTACCCAGGAAACTGACAAAGTAGACCATGTAGGCATTATTTTCATCACTTATGTCACTGAGCAGGCAGCCCTCTTTGTTGTGCAGGAAAGTGCTGTTGATGAGCTTACAGTTGATCAACCTGTACTTGAAAAGATCTGTGAGGAGAAAGGAGGGATAAGGAGCGATGTTCAGGATAGCAGGAGAGGAGACAGAAAGAGTGAGAGGTTCAAAGAACTGGTCAGTAAACTGCTGCCAGGTGGACAAAGCAAGACACTTTATTAACGCTTCTATCAATGAATGATACTAAGAGGACAACATTTGCAAGATCAAATATTACTCTTGGACCACAGAGGGGTCACAGAAAATCTGTCGATTATCTCAATCTGGAGGTTGAAAACATAAAAACACAGAAATGTGTGATGTAAAGTAAAGAGAGAATATCCAAGACTGCAGGATTATGAAGAATGAGTCAGGCTTTTACTATGTTACCTGCTTTATCCAAAGAGCCTCATTCAAAGCAGGCAGATTAAAAGCTACAACAGCATCAGAAAATTCACACAAGTTGTATTCACTAAGCAGCATAAAAAAGCTGCTTTGTTGCTGAATTTACAAAATAAAGAACACAAGATTACAATGAGCAGGTCCTGTCAAAATGAAGCTCTCTAGTAATGAACCTATAGGACGAGCAGCAATTCCAAAATATTTCCCAGAAGGGAAAATCATCTATCATTCACTCCCAAGTGGAGAATAATGGAAGCAACCGAAGGATGAATGTGAGGAAATGAAAAGGAGAGAGAAAATTAAACTACAGTAGCTCAAATCCACATTCTGGGGGTATTTTGCTACCCTGGAGCTGGACACATGCAGCCATACTGAAGCATGACGCTGAGCCCAAATAAACCTAAAAGAAGACAACTGAGAGCTGATTGTTATGGACTTTTCTCCATTTAATGTCGACCCCACTTAATTTTTATGGGCACAGTCAAACACTGTGAAAGTTAAACATTCATGACATCTCATGCTGGAGCCTTTAAATGTGAAACAACTACTGGAAGTGTTAGGTTAAACAATTAACAACTTAATATCATGCAAGCAGCAAAGTAGAGAGGAAGATGATGAATGCGACAGGGCAGGAGGGGAGATGTTTCATCAACAAAACTATTATTTCTACCAAAGAAGCATAATTGAGGGCAGATTGATTTATTGTTTTGGGGTTTTATTGCCTTTGTGTTTTTTACATATATATAAATATATATATATTGATTTTTTTAGAGTTTATGGTAAAGATAGATGAATTTCATTTTAGAATTCATGATCCCTTACCATTGTTTGTTACTTTCCAACCTAATTTAGAAAGAATAACCAGATTTAATTTAGTTATAGTGGAATTAAATTAGTCCAGCTGAATTAAGTTTCAGCATAATTAATATCAATTCTAATCAGTCCCTTGACTCTAATTAGGATAGTTGGAAACAAATTGTTTTAGTCTAATTAACATTGTTAAAGCCAAAATAAGACAATAAGACAGGAGGGGCAGTTGTTTCTCAAGCAAAATTCAATATTGGCCTAGGGATAAAAACTTCTTGCTCACTTGCTTGTGTTAACTGTCCTCAACTCTTTCATTTGTGGGAATAAACTTTCTCGTAGCCACAGACTGTCAGACTCGCAGGTGGCTTCTTCTATTTTGTTATGCTTAGTTTCAGAACTCAGACACTCCAAAACTGGAGAACCAGAAGCAGTTAAAGAAAGTTTAGTCAGGCAGTGAATCATGACTGTGCATGTCAGGGGTCAGTCTGCAGAACAAGCACGACTTGGAGGAATCTTTAAATTTGCATTCACAAAATCATTCCTGTCAACTGAAGAGGTGACGTCTTCTCTTGGGCTCTGCTGAGCTTCAGGATTCAGGTATAAAAATGCGTCTCTACAGCCATCTGTTACACACAGTGGAGGTTCTGTCATAGTTAGGGGCTGTATTTCATCCACTGGTGTTGGGGATCTTGTTGAAACTGATCTAATTATGAATGCACAAAAGTTGATCACTATTACAAAAGTAAGAAGCCTGGCTTACAAAAGAGCTTGCAGCTCTATGATTCTAAAGTAGCTGTATGTCCCTTAATCTAAGCAAGAGCAGACACAAGCATGTATCATAAAACACAGCTAGCTTTGCTGAGCCTCGTAAGCTGCATCAAACAAGACTGGGCAACTGCATTTTCATGCTTATTTAAGCTGAGGTGAACATCGAAAAAATGGGTTTTTACTCAGGATTAGATGCTTTTTTTTTTATTACCAGACCTGTGGTGCCTTTTCCAATTCTTCAGTCTGTATTTAGAGGTGAATCAAACAAAATTCTGTTGCGTATCCAAATTTTGGTGATAGGCAACGTACATTAAACATGACATGCGACACAAACGCAAATGGAGAATGTAAGATGAATATTAAACATATGGGTGCAAAAGAACTGGGATTGTATTAGATGTTTTTTAAAATATAAAGATATTAATAATCTCTGAAAATATGACGATATTTATGCTAAGCTTCATTCAGATTGACTCGCCCAGATACGGTACATGCAGCCATATGTTACAATTATTATTCTAAAAAGATTTCCTGATATGTCAGACCTTGGAAAATGAAAGTGTGAAAGTGAAAGTGAGCCTTTTTTAAACCTGTAGATCTGTACATTCAAAGACTAAGATGAGGTACAGCCCAGCTGCATTTTTCATGTGTTATTTCCTCGTCATTCTGCAGTGTAAAAATAAGGTGCACCATGGCAACTAGCACTAAAGTCTCAAGTTCTGCACAGAAAACCCAAAGAGACCTTAAGCCTTAATAAGCAAACAAGTTTCTAATTTCCATTATAACAAGGAACTCCTGGCCAGCAGTGATAGCACAGCTGAGTGATCGCTTGACTTGTGTAAAGACTGCAAATAACCAACAAAGCGAGACCAGGGCGGTGTTTGCATGTGTGGACACTGCTGCTGAATCTGAAACTGTCCTTTCTCAGTGTACAGTGTGTGATATAGATTTCCACATGTGGTATCATTTGTCTTTTTCAGTGAGGAAAGAATAACATTAATGTAACAATCCCCCGGTGTGTAAGGGGATTTTGCAGCTCCAGAATCCTCAGTTCAGTATAGATCTAGTCATTCTGTGGAGATGAATAAGGAAGCAATTTAGCAGTCTGACAAACAGCCAAACTGCTCAGAGAACACACAGAGCGCACAGAACTCACCAGTAACAATGTATTTACTACACAGTAGCAACAAACTGTCACTTTTCAACAGAAAACACAGGAGTGAAACTGAGCCAGTAGAACTACTTGCAAGGAAGTTATTTATAAAGAGACCTCTGAAAGGTCTATAAATAGCAAAGAAAGAACAGGGGCACAGAGCAACAGCAACATTACATTTTTTACCATAAATGTCCATATATAATTTATTCTGCATTTTTTTCAGGGCCTGCTGAAACACACATAAAAGCTTCTAATTTAAAGGTTTTACTCATACAAGACCATATTTTCCTATTATAAAACACCTGCGAGTGTTTGTATGTGTGTTCCCTACCAGTGTTGTAGAAAAGGGTGGCAATGAAGGTGCAGTTCTTGAAGAAGGTGTTGGTGGAGGTGATGTCCTCAAAGTAACACTCCTCAAAGAGTGAATCCTCAAAAACCATAGACTTCATTTTCAGGTTCATAAACCTGCAAGCAAACACATGGAGGAACAGTGGAATTAAGGAATGGAGGCATGGAGAAAATGAACAGGTGCAGCACGGAGGTGGAGAGTAGACAGAGACAAAGGAAGATGCAAAGAGACAAAGAAACAAGTGATTTATCACAAGAGTGTCAGATATGGCATTAGCATAATGCTGTAAATTTGTAACATCTGAAATCACATGCAGAGTTCAGGCTGAAAAGGCAAGGTCAAAGGAAACATCAAAGACAGGCTAGTTGAACATGAAAAAGTCCCCAGGGCTTTCATGCAATCAAACCAGTGTTTAGAATAAAACATTTCGAAGCCTCATTTATATTTGCATCTCATTTGTTGCCGTCCACCACAAGCTAGTTCTGTCTGAATGAATTCATTCATTAAGCGTTGGACCAAAAGGCATCTGACTGACATGAAGCCCAATTCCAAAGGATTCGCTGTCATTCAAAACGCAAACACTAATGAGGAGTAAAAGAAAACTCACTTGTCGTTAAAGTACTCTCCTTGACGGTGAACCTGGTTTTCCAGGGTGAAGTTAAAGGTGACGTGTTCTACCTTCTCCTTGACAAAAACCTTGGTGCGCGAGGAGTACTCCTGCTTCTGCAGGTATTTGATCATGTCGGGGAACCACACCGTCAAACCATAGTAGCTGGAAGACAAAGAAAAATTCTCTCACAGAAAAGATCAATTTACCTCTAAGAGACCTGAAAAGGGAAAAAAGGGCCAGTGACGCTTTAAAGTTGTACATAAGTGTCATTTCTTTTTTACCATCTACATAATATGAATTTGCAAGCCGTTTGTTCAGCGCTCTGTTGGAGAGAGCTCGAGGTAATCACATTAAGCCTTAGATTAAGCCTTTAATTAAACATAATGTTGTGTACTTTTGCTCAGGAACAATAGAATATAACGTCCAGGGAAATTTGATTAGTGACTGGCGTCTAGAAGTATGTTGGAAGACGAGCGTTACTGAGTAAATTAATATTTCAGTGCACTACGGCTTTATATTCGTTATTAGTTATATATAGGGCTGCCACAAACAATTATTTTGATAGTCGACTAGTCACCGATTATTTTTGCGATTAGTCGACTAATCAGATCCATTGGACGTAAAACGTACAGCTTATTGCACCAGCATGCATGTGCTCTTATATAAATATCATTAACTTACAGCTTGAAGTGTTTAAGGTATGTGCTAACTAAAAATAAAGACAAGATGATAGTTTATTAAAGTTTAATGAAATCTGGGGAGATTGTTTCGTTGGAGTTTAATAAACTCAGCCATCTGCTCCTTGCTATCTAAAATATAACGGGACACCGGAGTATATTCTCGAGCATCTCACACTTCTGATAATCAGTCGTCCGCTTGACGTTTATTCAGCTGTGTAAAAACTATAACTTTATTTCTCAGCCAAACCGATTTACTGAGGAACAAATAAAATACTAAAAAAAGCCAAACAATAACATTTTTAAGTTATCTAAGTGACTTATATATCATGTTTAACGTGAGTAGCGAAAGACAGCGGTGGGTTTGAAAACGATTTGCAGGGAGTCCGGTGTTCTCACAGGCTCTAATGAGCCTTGAACCTTGGCTAACTATCGAGCTAGTGGGTAACAGACGTCTCCGAAAACGTCGGAGTGCTTTTGAAAATATGTGTTGTCTTGATAAACTGAGCAGATATTTGAGGTTTACACAGCTACATTCTCGCCTGAAAATATGTTAAACTTTATTTTGTGACCCAAAAAGAATAATATGAGTAACATTAAAACTAACTAGCTGCCGCGCTACGAATTCTGGGACACAGCTTCTTCTTCACTCTTACATCCTACTACTTATTCCTGCGTCTTTTGGGATCTTACAAAGCTTCAAACGAAGCATCGACTATTAAATTAGTCGTCGACGATTTTGATAGTCGACGTAATCGTGACTAGTCGACTAATCGTGGCAGCCCTAGTTATATACATAATATATTGGCACTAACTGAAATAAATGTTAGATAAATCCAAGTAATGTTATGTTTTGCTTTAGCAAACTACTGTATCAAACTGAACCTGTTTACCAGGCTTAGTAAAGATTCACTGGTGAAAATTAATTGTCTTACATTCCCTTGAACGTTAAAATAAATTCACATCAATTTATTATTTTGTGGATCGTTATAAAGATTGCAGCATATGATTCACATTATTTTAAATAAGGCATAATATTTTATTGCTCCTTCCGCAACGTGGTAAGTGGTGCCTGAGGACAATCACATTTTTGGGATATGTGTTAAAGATTATTTAATACATGAATATTTTTGTGAAATAGGGCAAGCTGTGCTTTGGTATAGCGGCCAGGCTGCAATGGCATCACAGCCGCATGATTCTTCAGTTGTAACGATGACTGTGGAGCAACAGTAACATGATGAACACCAAGATGGCCATGAGAGAGACACCATGAATAACTCTTTGGACCCTGCAGAAAGCAGTGCTGTCATCCTGGAACAGATCCCATCAGGATAGAAATGATGATCACAGAATAAATGTGATCGCCCAAGACTTTGTTCGTATTGATTTGTAGTGGTCATGCCAACAAAACAGCATAACCCTGTGGGAGGGGTCATGGGTTCAGGGTGAATCTCTATTTGATTCTGCTTTTTCATTCTCAACTACAAAAAGAGCCATTTGAGTGATTCAGCAGCACTGCTGACACTAAATGACATGAAAGTGATAGCATCCATTCGCAGATCCTGCTTCAAGCCCCTTTTTGTTTTATACTCACTGATAAATTCCTGCTTTCACCAACTATTATAATTATGAACCTGCCGTGGCCAGCTAGACCAGGAGAAAATGTTGGCCTTCACATTTAAATCACCAACAGCCAACTGACTCCTGATAAACAAACACAAAGCCGCTGTGATCAACAGCCATCTGCTCTTTTTAGTTTAGACAAATAAACAGATTTCACTATGCAACACAGAAAATCCTGCATTAGTGCGCCGTTAATACACCTGATCCTACCTGAAGGACATAGAGAACCACACAGCCATCATCATGTAGGTGGTGCGCCGGTACTCGGGAGAGAAAATGGTCTGGAAATTACTCCAAACCTGAAGAAACACACATAAACACAGACAGACACAAGAGATGTGCAAAGAGAAAGTAATAAATGTAAAGTACACTCAGCTAAAAAGTCAATAGACTTCAGACATTTCTGAAAACAGGGTTCTTTTCACCAACTGTGAGAAATAAAAAGCATCTCCCAGAATCCCTTTCCAGTTTTAGTGTAAACAAAGACCGAAAAGGGAGAACACAAACACACAGAGTCACTAAACACACAATAAGATCTGACAAGATAAACAGAGCCTTGGTGAGAATTTTAATATATCTTCTTTTTAGTTACAATTCCTTCAGATCACGACCAGGTCCATTTTAACAAGTGAAGCCAACTCAAAGCCTGTCAGTGGAGTTCTGATCGTCACAGAAAACAAGATGCTGCCATTTGATTCTGTGGCTCTTGGCTTCTCAGACACAACCTTCAGTCATCCCAGTTTCAAAAGATCGAAGCAACGATGGCAAAAAATGTTCCGTTTGAGCCTCCAGACCAGGACAACACAAACCAGTGGGAGACTAGATCCATCTTTAACCTCCTAAGACCCGAACTCTTCCACGGCCCAATGAATGTAAAAAATGTGATGTCCACATATGTGAACGGCAGGTCCTAGGAGGTTAATACACAGTCTATGTTTCCACAGACGTAGGACTAAGTAAAGCAACAAAAAGTGTTATCAAAAGACTGTATAGATTTTTCAAATCCACTGATTGTTTTCAAGTTAAAGTAGCTGTATGTAAATGTATCGCTGATTTCACAAATTTGCTGTGCACATTTTCTTGTCCATTTGCAGCAACAAGGTTAATGGATTGCGTTTTGCTTTTCTAGTGTTATTGACTGCTCAGAACACTTTACACTGCAAACCACATGAGGCCATTCACAGAAACATTCAGTTATTTATTCTATTCATTTCAGGCACTTTATCCATTACACCTGGTTCTGGAGTAGCCACGGATCAAAACAGACCTTCTAATTAATGGACAACCTCCTGAGCTACAAGTAGTTTGAATCCTTTCTCCTTTTCATTCTTGTTATTTTTCATTTAAATATGTATCAAGTAAGAAATTGATTTAAAAAAAAAATAATCAGGGTTTTTCTTACCTGATGGAAGAGCGTGGTGAGCTTTATCCTCCATTTCTCGTGCCAGGCAGCACCATCGCCCATGTTTACCAGCTCATCCATCTGCTTCACTGTTTTGATGGTGGTCACCTGGGAGGTATGATTTAAATGTTCTGTTTAACGATTGTTAATCGTGCTCCTCTTGAGAGTGCTTTACAAATCTCTTTGTTAAAAAAGTTTCATAGAATAATCACATAACTTCATATAAAATGATGTATTTTTCCATTAAAGTTCAGTTAGTATTACAATGTATCCATGTTATGAGGCTAACAGCTGACCAGTAACACCACAATCTGTAAAACACAGAGAGTTGTTTGAAAGAAAAGATTATAAAACATCTTTGAATCACCATTTTTCATTGAAATTATTAATATGAACTGTACAGCCTGAGGCATAAAGAGATTACAGAAGTTTAAAGAGCATCTGTTTTAACTCATTAATATGCAAAATTATGCAGCACAGAGCTCTAAACCCGCTGCACTGTATAAGCCCACAAACTGCAAACTATTATGATGATGTTATTTTCTGCATTAATGCAAAAGTGTTAGCATGAAAGAAGCTTAACATTCTTGAGTGTTACTTACAGAGAAGACCCTCTCGGGGTAACCCTTGGCCCTCATGTTGGTGTCGTGAACTTGCTTCAGAATCATCCACGCCTCGTCATGTTTGCCATTCTTTTAGGAGGGGCACAAAAAAAGATGTTTAGCAGATCCTTCATTTCCATTTTCAGTTAAATTAACGCAGCTTATGTTTTATCATTTATTTATTATATTAGTTTTCATTTGGTGTTGTTGTCTTTCCATCATGGATGATTTGTTTTGGGGTTTATTTTGTTTTGTTTGTTTTTAGTTCATTGTTTGTTTTATTAACAATGACAATGACAATAAATACTTATACTTATACTTATACTTATTATGAATAGATTTTTAATTTTAATGTGACACTCGTTTTCAAGTTATTATCTTAACTTAGTTTATTCCTAACCATTTGAAGGCAACTGGACGTCTTTTTGGTTTCTTCAGTACTTAAAATCCTAGATAAAGATAAGATCTTTCATTTACCGTTTGTAAACTAGGTCTGGGCATATAGGAAATCTTGTGCAGTACTTAGAGTCACATTCAGATAAATGCATATTTATACAACTATTAAACAATGTGCACACTTAGATAAATTACGTTTTTGTTTTTCTTAAACAGATAAAGATGTAACCTTCGTGCCCTTGGAGGTGGTTCTGAGATTCACGCGAGCCAGGGGTGTGGCTACTTTCTGAAACACAGCCATACTTCAACATCCTTTGAGCTATTAAAGTTACGTCGGTCACAATTGGCTCGAGACTACGTTACGGGCAGCTGATAGCTGGTGTCGTGAGCCACCACCTCTGTTCAGTGATGATCTTTCACAGTGGACACGGATGGCCTCTTGGATTAGAAACTGAATATTTTCACGAATCAAAAAGAAATCCAGTAGCTTTTATTTCTAGCCTTCAGAAAATGACCTGGATGATTAAGAATGTGCAGGTTATATATAGTGCAGAGTCTTCCTTTGAGTTGTCAGTTCATGTTCCTCACCCAGCGTCTTGTTTTGTATTTTATGACCTTTTCATTTTGCTTTGGATTTTACCTCAGTCTGCTGCCTCTGCATTTATTTCTCTGCCTGTAATCTCGCCCTCCATTTGATTCTTATTCTTCTTTAAATTTCAGTAAGTACAGCAGTTATGTTTATGTGAAAGCCTGACTACATTTCAGTCCAAATCGAGACTAAACCACACACAGTACACGTGGAAATGTTTCAAAATGCCAAATGAGAGGTTGTTGATTCTACAGTGTTTTATCTTTGTCTGCAACCAGCTGCAGCTTCATTTACTAAACTGAGATATTCTGACGTGAATGAAAGTGCGTGGGACGTGAGTGCAGGTGTAAAACCATTAAAATCACATTTTAAATATGTAGAAACAAGGAGATACAAGAAGTGAGAACATCTGGTGGTATAAACCAGCAGCTAACATGATTAGCTAAAAGTGGTTTAGTACTAAAATACTGACAACATGCCTGATTTTTTTTTATATATTGGGCGGTTTTTTTTTTTCTGTGTCAGTGTTTAAAACATACTGAACTGAATTCAGAATCTTTGATGTATATTTCAGCATCTCCAATGTTCAGATTGCTCCTGGACGATAAATATGTACATATTAAGTTATTCAAAATGTTTTGGAAAAGTGCATAAGCAGCACTTTGTCTTTAAGGCTGTTTATGCTTTCAAGCATTCAAAATGTATTCAAAAATATATTTCCACAAGGTCTAAGTGGGGTATGAGCTGTCAGGCTGACCTCAAGGTAGAAGCGGGGGCTCTCAGGCATGGTGGTGAGGGCAGAGATGGCCGCCACAGAGGGGAAGGCACACACCAACACAAAGACACGCCAGCTATGGAACTGGTAGGCTGAGCCCATCTGGAAACTCCAGCCTACATGAGGAAAGGAAGCAAAAAGAGACGTGAGACAGAACTGCAGCATTTGTCATTTGCAATAAAAACCGTAGAGAAATGTAAAGACAAAATTAGCATTTACATAGCTTAGAATGGATACTGGCCTACTGGTGCGTGAGGAAACAATCTCGAAGGTTAGAATGTTCATATTTAAATACTGTACATTTTCTTACCATAGTGTGGGATGATGGCCCAAGCCATGGCAGATGCGTAGATGCCACCAATCATCCAGAACATGCAGAGCCAGGACAGATGCTCTCCTCGCTTCTCTTGGGCAAGGAACTCAGAGTAATAGGAAAACACAATTGGGATGGAGCCACCAATGCTGTGGAGTTAAAACGGAAGGTAACCGAATTAGAAAAGGTAGCATCTGTTCCCATAACAAAAGATTCAGTCATTTGTGATTTTTTTTATTTATCAGTGAATGACTGAGAATTCATTGAACTGTCCATCTTGGTATTATATACATACTTTCTTCCATGTGTGCTAATATTAAATCAAATATTTCTAAAGATTTGTAATATAGATATTAATTCTGTTTGTGTCTTTTAACTATAGCATGTACAGCAAATCATTTTAATGGATTTCACCAAAAATGAAAACAGAAAAAACGCACCATCTAATATTTATGAATTATTTCTTACAACCAGCTGAAAGGGCATGATTTCATGCAGGCTGGCATTCTGCTGGCATTCTGCTATAACCACCAGCAATGAGCACAAAATGCTTTGACTAAAATCATTTTACAACAGCCTTAAGATGCTGCATGCAAGTAAAACTACAGACAGGTTGGCTTGTTGCAGTAGGTCAGTGTTCACATTGTTAGTCAATGACTTTGGACCATGTTATGGAAGCTGTTGACGTTTCTAAGCCCAAACCTGAGGAAATGGGAGGCCCAAAAGTACCTTTCAACACTTCATATGAGATACAGCAAACACCAAATACAACCAGTATCTTTTTTTTTCTTTTAAAGAAATATAGCCACTTCATATTTAATCTGCTCTGTGCCACGTGACATTGCTCTGCTTATCAGTTTGACTGATGTACTACAGTGGGTCGTGACTGCCTCATCTCCAGCTCTGGCAGCTGTGTCTGAGTGACTCATCTATCCCCTTACCCCACACCAGAGATCAGGCGGCACAACAGGAAGGAGCTGTAGCCCTGGACGAAGGACGAGAAGAAGGCAAACACACTGTTGATGGAGAGGGAGATGAGGAGGGTCTGCCGTCGCCCGATTCGGTCGGCCAGGCCGCCCCACAAAAAAGCCCCAACCATCATCCCCAGGTACACAATCAGACCTGGAGGGAGGGGGGATTAAGAGGGAAGAGTAATGGAAGGGGAACGTCATGGGAAGAGATAATGAGACGGAGAGAGACAAAGGGCAAGATAATGAGTTATTATTCATCAGTAAACTCACTGATATTACTTCCAGCCTCCACTTGCATTTTCATTAAACTTCCACTGCCCAGTAAATTAGCTCATCTGACTGCCTCACTGGACTCAAGTATTTTGCATTAAGCATGAAACAGCAAGTTAATGCAATATAATCATCCAAACCATATACTTCATAGCAGAGAGGGTCGTGACGTCCATCTTATTCACAACATATTTTGTGAAATATGCAAAATATCATCTTTCACTATGTGTATAATAAAAAAGAAACACTGATCTATCCCTAAATTGTATAAATGGATTTTTCTTTTAAAAAGCAGCAAAGTAAAGGAACCAGAGAGACTGATTACTGGACAATACTAGTTTGAGTAACAGTAAGTGACTGAGAAGAGACAGCAGATTTAAACAGGGAGGTGGTTTCAAGGGGTTCTCAAATTTAATCAAGACCATGTGTATTATAATACAATACACACGTATTATAGTATTATAGTATAATCAGGTTGTAACTGAGAGATGGGTTTCACACAAACGACAGTTAAGCATTTTTTTTCCTTGTTTCCTTGTTGCAATATTTCAGATGTGTATTTCAGAAAGTGTGAGCAGGTAAAAGATGAATCTCTAAAACTGGAGCATGGAGCAAAATGCAGGTGGCAATTAGCTGATGTTAGCACAAACCTAGGAAATGGGCCATGCTGAGCTTATATTCAAGCTCAAATATGGTATAATCTGTAATCAGATCAAATAAATGAACTTTAGAGGTGTTGGTAAATGATTATTAGCTTTACTTAGAGCTTTATTACATTCATAATATGAAATATTAGTGTTTTGGAAACTATAAGGTTTATGTAATTACACTGAATAGTTTTAGTGACATACATGGAAATATACTCATCTGAAACACTGGCTCGGTGGAATGAGCTAGCATGCATTAAAGACCTGGGCCTAATAATGAGGTCACCAAAAAGGTGAGAATTTCTAGTGCACAACAAATGACAATCTTCCAAAACATGAAAGTGCTGATAAAAAAATCTTAGACAAAGGCTGGAACCAGAGAACAGGAACAAACTGCTGCAGCCTTAAAATAAGTATACATGTTGTGTTGCTTTCCTATAAATGACACCTCTGTTTGAATCTGAAGAAACTTTTTCATCACTCGCTGCCCCTAAAGATTTTATTCTTTTACAACTTCAATACAATCCCTTTAGTGGCTGCTTGCTGGTGTTTCTACCCAAATGAAATTCTCTATACAGCCAAACAGTATAAACTGAAACCCGTGGATAAAACTGCTTTATTCTCTTCTGCATCAGGAAGTCGCCACCAGGGAGGAGATGCCGTTAACAGAAACAAGCAGCATCCTTTGTCAACCCGACTTGTGATTTAAGGTGCCAACATGACTCATATCCCACACTCTGTCTGTCAAACCTTTTCTCTCTCTCTCTCTCTGCAAAACCGATGATGCTCCCACACCACACATACACCAGTTGTTCTCCTGCAATCAGCACCTTATTGACATCCTGTCAACAGTGTTCGCACTCTGAGGGTGTTCAGTGAGACAAGTTATTGGTGAGATCACTCTGAATATTTAAGGAGCAACTTTTCACCATACTGTGTCTGATTGTGACATCTATATTTAAATTCTCATTATCACTTTTTTGTATGTGAAAAGGTAGTAATCATGCATTTGTATACTATTTTTTGGCAAGAATTAACCCCAAAGCTCTCAAAATATTCAATTGGATTGGAGAATAAGCACAATGTATTTTTTTCTAGTGCATTAGAGTCAAATTTCTCAGTCAATTTTATTGATTAAGGATTAATTTAAGTGGCAAAGCCAGTTGATAAAACAGTCAAAGTGCTAAAAAGTAAAAAGAACATCCAACCAGATCCAAAATCATTTTTAAATCACGCTTTTGTGAAATACTACCCCCTGGAGGTGAAAGATTTAGTCAAATTTTACGGAGTATTTTTAAGGCTCATTACTCTAAGAGCACTCAACAGGGTGACAGTTCTGTTCTGACTGTTTTATCTGACATTTCAAAAGTTCGAGTAGAAAATGTCTCAATTAACTGTGATGCTGAAATTCTGAAAAAGTGTTAAAATGCATAGAATAATGCAATGCCTCGAGCTCCACAGGTTGCTGATTACTGACTATTGCAAAAACCCATTACAGAGTCACGTTTTTTGTGGACCCTTTATGCTTTCCACAGTATCTGCACATTAGTGGTGCAACGGATCACGGTTGATCCGTAATCCGAACCGATCCCACTCCACGGTTCGGTACGCACGTGATCCGAAGATTCGAAAAAGAAGGAAAAAAAGTATGTGTATGGTGCGCGTGGTGGGTCTGTCAAGCGATAGTTATGGCCAGCGATAGTTATGGCCAGCGCTAGCAGTCTGCGGCATTTAAGCAGCCCTTTGCTGTCCAGTCCGACCAGGCTAAAGCTATTACAGAAGCTATTGGGGTGTTTAGCTGCAGACAGGAGGCCGTATTCCGTTGTGCAAAACAAGTGGTTTAAACTATGATGAACGTGCTTGATGATATCCCGTTGCGCGTCCACTTTAGTGGCAAGATTGTTCCAAGCATGTATGAGCAGGAAAAGTTTAAAGTTATGGCTGAACTGTCCCAGGCATCTTCTGTTGCTCTAACTACTACAGGGAGTGCAGAATTATTAGGCAAGTTGTATTTTTGAGGAATAATTTTATTATTGAACAACAACCATGTTCTCAATGAACCCACAAAACTCATTAATATCAAAGCTGAATGTTTTTGGAAGTAGTTTTTAGTTTGTTTTTAGTTTTAGCTATTTTAGGGGGATATCTGTGTGTGCAGGTGACTATTACTGTGCATAATTATTAGGCAACTTAACAAAAAACAAATATATACCCATTTCAATTATTTATTTTTACCTATGAAACCAATATAACATCTCCACATTCACAAATATACATTTCTGACATTCAAAAACAAAACAAAAACAAATCAGCGACCAATATAGCCACCTTTCTTTGCAAGGACACTCAAAAGCCTGCCATCCATGGATTCTGTCAGTGTTTTGATCTGTTCACCATCAACATTGCGTGCAGCAGCAACCACAGCCTCCCAGACACTGTTCAGAGAGGTGTACTGTTTTCCCTCCTTGTAAATCTCACATTTGATGATGGACCACAGGTTCTCAATGGGGTTCAGATCAGGTGAACAAGGAGGCCATGTCATTAGTTTTTCTTCTTTTATACCCTTTCTTGCCAGCCACGCTGTGGAGTACTTGGACGCGTGTGATGGAGCATTGTCCTGCATGAAAATCATGTTTTTCTTGAAGGATGCAGACTTCTTCCTGTACCACTGCTTGAAGAAGGTGTCTTCCAGAAACTGGCAGTAGGACTGGGAGTTGAGCTTGACTCCATCCTCAACCCGAAAAGGCCCCACAAGCTCATCTTTGATGATACCAGCCCAAACCAGTACTCCACCTCCACCTTGCTGGCGTCTGAGTCGGACTGGAGCTCTCTGCCCTTTACCAATCCAGCCACGGGCCCATCCATCTGGCCCATCAAGACTCACTCTCATTTCATCAGTCCATAAAACCTTAGAAAAATCAGTCTTGAGATATTTCTTGGCCCAGTCTTGACGTTTCAGCTTGTGTGTCTTCTTCAGTGGTGGTCGTCTTTCAGCCTTTCTTACCTTGGCCATGTCTCTGAGTATTGCACACCTTGTGCTTTTGGGCACTCCAGTGATGTTGCAGCTCTGAAATATGGCCAAACTGGTGGCAAGTGGCATCTTGGCAGCTGCACGCTTGACTTTTCTCAGTTCATGGGCAGTTATTTTGCGCCTTGGTTTTTCCACACGCTTCTTGCGACCCTGTTGACTATTTTGAATGAAACGCTTGATTGTTCGATGATCACGCTTCAGAAGCTTTGCAATTTTGAGATTGCTGCATCCCTCTGCAAGATATCTCACTATTTTTGACTTTTCTGAGCCTGTCAAGTCCTTCTTTTGACCCATTTTGCCAAAGGAAAGGACGTTGCCTAATAATTATGCACACCTGATATAGGGTGTTGATGTCATTAGACCACACCCCTTCTCATTACAGAGATGCACATCACCTAATATGCTTAATTGGTAGTAGGCTTTCGAGCCTATACAGCTTGGAGTAAGACAACATGCATGCAGAGGATGATGTGGACAAAATACTCATTTGCCTAATAATTCTGCACTCCCTGTACAAATTTGTGGACCTCCAGGGCAACGGAAAGCTACGTGACCGTGACCGCTCATTATATCACAGCGGAGTGCGATATAATGAGCGGTATGTATTATTGTAGGGTCTACCTTACAATATAAAGCGCCTTGAGGCGACTGTTGTTGTGATTTGGCGCTTTATATAAATAAATTGAATTGAGTGGTAGATACAAAGCCCTATACTGCCTTATTTTGTATCATAATTTTTTTTTAATAATTGCGTGGAATGAGTCTTGAGTTGAATGTTTTTAACAGGCAAAAAATACTTCAATAAGTAAATGTTACATTTTTGTCTTTTTTCTTTTTTTTCTGATCCGAAAATTGATCCGATCCGTGACTTAAAACCGTGATCTGATCCGAACCGTGATATTTTTGATCCGTTGCACCACTACTGCACATGCACATGAAATGAGTGTCATTGTTATGGCAGATAAATGATAATGACAATGTTAATCCCTACAAACTCCATTCACTGTGAAAATTCCCAACTTCAGAGGTTGAATATGCATTTATATCCCAGTCCACTTTGACCTTTGTTGCTGAGTTTGCTCTTCATAACAACTGTACTTCTGGATTTTGTTAATGATAGGGGCGTGGTCTCTTTAAATAACAGTGTTAGCGTCACCTTATTGAAATGGAGTTCTCAAACATATTTTTTAATGTTGTTGTGTACTGGGGTAATTATAATGGAATGACCTGATAAATAATACAACCAGGAAGCTAAAGAATGCAAACCACTGGGTGATGTTATAGTGGCTGTGTCCATCTTTTATGTACAGTCTATGACTAGAACCAGCAAAGTGATAAAGGACAGATCCGGTCTCACTGAGATATTTTGTCCCAGAGGAACAGTAGCACCATTTTGTCCAGGTTTGACTTAAACTCTGAGACATCAACCACACAGGTGACAATTACTTCTTCTACTGAATTGTGAACTTCTAACTGAATTCAACACCACAGTGGTACAAGAAGCAGAGTGTATGTGTAAGACAGAACAAGGCCCAAGACGTAGACTTGTCGAATTCCTGCTGTGAAGCAGCATGGCTCAGACACTGATCCTTTAATGTCACCCTGTGAGCTTTATCCTTCAGGTAAGGTGCAAACAGTAAAGGTGAAGAGCCAGAGACACACCATCCATTCAGCAGAGTGGTTTACTGAGAAACATTCAGCACACAGTTCATGAACATGAGCTGTGCATGTAGTGTCAATGCCAAGGAACAGATTCATTAAGTACTGCTGGGCTATAATAGATTTATTGCTACACAGGTCCTGGTATAGGTGTATCAGTGAACCTTGAGATGACATTGTTTTATCATGACAAGATTTTTCAGTTTCTGACCGAAAAGGCTGACTGCTATTTCAAGGTAGGCTTAGAATTCAAGGGGAAAATCTGAAACGGTCATTAACGTGAGGACAAGTACCAGTAATCAAGGCGCAAACTATACTCAATGCCATGGGAATCACATTGTTACATCTAATATTGTTTCTTGCATAACAAAAACAACACAGTCCTGCCAACTGCTAATGGTGTAAGACATCCAGAAAAAATATTGAATTAGGCAGGAAAAAAATAATTCTACACAGGTTTTAAACGCATCTGGTAATACGATCCATTATTAAACAGTCTGACAGAGGTGCAAAGTGCCGGGATGATGAAGCTGGTTGAAATGCCAGGTTAACACAGAGGATGGATGTCCTGAACTAGAATAATGTGACGGTGGGCGTCCTTTTTCTTTTTAAATGAAAAGACCTTTGAATGAAATTATTGAAGTGTGTATTTGTTTCTGGCTGCACATGTTTCATTCCTGCTGTCTGTCCTTTGGTTGTATATTTCAGTGTAAACTTTGCAGCTGTGAAATGAGGAGCAAGGTGACTTTCATTCCCTTCATTGATCAAGTGTGTGTGTGTGTGTGTGTGTGTGTGTGTGTGTGTGTGTGTGTGTGTGTGTGTGTGTGTGTGTGTGTGTGTGTGTTAAAGCAGCGTTTCCCTGCATATAGAAACATTATTAATGGTCACCCAATCATATCTGGTGACTTGTTTTATGCTTTATTTCCTTTTCACTCACTGCTAACATCCTGTAGAATTAGGTTAAGTCTTCAGGAGATTAAGAAGTACAGCAGAAAGTCAGCTGAAGATAAGGAATCATAAAGCTGTGTGTGTTTCAAAGCTGCGGTACCGCTGTGAGCTACTTCTCCTGGAAATATCCTTCATAGCAGCAGCAACAACTAGCAAGTGATGGTGAATGTCGCCGCATTGCAGCAGCATCAAAGTAGACAAACAGACAGACAGCCACAGTGAGTAGGATGGATCAAATGGTAAATATTTCTTTCTAAACCACCATATCCAGCTGGGAGCTGGAAGCCTGATTGCTGTCGTGACCAGTAACCACGTCATTATCATTTCCCCTGTCATCACATTTGCTTGTCTATGTGGCTAGAATGCATTAGCAGCTGCTTCTGGCTTGAGGATGAATTATGTCCCAATTTATCGCTCTTCTATATCTGAGGGGTAAAATAATTAATTAAGAGGCTAACAAAGCTCGCCTTAAAGCTAAACCACAATGTCATCAATATTTAGTTTGACTAATAAAATAACATCATCTTAGGGAAGAGTTTGATTTAAGCCCAAGTTGTTGCTTTTATGTACTTTTAAATGGACAAATATGACAGAAACCAAATAAAATATTAAAGGTAAAATACATTCTGGCAGTAAAAACAATATTATTCACCAAATTCCTAAAGATGCACATAACGGTCGAAAGACCAATCAATACTACTATATTCCCAGTGGATGAACAGGTGGCTTCTTTCAGGTATTTCTTTTTTTTTTTTACAGCCTGTGGACTTTTACACTCGTGGAGCTGGTTTTGGCCACAGCAGGGAGCTCTTTACAGGGAAAAGCTGCAAACCAATCAGCAGAAAACAGAAATGTTTCCAAAAAGCTAATGAAAAAAGTTTATTATTTAATGGCCAAAGAGACAACACTGTGCTTTTGTTTTAAACAGTTAAATAAGGAAGCATCATAGTGCAAAAAAAAAAAAAAAAAAAACATAACCACTGCAATGACCCAGTTCTTAGCAGTAGTGGTGCCTGATGGGATGCTGTGATTGATGCTTGTGCAGGTTGTTCTGACTACACCCTTATGGGATTAAATGGGGTCACCACCAACAGGGACTACAGCAGAACATGAACCATATGATGTCAACTGTATGGAAATGGGGTAGAAATGGCAAAAAGGCAGCATATGGATTTTATAGTGAACAAATGATGTTTTAAGGGCAAAACTGACCTGCAAAGAAGTTCATTCACAGAGAATTCTATGAGGAAATGACCTTACCTGATTAGGTTAATAGCCTGAAGCACTAGTTCAATATAGCATGCCGTTTCTTTTGTAAACTATAGTATGATTCAGCGGAAAGAAACCAGAAAATAAAGCAATATATGATTTAATTCCTCTGTTTTAACATGCCTGGGTTCACAACACCAAGCTGGAGAAGATGCTACATTCATGGCTACATTCACTCTGCACGGTCTACAGCTTGAGCCTCATTCCAGTTAAATAAAAACACCCAAAAGGAGACAGAAAAGCCATTACAGCCTACAGTGTGGAGGTGAAGCATCCTATCAAAAACAGTTCTGCTGCCAACAGCTTTTGTATTTGAAATCATTCAGCAGTAATGAGATCCCGACTATTTCTTTGTGATTTTTTTTTTATTTGACAGTTTTCCCAACAAACTCTTGAATCTAGAATTGCGTTCAATTAAATAATGTTCCTATTGGTGACATTTTCATGATTTTCAAACCACTAGTAACACACTTCATTGAATTCCAGTAAACCTGATGCTGCAGTAAGCTGCAGATGCTCAGTAACATCAAAACAACCACTGCTTTCTATTCGTCTACATTTTAATCATTCATGAGACGTGTTTTGCATTTTGTTTTTCAGAGAAAGCTGAAACAAAATGTGGTGAAGACAGAAAGAGAGAGGGAAGGAGAGAGGTGAGCAGGACGAGGTGCAAAATGAAGAGAAAGGAGAGAAGCAGAAATCTCCAGACAGCTGAGCACCTTTGCACTCTGAATGAGGGGGAGGGGAGGAGGGGGGGGGGGGGAGAAAGGGGGGAGGACGATGGCCAGTCAGCGCTGTGACAGAACTCCCAAGGGCTCCAGGGTAGTGTATATGCATGTGTGTGTGTGTGTGTGGAAATGGACAAAAGTGTGCGAGACTGTGTGTCTATGTGCATGAAGAGGGGGCAGGGCAGGAGGCTTCTATTAATAGCAGGTTTTCCCCAACTAGCAGAGTACACTGGGCTTGTTTAAGGATCCAGTGAGGGAGACATGTTAGCAGCTCTTGTAGAGCAGAACTGATCATTTATAGATGACTTACACTGCAGTGTTCTTCTCTCATGAACTTACAAGTCTCAGAAAGAGGGTACAGTAAAAGCCAAATTGTATTCCTACAGGTACAATCTACACAAATGTACCCCTCAGGGTTCATTATTAGGGTTCAAGGTAATATGTTCACAGGAAGCAAGTCTTCTAGATATTAAGGTCCAATATCAGGAGACAGTCAGTGTTCAACTGTACAGAAATAAGTTGAGCAAACGATTATTTTTTCACTTAGGTTTTAAGATTTATATAAGTTAAATGAAAAGCATTTAAAATGTCTCAAAAGGAGTTCATTTAAGGTCAGTCTTTCAGTAAAAAGCATATGCATCCTCTATACCCTACTTATTATATATTAGTCTATTTATTTAATTTTCCTGTGTGATTTAAATAATTCACTTTTCATCCAGTGGTTTGTTGTTTGTGGATTTTATGACTTTTCGATTTGCTTATGAAGCACAGTGAGCTGAGATTTCTTCTGTAAACTTCTAGTTTTCCTTCATATCACCTGCAAAAATTAGCATGGTTCTCCTTTGTGGTGCTTCCCCTGCTTTGTTTTTATTGAACAACTAAATAAAAAGTAGTGCAGGAGGAGAATACAGCTGCAGTTTCTTGTGGTGACTGTGAAAGTCACCCAGCAAATATCCACTGCTACCACTGAAAGCTGAAGTAATAAATGCTATAAGTGCTTTGCAGTGGTCTCACTTTGTGACGGTAGTGTGAATAAGGGTGTTTGGTCCAAACAAACACTGCAGCAGCTGATTAAAATGCCTTCAAAAAGAGGGGAAATATCTCCTGAATAAGCTGTTTGCTCGGTTACCTGCAGCTCTGTTTGGCAGCACTCATCAAATCCCCCGCACTGTTTACGCTGCTTCCAATTTTGTAAACAAAGTCAGGTGTTTTTTATGGTATTCTGAATCATTTGTTATAAGGCTTATTTGTGTGTTGCGTGCAGTAAAGATAATTTACGACTGCTGTTTCTGTACTGACTGGAAATATTACTTTTAGGGGTTTATAAAAATACAAATGAAATTTAAGAAAAAGCTCATTTTGATAACAAAGCTCAGTGTTTTTCAAATGAATATGTAACCCAGAAGCTTCAATTACTGATATGCAAACTTAACTTCTTTCTGATGCTCATACATGTACAGCAGGCTACAATATCCAAATCTTTTTGCCTACAGTTTTCTCTGACAGATCATCCCCAGGACCGATTGACTGTTTTCACCCATTTTATCCCTTCATCCTTGATTTCAGTTACTGATTCCATGTCCATGAAAAGGCCGAGGATACATTATATTACACAAAGGTTCCTTTTAGCCTGAGGAGAACTGTGCAGTCGCTGTCTCAAAATGCAGCCATGCAACTGCAATAATTAGAGGAGGCAGGGAACATATTGTAGCAAAGGTTACAGATAAAAAAAACCTTCTCAAGACTATATTTAACAGAACTGTGGCTGGAAATACACTGAATGCTGAGCAGTGAGAAAACTTCTTAACACCAAAAGGCTGAGGATGCGCTGATCCTGCATATATAACAAACTCCCGTCTCTCCTATATGACAAAAAAGCTACAGTCCACTGCAGCTTCACAACAAGGGCAAATCAATGACAACCACTTCACTGTTTCACTGCTGTGTCGATGTGTTTCGTCGAGCTTGTCGAGCAGAAACGCTGCACCAGGGTTTTATTTAGACCCCTCGATCTGTCATCATTTCCTGTGTTTGATCCTTATTTAATTCTAGTTTTTGTGTTGCTGAAATGTCAAACGACGGATCCGTGATCATGTCGACATTGTTGCAGTCACCCATTACATACACATACTAATGCACACACAAAACAGATGATCCAGAACACTGCGTGGGGTAAGAGCAGCTAGCAGGATAGGCTGAGATGGAGCCTGAGGATGGGGGTCGGAAGAGGAGACTGCATGCAGAGAGGTACGAGCACAAGAGGCTCTTTCGCATGAGTCAGGAATGTTGCGTAACAGGAAGAGAGGAGGGAATGGAGGCCAGTCGTGTCTCCCTGCCCCTCCCCCAGCATGACACAAACCCAGAGGGAGAAAGAAGGGGAAAGGAGGTATAGATGACAGCCAGACTAGGCAGCAATTCAAGTCGCAAGTACTTCAAGAACATCAGAGTTATTTTACTTAATTAAGTCCATTTTGTGTGGTTTTCTCATTTTGCTCAACTTCCTTTTAGAATGATCCATCATATGCACTGGCTAATGTGTTTGTCTGAGAGCTGGAGGGAAAATGTTTTGAAAAATGTAATAATTTTTAATATTTTGAAAAATTATATACAAGTAGTTGTTTCATTGGCTTTCTTTAATAATTTGCCCTTTCTCCTCTTTCCTTTTTCTTCCATCTTTCCTTTTGGTCGTCATCACTGAGTTGGACCTCTCTGTCTTATCGGTGGGAAGAACTTGCTGTTGTTAACTGAGAAGTATGATTATTTGTGGCAACAAAATAAAATCTATGTTTGTTTGTTTTTGTATACAATAATAAAAACATGGCAGCAACAAAGTCCAGAACCAATGGGTGATGTCACTGTGACCATTTCCATCTTTTATATACAGGCTACATTCATGAATACCATTGGCTGTCGTAAGCATACGTCTTGATGAACTTTTTGGTAAGGTCTTCCCAGATGAACAAAAGTGATCTTTTGGACCTCTGTATCTGGACAATTGAGCATGTATTTTCATGTATTACACATATACAGTAACTCATGCTCTGGGTGTTACCATACCGAGTGCTAATCTTGCATAAATGTGGCACTAATCATTTATAATAAACTGCAGCAGACTCTGTACAGACCAGCTGTAGGTGTATGTTCATAATTTTTTTTGTGCATTGACTTTTCTGACATGGATTCCTGGATCAGAAAGCAAAAATGTAAAATGATGAATTTGCTTAATTTGGCAGAAGATCGACTCAATAAGAAGGTTTCACACAGCTCTCCATGAGCGATATAGAATTTCATGTTGAATAATTTAATATGACCAACATGAAATCAGAACAAAGATGTTTACTAGATTTGAAAAAGACATTTTGTTAAAGCCAAAACTACAAAAAAATATTGAAATGAAGCCTAACTGTGATTCTGAACCTTATACTGCAAAATCACTGAGGAATCAAAGACATTACGGGGAACCCTTCCTCTTGTCCTTGAAGCTGGCAGATTTAAAAACATCCAGGAGAAGATTTGGAGATGCAAGAATATCCAAATCTTTAAAATTCTATGTTTTGGTGCACTGAGGACGACAGAATGAAATGTTCTTTTGGGGATATGGCTAAATTAGCCCTTCTCAGGTGACATCATGAGTTTTGCCTTATTTTCACTTCATGGCCCTGATTTTTCTTTTTATTTAATTGTGTCTCATAAGCCTGTTTGGGCTGCTTCCATTGATTTATGCATAGCCCAGTTAATCAATCATATAATACTGTTGATAAAAACACTTAATCAGAATGTCTATCATCACCAAAAGTTCAAATTAATCTGAAATGAAAGTTTCATACTGAAACAAACTTTGCTGCGACGATGTGCATCGAGCAGCATACAGTTGAACAGTCAACACCCCTCTGAGAGGAAATTATGTAATCAGAGCGCATCCAACTCATCAACATTACAGTAAATAAAACCAACAACACAGAGTCCAGGCAGTGCTCTAACAGGGATCTGCATTCAGCTGTTAGTGGATTCAGCAGTGCTTCAATCAAAATCATGCGTCGCTTTCACTGAAGTGTATTTACTTCTTCCTTTTTCTTCTGCCTTTCGGGGCGACCATAGCACATCATCTGCCTGTATCTCACCCTATCCCTAATATCCTTCCCTGTCACACCACCACTCTACAGGTCCTCCTTCACTACATCTATGAATCGTCCCTGAGTTCTTCCTGCTTTCCTCCTACCTGATCTGCTATCCTTCTTCTGCACGTCTTTCTCAATTTGTCTCCAAACTGCTCATCCTGAGATTAGAAATGTAATGATTTCTAGTCATGTCCATCCTGGTCACTCCCAATGAAAACTCTTTTTTTTGTTCGTTCCACCATCTTCACACCATACTTCTACTCATTTTCCTTCTTCTTCTCTCCAGAACAAACCTATACCTCTCCAGGTTCTCACTACAGATCACAATATCGTCTGCAAACATTGTGGTCCACAAACATTCCTGCCTGATCTCATCTGTCAGCCACTGAAAACAATACGGGCATCAGAGCTGATGTAATCCTAACCCCACCTTGAACCCATCTGTTACTGCTACCACACACCTCCTCACTGTGCTGAGGTCCCCATACACGTCCAGCACCACCCTCAGATACTCACCCTCACTTACTCAGGCCTTTGGTGTCCAGCCAATGACAGATGGCGGGGTAGGATTCGGAGCCTGACCAGATATTCTGGGTTTACAAAGGTAAATATTTAAACTATCTACTTTAAATGTAAAGGTGCAAAGAAAAAAAACAAAGAAAATGTGCATTAAAATATACATTTTATGGGAAGTTCAAGACTGGTGTGCCCTGTCCATGGTACAACATCATTACTTTAGAGCAGGGGTCCCCAATCCCAGTCCACGAGGGCCGGTGTCCCTGCAGGTTTTAGATCTCACCCTGGGTCAACACACCTGAATCACATGATTAGTTCATTACCAGGCCTCTGGAGAACTTCAACACATGCTGAGAAGGTAATTTATCCATTTAAATCAGCTGTGATGGATCAAGGACACATCTGAAACCTGCAGGGACACCGGCCCTCGTGGACTGGGATTGGGGACCCCAGCTTTAGAGGGTACCAACACAGAAACAAGCGGTTGGACTTCAAGAAGGTACCTCATTTTCTGAGTGTGAACACACACACACACATGCATACACATAAATACACACATTGTATTCAGCTAAAAACAGCTGAAGTGAAGCAGAGAACACTATGTTTGGACTGGCTGAGCGTTCGATTTTAAATTCTGCTGCTGCTGTTCAGGAGCTGCATGGGCAGTTGAATCTTAAATAGCTGTAGTTCCACTGCCAATGAGGCTGTCGAAAACCAATTACCAGGGGATAAACTGCAAAGGTAATGGCCTGGTGGTGGCCTACACTGCCAAAGGAGGCACACAGATAAAAAATAAAGAGAGAGAGACAATACAGAGTAGACTAGTTGAAAGAAAAGTTGCACATTGGCTCTTATGTAATCCCCCCTCCTGAGTGTTGACAAGCGAGCTCAGAGCAAGCAAGAGAGTGAAATCTGGATATCTTACCCAGCATGCCTTTGTTGGGCTCGGAGAGACACATGTCTATTTGAGCACTGGGCAACACGAAGCCAACAACAAAGATCTCCACACCGTCTGCCATTAGTGCCAGGCCCAGGACAAAGTAGAGCGTCCACTGGAACTTCCCGTGGCCACACTCCTGCAGGATGGTCTCATACTGCTGTGCCAACTCCTCCTGATCTTTTCTCCTCTCGCCCTCATAGGCCGAAAGATCCCTGAACTGCTGTGCCTGTGCGGCTGTCACGCCATCCATGCTGCCAGCCTTCCCCGATTCAGCTCTTGGGATGCCCTGGTACTCGCCCTCATAGATCTCGTCATCCTCATCGTGTCCTTCAGTGGAGTCGCTGTGGCCTTCTTCATCATTGGCACGGCTGTCGTTGCGATAATATCCGCCATCATTGCTCGGCACGCCAGCATAATCGTCGTCGTCATCTTCCTCTTCAAATCGCTTATAAGAGCGTTTGGTGTACTCATCTGTCATTTTGTCCATGCCACGCCCCACCTTCTTACCGACCTGCTTCTTAGCAACTTTGGCAATGTCCTTGGCGCCGCGGACGAAGTCTGAGCGGCTGTCTCTGTAGCGACCGTCATCATCCATCTTGGATATGTAGAGGTGGTGTTGGTCAGTTGCTGCAAGGAATAGGAAGTATCAGGAGCAGCCCAGGCACATGAGTGTGCAATGGGTATTTATGTGAGCTGATAAATTCAGCACTGAGGACAGCTCCCAGCTCCACTGCACTGCTGCTGGACAGAGTCGGCTCAGACACAATAAATCCTGTGGAAAAGCAAAGAAAAGAGTAGAGTTAGCATGAGTCATACAATACCTGTCAGGCAGAGACACATTTTTAAACAGTCTAGGTTCAAGGTAATTAATACTGAAATGCACAGGACCACAGGCATTCACATCGCATTGACATTTGCAGGACATATTATCTGGCTCAGCACTAATGGTTGGAGAAAAAAAAAAAAAAAAAAAAGGACATGACAGCTTTAAGAAGCTGACAACTGAGTCTAGAGCCCAGTGGCCTATATTAATAGTTATCTCACAGCTCTCTCTACAACCCAAATCACACTGTGGCATTTACAGCGGAGGACCACAGAGCTACCGAACATATAATGGTCCATGCTGTGACACAGGTCTGTGCAATTAACAAGCAAAGAGCCGCAATGAGCTACAGCAAAGGTCAGCATATACAGAAAGTACCGCCGTGGTGGGGGTTAAATTCAAGTTTACCCCAAGAACACTTGTGATTATAATCCATGTACTGTTTTTAAATCCAGACACTGAATACTTGAAACAGTCAGGCAATCCCATGATATCACAGTCAGAATATAATACTACTTCAAAATGGTCTGAAGAGTCATTCCCACATAGACTATTCACTTTTCAAGACATCATTAGGTATTTATAAAATATTTAGTTTGTACAGAAAAGAACTTGTCTTTCCTCATTGAGTCATAATTTGCAATCATGATTCTATCAGCAGGACTGCCTGCTCTTTTTCATGGCACCTCTGTCTCTGTGAAGCTGCTCTGTTTTGTCTTACTGACAGGAGCATGCTGTGCCAAAGGAAAAGGCTGTAAGCTCAACAAATAGACATAATAAACTGAGCATTTACTGTATGATCAAACATTTGGCATCCTTACGAACAGTTCCCGACTGGAAGGATTAATGTGATGATTCACCACATTAAGAAGGAGATAAAATGTGTCTGAATTTATATTGTGTTAAATATTGGACACATTCGCCTCTTTGAGTTCTTAGAAATCCTCATATGGGATCTATTTCACTGTTTCTTATTTTCTATCACACATCCATTCTTATAATGGTGGATGCTCACATGAACTACAGCAAATCTTTTGTTTATGAGGGGCAGTCAAGAAGTTTGCTTAAATATTGATAAAAAGCTTGTTTTAGAGGGGCTGTACTGAGGCCTAGCATAAGACAAACAAGTATTGTTATGAACTATTCGTGTAAATCATGCAAAGCTACTCTAGTATAGTCTAAGAATAATAATATGTATTTAGTGAGCAAGTTATTAACCCTGTAAATTATTTAGTGTCCAGTGGATTTAACTAGTCATCTTACTGAAGTGAGGTCATTTATTCCAATTTCCTGTGGTGTCAGTCTTTGTCGTGGTTACTAATTAAAAGGCTGCACCCAATGACACCCATTAGTGATGGTGTAAAGTTTAACAGGGTTGTAAATCAAATTATTCTGAGACACAAAATCTCTCCATCCCATTGCTTCATCTTAAGAAATCACAAGCAAACATGGAAGCTAATAAAGCCGTGACATCTGCCCGCCATGCAGAATTTCTCCAAGATTGTTTACTGTTTGCCTGCAGCGATGACAAATCTTCGACATGTATGTGCTCAGGAGAACAGCCAGAGATGACGTGTCCTTGGAGAGAAAGTCTCTGAGGGTCGACTGCAGCTGTAGCAGGCACTGAAGTAATTTTAGTAGCTTTCCACAGTCTCTTTAAAGAGAACTGCAGCAGAAGCAGCAGCAGCTCAGTGGGAGAGAGAAAGACAACGTTCAGCCTGAGGGATCAAGCAGCTCCGAGCATCACGACTACAAACGCTGGCTGAATGTTCTGCAGCAGGTCAAAAGAACAGCGCTATCTGCCTGCTTAGTGTGAATATAATCAGTACAAGCACACCATGATGTAAATTAGGGCTGTTCGATTATGGCAAAATGATAATCACGATTATTTTCACTGAAATTGAGATCTCGATTATTTGACGATATTTATATAACAATAACAATGTGTTGTATAATGGCTTAAAAGATTGTCAAAAAATAATATAAAATAGTGTGCAAATACTGATAACAGTGCAAATGTTTGCAATATAAAAAATAAATGAAAAATGTAAACATCTATGTTTAGTGAACTTTGCGGTGTTGCTCTGTGGTGCAGCTACGACACCGTAGCAAAGTTTACACACTATGTCTACTTGATCCACGTCTGACTCCGCGAACCCATAATGTTTCCACACCACTGAAGTTTTTTTTTTACCTCTCTTTTCAACTAACGGCAGTCACTCTCCTCTCCAAATAACTTCTGCTTAGCTTTCCGAGCTTCCCTCGGGTCCTCTTAATTGTTGTGACACGTGTTCGAAATGCAGAGAGGTGCGCTCGATTTGCCACACGGAGCACCGCAAGAGTAAAGCACGAGGGAGGTGCTAATAATCGGCTCAGTCATTTTTAATGATAGTTGAAAGCCCAGATCGTAATTTAGATTAAAATTCGATTAATTGAGCAGCCCTAATGTAAATATTCAGTAGTGTGAAATATTCAGGTCACAAAGGTAAAAATGATCAACAGTTGAAATTCTTACAATCTTGTTTTACTCAATTGTAATAGTTACTAATTATGAACACTAACCTGAAGTGCTCTCGAAAAAGTATAAAGTATTATCTTCCTCGCTTAGTCCCATGTTATTGTTTTTCACAAAACAATATTTAAAAATATTATTGGTACAAAATAAAAAGAAATTATGTGCGTAATTATTTTACGATCTATTTCATGGCTCTAACACGGAAGTTACTCTTAGTAGTCAAGAAGTTTGCATAAGTAATAACAAAATAAAAAGGTTCAAGTGATTCTTTAAAGTTGTCATTTTGTGACATTAAAAGGCCCTGGAAAACCTTCTCCTGTTGGGGGAAAATATTTTGTCATACTCTCATATTAAATGTTGGACTTCACAGATATCATAAAAAGTGTACTATGTTGCCCGAATGTTCAGGGAGTGATCAGATGTGCAGAGAGAGCTCTGATCAATAAATCAGTGGAACGTGTAATTAGAGAAACATGTCAGGCACTACAGATGGGCAGTATTAAACAACACTGGGTATGTGCCAAGCTAACCTCATTATCATTGTTCCTGCTCATTATAAAAAACACTGGCCCATTTGTAAAAGTGTTAACAAGTGCACAATGATATTATTATAGCAAGAAAATTACAGATGCAAAACAGGGGGCAGGATGTTAAATACTGGGAAGGTAAGAGGGAGGGAATCCCTGAAAACTTCCTGTGTAGCCTCAGGGGTGATGAACAGACAGACTGCCGAGCCAACATCACACGACCCAGAGGTCTGCTGGGACAACTGAGTGTCTAAGAACAAGCTCAGTGAGAGCCAGCTGAAAGCAAAACCCAAGGAGACGAGAGAAAACCGCATCAGTGAGATCCTATTTCACTCCGGCTGTCAGGATTAGAAGAGAACAGCAAAATAAATGCAGAGGTTACGGAATACAAATCTGCTTAAATGGCACCTGTATCACCTGCATGTAAATCCACCTCCTCCCTGCTTCTGTCTACGCTCTGTACCTCTCAGAATGAAAGGTGAAAAATGTCAAAAATAAAGTTAAACCAAGATCTTCCCACAAGGACGCAACACTGAGACAGAGCAGTGCTCTGAGCTACATGCTAACATGAAAAGGCCCTATGCATCCAACAGTGTAGACACATCACACAAAAAAGAACAAATGCCGATATCATGCCAGCGCTAAAGGAAAAGTCAAAGGATCCTTAAAGCTGTCTAAGGAGCTTGGAAAGAAAAGCGTCTGGACTGCTTTAAGTTGCTTGAAGACGTTTCACCTCTCATTCGAGAAGCTTCTTTAGTTTTAGGGTCAAATGGTGGAGAGTCCCAGATTTAAGCCCTGTGGGAGTTTCCCCCCGGATGGACCAGGATGTGAGTGGGCATTAAGGCGTCTGGGAAGGGATCTCAGAACTGGATTATACATGGCAGACAGTTGGTGTCGTAAACCACCAAATGTCTGCCTTCGCCTCGTCACCTCTGTTCAAAGATGGTCACTCACAGTGGATATAGATGGCTTCTTTCACCCCTTTTTCAAACTGTCTTCTCTGTCCAAAATGTGAACACTGGCATCTTCGAAAGAGTGACCTTTGTCCTTTAGATGCAGGTGGACACCCGTGGAGGTGGCTCTTCTATGTTGTGCCATGCGTTTGTGAAGTGGCTGTTTGGTCTCTCCAATGTAGAGGTCTGAGCATTCCTTGCTACACTGTATAGCATACTCTAATTGTTAAGTTTGTGTTTAGGAGTTTTGTCTTTGGGATGAACCAGTGTTTGTCTGAGTGTGTGGCTGGGCCTGAAGTACACTGGGATGTCGTGCTTGGAGAAGACTCTCCTGAGTTTTTCCGATACAGAGGGGATGACAGTGTTGTTGCGTTTGTCTTTCTGATCCTCCCTAGTTGGTGTCTGATCTTCTTTTCTGTGCTGATGAAAGCCCAATTAGGATGACTGCATGTTTTATGAGCTTCCTTTACATGTGTGTTTTCCCTCTTTTTCTCTTCAGGCTTAGAGGGAACATTTACATGTATTTAAACTACTTCAGAAAACCTAAACTTAGAAATTACTAAAGAAAAATATATTTAGCTTTGCTGTCTAGGCTCCAAACTGGTCATCCCCAACACAAAACACCAAGGAAATAGGTAAATAACAAATAATCCTACTGGAGGCTAAAGGTGGATGCTTGTGTGGTGGAGGCATTGTAACAACAGGAAGCAATGCTGCATCATGACATGTGACTTCTTTGTACTAATCTATAGCTTGAGCTATCTTTTCTAAGGAGCTTGAATTCAGGTATCTGTTTTAGTTCAGCTTCTTCCAGTGTGAAGAAGCTGATTCTTCCAGTATTTTTCCCACCACTGTACTTTATACAGGCAGAGAACTAAGGATTAATGACTGGTGAACTGCATCAGTCACAAACACGCGGGGGTCAAAAACACAAACACTTCAGATTGAACTGCAGCGACAAGCAGTCGAGGTTACATCGATTTCTTGTGTACATAAGTTAGTTGGGCCTCAGAGGTACGGTGCAGGGTCACTAAATTTCTCACTTAACAGTTCTGCTCAAATCAAGTGAGAGAAAAGCAAATATTTGGAGCCGAGTTATTGCTTTGGATTTTTTGGCTTACAGTGAGTCCCTCAGGTCGCAGACTCTGGATGGATTTTGACAGAAACTATTCAGGTTGCTGCACAGATTTAATCATTCCTATAGTTCATCCAACATCACTTATTGGTCCACCTATCAATCATCATTTGCGCTGAGGTTATCTTAAACAGACTGGAGATCTTTGTTTTCCACACATTCACATTGTGAAGCGCAGCATCACAGCACGAGCAAATGCTGTGAAAGGCATTTGGTGCTTGGTCATCAGCCAGTCCTCAGCCTCATCCTGCTCATTGCTCATTATTAGTCTTCACTTGCATGTTTGTGTTAAGTGAATGACCAATTCATGGAGCTCCAGCCAGGAGATTCAAACATGTGTTATTAACAAGCAAAACAAGCATCAAAGTCGTTTCTATAGAGATACAGCAGGCAGATAGAAAATCAGAAACATACGGAGCCGGCAGGATAAAGGCAGTACAGACATATTAACAAACTGCTTTGTCTTGGTTGCTCAGCTTGGCCTCACATGTTCACCTGCTGCTAATCAATCTGTTGCCTGGTCAGCAGTCCCACGAATAAGAAGGTTAGAAATGTTGAAGCAGAAGAAACTGAGAAACTCAGAAGTTAGTCCACACAAATGTGTAATGGGAGGAAATAATGCCACGATAACATTTTACATTTAAAGGGTCAAAGATTGGCTTTACTGTGACATAATATTCAATAATCCTTTTAGCCATTATTCCACCCCAGGATGCAGCACCGGACGCCAGGGTGGAGATCATATTTTACACTGACACTTTAAAACGGGGGTCTTCTCTGTCACTGGGCTGAAGATGTGTGTGAAGAATCTACACATCTTTGCAGATTCATATTTGAAAGCAGTGACTGCTTATCAGATTTAACAACCAAGCATAAAACAGTTAAACGGACCTTTTATTAAATTCTACAAACTCTTTTGTATATAACAATCTGACAAATATGGATATGACCTGCATCTTAACTGGCTAGTTGAGTCAACCAAAAGTCAGTTTTGAAGGTAAAATTGGGTCTAAACCAGTACTAGCAAGGTGTGGCTATAGTAAATTGGCTGATTAGTGTATAATTTTTAATATGATTGGAACTTACAATATGCAAAAGATTAAAAAAGTAAATAATGCCATTTGGTCTCATATTGTCTGACATCAATATCAGAACCTGTTTGTAAATGTTACCTAATTAACACACGTTACTTAATAAAACTTAGAATTTAGCACCAACCTGATGGTGTTGGCTGAATTCATATAATGAAGATAACTGCCAGAGACGGGTGTATAAAGTGTATATGGTTTTCCCCCTTTGAGTCTAAAGCTTTAACTTCCTCTGATCTGTGTTTTAGAAGCAATTTTGAGAGCGATTCTACCAAGAACACATTAAGAAACACGTCAGCCGTGATGGCTGTGCTTGCTGCTGCAGAAAAAGATGAATTTCACGGCTGCAAAGAGAGAAGTGATAAACCTGAGACTCCAGCTTTTATCCACCATCCTGTCTGAATCACTGTGCGACAGAGCAGGAAGACACTTTGTCTGTGTTCTGTAGCGTAAAGACTGCAGCACAAATTAGAAAGGATCAAAGAGATGATCTGAAAGGGAAAATATACACTCTTAAATGGACTGGAGTACAGTGCATTCAAGTGTTTAAATGCTGACTCATCCTAATGAAGTGAGCTGCCTAAACACTGAAAATGCTTTGCAGTGGAAGAAGTCATTTGAAATGACAGCAGCCAGTCAAAACAACCAGTCCACTCTCTACCTTTATGACTTGTGACAAAAAAGACTGAGGACATGGAGGCGGGTCTTACCACTGTGTTAGGCTGTTACTATCACTGTTGGTAACATTAACTCTTAACTTATTTCTGACCTTTTGATCCTGCATCACCTTAGCTACGTCACATGTCAGACGACAAATTTGTTTGTCTGTTTCTCTATTTTTAGCCATTATAGAGCCACAATGTTCTACATCCATGTTTGCATATGGCTCAATCTATTATCAACCACTCTTTAAGAAGCCAACCGAATAACTGATCCTCTTTCATCACCATGGTCACAACCTTTGTACCAGGGGACTCTTGAGGCCCATCTGAATATAACAAAGTATCCCATCACCTTATGATAAGCCTTTCACAAGCCGGAGACGCTGAGATGAGAGTGTGTTCTGCTTGACTCGCTGCCTATGAATAACAAACAGTTTGGTGGAGTGCATATGTAGGGTTAGTGTGCAGCTGTGGCCGCTTCCTCAGCACTGAAAATATCTCCCTGTTCACAGATTTTCAATAAATATACACTTTTGCTGGCCTTTGGGAGTTTTGCAGAAATGGCTGGCTGAGTTGTGCCGTGCAAAGAATTATTGTGAAACAAAGCATTTTCCCAAACTGCTCTGTCATCTCCGAAGACGTGTAAAATGATAATAAATTAACAGTCAAATGGGGAACCGAGCAAATACTCCGCCTGTCGTTGGCTGCTGATGAAAGACTTAATTATGTAATCCTATTTTCTTCCAGTGAGCAGAGACAATGCCAGAGGGTTGGGAAGCACTGCCTTACACACAGCCACACATGCAACATAAAATGCGGCAGCCTAAAAGCATGCTAACAAAAAAAAAAAATATGGGAGTTAAATAAATGATGCTGTCTTGGAGCTACACTGCAGTCTAGACTGCACAAGTCACACAGTTACAAGTCACACACTCGGGTGGAGGAACTGCTTCAGAAAATAGAAAAACATCTGCTTAAACACCTTAATACATGAGTTCTAATAAATGAATATGCCAGTAGGCTACTTATGGTGAAAGCCATATTTGCATTCAAGGCCAATACATTTTCACCATTAACAGCTCATTTACCACCAGCTGCAGAACTGGTAAATGAGTACGTAATTCAGGAGCTGGTGGAGACAAAGAGAGCTAAAAGGAGCTGTGATATTGGACGTACGGTTGGCATGTGGTCAAAAACATGAATCCATAAATACTGTTGTTACTTGTGGTTCCTAAATCTGTATGAATCACAGAAATAATACAATAGATGGATGTAGCCTTACATCGCACATGGTTTGTGTATTTATGGACAGAAGTCCCCACATTTTGACACAAACATCGATACCTCAGTAGACCCGAGGCTCATAATCACAGACAAATTAGAAGAAATGGCGAGACGAGCAGAGTCATCGATGCAAACCTGCAGCAAACTTGACCTTTTCCAAAGGCATCAAACACAACATGCAGCTGGTTGATAACTGTCTTACCTCAATTTAAGCTATCTAGACACATTTTTGGCTGCCATAGTCTCTCACACAGTCTGAGACTACTTGCTACTCTCACTCTTTGACCAAGCAGTGAGGTGTGGTCTCTCATTTCCCACAACAGCACAACTACATTGCGCACATTACCAACCAGGCCGCCTGCCTGAAAGGTCTCTGCTGGTAAACTTGTCCAAACAGTTACAACACCACAAAGTCAAGAGTTCAGTGACTGAAATAAACTAAGGTGGAAGAGTGCAGACAGCTAGTGGAAATACACGTCAGTCAAGGCAGACTGTTTTAATGATGCATACCTTTAAACCTTAAATCTGCATTTTATGAAAATTCACCTTCCTTTGTTGTTATGTTGGAGAAAATCAGCATTGTTTATCTTTGTTCTAAAGTCAGGCATTTTCTTGTCACATAGCGTAATATGTTACGCTTTGGGAGCAAGAATGTTTTTGGCATTTTACATACAAGCCTATGCAGCTTGACATCCATTTGAAGTAAGCCCCAAGTGGCCATTTGAGGAACTGCAATCTTTGTGACTTCATTTGCTTCACTTAACAGATTCGCAGGTTAGAATAAAGTGTTCATGTGTTAATATATCGTGACCAAAAATTACTTAAGTAATAAATCTCAGACAAAGTACATCAGCCCTTAAATTCTGAGCGCACCTTTGAAACTGCTCCAAATAAAAACCACTGCAGGGATAATGGAAGAAGCATAATGTTGTTTGTATCTGTGAGAATTGACCTTTTAAAACCAGACTTTGGGTTTTCCCCTCGTTAAGACAAGATAATGTGATCATTAATCTGTTTTGTTGCAGCTATCCATATAACCGGTGGTATTTTAAACTGTAAGCCTCACTGATATTCCTTTCAAAGAGCACTGGAGATTCCCATCTGCCACTAAATTAGTCTAAATGATGAGGCACTTCTATCGACAGCAGCGTATAACCACCATTCATAACGCTCGCTGATGGCCCTGAGCTTTCAACAGTTACTCTTTCATACAGAGAAAAAAAATCCAAAGCATCTGTTAAACTGAGCTAATAAAATGGATGTTGTCATTGACACCAGGCTGTGGCACGCATTGATAAGAATGAGACATTTTATTTTGTGGAAATCCAAGACCCACTTAGCAGCAGACAGGTTTCGGCCCAGAAAAAGATAAGCAGTTGTGTGCTCAGAGAAGATGGATGAGGTAGAAGAAACCAATGCAGAGTTCATCGCGCAGCAGCATCACCCTTAAACCACTTTATAAAACAACACTGAAAACATCATCTGAACAGACCGGCTTCAATCAGATCCCATCACACTTGACACACATGTTACACAAGTGAAAAAGAATATTGAGCACACAGATCACTGCTATTAAGCGTTGCATCTTTAGCACATCTCTGACTGTGTGTACAGTGTCTGTAGCAATAAAAGAAACAAGTGCTTTATGTCAGAACCACCCAGATAGAGGCTGAAAATTGGCCATAAACCAAAGACTGGTGTGGGACAAAATTCAGACCATGTCAGAAAGTTATTGATGTCCATCTCACAATGTGACCGCAGCTGCAGCCTACTGCAGCGAGTGGCCCTCGGCTCTTTGGAGAGCATCTTTGCAACAGTTTGTTTTGGTTTCCTGAACCACAGCTTCACTGGTCGGTTTGTTCTCATCGATCAGCAGGTGTTTATGACAAGTGTTGTCATACTCTTCAACCTGATACAATAAACCATCTGATCGTCCTCTCCACCCAGACAGGACTGGGCTTTTTAAGGCTCTGCACTGTGTTCGTTAGTGACCTGAGAAGGATTCATATATCAAGCCCCCAGTTAGGTTGTGCACTGCCAATGAAAACTGATTATTGGCACCAGAATTTACATGAATAAGTGCTTTTAGCTGAATAAATATAGAGTTTATAGGATAAAGTGAAAGACAACAAGAGGTCATAAAACTCAGTGGGACAAGTGCAGTGCAATTTAGACAATGAAGCACATGCAACACTCTGCACTGTCACTGCAAAGCCATGTGTTTTCCAGAGTCACATAACGTAACACCTCCCACCCTTCACTGCACATTGTTGATTACCTGTCGTCATCAACACGTAAACCTTCACCTGGATGAGCCTCAAATCGCTCACCACACCTCTCTGTCCTGCTTCTAAAACACGACAGTCCTATAACCTGAAAGTTTAGCTGTCCCATCATCACTCCACTTGAGTGTTGAAATGATTGCAGAGTTATTACTGAAGACCAAAACTTCTTAAAAAAAACTACCCTTACCAGCATTTATGTTACTTGTTGCACAGCTTGCACAATGCACGATACAGCAATCCATGCAAAATATTACAGTCATTACATTAAAAGGTAAAAACTTGCATAGATTTTTGAAACTTATTATAAAAAGATAACACACGTGAACCCAGTAAATATTAATAATTATTACCCAAGCTCTTATTTACACACTGAATTTTGTTGCGCATTTGACAGCACAGACGCAGTAATTAGCAAGCGTGACAGAGATGAGCCTGAGTGACGAGAGCTTGTCTGTGAATCGCTGCAAATGTTTGTATGTAGAGGTGAGCCTTAGAGAGCTGAAAGCCTTTTCCACACCTGACCTTAAGCGAGTGATCCAGGTGGGATCAGATCGCCCCACATGCAAGTTAATGTCAGTTACGAGCAGAGTCAGAGTGATTAAAAAAAAGCAGTGTGAAAAAGCCAAAGACGGCCCAGTGGTAATTCCTGCAAGATGCAGATGGCTGGTAATGTCATGCACTGAATTCATTCCTCCTGACATCTTTGATTTCATGCTGTGACGCACGTAGTGAATATTCTCCTCTGATTGTCCCTGTGGCTCAGCACATCTTGATCAAGAGGACAAGATGATAGATAGAAAAAGATTCATTCCAGAATCAAAAAGACATTAAATCGGCTTAAAATTAATATCATTTTCAGTGTATTTCACAATATTGTGTACCTTTCATGGGCTGGCCTTCAAATTACACATCACATTCTCAATCCGTGGTGTTAATAGACTGAGGGGGTGTCTGAGGTTGTGGTGTCAAATCCATTGGTACCAAGCTATTTTAGCACAAACCTTTCAGTTTCTTGGCAACAACAAGCACTGCAATCATCATGATGCCAGGTAAGTTGCTGTCACAATCCCCTCTGAAGTCAACACAAGTAGAACTAAAGCCAAGGCCTTTCATCAAAGCGACTCAGGCATTATAACTGCTTTTCAGTGGTGCTTTCTCACACCCAGCTTTCAGTCCAGTTCCCTGTGCCCTTCCATCATTTGCTGGACACTTTTTCTTTATAATCAACACTGGAAAATAAGGGAAAACAGGTCTAATCTAACTAATTATTCACAGCCCATTAAGATGCACATAAAATCCTCCCGAGCACACAGACGTCTGTGTGTTCATTCTCAGCCTACTGATATCTCAGATACATACAGAGTCTTTTCTGCTCTCTTGAGTGCATCGCGAGCATTGCATTCTGGGTGGGGTCAGTAAGGTCCACCCACCCCCTTCCAAATACTCAGTCAACAACCACCAATGCTCATAATAAAGCACGGTCATGCCATTATGAGCTCAGACCACAGGAGGAGATTACATTCAGCCACGGGTTCATTTCATATCAGCTCACTAAAGTGGAAAAGCGAGACGTGCCAGCTGACTGTCTATATACTGTACGTGTTTCATTGGCTGTGGGAGGCTGTACAAACAGAGCAGTTATGAAAATCTAAAGACAGTTTATGGGAAAAATAAGTGGGGATGGCGCTGATAGTCTAATGGTCCCGATTTTGTTGCCTTTTTATCCAAGTTATTTTGTTTTTATTGTGTTTCCCCATTGTTCACCTTGTCCATGTCGCTTGTGTTTCTTTGTCTGTGTCTCTGATATTCACCATACTTCCTGTTTCCGTTATGGCATCAGCTCTCTTTCTGTGTCTCTGTTTGCTTTGCGTTGTCTGTTTTCCCTCCTTGTAATCACCTGCCCCGCAGTTACGAGTTTCCCCTGTTTGAATGTGTCTCACCTGAGTCCAATTAGCCAATCAACCTGCAAACTAGCGCACTTTTGATGAGCTGCCATTTTTAAGAGCTGTCACTTTTTTTTCAGCATCAAAGGTTGCTGCTTAATCTGAATCGTCTAGATTTAAATAAAGAAGCTTGCCTTAAAGGTAAAACACTTTTCCCAGAACAATAATGTGTTAAATCTGTAAGGCTGTATTGGTACAGTTACCCAGAGATAATGACTGTAACTGCCCTGACCCAACAACTCCTTTTAATCATCACTCATAAATAAGATCTTACTACAAATTATATAAAGCTCCTCATTAAACTGACTGATGGTGCTCGTTTTTTTGTTTAAAGGGATTTATATTGGCTAATTTTTTATTCATTCTACGGGTCTGATATCATCAACATTAATATCTGCCACTAATAATAATCCTCATGTATGTGTTTTTGTCCCCTGCTTGCAAAAGTCACTGAAATGCCCTGTAGTCTTAAGCAGGGTGAGCTGGAACAATCTGCATTGTTTTGAAGGTGTTGCACACAAACACACTGCCTGCTCCAGCCAATCTTCCTCAGGCAGCTTCACCCAGCTTCATCCTTCCTCATTCATCATTTTTCTATCAGCTAGCCTAGTCTAAGCATCCAAGGAACTCCAGCTGAGACCATGTGAATATTCCATCAATTATTCATGTCTTGTTTTCTGGCCACAAGGACAGAGGTGCCCGATTCGGCTCGTCCCTCAGGAGTGATGTATTGGTGCGATAAACCACTTCTCACCATCTCTGTCCAGTTCCTGCTTTTTCATCCGCACCAGCCGCACTGAGACATCTGCACAGGGTCACACAGGAAGTGACAGCTATTCAGCTGCACCACGTTCCTGCATGGCCTCGGGCCCATCCAGGGTAAAGCCATAAGAGGAGGGTGTGATGTTTGGTTGGTATAGACTGACTAGATTGCACCCCCATCCCAAAGCTAGGTTGTGCATGCACAATTCCCCTCTGGGAGAATCTGCAGCCCAACTAACATGACTCACATCGCTGCTGTGCAGTGTGCACCGTCACCCTGGTGGCACCAAAGTGGCTAGCAACACCGTGTCAAACACTGTGACGTCAGCTCTCTGCATCCATTTTGGCTTTCCACGCTGCAAAATGGACTGAAGAGGAGTCAGACCCAGGGCAGCTGCAGAGGTTCAGTTCAATTCCTGAAAAAGCTGTGTGGACAACATGAACATATTACAGCGGCTCACTTTAATGTCATTTTAGTTCATTAGTATTCAGCGTTGGTGCACTGTCTCCACAAGTCCACTGCAGTTTCAGTGCAGCTGAATGTGTGTTTGTTAGAAACTGACAAATTACAAATATGTGTCAGTTACAGCGAATTAAGCATTAATGACACGATAAGCTAGAAGTCTATAACCATAAAGGGGGGGGGGGTACAAAGACACACTGCAGTATTATACTGCCAGAGTCAAAAGCAGATTTCCATCTGCAGTATATCTGTCAGCATGTGTCTGCTTTCAAACTTCAACGACTTTCCATATGTGGAAACTCTGATGCAGGGAAAGCAGCACAGAACAGAACAGCTATTATCACAATAAACACAAGCGGGATTCAGACACATATTGCACGGAAGTACGAGCTGGGGTGAGCGTGGGTTACAGATGTACTCTATATAAGATCTTGAGTAGAGGAGTATCAGCACCCCCTGATTTGGGGGGATAAAGTGAAATGTGGTAGAGTTTAACTTCATGGCCTTGAAGAACGAATGATATGTTCACTTATTGGACTTATTTATAAAGTGCTGGGTGGAAAGTTGTGAGATTTATCCTCTGTGGGTAATAACTGAGATATTTAATCCTGGATATACAGCTGGTGCAACTCAGTCAGACACATCACAATCACATCCAGCTACACAGAGCAGATGAAAAGGACAGGAAACAGAATAAAGAACCTGGTCGGTTTTCAAAATAAGAGACCTACTGCACATTAAATGCTCCACTTGCCAGCGAGATTGTAAGCAGAGTAAGGAGGCAAGAAAACTGCACTGGAGGTGCAAATATCACAGTCATTGATTTGATGCAGTGGTGTGAAAAAGTGTTTGCCTCCTTCCTGATTTCCCAGCGTTTTGCATATTTGTCACACTCACATGTTTCACATCATCAAACAAATTTTAATATTAGACAAAGATAACCTGAGTAAATAGAAAATGATCATTTTAAATGGATTAAGAGAGAAAAGTTATCCAAACCTACCTGGTCCTGTGTGAAAAAGTAATTGCACCTCTTGTTAAATGGTGAATTAACTGTGATCGACCACATTTTTTTGGAAAAAGGCTGAGTTCAGTTTCCATAAACACACTCGGGCCTGATTACTGGCAGACCTGTTGGAATCACTTGAGAAATCACTTAACTAGAACCTGTCTGATAAAGTGAAGCAGGCTAAAATATCTCAAACAGTGACACATCGAGCCACAATCTAAAGAAACGCTTGAGAAACAAAGCCGCTGAAATGTATCAGTCTGGGAAGGGTAACAGAGCCATTTCTGAGGCTTTGGGACTCGACTTAACCAGGGTGAGAGCCATTATACACAAGTTGAGAAAACTCAGAACAGTGGTGAAGCTTCTGAGGAGTGACCGAGGACTGCAGCGACGACTCATCCAAGAGCTCAAAAAAGAACCACAGACTTCACATGTCTCAGTTAAGGTCAGAGCTCATTATTCAACATAAGAAAGAGACTGGGCAAAAATGACCTCCATGGAAGAGTTCAAGAAGAAAACCACTACTGACCAAAAAAAACACAAAGGCTTGTCTCACATTTGCCAAAAAACATCTTGGAAAATATCCTGTTGACTGACGAGACAAAAGATGAGGTTTTGGAAGGTTTGAGTCCCACTGCATCATACCAAGAGGAACTGGAAGAGCCACTGTCCGTGGGGTGAGGTGGGATGGGGGGGTTGTTTCACAATATGACCATAATGAGCCTCTGAGCAGGCAGTCTTGAAGAAATTAAAATTATAAAATATGCTAAGATGGAATTCTTTTCAAGAAGGAAGAAAACATCCTTGGAACAGGTGAATGAAACTGAGTGCACTCAACGTTACACCATCACTTAGGAAGCTCTGCAAGGGGGTAGTAAAAAGTTGGGGTTCCTAAGGTTTCATTTACCCAATGCTATTTAAATAAGGGTCTTAATATCCAGCCCTATGATAGCTGGGGAACATGTGGCTGTGCTGAAGATAATTTAGGCTGGAAGGCAGTGTGAGAACAAGCAGTTATAAAGAAGTAAGTATGAAGGTATAATCAGAGGTCACAGAAAAGTAAATATTTGGGAACAGGATGCAACCATGACAACCAAAAGCATGTGTCGTAATAGCAAGTGAGCTTCAAAAGAGAATATTTGTTAGATGATCATTACATCAGTGACGATCTTAGAAAGAAGAAAAATGACACCTCTGGAGTCCGTGGCCCATGGGGTCTAGACGTTTGCATGCTTACGCTTTAGAAAGAGGAAAAAAAGAGAAAATCCAGTGACAAGAACTCTGCATCATCCTTGTGAAGGTGTGCATTGTGGAGTTCTGCTCCAGCAGGATGCCGTACCGTGGCTGGAGCTAAAGTCTTCCCAACACCCAAGAATATGCTGCAGGGATTACACAAGGAGGCTATAAAGCTGCTGTAGGCCAAACTCAGCATGTAGATATCATTAGCAGTGCACTTTGCAGATACTCTGCTGTAGCTCTTCTCTCCCAGTGAACAATGGGTGCAATGTTTTTTCATGCTTGTGTGAATTAGATTGTTGCCACTACAAGCTTTGCTCTTGGGTCCCTGCACATGAAAGGTATTTGTGTAAAACTGGAGCAGCAAACAGTTTCATCTCATAGCTGAGCATGTTTTATTCTACTGGACACAGTATTTATAGTAGCAAGAGTAAAGAAGAAGAGGTGCTAAATTACAGCATCCATGGTTTCTTCATAATCTGCTTCATAATCCTTCCATGTATTCCAATAAGTCAAATATTACAGGGATAGTGGAGAAGATGAAGATCTGAACTAACACTTTCAGTGATACAAAGGTAAATAAATCAAAACTAAATGAAGAAACAAAAAATATTTATATCAATATTTTGTGAGGAACCAAAAGTTATTTTTTTAATTATCACAGTTATGGTCAGTACTGGTACATAACGACAACTATATATTTACCTGGAGGCAGAAGATGATTAGTTAGCTGAGAATTTCCTCCAGGATTATTTTTATTACTTCAAAATATACGCAGCACCGGTAAAGCTTGCTAATTCTCAGTATATCTGCTTAATCCGCACTCACAAGGTAATAATACCAGGCTGTGTTTATGAGGATCAGCACTGTTGCCTCAAAGGACACGATCCTGGGATCAAACCAGAGACCGTTTATAACAGACGCATGTAGTCACCACGGCGTCTCTTATTGGTTCGTGAAGCCCTGTGAATCCTCGAGCTGATGGCTTTCCCCATTGCCATGTTGCTGTTTTGAAACTAGACTTGAAACTGAAAAGTCACTAGCTAATGAGGATTCCCTCTCTTATCCTCTTTCTGGTCTTTCTTTATTATTTTGCAGATCCCTTACTGTATGTGGCGGTCAGAACATAAGGGAACTGAGACCCATTTTCCTGTAAATTTCTATACAACAAGATGACTCGCCCCCCTGCTGGGATTATAAAGAACACAGGTTTATCTCCACTACTCGCTGTGCTTTTGTGTGTTTCCTCCAGCACTTCTGGTTTCTGCCACAATGAAAACATGCTCAGTCATTGTGACCTTGACCAAGTCACTGGCTTCCATTTAGCAGTGGTCCCTGGGTACTGTACACTGGCTTCCCACAGCCTCTAATGATTGTAATGGATTAAATTCCCACAAAGACCAATAAAGGATATCATGTTTCTACTCTGTGCTTCCCTTTCTGTCTGAGAACAAAACACAGGAATGACTAAAAGAGCGCTTCTTTTAAAAATTGATATTTTATCCGAAATTTATAGAAAGGAACCAGCAGGTTTGAGGTAATAGAAAAAGTGACAGAAGTATTTCATTCTAAAATATGCAGTCACGTCTGTAAAATCATGTATTAATTAGCCTGATTTATTACTATTGAGTCGCTCAGTCTTTCCAGAGACAGGTATGAATAAATTCAACCTGTGAAATAATTGTTATGATGGAAGGTTTGGAACTTTTACTCTAAGATTTATTATCACCAATCATTTATTACATAACTCCATACTGTATATCAAAAATGAAAAAATAAAAGAGCTTCTGAAGGCTAATTAAAAGCAGAAGAGACAATATTGGTTTTGGCCGATAACAAACAAATGCACTTTCAGTTGTTAATGGAGAGTTATGTGCTTGACATTAATTGCTGCTTGAACTCCCCCCACCACCATGTGGAGATGAGGGAAAAGGCCATCGATTATCTTTCACCCTTGCAGTAAATCTTTAGCAGGGAGGAGTGTCTCAGCAGCAGCAGCATCACGAGCCAAGAACTGATCTGTCTGGAGAAGCCATGAAGCGTTTCACTGAAGTGGTGGAACAGCTGTGCTAATTGCTGAACTTGACAACACCCGGATGGAGAAGTTGACAGGTGTGTAGTTGTGTTCCACACTGCCGCAGACAGTCATACCTACTTATTTAATACATTTTTTCAGCCATTATGCAAATATATCCGGCACCACCACCCCCAGCTGCAGGGAGAGGCGAGTTGTAACTTGTGACGAGGCTAATCTCAGCGGACACACCGGAGCACGGCCCAATCAGCAGGGGTAGCAGGCACAAAATGAGAACACCAAACAGAGCAGCTCCCTTTGCTCCTTTGGATCAAGCTTAGCAAACACCTTCACCTGCACCTCAGCCTGTTTTTATAGAGCCTTGAGTGATGCTTCGGTGTATAAACTATACAAAATCTTGATAGGCTTTTATAAATTCTGTCAAATCTTTTGAAAAATGCAGAAAACAGCCAAATTACCCATTTAGAGATTAAGATTGTTTACATTCTGACATTTTTTAATCAGTCTTTTGTTTGGAAAATGTCAGAATGTAATCTTACAGCATAAATAAAGTAAGCAAGTGTTATCTTTTGTATTTGATTCCTGGTGCCTACCAAAATCATCTAAAGAATGTTTGAAGCAATCATTTTCTGTTGCATTTTCTGTTGCTGCAACAACACCCAGGTTGTTTGAGGGAGTATATATTATTCTAGGTCTTAAAATTACAATATAAAGCACCTCGAGGGGACTGTTTTTGTGATTTGGTGCTATATAATTAAATTGAATTGAATTTGACTTTGGATTTGACTGCAGTAGTTGGATTGGGCCTCTCTGCCTAGAAATGTAAGCATGGTTCATCCCCTCCTGGTGCTTCAGTGGAAACACCCATACCTGCAGGTCCAAAGCATCTGCATGCTGAACAAGCTGCACTGGATGAAAACTGCACACAGAAGACACATTTCCTGAAGAATAAACTGGTCGTCATTGGATGTCAGATACATGAAAGCCAAATTATAGATCCTGTAACAAGCGCTGTGTTTCGAGCCTAAATAGGGGGATAAATATTTACATTTTTAAAGTGCTGTCAGTAATCCTGTATGTTTGAAACAGTATCTGCTCCCCTCACTGCAACCCCTCCTGTAGGCTGGATGCATAAATAGCTCAGAAGCTGACTGAGCTGCAGTGATGGCTGCCGCAGGGACAAGACATCACACATGCAAAGTTGTAAAATGCATCATCTACGATAAACAAATCACTAATTTGTTTTCCCGCATCCATTAACTGCAATATTCCGCCTTCAAAACGCAGTTTACAGCATTTTGTGGCCATGAACACCAAACAGCATCCTCTCAGAGAAGAGTCCTCTCAGCACCGCTGACACAAACCACCGCAAAGCAAAACCACAGAGGAAAGCAGAAAAAAAAATGCCCATCACTCTTTCTCCGTCACATTCTTCCCGCTGGGTTTCTACAAGGTCATTCTGGTGCACGACGCAGCGCACGAAACCCCGGCCACACGGGCACCTTTGAGCTGATCGCACAAATTAAACGTAACTCAAGCTCGGAAACTTTCTAAATAGTGAGAGAAGAGTGCAGCTGGTTTAAGGTGGCACATTTGTGACCGTGTAGTGGTAGCGGAAGGCGGAACAGGAGACGCAGGAAGGGCAAGGGCATTGGTGCCAACAACACCGCTAATTAGACTGGAGCAGTGATTTGAAGCTGGTCTTCTTTACTGTTCAAAGGTAATAAAATATAACCTCATATCTGCTCCTATCCTTCTCTTCATGTCTGAAATCTGTGCGCCGGGACGGATGAAGACGAGAATGGCTCTTAGCGCACAAGACCTGCCCGCAGGAACAAGAGCGGACGGCGCCTTTTACTCCCAAATTAGCCTTAATTTCTCTCCAGCTGTAATGTTTCTTATTAATTCTCTGCGTAATATTGACTGCCTTTGGATGCATGTTTAGGGGTCAACGCATTGCGCAGCGCAGGCCTATAAACTCGTGTTTTTGTGGAAAATAGATCTCGATTTGTGTCAGAAATACACGGATATTCCCGAATGTCATTCGCCTTTGGGAACAACGCAGTTATGGAAATTAAAGAAGTGACGCAAAGACAAAATGATCTGATCAGAGCAGATTATTCATTTTCTTACCTTACTGGGAGGTTTTAGGGTGACCGGGATTTTCAGCGCAGGGAAGTCACCCCGACTATTGGAAGCAAAAAAAGGTCCTGTGCGATCCTGTGATGTACGCTGACGTAGTAGCAAAGAGCTGCACTCTCCTCCTCCCCTCCTCCACCCCCTTCACTTACTACACAGCATCCTTCTTAGATGGAGACACCGCCCCCTCCGCTTCCTCCCCCTCCTGCTGCCTGTGCTCCCATCTCTCTTGCAGCAGACACCATTCCTCTGACGAACCAGAGGGGGGTCGCTGGTTTGCACATGAGGAAGTGAAGTGAAGGTGATTAATTTTTCTGCCCTGTGATTCAACCGTTGGTGAGTTTGAATACTGTGAAGTCACTCTGGACGCGCACATTCAGGTAGAAAACGCGCTCTTGTCGCTCGTGCTCAGTGGAGCTCGCTCAGACTGTCATTTGGTCCATATGCCCCAAATGGTTGGTGCAATGAAGTGTGCAAGACGAGCCTCTCCTTGCACGTGTTCGGGCTCGTGCCTGTAATTGGCTGTGTTAAAAAAGTGTGGATGATGACAAGGATGCGTCTATAGGAAACCTTTTGGTTTTAATATTGTGAGGCTGTGATACATTTTTACAAGGAACCTCAAAGGAATTCAGAATCCCAGTTTTGGAAACTGCAGACCGTTCAGAGCAGGAAAAGCACAGGTGTTAAAGAAAAATCCTAATTTTAATTGATCATATAACCATTTCACCGCTTTCTAGCACACATTAATATACTGCACATTTGTAGCTGTAAAAAAAATCAGGTTATTACTGGAGATAGTATATTTTTATATTAGTGTTTTTATGTTATTTATTGGCAGCCGGGTCCTTTCTGTGTGGAGTTTAAATATTTTCAGTGTGCCTGCTTTGGGTTCTCTCCGGACACTCCAGCAGTCCAAAGCCATGTTACTGTAGGTTAACTGGTGATTCTAAATCGGCCACAGTTGTGAATGGTTGTCTCTCTTGTCGTGTGTGGTCTTCTGCTGCTGTAGTTCTTCTGCTTCAAGGTGCTAGATGCTCTTCTGCATACCCTGATTTGGTCGTTCTTCTCTGACATCTGGCATTTTCACCCAGAGGACTGACACGCTGTAAACTAGAGATGCATGTGTGGGAAAATCCACGCACACCAGACCAATAAACATGCTACCTTAAAAGTCACTGAAATCACTTTTCTTTCTCATTCTGATGCTCAGCTTGAACTTTAATGTGTCATCTTAACCATTCTACGTGAATGCATCTATTGCATTACATGTGATTGGCTGATCATATATTTGCATTAATGAGCCGTTGAACAGGTGTAACTAATGAAGCACACCTAATGAATTATGGTCCGTTTGATATGGTGTTTATTTCTGATAGAATTTCCCATGCCCCCCCTCCTGACTGGTTCTTGGAATGTTCTTGTACCACCCCATTTTTAAAAAATCCTGGAAACACCCCAGCTTAGGATACTATCACCTTGACTCTGATTGGTCTAAAATCATGCTTGCTCTCTCTGTGCGTAACACCCCCACTGTGCCTTCAGTGCTTCTGACTTCCTGTCAGAGTTTCACTGACGCTGCAGCTGTGGTCTGATTGTCATCAGGAGCATTCAGATCAGATGTGGCCTTTCATTTGGCTTCAGGCTTTCAGCTGCTGTTGTCTGTTTGGGTCATCTATTGATCAGATTGGAATAAAGAGCTGCTATCTGCCAGCACCAGTCCCTCCTCCCTCTGTCCTGCTCATGCTGATAATAGAGGGTGATGAAACTGTGTGAAGCCTTACAATATTAGAAAAAGAATCCCATCTTATTATCACTTATGAACAGCACTTTGTACAAGGAGAGCTCCCTCAAAAAAAAAAAAACCTCTGGCAGAATTAGGCTCAGGGAGGAGCAGCCATCTGCCACGACAGGCTGGGTAATGAGGAAGAAGAGAGAGAGGAAAAGAGGAGCAGAGAGACCATCAACAGCAAACAGGACAAACTAACAACTGCAGGAGAGAGAGGGCAAACGTTAATGACACACGGTACTGGCCTCTGAACACATGCAGTGTGAACGAAGGGGAGTGGACGAGAAGTGCTAAGTGCATCATGGGAAGTCCCCTAGCTGTCTGAGAGCCTGTAGCAGCTCACCTGACCCTTCCCTAACTATGGAGGTTTATCTTGAAGGAGACTTTGAAGCTTAGAGGATGTTCCAATAGTCCTTTTTTTTCTTGGAAGGTTCATAACAGAATGAAGTGACTCGGAGGTATCTGCATGGTGACCATAATAAGAGCTGACTTTATTCTTCAGTGCTTCCTTTTATACCTTCTTTAGCAGAGGATACACTGGGATCGTCCTTTATGAGGAGCAAATGCCATCCCGTAATTCATAGTGACGGCCCATCCAACCATTTGTGAAAACAGTGAACGCTGACACAGTGGCGCTCATCACGTAAATGTTAATTATAATTGAATTTTTAATTTCATCCCTAAAGCTGCTAAAATATTTGTAAATTTCAAGAACAAACTCTGAATGTGGCTGAATGAACAATGTAGATTTATATCAGCTCTCTAAATCTAGTGAACTATTAACTGATATCAAAGTGAATTCAAGGTTCTGTATAATTTGGTTTGAATTATTAAGGTCCCTTGTTGTACGGCAACTTTTAAGGTTACCTGGGATAAGAGATGGATGGTGGGATAGATGGTATTTTGGACAGAAATCCCAAAAAATGAGAAGGAAAAAGTTGCACTGGCTTACTATCCAGCAGATATGGGACAGCTTTACCAAGCAGTGTAAATTATTGTGATGCTGCAGTCGCAGGGTGATCTAGTAACAGTGCACTACTACTTGATATACAAAGACCCCGCAAGTCCACTTCAGTAATAACCAGCATTCTGCTAAAAGCAGAACAAATTAGAGGCTCAAACACCATCAGACCTGATGAGGAAGAGACTGATGTAGGCCTACTAAACAAAATAATCCAGTGTAAGCTCAGGTTTTAGGAATGTTTTTCTCTCTAAAAACAGCGAAGCAGTCCAGATCAATGAGAGGAAGGATTAGAGAGAAATCAAAAGTACAACAGAGGAACAGAACTCAGTGGTGCTTGGCTGTAAACCCTCAGCATGAGAACTGAGAGAGGAAGAGTTTTAGGACAGTGCCAAAGTTTTAACACTGCACTCAAATCCATGAACCACCCATCCAAAAGTGACAATTACACACTCATTACTCATAAGATGTTCTCACCTTGGCAAATGATAAACAACCCTAGAAGTCATTATCACAACAATATCAGGCTTTAGATGTGCTTCTTGTGGTGCAAACAAAAATTTGGTCTAATTTAAATTGCATGCAACAAATGGTAGTAAGTCACATTTGCATGATTCGTTTAAATATTCTCCTCTTTCATAGGACATAAGACCGGCCACAGAAATACCTCTGTGCTCAACTTTCAGTGACACTGTGCCCTTTTACAAAATCCAGCAGCTTTTTAAGTTAAAAGATGTATTTTCAGACCGTTATCTGTTCCTTCTTCATTAAAATCTTTTTTAAGTGATGGTTTTCAAAGGTTGTTTGTATTTATATGACCTAAATAAAACCATATCTTAAGAGGACGTTGCAGTGAGTAAAATGGGCATTTTGTAGCCCATTTTCTGCACAGTGTAGTTTCAAAACAGTACACATCTGGCATCATGGTGTTAGGGAGCGTAGCATAATCTTGTCCGGTTTCTCAGTGCACCGTTTTATGTCTTTCCTAAATCCTTATGAATTCTCCTACCTGCCTTCCCTTGAGGTCAGTGAGATTTTAAGGAGCTAGGAGGTACTTAATCTCCTGGTCTTAGAGAGGGTTTCTCTCTCTCTCTCTTGAATCCAGACTGGAAGCTGGTTTCTCAGCAACCTGGTGGCTGAAGGCTCTGCCTCCCATTCAGCTTTGGGAAACTCTAGAAGTCACAGTTAAGCCTGCAGACTGCACTTCTGAATATAATACGAAGGCAATGAAGAGAAGCGCATCTATGAGAAAATGGAGCTCTCAGGGAGCCTTTAGGAAATTTACCAGGTTCTCCTAATAATTGTGTTGGACAGAAATGATTACGGATTGACAAAATAAAAGACGAGCTTTATTAACAAAGTCGATCATCACAGTCCAAACAAAGTAACAAAAAAAGCCAAGAAGGTGGCGCAGGCGATGAAATGTGGGACACAGACAACAGACGGGGGAAGGAGGACACACAGAGGGAAAGACAGGACTACATATACACAGAGGGGCAGACAATCGGAAGGATACTCAAACATGAAGGCCAGCCTTTGAACCAAAGCTCAAATTGCTCTTTTGTCTTCTCCCCCATTTTTTGCAATGAATCCATCACTTATACAGAACAAACCATTCAAGGCAGATGGCTGCAGCTCTAGAGCATGTGCATGTCCGTGTCTGTCTGCAGCTGATGAATCTAACTGTGTTCAGTTCCATCTTCTTTGCCTGCTGTAACAAAATGCCAGTTCATGTGCGATTTAATTACTGAACAGGATCAAATTTCCTGCACACAGTAACTCAGTCAGGGCCAGTTTAATGTTGTGCTTCTGACAGCACTTATCTGCAATTCATTACACTAAAAGCTGTATGAAACACTCCAGGAGGAAACACAGACTTTATGCAAGCTTGCACTGGGACTTATGATGAGCGGCCTGGGTAAGACTGCAGCCCTCATCTGTGTGAATATATTACACCTTGTGTCTATTTTTGAAACCCTTCATTAACCACAGAATCACTCAAACTGTCACAAAGAATTTAAGAGTTTTCTTTCTTTTAGTAGAACTAGAGAACAAGTGTGGTGCTCTAGTTAAAAGTAAGCAGGGCAATTGTTATTTGATTATTTTATATTTTTGCCTGAAAACTGATACATTTAAAACTATGAGCAAAATTATTTGGTGGCTCTGAGAAGGAAATGTTAATCACCAGACTCTTAATTTTCTGAGTCTGCACCAACTTGCAACTCTGCATCAGTTTCTGAGGGAGATGTTTTTATTTGTGTAAAGACAAAAAAAAAATTCAGGCACCTGTTTTCTTAAATATTTCCTTTTTATTTCAGAATCTGCAACCAACAAACGTTTCAAGTGAAACCACAGTTCAGTCGTGATTTTATTTTAATGCATGTGTTGTAATATTGAAAAGGAATTATATAGGTTTTTACAGACCTCCGCTTCATGTTCTGTCTTTGTCGCATCCTGGAGAGGTTCTGCCCCCAAGCCTGCCTCAAATATGAAATATGAAACAACCAGTAGCTAAAGTATGACTCATATAGGTTAAGAATAAATATTTGTCGCCATCTGGTGGCCAAATCCTGCAAAACATTACAGTTAAAATGTAATTTTGTTTGAGTGAAAGAACTGCTGGAAAGTTCTGAGCAGGGTCTGAGTATTTCTGGAAAAGGGAGATGGTATTCATTGTTAAGAAATCTGAAAAAATGCAAAAACCTGCTGAAAATGTCTAAAAGAACCCAAACAATGAATACCTACATGAACTAGAGCGGCAGTGTCATTGCACCACTAAATAAAATGCTAAATTCAAAGAAAAACTTATTTTTAATAAAACCTACAGATGTGATCTTTTGTGTAAGATAAATGGATAAAATATCTGAATTAACAGATAAAATTATTTGAAGCTTTCAAATACACTGTTCCTGTGAATGTGCACATTTTAATGTACTGCACAACAAGCTCAATACGGACAAAAATGTATAAACATTTTTATAATGCATAATAAACCATAATAAACGCAGCACTTGCAGGCACGTGGGGCTGTTTGCAGTTTTTATCTGAGAATGTGTTTATTCAAATTTAGCAGCAAGTGCCAGATTACCCGTTTGTTTTATAGCCCGAGGTATTTTGAGGCCATTTCGGTGTCCTGCTCCACTTTGAGCTCATTGGTGAGATCGGGTCATGCGTGTGTGTGTGTGTGTGTGTGTGTGTGTGTGTGTGTTTCTCTCTGATTGATGCAAATGAAGCACCTCTTTCTGCGGAGGAGGAGAGGCGAGAGCGGAAAGCAGCGCGCACAGCAGCTTGTTTACGTCCTTTCAGACGCCCGCGGATGGCGATGATGATGATAATGGTGATGAGGACGAACGCGCCTCGTTTTCATTCGTCTGTGTAAAATCGCGTGGAGGGAGAAGGGGGTGGCGCAAGACTGTTTCTATCTCAATTTAAAGAGACTCCGCTTTTAAGGAAAAACATGACGCTGGGCAGAAAGCAGGTCGATGAAATTTGGATTTTACCATGAGAGGAACCGGCATGGATCTGCTCTGGAGGATCCTTGCAGCCTTCAGCTTCGACTGCTTCAAAGATTCATCGTCGTCAAGGTGAGCGGTGATTGATCAGCCTGAATTTCATCGGTTTACAGGACACAGCCTCAAATCCACAGAATGCTGCACTCGCTGTTCGTGTATCGGGGTTTTATGACGTGCTTTTGCAACACAGCCCGACGTTTGAGTCGAATCTGTCCGCTTATTCAATCTGAATTTCAGCACTCTGTCTAATCCTTAATTGTGTAATACTCCCTACACAGGGTCACTGATGCACAATGTTTTCTCATAGACGGCGTTTTAAAATCAGGCTGTGATGATAAATCACATCAGAGTGGGGTTTTTATATACCGTCCTTCACAGTTGTTATGACAACAGGTTTCCAGAATCGCTCCAGCTTTGCCTCCTGAAAGCCAGTTCATGTTACACAACTCAGAAATCCTGCCAGCAACATTCCAAATGAAACCCTGTTTTTCTGCTTGCATTTCCACACACTGCAGTGAGAAGAAGTCATAATCTGAGAACGTGAGGTTAACAGGTAGCTGTCCACTCAGGCTGGGGATGAGGCTCTGACACATTTGAATCAGCACACACTGAAGTTCTTGCACAATCCTCTAACTCCACCCTAACTGTGACCAGGTCTTGTTTTACCAGTTATTGTTTTTTTCCAAGGAACAAATGTGTGCACAGCAACACCATCTGTGTTCAGCGTGCACCAGAAAAACCTGATCCCATCACACCTGCCGTGTCCTGTTTTCATGGCTTTGACTGGTAATAGTTTTCACCCCCAGACTGCCAAAATATCTACTTATTTGTCCTGTTTTTGTTTTGCCAAGTCCCAAAGAAATTAGGTTTGTCATCAAAGCACCATTTACTTATATCTACAGCTCTTATCTTTCATAAAAACTTGATTGGTTGTGGTGTTTGTTATTTTAACATGAATCCTTCTGTTAAGATGGTCGACGAGATGATGTTGTGTGTGAGGCCACAGCTGGGATGCTTGGAATCAAAGGAAAACAACCTGGCTTTACATTATATATATTTCATTAAAATGTTTTTATGTCGTAGTTTTTCAGTATTTCTGGTGTTTGTAGTCTAATATATATGCTTGTTGTATTTGGTTTGTTCTGTATAAGTGATGGATTCATTGCAAATTTGGAAAAAAAAATCTGAGTTGGAGATCAGATTTTTACTAGTAAAGAGCCAATGAAGATCCATGAAAATGACACATTGCTTTGTGAACTTACATGCATTTATTGTATTAGGGTTGCATTGTATTTAATGATTTATTATTTCAATAAAATGAATTAACATGACTCAGAAACCAGCGCAATCTTGGAGTCCTGAGTCACTTCTTCAAATGTTTCATTCTACCCTGCAAACAAAGCTAATATTAGAAATGGGAATCATAAAACGGGAACATTTTTTGCATTCATTTATGATGGAAATGTCTTCATTTATCTCAAGAAAAACACATAATTAGACAGGCTCCACTTGAGAAGCTGGAACCAGCAAATATTAGTTCTTTGGCTTGAAAAAGTACAGATTTAAGCCACTTTGTTGTTGGGTATAATAGTATCAAATATAATAGATGGGATGTCCTCCCCCAGGAGAATCAAAGCTTACTTTCCTTAATTTCAGACATATTTTGTAACTTTATTTTTTTACCAGTATATGGGGGAATCGTTGTGCAAAGAAAAGCACCAAATCAAGCACCAGTTAGGAAACCTCCATATTTGGGGAATTCCTAAGTAAGGTCTTTGCAGCCTTTGTGGTTTTTATTCTGAGGGGACAAACGTGGGGTCTAAATCTCATCCCTCTGAAATCTACACCTGTGATTTAAACAATCATATTTTATTTTGAAAAGCTTGATGCAATGTGTAGTTTTCAGGCTGTCTTCACGTCCTGTTCCCTCTCCCTCTCAGGTCTCCCACTAAGTTGAGCTCCAGCCAGGCCGGCAGCCTGGAGAGCAGCTCCCTGACCGGCTCCCTGTCGCTGGGCCCCGACCTGCCGCACTGCCAGTGTTGCATCTCCTACGAGGCCCGCCTCAAGCGCCTCTCCTGCGGGCATCTTTACTGCGATCCCTGCTGCGATCAGATCGTCAACCTGGCCTTCGAGGACATCGAGGGTCTGTCGGACTACCCCTGCCCCATGTGCAAGTCCATCCGGCAGCTGGGAGGCCTGGGTCCATCTTCCTCCGGGTACTTCAATGGGCCTTACAGCATCCTGCAGGAGCAATACACAGGAAAGGAGCACGGCAGCCGGTGGGGGTAAACGTGAAGCCGCTTCACGGGGGTGATGCCGACTCTCTGGACTTCTTAAGCTGTGACCCTGATTGACTTTTAAATTCACTGCCATGAAAGCCACCTGTTGACTTTGGAGTCGTGGTCATCCTACTTTATTTCATCTTGCTCTGTTGTTTGTGCTAATCAGGTGAAACGTCTGAGAATGCATGACATTAACATGCATAGATTTAAGTGCCCAAATGCATCTCCACAGACTTCACGACATCATGGAGAGGTTTCCTATCTTTCAGTCCATTTAAGCCCAAAGTGTGTTTAAACACCTCACTCGTATTTTTAAACAGCATGCAGGTTTTCTACTGAGCTCTGAAAAAAAGAAATAACCCAAACCCGAGTTGAACACAAGTGAACCGGAGTAGATATTTTGTATATTTAACATTTCCTGTCAGAAGACGCTGTTACTCTGAACATTTCCTGTGAAAGTACTGATCATTTTGCACATGATTCTCAAGCCGTTTCACGCTGACTGTATGTTTGATGCAGCTGGGTTTGAAATCTCGACTTCACTGTACAGTGCCGCGCTACTTTTAGGTGTTCCAGATCATATTGTAAATATTTATTTTGTTAAAAAATAAAAAGGTTGTGTGAACAGTGTACGAGCACGCCGTGTCATTACAATCAGAGCTGGTAACACTTCTCTTTTTATTTATCAGGGATCAAAACATGCGAGTACAAAAAAAGAAGAATATGTACATCTGGCAAATGTAAGTACCAAAAACATGAAATGATACAAAGACACATCAGCAGGTGTGAGCTGAAGATCAAATTAGATCTTCCATGCAACGGGACAATGATGACTTTTTTTTCCCCTTTTCCGCGGAAGACCAGCAAATCCATTGGCATCACACCTGGAAAGCTCTGAAACTGTAGCTGAAGTCAATGCCTTAATATTGACATAATGAATATTTACAGCAATTTAATAATTCATAGTGCTATCAAGTGAGGTACCTTTTGACATGAGAGAAGGCCGGTATCAGACGGACATCTGACAACTGTTATCCTGCGTTTAAAAAGAAAGAAAAACATCCCTTTTAGCAATGGTGCAAATTCATTCATCCGTGGGAATGACGCCAGTGCATCTACTCGACACCCACATCATGCAAACTGTTTGGATTTAAAGGTGCAGGACCAAATACTTCCCTCTGTGCTTTTCAGACAAATCCTTGACCTAAATGCTGACTGCATACTAATACGGCAGCAGGCGGGACGTGAGGAGATCAAATAGGAGGTAAACACAGGAGGAACGGAGCCTCCCTTTACTTCAAACACTGCTACCTTCTCAAGGTACAGAAGTCCAAAAGAGCAAAATTATGTTGGTATTATTTGAAAATGTTTCCATCATTTTTATGGTGGTGAAAAAAACAAACTTTGGTTGAAAATAATCACACGTATCCACATGTACGCCATCCATTAGCGATCAATACAAACACATATCATACTAAAGCCCTGAAATGATCTTCATCATGCAGGAACTGCAGAAACATCCAGAAAACTCCAGGCTGACATAACACCATAAACTGAATATAGGCCTCTCGCTGCTCCCGAGCAGCGTGCATGTGAGCGGAGAGATATGAGAGCACAGCGGTACCAAAATAGCGCTCATGCCCTAAATTCAACTGGTCACAGCGCCTGGAGTTAGAAAATGACGGTTTTGGGAAATTATTATTTTCCAAACAATAATTTAATCTTCTATTTGACGTTGACAAACAGCAACAAAGAAAAAATCATTAAGAGTTACCAACTTAAAAAAAAAAGTCTTCTGGAGGCATGGAGCCTTAAGGGCACACAGGTCAGAGGTTAAATCCATTGAAACGCTCAAGTGTCCATTCTAGATCACGTCCTGAAAAGTGCCTGTAGGACCCATCGCTTAACACATTTATCTCCACTCCGCCCTGTCAGTGCAACCCCCCGTGGATAAGAAGGTAAAAATAGAAACGACAAGCTTTCTGTCTCTTTCTTAAAGGGTGACATCAGGAAGTTTACAAAGAAATAGTCTCGGCGACGGTTTCAGAATACTGAGAAGTGTACTTCCAGTATTCAGCACCTTCAGGCATGACTTTTTTTCTTTGCAATTTAATTAAAGGAATATTTATTCAAATATACAAAAGACTTGTCACATTATTTGATACAGTACACGTGATAAGTAGCAGAGGAAAGAGCTCTTGCACTGATCATTTCATACAGCTTCAGTTCAATGTGGTCCGTCACAATGTCTCGGTTTCCAATCGCCTTATGGACACGTTATTACACGTCTGCTCCTCTCAGTTCGTGGCACCACTGAGGGACATGTCTGTGTCATTTGGTTAGAGTACCCGGTCACGGGGTGGAAAACGGTCAGATCTCAGGAAGCTAGCGAGGGTCCGTTACTCTTAGGCAGCTTGGCGTTACTGGACGCAGAGTAGTATCGCTGGTCGGGATGTGCATCAATCACAGACGAGTGCCCAAACAGGAATGTGTGCTTGCTGCTGCCACCCATGTCTTTGTGAGCAGGCCTGGATTGTGGAGCAGAGGCGGCGGGAGCGCCCCTGGAGGTGTGTTGGTTGGCCGAGGTAGGGAGGGGTGCTGCTCTGAGAACGCCTGCGCTCTGAGGCCTCGACGCCGGGAAGAGGAAGGTGCCGTTGTTGGTGTTCTGGTTCAGGTTGGTGTCGGCTCTCCGGGGCTCGGCTGTCACGGCGGGCGGGGTAGGATCCGTGCTGGTGGAGACTTGTTCTAGCTTGTCTTTGAGCTGCTGCACCTCCTGCGCTAGCCTCTCCACAGGGTGGAGGTGGTTGGCAGAGAGGGGGTGAGAGAACGCCTGAGAATAGAAAGCAGAAGAAAGTTTTACTTACGGGACTGCTCAGCAACTTAAATCCAACCTCATCTCAATCTGAAGGTTTCTCATCCTGCATTTTCCTGGGACCAAAACTACAAACTAAAAAGCATGAAAGCAATGATAAGGTATTAAAAACTGCTTTTTAAAAGTGACCTTCATTGTTGCTTTCCATTAATGACACTAACTTGTCCAGAGGAAACTCTTACTGAAAAGATGAGTGGAGAAAATATTTATGTATCAGTATTTCAAGCTGCAGTTGTAAGACCTCAGAACATTGTGACCACATCATAGTGCTGTGAAAAAGTAATTGTCCCCTTTCTAACATCTTATTTTTTGCATATTTGTCATACAGTTTCAGATCAAAACCCCATTTAAAATCATGACATAACCGATTAATCACATTTCTTTGGAAAGCTGAGTTCAGTTTTACAACCTAAAGAAACAACATCAGTGCAGAAAAAAAGTCCCTGATATCTGTCAGTCTGGAAAGGGTCAAAAAGCCATTTCTAAGGCTTTGGGACTCCAGTGAATCACGTTGTTATACACAAATAGAAAACTTGGAACAGTGGTGAACTTTCCCAGGAGTAACCAGCCTACCAAAAGTACACCAAGAGCGCATTCAAACTCATCTACGAGGACACAGAAGAACCCAGAATAAAATCTAAAAAACTGTAGGCCTCACTTGCCTCAGTTAAAGTCAGAGGTCATGATTCAACAATAAGAGAGAGACTGGGTGAAAATGGCCTCCAGGGGAGGGTTCAAGGAGAAAACCACCGCTATCCAAAAAACCTCAAAAAAAGGCTAAAAAACATGTCGATGAAGGACATTGTCCAGGTATCAGTTCATGCTCTGAAGCACAAAAGTACTTGGGTTGTGCAGCAGGACAATGATCCAAAACACACCAGCAAGTCTAATCTGAATGGATAAAAATAAATAAAATGAAGGTTTTGAAGAGGTCTTGTTAAAGTCAGGACATAAATGTGACTGAGATAGTTCGTAAACAGGATGTTCATGCTGAAAAACCCTCCAATGTGGCTGAATGCAAACAATTCTGCACCGTTGATCCACAGCGAAAAGACTCGCTGTCAGTTTTTAGAAACACTTGATTGTAGTTGTTGCTGTTAAGGTTCGCTCAACCAGCTAAGTTTAGGGAGCAACTACTTTTTTCACACAGGCCCAGTAGGTTTGGAAAACATTCTTTTTTACAATCATCATTTAAAAAGTGCATTTTGTATTTACTCCGTTTATCTTTGTGTAACTTTGCGTATCTTTGTTTGATGAACTGAAACATATAAATGTGACAAATATGCAAAAACAAGAAATCGGGACGGCGCAAATGTTTCACAGCACTGTATGTATGAACACACTACTAGTAGAAGGAGTGAAAACATACCAGCATTAGCAGCTGGTTCCAAATAAAATCCAGAATAAACTTGTTCAACATCTGCATCCTACTGTAGGAAAAACCTGCCACAGAGCTGCTACCTGCTGTTGTACAATAACTATGCTGCTAAACTGGGAGGAGGGGAATGTTGCCTGTTCTTCCTGTCCAGCGAGGTCAGGGTCCAGGCCTCAGGACAAAGGTGTGTCCAGAGCAAAGGCCTCTAAAGATGCCGCAAAGTTTCGAGTGACGGATGCGTTGTTGGTTTTCTATGTTTTTGTCACAAAAACACGTAAAGTATATCAGCAGTACTTTGCATTGAATATGCGTCTGTGGTGAGGGAACACTTCAAGGTAAGACCTCATCAGCCCTAAAGCCTAGGAACGAATGCTTCCCCCTACCTATAGATACTGACCCAGTTAGAGTGGTTTTCTAGTCAGTCTGAATTTTGTAGTAAGTGTTTTTTTAATTATCCTGAGGTGTGTGTCATGTGAATTGTTGTAAGTCACAAAAGTCTGAACAACAGAGTTGCTCCTCGGTCATATTCTTCAGATAAAAACAGTCCTTGGGTGCTTTGAAAGGCGCTATTTTTAAATAAAATGTATTATTATTATTATTAAAAAACACAGAGACTAACAGGTGTTTGTTTAATACGTGAACTATGCAGACCACAAACGCTGAGTAATGCCTGAATGAATCCATGCTTCTAACAAAAGAAAGAAGAGGAACATTCAGCAGTGTGTGAAACAGTCTCTGAAACCTGAAATGGTTTTTCAGCAGCCTGGCAGAATTTCTCCACAGTGCTTTTAAAATAGCTGCAGGCACCCACCCACCCACACGGTGCTCAACTATTCTTAACATCACCATGGGGACGCTGATAGACGCGCTGATGTACAGACATCACAAAGGCTGAACCATGTCCATATTTGGAGCTGCTCATAACTGCTCTGACTAATCTTCGCATCAAAGAGGACGTCATCTACTGAAGGAGCGGAACGGAAGTGAGAGGATGTAACACGGGACACAGGAGTGCAGCGCTCGCGACGGGGGCTTCAGGAAGGTTCACGGGTACCCACGTCCGGGTTTACACACTTAACTTTGATACAGTGTAATAATTATACAGAGGACTGAAACTACTGGCATCAAAAAGTTATGTATATATGCCCTAAAATATGCCAAGATTTCAATAATAATAATAATAATAATAATAATAATAATAACAATAGTACAGTAATAGAAAATAAATCATATAATTATATAAATATTTAAATAATAAAATTAGGTGTTATAAAAAAAGATGGTAAGATCATTTTATTTTATTTTTTAAATTTTTTAAAATTTCCTTTTACCATTATTAACTTTCATTTAATATTTATATGTGTATTTATATTTGTATTTGGTTTACATTATTTATTTTTGTTTGACAAATTTACTCCTATTCTTTCTGTTTTTTTCCAAAATTTCTGCTTCATTATGCAAATGAGCGAGGCTGTCATGGAGTAAGCTTTTCAACTACTGGTTGATTGAGCTGGCAATTTATTTCATTTAGTTATTTAATTTTATAAATCAGTTATTTTTCTGTATAAGTAGATTACAACTTTTTAAATGTCACCAGCGCTCGACTGGTGACATTTAAAACACCTGACTGGCTGCATTTATTCAGCTGATCACCTTCAGATGTGTTCCAGTTGTTTTGAGTTTGGCATCAATGAACAAACAAGCGCAAAGTTTACCTCATGAGATCATTTGAATGAACGCTCATCAACTGCATGAAGCATAAATAAATAAATAAATAAATATACAAGCAAGATGCAAACAATGTAAAAAAAAAAAAAATTAAATAATAATAATAATAATAATAATAATAATAATAATAATAATTTATTAAAGTAAAAATGACTAAAAGGTAAAAATAACAGAAACAATATATTCTTTAAAAAATAAATAGACCGTAAATAAAGAAAATGGATAAGTCAATGCATAAACATATAGAAGCAGAAATAATTATTTATTTATTAATTCTAATAATCATTTTATATTTATATTTTGTAAGATATTAATATGTAATTGAGTCACTCTGAGATGCATTTAAAATTTGGCAGTTTCAGTCCTCCATATTTGAACTAGAATAGTGCAGCTCAAACTGAGTGTTTTATACATTTTCTTTCCTAAACTGACCTTTTAGTTTATATTTATATTATTAATAATATTCTGTTTAATATAGTCTAACATAGCTGGAAACTTTAAGTGTTAAGCAGAAGACATCATCACATTCAGGACTCTTTGTGGTCTTCATTCGAATGCACAGAGAAACTGCATATGAAGCTTCACTAACAATACCCGCTCATTCTTAATGAATAATTTCTATATGCCTACATCAGACTGTTGACATACCTGCGCATGGAGTGCCCCGCGCAGGTAGCACTCCCTCCACAGGCCCATGCAGGGGCCCATAAGAAGGGGCAGTAAGGGCTCGTAGGGGTCAAGTGGTCCTTGAGGTCCAGACATAGATGTGAGGGCCTGGGGATACTCAACTAGAGCCCAAGCTTTCAGCAGTCTCTCCAGGCCAGGCACATTCTCAGAGGACAGCGCCCTCCGGTGGCTCTTTTTGTAAACACCTGAACTGCTGCTGCGCCACGGAAGCAGGTTAGTTGGACAGGAGAAGGTGCCCCGCGAGAGCAGAAACACTGAGCCCGGGACGGCGTCGGTCAGCTGGTGGGCAGATGTCAGAGGTCAGAATCAGGCAAACTTTAACACACCTACAACAGTAATCTTACATTTGAACTGAAAACAACAAACAACAAACTTTATTTATAGAGCACATTTAAAAACCAGCGGTATACCAAAGTGCTTAACATAAGAGACAGAAGTAACACGAGTATTATAAGGCCTTAGCAAAGTATCAAATATACTCACAGGTCAATGCCACTAATACACAGGGGTAATATAAAATGCATATCAAAATAAAAACATAATAAAAGCACAAGCCATAAAAAAATATGTATAAGAAAAAATAGAGTAAGTCTAAAAGTCAGGTGCGAGCATTAACAAGCAGGAAAGGCGAGATTAAACAAATAGGTTTTTAACCGTGATTTAAAAAAACATTTGGCGGTTTAACTTCCAGTCGCAAGACATTTTCTCTGGGAGCCTGCAGGTTCTACTTTTACTGATTAATTCCACTGATTTGCATTTATCTAGATAAAAGTAAAATAATACATCTGTAAACTGAGAAGATAGTTTAAAGGCCGTTATGGACAATCAAGACAAGTGAGTTTGAAGTGGCTGCATTTTTAACGAGTACCATAAGCAGGAGCAGTGGTATGACGCAAACATCCAAGTTCTTAAGATATCAGTCTACTAAAAATATGCATGTGAAAACCTCTGCAACAGCTCTGCTTCTCTTCTGCCCTAAAGTTAAACTTGTGTGTTTACTAATTGCTGCTTAGGTAGAATCCAATCTGAAGGCTGTCTTAAGTGTCGCTGTCCAACCAAAAGCAAAAATATCCCACACCCATTTCTGCTGATATACCTTAACACAGACTAGACTCTAAACACGGCCACTAGGGGGACGTGTTGCACCATGCAGTAGACGAGCCAGCCTCACCCTGTGTTTGTCGGGGTTGGTGTTGAGGTTGCCGTTGAGCAGCGGTTGGAGCGGAGGAGTCGGGGGCACGGGCTGGGTGAAACGGCTTTGTCTCGGCTTGCTGTACTGCAGGGACCAGTCCCACACCGGGGGCAGTGGAGGGTCAGACGGATCTGTGGAAGAATCTGGAAGCAGCACATCTCTCCAGCCGTTGACGGGCGTGTAGCACTGCCCGAGGTTCTGAGTATAGCGGAGTTAGGAGGTGTCATTTATTATGAAAATGTCTGTTTTCTGCAGTCTACATCTTCCTACTCATCATCATCATCATTACAATCATCTGGAGAATCAGAGTCAGCATTTGTTGTTCTAACTAATGAGGAGCAACTGCATGTTAATCAATTACTTCACCACTATTTGAACTAATCATTATATAGGGGGGCGTTCAGTACCTGGGAGCGTTTGCATCTCTCTCGCTGGCAGTTTGATAGGAAGGTGGAGAAGAGTGGCAGGTGGATGCTGTCATGCAGTGCCAACAGGAAGTCTTCTGTCAGCTGGAAGCGAGAGGGATACTGGGACCACAGCTGCCAAACGCAGTCCAGGAAAAGCAGGAAGACTGGAGCCTTGAAGGAAAGATCAAGTGAGAGAGCATAGTAAATAAAGTTAGAGCACAAACAGGAAGAGATGAATGAATGAATGATGGAAGTGAGAGACAGAAGGTGAAGGAGGAGGAAACAGAAGCAAAATGAGGGTGAGGGTGGGACTAGGGTTAGAAACCAAGAGCTTTGGAAACTTGTGGCTGTGTTTGTTAGGAGGAAAAATAAATGGGTTCAAAAATGGCCACTCACTTCCTCCTTGTCATTGTCACGGTGGTAGTTAATGCGGCTGTAGAAGCGGTGCGCGCCCATCACCCACTCCTTCTGCACCAGACCCTGGAAACCATACATTGTCCGACAGTGGGGGTCACACATCACCTGCACCAGGCTGGAGACCACGCAACTCATGTCCCGGTCCTCCACCTCTGTGACGTCAGAACAGGAAGAGCACATGCTGAATGCCGCGCCTTCTATTCGAGTAGCTCACTCAGTCACTGAGCAACAGCAAAAACCAAACAATCCAGCAAGTGATTCATCACTTCTGCTCTTAATGCTCAACTCAGAGTGCAGGAAAACGTTAACAGACCCAAACTGAGCATGGCTCTGTCGTCCTTTCAGCCTAGCTGGTAGAGAAAGTGAAAGATCAGCAGCAAGCAGTAAACATCCTCAGCTGAAAACAGCCATTGTCTGAGCAATGTAGTGTTACAATGAGCGTGCAACGGGAAGCCAGACCAGATGGTCAGAAATCCGCCAAATGTCTGTAAAATGAGTCAAAATGAAATCTAAAGGAATATTACAAATGATCATCTTCTGAAATGCCCCTTTGTTTGATTTGTTTACTTCGCGTTCATGCACAGCGTGGCCAGAGGCCAACAAAAGTTTAACGTCAGTGGGAGACTAAACAATGAGAACGTCAGGAGTCAGAACAACAACAACACAATCATCCAGTGATTTTCCATCCCACTCAAAGTGGGCCTTTTAGGCAGTTAATGTGCAAGTAAACATGACTGGTCTGGATAAAGTATGCGAGACTGGTCTGTGTTACCTTATTTGACAGAAATAGTTTAGATTTCATGTTTTTCTAAGCATCTGATAAACAAAAACATTTATTACATTTAAGTAAATAATAACCCTACAACTGCTTTGCTGGGCACCGAAAATTCCTCTGTGGAAGAAAACCATGTCATCTGTTGGCAGAGCCTCTCTCTGTGAAGCCGAGTCCCAGTCAGGCACGCTGAGGTCACCCTCGCAGCATGCTTGGGTTTACCCGGCCTGCCTTGTAGCGTTTCCTCGTCACCTGATCCACCTCGCTGCCGAGCGGTGATCAGTTGACAGCTCGGTCCAAACAAACAAAAGTCAGCACGTTCCTCTTTGCAACACAGAGATGCACCCCCTCTGCACCTCCTGCCACATAAAGCAACATTAGCCCAGCATCCATCCAGGAGCTTGGTGTGCAGAGGTCTTCTTTCCCACCACAGCAGGGCCCGATTGCACATGCCTGTAAGATTGATCGATCCACGCACACTAAAGACAATGAGTCTTTCAGCTTATTTAACAGAATGTCCTTTAGCTGCAAGCCAAACCATGATTGTGTAACAGTGGAAGGGGGAACGGTATTATCCTAAAACCTCAAACGTTTCTTTACGCAGGGAAAACCTTGCAGAGTCATCTGGCACTTGAATAGAACAAAGTGTCAATAACACCGCATCACACTTATAAATAGCCTTAATGGATCCATGTGCCAACAACAGAAGTTTAAACCAAAAAAGAGATTCAAAAGTCCACCAAAATACGACGTCAGACACAGAATATTTTCCTTTAACTCATTAATTAAACGCTATAATTAACTTAGAAGGCCAATTGCCTTTCTGCTGTCTGATCTCATGTGAAACAACAGTTGCAAGCAGGTGTAACTGTGTCCTTAAAAGCATGTTGCATGGGGGCTTATTGACAGTGTGCATGTAGGCTCAGCGGAGTGTGATTGTCCGCGGTATACGTCTACTCCAAGGTAAGCCCTAATGTGGCATTAATGAGAGGGAAGTGCTGTGAATAATGAATGGACTGAATAATATGAGACGGGCTCTGGAGTCACGTGACTCACCTTGAAGTGCCACAGTCAGGTGACCACCACGAAGCAAGCAGGCTACCTCTGAAGCCTTCCTCAAACAGGACCTGGAGGCACAGAGGCAGGTTCGTGACATGCACCAGAATCGGCACATAAGAAATACAGTTACAATACCTAACAAACACAATTTGCATATTGTATATTAGTGTTAGCTATAAAGTTATAAACATAAAATTCAAATTTTAAATGCTGTTAAATGAGGCTTGCAAACTTTCATGGCTTCGATTTGTCTGCAAAATGTTCAAGGTTTTTACAGGACCCTGAACGCAGGTTTTTGAATTCTTTAGCCAGCAAACTGTCAAAAAGGCTTCGTTTTGTTAGACTTGTGTCTTCTGTTAGGGATGATATGCACTGCCAGTCTGGCCAATCAGAGCCGTTACCTTGTGTAGTCTAGCCAGTGGGTGCTTTCCAGGGTAGATAACCATTTGTCATCAGGCACCGACATAGATGTGGAGATATCTACAAGTCAAAACAGAAAAAGAGCACCAGATCATATTCAGGCAGCATCATAAATACAAGTGCATGAAAGAAGAAATCAATTTCTGCAGTTTGGAGACTGAAGTTTTAAATACCTTTAAAATATTATGTATTCTCATCAATGTCTCACGAACGTCTCATTTGTTGAAAATCAGTAAATGTGGCACCTACTGGGTGTTTTAATACTGCTGTGTGGTTATTACTGCCAAAGCCACGATCAACGTATCAGACCGAATAACAATTTTCTCCCTAAAAGTGTAAAACGCACATAAATGCAAATGAACGGCCGGCTAAGATGATCCTCAGTTCAGACTAATTTTCTAATATAGTTGTGGTGGAGATGTACCAGAGTTTTCATTTCTACAGAATAATCCTCTGGCCTGTGAAACACTCGCACACAACGAGACAAAACACTGAGGTGACAAACGTGTGTAGTACTGTGACCTTTACACACTGTTCCTGTGCTCGCGTGTGCGTGTGTGTGTTTGTGAGTGTGTGCGAGTCAGAGAGAGAGACAGACAGAAAGATGGCTCAGCATTTCCAGTAGTTTGAGACCACTGTGGGTTCTGGCCTCTCTGCTCTTAAGTGGAATGTGCTGCCTGTGCTCATATGACAAAAGCACCAGTAAGGGCCGTCTCACAAAGAGTGTTGTGATCTGAGCAGGAATGCCCCGAACAACTATTTAAAACAGGAGAGAATGATCTGGAAACACATGACTTTAACTAAACTAAAGCAGATCACGTCAGGGTGTGATTTAAATCAAAAGACTGTTCAGGAAGTAGGAGAAATGCAGAAGCTTAACACGGAAATTCCATAGACTGCTTAGAAAAGACAGATGAAGCATTTTCTGCTCTGAATCAGAAGTGACAAACAAGAGGATGAACTCACCGAGACATGACTTGTTAAATTCAAGGTGAATAAAGCTTCATCTCCAATCTGCTTCAAAATGGGGCCATAATTTATGAAATGATAATCATGTATCAAATAAGTTTTTAACCTCCTAGGACCTGGCGTCCACATATGTGGACATCACATTTTGGGTTATTTAGACCAAAAGTCTTAGGAGGTTAAAGCAGCAACTGAGAACTCTTTAGAAAATTAGTTACTGAAGTCACAAAAGAAGTGACTCCCAGACTTCTATACAATCCATCCTCTTCTGCTTATCCTTTTCAGGGTTGCTGGCGGGTACAGGTAGACTGTGGGAGGAAGCCAGAGTACCCAGAAAGAACCCACGCAAACAAGGGGGGGAACAAGCAAGCCTGATGGAGGAATTGAACTCAGGACCTTCTTGCTGTGAGGCAACAGTGCTAACCACTGTGCTAAATATTGTCCTTTTTGGACCCTTCAGATCACACACCTGTCCTGACAGAGGTTTATATGAGCAGCAGATTATCAATAACGGCAGTTGTGATGCCTCCTTTCTCCTCTCTGTGCTGTGTGTAAACACACATTCAGGTGTGGACGTGTGCGTTTCTGTCCTTACCTCCCAGACAAAGGGCGCGCAGGCGGCTGTGTGCCAGCTGGATGTCGGCAGGCGAGGGCAGCTCCTCGCCCAGCTCCACCACCACACACAAAGAGGACTGGCAACCAAACAGGATCATCTCCAGGTTTCTACACAAGAGCACATCCAGCTGTTAACGAATGGCAACGAGCCTGCCGTACTTTGTGAAACATTTGTCACTGGCAGTGTAACATTTGTAAGCAAGCTGATATCGCTTTACATCATTGATGAGATTCACTTTTTCCAAAAAAACCTGAATGAATCATTTCTGAGCAATAAAGTAACCAAAAATATAGCAAAATGATACAAATTAAAACTCTTTTATGCAAATTTATATGTATATATTTTTCAACACTCCAATTTCAGAAAGTCTGAAAAATCTTGCAGTTACTTCATGGTTTGTGTTTACAGGGTTACAGCTATCCCCTCTTTCAGCAGCAGGCCGCTGGGACAAAAGGCTTCTACATACTGGAACATACAGAGCTCACAGGTCAGAGACTGAGGACACAAGGGGCTTTAAAAATAGTTATTAAAATCTTAAAATCTCATAAGTTCTCTTAGGCCTACGGGAGAGCAGTTAGCTCAGGTATTTGTCTGACACAGTGATGGGGGCATCCACACTGGTACGTTGTACTAAAGCTGTTGAGCATTTAATAAGGTGTCCATGGAGCTTCATTCATGCATAAAAACAAATGTCTATCAGCTGAATAATCAAGGAGGCAGAAAACTGAAATAATACACGCAAAATAATTAAACTGACCACTGATGGATGCCAACTCATTCCCTGAATCCTACATGACACCGTGTAATATTCTGTGCCGTGGAATTCAAACCGACAACATAGCATACGGATATAAATCTATGAAATGGCCCTTTGGGAAGCAAAGGTGCAAAGCAAACTATTATTTCCCCAGAAAGAAGGAACTGGTTCAAATGTCGTTTCAGCTTGGAGGGAAAAGTTGTACTGATTTTGCCAAAAGCTTCGCAGTTAATACTGAAAAATGACAAAACAGTTGGTGTAAAACGATTCTGCAACATATTCTGACCTCACACGTTAAACTGCAGCCTCATGCTTCTTTCACGATTTGCAATATTCACCTCAAAGTTCTGTTTCTCTCATTCGTTCTTTGTGTTCATTAATAGATTTTCTCGGGTGATAGAAATAAATTAACTGTGGTGCAAAGAAGACATTCATTTTCTGAAAAGTGTTTTTGGCTGACAGACGATAGGTTGTTAAACCTGTTATAAGCAACTGTGCACACAGGTGAGTTAAAGCAGAAGAAGGTTTTAAAATTATGAATCTGAGCATCTTCAAATGTAAATGTATCTAACAAGCCATGTGCAGACATTTTCATTAGTCTGTGAACCAAGTCTTCTTAGTCTGAATCTTCATTCTAGACTAAAGCTTAGGATCTGGAGTCCAGCAGACGACCTGTTATTACTTTACTGGAACCTGTACTTTGCTGTGTGAAAGTTACACCCTACAGCTCAGACTCAAGTGCGGGTGGTCAAATGTCGATGCACTAGAATCCATTTGCAAAGCATTGAACACACACACACACCTGATGTCATCTTTCTCATGGTAGATGTTATTCTGGAAGCTGGCCATTCGCAGTAGATCACTGCCTCTGGGATGTCGCCAACACCAGCGCTGTGACACAAAACAGTTTCACCCTCTTTAATAACACGTTCTTACTGCAGCATTCATCTTATAATTAGTCTCGCTGGAATGATAATAAGCAGCGAATACAGACACATGATTGCAGCTCAGAGATCATTCTGACATAATATATTAAAGACACTTGGGAAGCAGGCACCGAGTCTGAGGAATTTCTGTTTTTTCATTTGAGTTGCAAGAAAAGTTTTAAATGTTTCTCAAGGCAGGAAGATATCTGTGAAAATAGTGTTTCTGGGTGCTTTCTTGAGTTCTTGGACACAAATGTGGAATATTGTAACAGCATGCCCACAGCCCAGCTCTGCATGCGTTTGCAAAAAATCCAGCTGAATATTTTCTGAAGCATATACTTCCAAACACTTCCTAGAAATTGATGAATCACAAATGGCTAAGTGTTCATTTAAAACAAAACATGACTCCAGAACACTCACAGGGATGCGTCCTTCATTGAAGTGGGCGAAGCTTTTCTTCAGCTCGGTGTCTAAAACCTTCTGTGGGACCACGATGAAGCGAGGCAGGCTGACAGGAAGCAGAAAAAAAGTGCTCAGTTTTATTGACAAGATATAAATAGCAAATTTACAACAGCAGTGGAAGATGTATGAGTCATTGCATATAAAACAAATGTAAAAAACTTAGAGCACCATCCTTTGAGGCGTTTATCCTCGGCTTATGTTTGTAAAATGGTGCCGGGGAATCTTTCTCTTATCGAGGACGAGCAACATTCCTGAAATGTGCTGCTTTGCATACTAAAGAGGGGATTGGTGGGAAATGTGATATAACACTGACAGACATTCTATGTGTTTTATTACATTGCATACCTGGTTAGTGTTATGTGTGGTTACACTTGTGAATTTACCTGGTTGACATTTCAAAGCGGTCATTGACTGAGCTGACCCTCCAGCTAGTGGCTCCACAGCGTTCCAGCTCCTGCTCCCAGTCCGAGGCAGATTCAAACCAGTTCATGTGGGCGTCTCGGCGACGGTTGCTTAGAAACTGCTTCATTTCTGTAGGCGGGAAGTGATTGAAACACTCGTTTTGATGCTTGCGGCACTTTAAAGGTGCAAGATCAGGTGCAGTGTGATCATACTGTGACTGCTTTGAATCGTATTTTATACAAACACCACACTATTCATTTTAAAGGCAGGATTTAAACTTAATCTTAATGGGAGTCCAGCAGTGAAGCTAGTTATAATTTTACTGTTTAGCTTCTCTGGTATAAGTTTTTGCCTTTTTTATTGTGATATAAAGACCGGGCAGAAACTGAATTTTAAAAAGCACTGGCTGCTCAGCAAGCAGGCACGGCTTCTTAAGAAATCTATTCTGAGCTTTTGCATCCTTTTCCAACAAAACTCTTTTTGGAGGACAGGAGAAACTATTTCTCTGGGTCAGCCGCGGGAAAAAAACTTGGGATGCCTGGGACACATATTTCTCTGTGCAGAAGGTGAGATATGTTATCAGTCTTTCTTGTGTGCATTTGTTTAATCGCACAAAAACTACAGCACCAAGCTGAATATCATAAAGCTTGGTGGAGAACGGCGCATGGGCAAAGAGAGCGACCGTTTCATGTTGGTGTCAAACAGAGCGTGGACGCTGGCAGAGGTGAAGCTCTTCTTGTATTATTCAAAACACAAAGAACTGACCACACACTGGACACACTTGACCCATAGGGCAGAGGTGAACTGTAGGTCATCTAATGACTTGTTTCAGAGGGGGGCTTGCATTATTTATCCAAGAACTGGCATTCATCCTCAGCCTGGCCAGCCTAGCGTAGCTTGAATGTAGCACACTAAGCATACTATACTGTAGAGACAGGCTCAAATGTCCCTATATGGAGGGCGGGTGTTTAGAGCAGGCCTTTATTAACGACATGTGAATTGTGGCTCGTTTGCATTTGAAGCTGAGAAGCTTAATTAAGAAAAAAAGGGGAAAGAACATAAAACAAGGTTTAATCTTTCCCACAGCCACACTTTAAATCATTGTTAACATAAACTTCTGCTGAATCCAATGAAAGATTGCCTCACATATGTTTTCAGAGAGAGTATTTTTACTGTGGCATCACAGAGGGGAGTGTTTTTAATCTCGCCAACCACAGAGGATGTGAGTGTTATGTGTCATTATGGTCTGAACAGAAACCATTAAGGTTCTGGGTTCATTTTCGTCCCACTTTTAGGATCTGCAACATCAAATTCGGATGATGGAAATCGACAGGAGCAAAAATAGAAAAAAAAATGATAATGAGCTGAAGTCACAGGAGGGAAATGATAAAGTGTGATCACAGCTTTAGTACATTCTGTTTCGGGAGCTGGAATGGGTGAGAACCACACTTAGTCATGTGCTGTGCTTTAAATCTGTACAAGGGTGTCCTCACACATTCCTGCAGTGTTTCTGATTCACGACAGCATGTGATTCTCACTTTAACTGAGCTGTTGTTCCTATGAATATTCATTAGAGCTAAAATGTGCACAGAATGATAGACAGATTGTAATAAATACTTTAGATCATTGACTCGCAGTCATTTTAATATCATTACCATCCCAGAAGGCACACATGAGGCAGCAGTGCCCCAAGAAGCATTTCTGTGGCTGCATCCATACGGACGAGAACAAAACAAAGTAAGCTCAAAAGCATGAGTGTTATTAAACGGCTCCTGGGAGAGCCAACGGTTTACAGAATGACAGACAGGCTGCAATGGTGGAGATAAGATACCGTCTCTGTGCCAGGAAAGGAGTGGCCAGCTGTATACTTTAATCTACTCACCTACACTGCCGAGGGCGGCGTTCTGGAAAGATAACACAGACCCTGGTTTGGGAGGCTGGTAGGTCTTAGCGATGCTGTAGGTCATCTGAGGAGGGAAACCACAGTGAGTGCATCAACATGACAAAGGTCGTCAGCTTTCACCACAGTGTCTGATCACTGGGCTGTGGCATAGATCAGCTTCTCTAAGGATACATGCTTAGGCTAAGGAGACACCTCTTGGACTTGTGACTCAGGAGTGAGGCGGTCAAAAAGGAAGCAGACGACTCGCATGTCCCTGCAGTAAAGCACCAGCTCCTCCGGAGTGAACTTCAGCGAGGAGTTTGGTGTCACCAGCTTGGTCCTGTTTGGGCCCACTGAAACACAAGAGCAAAGATGCAAAGTTACATTTTAGATTCATAGACGACTCCAGAGCCCAGCGGAGTCCTGGAGTACAGAGTTTTAAATCAACCAAACTGAAATAAAACTTTATACATACAGCAAAATGTTTCCCATAGACTTAAATATTATTTGAGAAGCAAGGTATGTGAAAAGATGTCTCACTTTATTAAAACAGTGGTAGTGATGGTAGTCCATCAGACTGCACCAGTATGAGAGCACCAGAATCGCCAGGCAACTCAACTTTCAAAATAAGAGTGGATTATCCACTGATGATAAATCAAAAATATAAAACGTGTCCAATACTCTACATATAATCCCTGTGAGCCCTTATACACAACAGTCCTCCCCACCTTCTATTCCAGGCTAGGCTTTGTGAGGGGCAGCCAATCGGCTGGCTTAAACAGAGGGGGCTCTGTTTGAAGGGAGAGGAACAAATGCTGCTTGTTTGACACAGAGAATGAACTGAGGGGCTGCAGCAAGGCTCAGTGAATGACAAATAAGGATTATTGTGAGTTGCGATACACGCAAAGACTTTGTGTACCAGGATGAAAGCATGAACCTGGAAATGAGCATCATCAGTCCCCTTTAAGCCCTTTTGAATCAAAGCCAATTTTTTTGCCAACTTCCTGACAGCGATACTGATAAAAAGAAATATCTCAGTTAACAATCTGCACATTATCAGACTGTTCTTTGAACTTATTTTTAGTAACCTTTGCGTCATCGTGTTCACAGTAAGTGACATGATAGACAATTTATCTATCCCGTGACTGGAAGTCGTATAAAGGCAATAATTTACCAAATAAACATCAATCAATAGCATGAATGGAAATGCTTTTGGAAGCCATGAGTAAAAAGGAAGTTTTACTCACCAACAACAACTTTCTCTATAGATGCCAAAGCCACATCGTGGTCTCCTAGTAGCACTGGGTCTGCATTGTCCTGCATCATAAATATCATTCAAAGAAATAAAGTTCCCATGATGTCAGATGCACTTTAAACATTTTCAAAGGTCATTCTTTTAAAACAGAAGATAGAAACACACTGTTAACACAAACATCTGTATGTTTTAGTGTTTATTCAGTGCAGCGTAGGGACTCACGTCAGGTTTGGGACTGTCCTGGGGCACAAAGGCCACTCTGAAGTGAGTACAGAAGAGGGTCCCAGACAGCCAGCCTCTTCCTTCCCTGGCAGTCAACTTCTTCCTCACCATAACAGCTCTCTGAAGTACACACTCGCCTAAAGAGGACATATGACTGTTATAAGAATTCATCGACGATACACATCAAGCAGAAGTTTCAGTATTGCACATGTCTAACCATGACTGTGTCCTCTCCTGCACACATAACAGGAAGTATACAAAAGATAAACAAGAAGTATGAAAGAGAGTGGGCTGCAGGGAGTGGGTGTAACAACATCCTTAAACTACAAGTTACGTCCTTGAATTGTTGCAAGTCCTTGACTGGATGGACAGAGAAGAGCAACGAATACAGCGACGCTGTACTGAACCCTGCAAAGCCTGAACCATGAAATAGTCACTTTTTTTAAACCAAAGTGTTTATTGAACATTCTGACAAATCAAAAAAAGAAAAGAAATGAAATATGAATTTGCATATATGAGTTTTAAGTTGTATCTCTTTTGGTACATCTGAGATTTTGGTTCAATTTATTGGTTAAAAAAAAAATGACGCAGATTTTTTTTTCCAAGCACATAAACAATCATTTTAACCACAGGTACGGGCCGGCATTACCAAAGCAATTTTCTTTAAAAATCTATTTCTGCTCACATAACACAAAACAATTGTCCAGAGGTCATCTGCAAATAACCTTTAATTCTACAAGCAAAGACCTGCAAGAGAAACAGCTTGGGAGCACAGGAAGTGATGGTGTTTGGATATCATCGACAGGCCAAGCAAATCCAAGTAAACAGTACTATTATTACCACAATATACAACTGCAAGTGTGTGCTGTGGATACCTTTATTCCCTTTAAAGAAGACAAATTACACACACTCACAATTTAACATTTTAATTGTGTGTGATAACGTAGATACCTGTGTGTGTCTGTACGTACTCAGCTCAAACTGTTTTCCAACATGGCTGCAGTACAGTAAGTTACTGTCAAGTTGCTCTCCATTTGTTTTGAACATGTTGCCTCCAACATTTGTTACTGTGTGCAGTACGATGAGCTGCTATATTTATCTGATGCTGTGAAATGCAATTATAGAGGCTGTTAATGTCATTTTGGGGCATTTAAGTTTTGTATGAAAATCTGAAAGAAACACGACCTGCTTCAAAAGGTAGTGCATCCAAACAGAAGCAGCAAGATTTTTTGCTAGACTGCAAATGTCTAAGATAATGTAATGACTACAAGTTTTAGAAAAGAAAAGAAAAGAAAAGACCTGCAAAGCCTACAAAACTGCCTCCACCTGACAGTACGATCAAAACAAGACACCACAGGGGCTTTTTTTTTATTTTTATTTAAACAGATATGAATATAGGTGCACCTTGAAATGTCAGTGTGTCAAAAATGTTTAAAACCCGGATCTACAATTTGAGGGGATCTTTAGTGGCAGCTTAAATCTCTGTATGTGTAGACTAACTGTTGGCTTCCATGCGCGCACACACACACACACACACACACACACACACACACACACACACACACACACACACACACACACACACACACGGAAAGTCTGGAATTTTCACTCTATTATCTGAAAATAACAGTAGAGTCAGACTCTGAGTCACACACTACAATATTTCACAAACACTTGAATTCTTTCACAACAACAAGATTCATTTCAAAATTATTTTCCATCCATTCTCTTCTTTGCTTTGTGAAACGTTCAAGAACAAGATGATGAACAATAGAGCTGAAACAAGTGTGTGCAGCGATTTTCTCAGCCCAAAAGAAAAAGCGAATACAAAGATGGGGCGGTGCATGTTTTGGCTGTTGGCTATGGTCACATGATTGAACTTCACTGGTTGCTTGAACTAAGCCAAAGTACTTAAACATGTTTTTGAATGTTAAACATGTTTGACTTGACTTCAGAACTCTGATCGTTATAGCCATTTTGTCCCTTACACGATCAGGATGAGAAGCGTGAACCACTACATCAGAAAACCTTCTGCATTTTTACTGCATCACTGGACAAGTCGTTCAGTGCAACACAGACAAAAGGTCTGCAGGAATCATCCCAGGAAAGAATGTTTTTCCAGCTTTGATAACACATAACATCCTAAACAGTGTACTTATGTGTGCTAGTAATCCTGTTAAGAATGTCTCTGGGTAAATGGAATGAAAGAAAAGAAGCGTCTGAAATTCCAGGACAAAGTTCCAAAAACAAAACTTTTCACCCACAAAAGTCTTTCACACACAAACACAGATGTGCAGAAACACTCCAAGAAAACACAAAAGAAGAACAAAGGAAAACCATTTCTCACACACACACACACACACACACACACACACACACACAACAGTCTACCACAGGAACACAAAGCCTCTGCCAGTTAGACTGTGGGTTTCCATAGCAACAGGGTCTGGGATTGGGTAGACGTGGAGAAAATGGTCTTTTTGTCCATGACAAAGCAAATGTTTTCATTTCATTCAAAAGACAATTTAAAAAAAAAAAAGATGGGGGAAGACCAAACTGAAAAAAGAAAAACATGCTGAGGAAACACTGAATTCCTTCTCGGGATAATGAAAGGAACTGCAATAACACGGCCCTGATATGAAAAATGACAGCGGAGACGTTGGCTGTGTTTAATGAATGTCTTGGAGCATACCAAAGCACAAACAGGAAATGGACATTTCTTTTCCCTTGCACATAAAACCCTTATTTATGCTGCGAGAGAAAGAAAAAGAAGACAAGCCATAATTTGCTGATTGCGCAAGAGGAGCTTAAATCTTTGAGTATGCCCTGTGATTATGCTTATGCCCTTTAGCCTTTAAAAGCATCCATTAAAAACCCTCTAGGCTGGGCTTATCAATTAAACCCAACCACACATGACCCAGCTACAGAGATTTAGGATTCTTTGGGTAGTGAACACGAGTCTTTAAAAGAGACAATCTGGGGTTTTGCATGCCTCTTTTTAATATCACTCCAGGGAGCAGCAGAGCCGAAAATATTCGTGTAGCTGGAAGATTTGAGACGCCTGCAGAGAAAGGAGAAGAATTTGCATTCTCTATTGAGATTTAAAAAGTTTGTGTAAGCAGGTGATTCATCCCAGCATGAGTCAGCTACACAAGGGAAGGTGTTTATGAGACAGTTTAATCTAGTAGTCTTTTATGCTCTTCCTGAATAGCTCCAGGTACAGTTTTACAACTGCTGTAACAACTTGTAGCAACTTTTACGTTTTTTAGAAGTACAAAATTCATCAATTTACATTAAAAATTACAAATCATCATTATCGGTATTGGATACTTAGGGGATTTTGTGTGGTTTGCTGAAAACTTTCATTCAGTCTGTAACAGTTTATACAAGCCAAGAAAAGAGTCGATGTAAGTAACAAATGTCCTAAAAGAACAGTTAAACCTGGGTTCAGACCTTCGACTTAACCAGCTTGAAGTCTAATCACATAAAACAGAAGACATAAAAACATAATTCAACAAGCTGGTAGCGACAATTAATGAGTATCCTGTTAGTGCTATGGACAGTTGTCAAGTTGTCTGCGAGTGAGTGATGCATAACTACTGAAAGGAAAGGCAAAAAAATACTTGCAAAACTAGTGTGGTGTCATGGTCATGCATCCATCAATCCTCCCAGAACTGAAAATTATGCTACAGTAGTGCCGTAAAGTAAGTACCACAGACTCAACTGTTACAATGTCCAACTTTAGCATTAAAAATCAGGTTTACAGCAGGTTAAAAAAGAAAAACTGTTTTCACTTCTATGGATAGTTTCTCCCCAACACACAGAAAGCTGTAACTCATTATTGTCTGTTAGGTCTCATCTCCACTAATTAGAGTCCCCGAACTCGACCTCTACATTTTCCATGATATTAGTGCCTATGAAAGCATTATATTTTTTTAAATGGAAACGTTTGGTTAGTGTAGGTATTGATGAAATTATAGTATTGTATTAGTCTCTTAGCACTAATCTGTTGTATTCGCTCAGTTTACTGAGGCCTGAGCTGGATCCGTTCAGTGCTAAGACTTAAAAATCTATCCTGGGCTCCTCGTGATGTCTCCAAGACTGAGAGCGAAAACTAGAAAACTAGGAGGGGAAACTAATTTCATATGCTTCTACCTGCAACCCGTTTCCTTCGATAGCAATATCTCATTATTGTTGCTGACGGTGGAACAAAAGCTTCGCATTCTGGCTCAACTCGATCTTCAAAATGAAGGTTCAGCACAAACATGCCAGTCCAGCTCACTTTTCACCTTGGCATCCCAAATGAATGAATGAGATCCTCGGATACATAAAACTCCTCCGCCTGAGGCAGCATCCATCTCTTTGCCACTCCGCTCCACCCTTTTTTTTTTTTTTTCTATCAACTGGTTTCGTAAAATTGAAATTCCCAGAAGGAAAGTCAGACAGAGATGGAAACAGACTATAAAGAGTTGAGACTCTGCCAGGTGTCAGGCCAGCTGTGCGTCATGTAACAGACAAATATCATTAAAACTGTTTGATGGCAACAGCAGCTTTACACATTCCAGGTGAATCAGTCTTTGAAAACATTATAGGAGAAAGAGCTCACCAAAACAAAATGTTGGGTTGGAGTTTGGACGCTCAAGGCCAGTACATATTCAATAACTCAGACTATTCTCAGAGCAGAAAAACATTCAGTCCAAACAGGAAACAGTTTTTGACTGTCAGGATTTCTCACATTGTTGACTGAGTACAGGATGTGTTAATTTAGCAACATACGGGGCTTTCCTTCACGCTAACTTCAGTTTAGATGAGAGAGAACGACGTGGAGGATGAGAAAATACAGCTGAGATGCATGTGAACCATGTGTGTTTTATTTGTTTTCATGCACATTTGTTTCTCATTTTCAGCTGGGACGCATGCAGAGTGAAAGGTTTCTGTCCTCTTGAACCAACAGGGAGGATAAGCTCAGGTTTGGTTATATCTGTGGAAAGAGTGGTATCCGTACTGACAAAGAGAAAATACTGGACACAGAAACAATCCTCAGCCTCCCAGTGTCGGAAAACTTCCTCTTCCGTGTGATAATGTGATAGTGATCGTGGTGAAAAATCCTTTTATCTTTTTAACTGTTTTACTGAAACATCCATCTAAAGCAACGAACACAAAGAAAATTTAATACCTTTCTCAACATCGAGATCGAAACCCAAGTATGCAAATATCGATGCTGAGGTCTCTTGTCCATCAATCAACAAGCTGTAAAGCTGGTTGACAGCCTTTAAATCCCACAGTAACATTAGACTCTGGAAAGAGGGGATTGTGAAGATGCTCTGAAGGGGGTCCTGGCCTCTTGGCTTTGTGTGTGAATGGACAGTATCTCCCCCCTTTCCCCAGCCACAGCATTGAAGCGGTACATGATCTACCTATGGCTGCTGAGCTGTCCTGACCCGTTTAGGCCTCCTGCAGGCCGGCTCGGTTTCTGAGGTCCTGTGTCCTGGTGTCACATGAGAACACCATCGATGTCTCATGCTGCCCTTTAACTACTGACAGAACAAGACAATGTCTGCAAATATATTTTGGATTCCACAAACTGCTTTTTCAGCTCATCAATGCGTCTGGCTTGAGAGGACACATATTTAAGACCCTTTTTAATCACAGCTTGAGACGGGCTACAAAGTAACAAAAACATCACTGTGCTGGTGGCATGAGACCCAATGAGACGGTTTTAACATGAGGAGGGTTGACAAATGAGCCATTCTTCTGAAGAGTGTCTGCATGTATGCATTCAAGCAGGGAGAGAGAAAGAGCGAGTCGACGGGTGCAACGTGAGCCCCTTCACTCAGATCGGTAACACTAACTCATGATTTCTTTGTCTGAAAGTCAACTTGTTCTCACAAATTGCCTCAACACTTTCTCTACAGAGGATAAATTCCCCTGCCTGAAATCCAAGTCTGTAGTTTTAGGACAGAAAAAAAAAATTAGCTAATTTAGATCTCAATAGAAAAAGAAAAAAAATCATGACAAGGCTCCAAATACATATCTGTCTTCTGTCTATTAATATAAGGCAGGTTCTTGTGGACAGCTGTGTTCCTAATCTGGCTGGAATGAAGGTGGAGAAGGAGAAGAAAGACTTCAGAGAACAGTAAGATGCTGCTGGAGAAGGAGATGAAGTTTAAAGCCAGCAGGGGAAAAAATGTGCAGGAGAGACTTTCGACATTTCACAGTGAAATGCTAACGGCTAAGAATAGACTTGTGTGCGTGCGTGCGTGCGTGCGTGCGTGCACATGTGTGCCGTCAACCATTTGCAGTGTCCGGTGAGTGTTTGCTGAAAACACACTCAGTGCTGGAAAACAAATTATGCTGGCTAGATGAATTAAGGAAGTGTGTGTCTTTAAAAAAAGAAAAAAAAGAAAAAAAGAATGTGTTGTGTTTGTGTGTAAGGTCAGTGGAAGCGCACAAAGTCACCGGACACCATCAGGAACACCTGGCTAGTGCAGGGTTGGACCCCCTTTTACCTTCACAGCTACTTTAGTTCTTCGTGGCACTGATTCAACAACGTTCTGGAAATATTTATCAGAGATTTTGCTCCATGTTGGCATGACAGCATCACACAGTTGCTGCAAATTTACTGGCTGCACATCCGTGATGTGAATCTCATGTTCCATCCCAAAGGTGCTCTGTTGGACTGAGATCCAGTGACTGGGGAGGCCATTTGAGCACAGTGAACTTACTGGCATGTTCAATAAACCATTTTGAGATGGTCCGAGCTTCGTGACATGGCACTTTACCTCCTAGATGCAGCTATTGGGCTGTGTTGTTTAAATTATGCTTAAATGGTAATAACGGGCCCAAAGTGTGCCATGAAAATATCCCAGACACCACCAGCAGCAGCAGCCTGAACCACTGATACCCGGCTGGATCCATGCTTTCATCATCTGAATGTCGCAGCACAAATTGAGACTCATCAGATCAGTCAACGTTTTACCATCTTAGTGGTAGCCTCAGTTTCCTGTCCTTAGCTGGCAGGACTGGTCTTCTGCTACTGTAGCCTGTCCGCCGTATTCAGAGATGCTCTTCTCCATACTTTTATAAGAAGTGATTGTTTGAGTTACTGTTACCTTCCTATCTGCTGAAAGCAGTCTTGATATCCACTTTTGACCTCTGGCATCAATAAGTGATCAGAGAACTGCCGCTCACCGACTATTTTCTCTTCTTCTGACTATCCTCTGTAAACAAGATGGTTGTCTGGGAAAATCCCAGTAGTTCAGCAGTTTCTGAAATACTCAGACCTGCCCCTCTGGCACCAGCAACCATACCACGTTTAAAGTCTCTTAAATCACCTATATTCCTCATTCTGATGTTCAGTTTGAACCTTAGCAAGTCCTCATTTTCCACAGTGATGCATGCACACGCACAAGACTAAAAAAAGACCTATATAAAACCTTTCACTGCTATCAGACCAGCACAGATGAGTTGTCAAACCACACCTATATTCAACTGCAACCTTTATACTGACCTCATTTACACACCAGTTTCATGGTCACTTCCACCACATCAGCTGTCCCCAAGGCCCCACTTGGTTACAGTGACACACATATACAGGAAAACAATAAAACAGAAAATAGGGTTGGTGCAGTATTTAATATGTGTTTATACTCAGGATAAATATACTTTTATACTAGGAGTTACACATAGGTTAAAAAGTACTTGATAGGGGTTTAAGTTTATTAGACCTGTGGTTCAGGTCATTGCTGCTGTTAGCTTTAGCAGCTTTGTTATCGCGCCTTTGAAAAATAAAAGGAGCAAAATGACAAAAACCAAGAAGAATTGGACAAAACATTCCACACACACTGGACCTGAAAAGGGTCAAACAGGATTCCTGACCTCATAAACTCCCAAACAGCTCACACATGCAAACACATTTATACTCAGTCTGCTCTGGGATGCTGAGCTGGGAGAAGCTGCTGATACGCAGCGTTAAAGATTAGCCTGCGTCAGATCAAGGAACTGTGGTCTGCTGCCATTCTTGTGAAAACCTCCAGTGCTGACACAAGAATATGAGCAGGCCTTGGCTCAGGGAATAACCCACACTGTATACCGGCAGTCCTGCACTGGTCAGCAGATTATCCCTCGGGAAGAGGCTTGACCCCTGGTAAACCTAGAAGGCTAAATTCTCTCCACAGCAGGAGTTTTACCAGTCGAGGAGGGCACAAGAAAGTGATTTCAGGCTGACACGTGTAAGGTTATATCTCCAAAAACATCTGATATATATATAAAAAAGAAGAAGAAGTGTAATATGCAACACTTGTGTTGTGAAAGGGTTAAATTCCTGTGTAAGTGCACCATAGATCAGTCCCCGCTGCTGAAACCCATGTGACACAAAACTCTCTCTACACTGCTCAGCATGAGCTGAAACTCACAGGCACCATCACTGCTCCCAAATCACTGACATCACAGCAGCTTTAAGGACGAGGGGCTTTATCTTCATCAGGAACTGATTTACATGTGCGAAACTAAAACACTTCCTGCTTCCCTCTGACCACATTTCATTCGACAATAAAGCCACCTGACTTTCTGATTTCATCTAATGTATTGTATTATTCTTCATAGAGGTTTACAGATTTCTCTCATGTGTGTTTCAAGCTTTTCCACTGCAGATGTTTTCCTACATCAAAGGCAAAGCACCTGCTGTGGCATTCCTCCATCCGGCGGGGCTACAAGTGTAATTTGGAAATTTTAACCCGAAGAGAACAATGAAAGCAGCAGCAGCTTTATGTGGAGATATTTTTACTGACCTTGAAGCTACGGGGAAAATCATTGTGGAGTTTGTGCTGACTAAATTGACAGAGATTTTAATCAGTCCAAAGCAAGACAAGAGCAAATGACGAGTATTCAGCAGATTTGAGGTGAAAAACATAAATGAATAAACAGAGGAGAACACGGGGAGGGAAACATGTGGTTCGGATTTAGGCTTAATGTTGCAGGTGTTTCTTTTTTTTTTTTTTTTCAAATCATAGATACAAAACAAGTCCAGGAAAGAGCCTGTATGTAAAAGATGGAAGGCATCACAGTGACATCATTTACTAGTCAGTGATGTACGCATTATGTAGCATCAAGCTGACACATCCAATTTTGTGACTCTAAAAATGAGCAAAACTTCAAAAGTGAACTTTATATTTTATCCAAAATAATCTGAAACTAGTGACTGGATCCAAAATTTAAACACAGGGGTACCCCCCTGTGTTTTATCCAACTTCCAAACACATTTGCAAAGGAAAACAGAGCATCTGCTTTATAAAACAAAACCAAACAAGGAAAATTAATGCAATGTTTGTTTTTGTAAGTGCTAAAAGCCAAAAATCCTAATTGGAAGTCAAATCAGATTACTTGGCCATCCATAGTAGTGACTATTTCAATGATGTCTTTATACATAACTACAAAATCAGTTTGTAAAAGCATAATCTTACCTGGTAGGCATCGGAGCCCAAACAGATCTCGACTCCTCGCGTTTACCCCGGTCTGACTCAGCATCCTCTCCTGAAGGCAAAGACAGCAGACATAAACATCATTTAATAGCAGGAAAGCCAAACAAGCTCTGTACAAATGTAAAAATATACCTGCACGTATGAGGCTCAACGCATTTTATATTTAACCCCTTCATTAGTTGAAATGAACCTTTGTCCCATATTTGCTCAGATAACCAACCAGCTCCTCAGCCGACAGAGTTCATCAAATCAGATAAGCAAATAACCCTCGTAACCAACATTTTACAGAGACCCTAAACACCACACTGGCAATGAAAGTTTTGTACTTTTGAAATGAATAATCTATTTCTGACCTCGACCACAAACTGTTTACACGAGAAATCCAAATGCAGACAAAACAACAGAGAGTCGACTCATGGTGGGAGCATCGCGTCACCGCCGGCCTTGATTACATTTAAACCATGGCTCTGGCCGACGCCCTCATTAAAGTCTGACTCTCAGTCTCAGTGGACTTGTTTTCAAAGACAAAGAAACAAAGCCAACCGCACAAAGTCCCATGATTCTTAATTTCCATGTTGCTTTTCTGTTTGTTCCTGCTTTCTCTGGTCTCACGTACTTGAGCAGGACTGGGAGCAGAATCCAAGCCCACAGAGCCACTGAGGTTTCTATAATCAGGCCGTGAGCTTACTAGCACACATGCTTCCACTTAACTTTGCTACTAACCCCCCTTTGTGAAGGCCATTTACATTTATCGCCTTAAGAGCCCATAATAAGCCGAGGTCTGCAATGTGAGAGGATGGTATGATTATACAGGTGGCAAAGAAAGCTTTAAAATAGTACAGAAACAGAGGAAAGGCCCACATTTACATTGCAGAGCCTCAGATTTCTCTCCAAACACTTCTGGCTGCGTTTGGCGCACAGTGAAACTATTAATCACCGTTTAATGCACCGGCTTTATCGTGAAAAGACTCCGAGTCAGCAAGGAGGCGCGAACAATAACAATGAATCCACTCAGTCGCCTGTGTTATGCTAACAATTTTGCAGTGTGGTGAATTCTGTTTTAGCAGCCTGCTCGTGAAAACCTGACGCTGTAAGCTTTGTGGGCCTTCATGAAAAGAAGAAACTGGGAGCGCTTAACAAAGAGGACCTTTGCTCCCTGTAAAGGTTGTAAAATCACACATCATGGCTCTGACTTTTCTGTCTTTCTGTGAGAGCGTCTGGCTGTCTCTGTAGTAAAAAACCCACAAATTGTGCTGCTTGGTACCGATGCTTTTAAATCCATGTGTATGTAACATGTGTGCACGGCTCCATGTTAGCCTTTGGGGGTGTGGCTACGAACGCTTACGCGACATATTGTGTTTTTAATCGAGGCAGTAAATCTGTGTGAACTTACACAGATTTACTGCGTTAACAGAAACATATTGTGGAAAAACTGGTTAGAATATTTTTATTACAATGCTGGTGATTTGACTTTGTGGGGATAAACTTTGCTTACGTCACAGAAATCTTTGCCTTTCCCTGTTATTTTTGGCCATTTCACCAACAACAGTTTATTATAAGGCTTCAATTAAATTAAAACCCAGTCCTGGGGCAGACCAGAGCCTCTTTTGGTGAACACTAAAATGTGTTGTGTTTATACCAGAGTCATCACTGCCTGATTCAAAATGGGCCTTTGGGAGGCCCATTTATCCGTTTTACCCTTTTCCTGTTATTTCTGGTCATTTAATAAAGAAATATTAAATTTATACCTCAGCTAATGAAGCCTCACATGGTTTTTCACTACTTTTTTAAGGTAAGTAAATGAAACCTGTTGCTTGTCTTATTGCCAGGCTTTTCCTGGCTCAAACTGAGTGCTTGGGGAGTTGCTGTGCGTGTAAGCGCAACTGTTTTCGATATAATCAAGTCAAAGAGTATTTATTATCGGTATTGTTTTGATTAACATGCATGTTCCTATTATTTACAAAAAGGTAAATATTTTGATCACAGCTGTGGTGTTTCTTCCTCAGGAAACCCGAAACCTTTTGATGAGCACTGACATTTCTTCAGCAGGAAAAACTCCTGCGTGTTCACGTTTACTGTAGCTCTTAACTCACAAAGCTTTGGTGACGTTTTGAAAACAGAACAATAAAATACTACGAGCACTTAATGATGTCAAGTTGGCAAATTTCTTGCTTTGAAATCAAAATCCAGACTCTTAATTCTCTAATAAAACAACAGGAATCAGCTAATTGCAGTTCTCCCTGCAAATATTTTCCAAAAGATCACAAATATGATTATTTTCAGCCATTTTACGAGCTAAACTAAAATGAATAAAACCGTCTGCTAGGAGACCTCGCTAGAGAAAAACAAAAGTTAGGACACTAAAGTTTTTTACAAGCCTTCGTTTGTGCCAGAGCATTGTTCATTTTTTTTTCCATCTGGCTTTAAAATGTCTGCACATTCTTTCTGTCTCTCCATCAACACCCACAGAAAACCCACAGCTGGATTCCTTATTCCCCTTTAAATACATCAAAGATATTCCTTTATTTCTGAAGTCTACATGTCCTCACCGTGAAAGGCGAGTAAACTCACTTTAATAACACAGCAAAACACAAAGGTGAAGCGCAGGCTGTGATACGAGAGCAGAGGAATGAATGATTCCCACTTTTAGAACATGTGAAATGCAGAGAATTTAACCTTCACAAGCAAGTTTTGCACAACCAAGGCAAATCAGGAAGAGATAAGGAAAACTGAGATAATGTCTACTTCAACTTAAACATACTTTGACCACAGTAAGGCCGCCCTTAAATCTCGGACTCACGTGTCACTTAAAAACCACATTTCCAGGGCCGTGTTTCTGCTGACATGTCACTTTTGCTTTCATTGTGTGGCTTTTGAATACCCTACTATATCACTTTCATTGCCCACCCCCACCCGTCTCCCTCTCTGCCCCACTTTTGCCCTCCTCAAACTCCCTCCCTCTTACCCTCGGGGACTGTGGCCAAGGCTTATTGCAGTTTCCATTGCTCATGGCTTCCCCTTGCTACTGCAGCCAGACTTCTGCAGTAAGCGTGCCTTGTTCCTGGGTCTGGAACAAACTTCTCTTTCCCCAAACACGTGGCCAAAATCACGAGGGAACAAACTGATTTTTTTGGTAGACATACATCTCATCATGTTCCATTTTCATTCCCTATATTTAAACTGCTTACCGCATCTTAAAAATTATTTTAATTTGCATCACTCTGAGGAGTCTCTGCTTCACCAAAAGTCTTGAATGGCGATCTAACCAGTCCAAAAACAATGATGTTGAACTTAAATATCCTCAGTTGGTGGAGAAGGAATTTTATTTGCAGTCTTTTACCAAAACATACAGTTAAAATTTGGACTCTATTGTTAATATGAACAATCCTGGGTCTATTTTGAAAGCTACCCCCACTGTGTAATGCCTGGCTTATAGCACACACACACATTAGCTTTTAGCCACCATTCTCCCACAGCCTGTTTATTTATATTGTGCTTTTCATTTCCTTACATGAATGAGGGAAGTCACATGGCATTGTGACTCGGAAGGAAAAGTCAGGACGTGATGCAGTTTTGCTAAACAGGGACCACTTTGAAGTGTTTTTCTCGGCAGACATAAAACAGAACGTTGGATTTGCTTTAGAGCTAGACCTGTGATATTTTACTGTAGATGATACCACAGAAGCAAAAGATCTGATAGAATCACACTCAAAAGGAAAAAGTTCAAGGGCAACCAACCTCTGTGGAAATGCACCAAACCTTTACTAAATGCTGACAAACAGCAGAATTTCAGCCAAAGCTCCATTTGATCTTAATAAAAGGAAACACAGAAATTAGAGAAACTGTTTATTAAATATATTAAATTATACATCAATATTTATCAATCTGGGGCATTCTAGTGGTTAATATTTAATATTTAATGTGGAAATTTATGCATCAGCCTATAGCGAACATCCAGTTTAACCCATTTCTGTAGCTAACCTTGAAGCAATCATTCTAAATCTTTTATCATGACTGTCTGCTTACAAGACTTTATTATATATATAAAAACACTGTCAGTGTAGACATAAAAACACTGATAATAGCGATGTGTTTATGGTGTCCCTGCACCAGGAATGCATTTCCTACATCAAACAGCGGCCCCCACAAAGCAAGTACCATAACAAACCATATGCATACAATTGGATGCACTGTCAAAGTCCTCCCACAAGCAAATCTCACAATTCAGCAGTTGTTTTGCTTCACCAAGCCCAAGGCCCACTTACTGAGCTGGGCCAACCAATTTAATTTTTATTCAAATTGTGACTTATTTTTCAAAATCATTATTAAATCAGGATAAATTTGTTCCTTTTCTGCACTCACGAATATGAAGCTCTTGTCTTTTGAATCAAACCAACTCCTTCCCTTACAGCAACACCTCCATCCTTCCATAACAGCTCAGACTCACTCACAGTTTAGTAGAGCTCAGGCTGGAAAGACGATCTTTCCACAGAACAAATAAATTCCAAGAAACGTTTCATTGATTAACCTGTGATCAGGATCATTAAGGCAGCAGCTGCCTCTGACTCTGTCTCCAATATCAGCTACATTTAAACTGAGATTATGGTTTTTGATGTAACTGAGCAGCCCAAGAAAGACCAACAACTTTAATTTCAACCGTCACAGGACATTTTTTTTTTACCATTAATGGGACGGTGACTAAAAAATGTTTGACGCTTGACTTGTGGCTGATGTCCAGCCCTGATGTCCGGTGCACTTCAAAATGTAACGCTAATTTACACAACGGATACAGTTAGCCAAGAAAGCGATGATTACACATCTTTACTAAGATCATGTGCAGATATGCCCTGACACTGTGGTGAACTCTGGAGCTTCGATCAAAGGTTAATGTTAAATGTTTCCAGCTATTGGTTGTACTTTGGAAAGAACTGCAGGTTGGTAATTGGTTTAAACAAACCATTGTGTCTCCACTACGATTTGTAATGTGTCTTGAACTTTGACCCTCAGCTTGAATAAAAAAGAAAAAGAACACAGAGATGGTCTCTCACTATATCTGCCTCTACATTATTCCCGTCTGGCTGTGGCAGATTGTCAGACAATGACACACTGTCAGATCGGTACGGTGAGGCTCAAAGGTCACACGAAATGAAAACAGTGCTTTGGTTATGATGGGAGAGCAGAGCAGTCAACAGATTTGTGAGATTAAATGCCAACTTTAGACAAACACTGATAGTCCTCGACATTTTACCAGATCAATAGGATTCACCTCTTAAGTCACCATCACCGGTATGCCACTAACTTAGCAATGATCAGATACCAGGTAACTTCTGACGACTTAACCTCTGAGCACAGCAATCACAGGATCCTTCTGTGGAGTCAGCAGATACACTTCCTGTTCCATGCTTCAGTCATAGGTTTGAATGAAGTACGAGAAAATAATCCATCCATCTATTTTCTCCCGCTTATCCACTTCAGAGTTGTTGGAGCCTATCCCAGCTACCATAGGACAGGGACAAGTTACCTATGTTAGCAACAGCTGGGCTAATGAAGAGAGACAGACAACCATTCGCACTCACATTCACACCTTTAATTAAAAATGATCAATTAATCGATCCACACTAATGAATTAATAACTGAGAAGAGGAAAAATGACTCAGACAATAGCTCTTAGTTACATGACTGAATCTCTGCAAACACGTTTGTCATGTGCTCATCACACTGAAGGATTATCTGCACGCAAGAAAAACCCACCCAAATGGACTGATCAATCAATACATGGACTAAAAGCAAAACCAGAAAGCCTCCAGTACCAAAAACATCTCTCTGTGCAGATATCTGTTTATAGAAACCAGACAAACATGAACAAACGACAGAAGCAGCACTGTCACAAGCCCTGAATGAAATCTGACAGCAAATTTCATCAGTCGCTACACTTCCTGTCAGAGGATCCCTGACAACACTCTGCATTTAAGGGAGGGGAGGGCTGCATGGCCACTAGACAGATGACTCGGTGACTTAAAGGTTATAAGTCTGATGCGCAGCGGCCAGCGTGCCCATCAGCAGCACCACTTCCTCCGCCTGGTCTCTGCAGCACTCTCTCGTCTCTCTCTAGCAGATTAATGTCTCAAATGGCTTAAATTAAATACCAGCGCTGGATATTGAACATTATCCAAGTGTGACAGTTCACCACCCGTGTGTGACATTATCACAGTCACTCCATACAGTCAAAGAGACAAACGACCGAGCCTCTACAGGCCAAGCCTCTCCGTTAGCGAATGGTGCCGCTAGTTAATTATCACCCAATGCCAGATCAATACCCCTTCTAACAGGACCATAAATCTGCTGTGGGGTCAAGAGGAACCCATTGTTACGCTCTGTTTAAGCCGTGGGAGCCTCTGCAGCACAGAGGCTAGTGATGAATGTGTTGCCGGGGCCCCGTGGGAGCGGGTGTGGGTGACTGTACTGCTTTGGTCCACTTCTATCGGGGCTGAGATCTTAAGCCACTCTGAATAGCGCTCAGATGATCCGTCCTCTGGCATTTTTGATTCTGTCGAGCTTTGTGGTGTGTGCCTTTCATGCTGACTGCTTCAAAGCTGGCTGGGAGATGCAGATAGAGTGAACTCAGGGGGAAATGCGCAGCCAAAACAAGCTTGAATATGCCTGCTATTCTGTCAAGATGCAGGCCTGCGCATCCTTGTAGCATCTAAGCGCTGCTGTTGTTTTCTGTTTCACTGAGCTGAAACTGAGACTTTAAACTAGAGGTGAGGGAGCTTTTTCAAATCTGTGGAATGATTAAATTCACTTTAGAAATTCACAAACTACTCCTACATTTAAGTCTTCCCACATGGAAAAGAAATAGTAAAAACATATATGATTTACTCATGAAAGTGGCCACTTTCTCATTACTTTCATATATTTTGTTAGTAAGTATCCAAAACATACAAGTTTCATTATATAATTTTTCAAGGGATCTTATATGTGTTTTCACTCTTGTATGCTTTTCATACAAGTTTCATACAAGACAGATACGAACTTTATAAGATTTATATATATCTTTTCCATATGGGTTTGCTCAAGATTAATTTTTACTCTTCAGCCTTTAAGTCAAATGAAACCTTAGACAGGAAGCTGCACTTAAAAACTGCACTAATAATTACAAGACATCTTTGTTAACGCTGGTTTTACATGTGCTGGAAATATAAAGTTGACCTTGACTTTCATCTTTCAATCTTCTTGGTTCGACTTTTAAATTTAATATTTGCAGTAATTAGTACAGTTTCTGAGTGCAGCTTCATACCAGAGATCGCCGGCATTAGTTGATAAATTAGGACGTCACAAACTCCCTTTGGTTAACACATTTTCCTCCCAAGCAAAAGATCCCACTTAGATTGCAGTAGGAGACACAAAGGCAGCCCCGTGCATGTTGATAAATCAGTACCAAATTGAATATGCAAATCTATCCACGATGGCGACCCCTCAGAAATAAGGGAGCAGCTGATAATTGAAAAGATAAAAGATAATTGGAAAAAAAAAAAAAAACACAATTATTTGTTCATTTTTGTCACAGAGATGCTCTTTTATCCTCTAAAACCGAACCTCACTCCTCACAAGTCAAGAAAACCGACATTAATATTTAATTCAGTGCTCTGGAAGCACTTTGGTTTTAATTCATTTTTCTTAAACGTCAAATTCATTATGTTTCAAAAGTCACACTGTTGTGTTAAGTATTTATAATCTCAATTCTGATGAAAATCCATGTGTGATTACGGTTTGTTTGCCTTTTGCAACACACCGGGATTCAAGAAGATTAAACGTCCAAACGGCAAAGCCATCTGGTCCGAGATGAGCCCAGGGTTGGATTCAGTTTTTTAAAACCAATCTTAACACATGCTCATGGCACTGAAACATAAGAGTGTGTGGGTGGCCTCTGCACAGCCTCTACATCACAGTAACTCAGAGTAGTAGTGAGCTGAGGGTATGAAATGAATAAAAGCATTGAAGCTGAAGTTAAGATACGTTAATTTCCTAAATCTCAGACACATGGGGTTCAGGCGGGGGGGATGTGATGATTCCTGAAAGTCTCGTTCTGAGGTAATCAAATTCAAATGTCTTGAACCGCAAAACCACTGTCTCCATGGTGACAGCCAGATGTTGTGCAGCGCACATCACCTCCCCACCCCACTCCACATGCAAGCCTCGCTTGAGGGCAGAGTACAGGCATCTGTTACCATTTCCCCCTGCGGCTGCTGAAAATAACCGAGGAGAGACAGGCAACACAAAGACGCAGCCAAGAGTCTGTTCCCGAAGGAAAAAGGCGGATCCTGATGCATTCATACTGCCTGTGTGTACACACAGCTTTGTGCTGCACATCAAACCAACGGCCTGTTCAAATCTCCACCCCCTCAGGAGCTCCTAAATGGGGACAGCATCAAAAAAATTCACCTTTACTGTGTCAAAGCCGTTCATTACAACATCACGTGACCAGGAAATTATCAACAGAGACCAAAGAAGGAGGAAGGGGGCCCACAGGAAGCCAAAAATATTTCGCCAGAACTAAATACAGTGGAGAGAATTGACCTAGTTGACTAAAACCAGCGGTTCCCAAATGAGGTGGCTTTTGATTTTGTGACAGTCATAAATTATGATGGAATTGCTCAGTTTTTTTTTTATTATTTATGCATGTAACAAAAAAAAAGAAAGAAAGAAAGAAATCCCATTTTTGAGTTCCTAAACACAAATTTTGCACACGCATCAGAAGTGTTGGAAATTTACATATTTCATGCACCCCTACAAAATTTCAAAGTAGCCCCAGAGCTGTATTTTGCATACATGTGTGCAAAAGTAAAATTCCAAGACATAGCCATCATCTGAACACAACAGGAAGTCTGCCATTTAACATGCAATTCTGCTGCCATTTCTGCCATTTCCAGGCATTATATGTTAACAAGCTCAGAGATTTAATCAGATCAACCTTTAATCAGCTCCATCAGCCCAACGATGCTAAACTGCAAAGCCTTTGAGTTTTCATTGAAGAGCATATTTCCAGCACCATGACGTAAAGAAACTGACTCATTCATTCTCTAATCTGCCCCAAGCTTCAAACGCTTGATAAGAGTGTGGACCTGGAGGTGTTTACATGCTAATTTTGAGTCACAGTCATACTGCAACAGGAAATAAGCATTCTGTGATAAACAACATGCTTATGGGCTACATGACATTTTGCATGTTGGTTGTACACATGAGATATAGCAACACCCTGCACAATTAATGGCTGTTCTCACCACAAAGTGGACACACAACGTGTTTTGTAAAGCAGATAAACACATATTTGGACTCTGTACTTGAGTTATTCAAGTAAAAGTCTGGTATTTTTAAGAAAGTGATTCAAGGCTGCAGCATCAACATGCATTACCTAAAGTAAAAGTACTCATTATTCAGAATGATCTAAATTACATCATTGGATCACAATTACTGATCTGTACAGTACTTTAATGTCATTTTAGCTACCTATAATTAATGATATACTAGTAAATTGATATTTTAAAAAATCTGCAAAATAATAACTTCCTTAAACTTTCAAATAAAAGGTACTGAGTACAAAATGCACTATTTACGTCCAAAGCACACTGGAGTAGAAGTAAAAAGCTGCATAATACAGAATTTGAAATTACATGTTCTAGCATATCTCAAGCTAGAAGCTGCAATCAGCTTTGGGCAAAGGGACTTTTATATGTCCTTTATTATTCCAGGTAAAAAAGTGTTTTTTTTTGAAAACAGATTAAAACAGAAACTGCAACAAATAGACCCTTTACAGCCCCAACAGGACTGGATTCATAATAACGTAAGTATAATAATGTAGTCATATAGATAGAAAAAGGTAATTTCTTTTTTTTCTATATATATATATAAAACCCTTTGTAAAGCCCGTATCTACAGCACTTTTGGCACATTCCTATTTCAGGGTGGACCTGTGGCCACCTCATGTCCCAATCTGTGGACACACCCCTGTAGGTGACCTTTAATAGTAATCAAAAGCAGGCTGAAACGCTCACCGCACAGCTCTCTGACGTTAATGATGAAGACCATCTGCACCGTTTGTCTTTATGTGCTACAATTTAATCCCCACACCAGAATCCCAGAGGTGATTAAGATTCCCCATCCTTTCACTGGCCTTTAATTAGGTGTGCAGCCAACGATGGTGACATGATGTACCCTTACTGTAATTATAAATCTCCTTGTTATCCCCACAGAGGGAAGCAGAGGCAGCCTTTGCTCGTTTCCCCCCCTGCAAAGCTCCAGCTCTGAGTGGTGAACACTCCTGAAGAACCTCTGAGCAGGGACTGCAGATTTTTGGTTGCAACCTGACTACATGACTGTACATTTATAGCTCAGTTTGGTGAATGACGGTCAGTGTTTCCTGCATGATGACACTGCCTGCTCTGTGGCCTGTGAGGTGTTTAATCACGCAAGGAGTGCTGATGAGTTATAGCACTGCGAGATCAACTTAAGGAGGTCAAACCTGCTCTAAAAAATCATAAATCAAGGCGATAATTGCGTGCACCATTCATACTGAAGCTACATGCTGCAGGAGCGAGCCCAAAACAAGTGTAGAAAAGCTCCGTGGTGAGTGTGAGAAAGACAGAAGGAGGAAAACGAGCGGTCACAAATGAAAGGATCAAAAACCAAAGCCTCTATCAGTGAATAACAAAGCCGTGCCGGAGCGTTGTGACCTTACCTTGATGTCTGGGAGCATTTGTCTCACTTTGAACGTGGTTTTAGATCCTGTCAACATTTTTCACGACGGCTCAACTCGCACTGAACTGAAGAGCAGGAGCGGACTAAAGCTCGCAGAGTGGATCAAAAAATCTGTGTTGTTATGAGCTGACGGTCGCGACGTTAGCGCTCTCCTCTTCTCATGTCCAGTCGTTAAAACGCGAAAGAAACGTCCGGGGGCGAGCAGCTACGCTCGGCTAGCCTGTATCACCGGCTGCTGCTACAACTGAGGTGTTCACTGTGGACACGCAAACTATTTTCATCGCTGTTGTCACTGACAGCATCTGAGACTATGACCGCACCAAATATAAAAAAAAGAAAAAAAGCGAAAGCACAACCTACTGAACTAAGACCGTGAGGACTCTCTTATGAAGTGGCGTGACGGAGAGATGTGTTCACCGTTAACTGGGGCTTTTCTGCCCATTGCGTAGCGCTCTATTTGTTTATGCCTTCGCCATAGTGAAACACACCGGTGGAAAAAACAGAAAAGCCAAGTGCAACAGCGGCAGTAGCGGTGTGGAGCTTCTTAAAGGCACAGGACATCTTTACTGCCAAATGGAAAGTTAATAAGGGAGGGAAGAAAGACTGTGACAGGAAGTTTTGTCATATTCCTTTGAACAACCGTTTTACCTACTTTCACTTAACCCCTTGAACTCAACACAGAGATATAGTGGTAGAAATGTGAAAACTGGAGTAAAGTGATGACAAGTAACACGCTTAACTTCGTTTTTCATGACTCACAGACTACTTTAATCATATTTTAATATACTTTCGTCTTTTCTCTCTTCTCTTTCACTTCTTACCTTAACCAGTCGAGGCCCATGGTATTTTTCAGGTTAAAAAGGGGTTCTTCGTCCCCACTGCCATCAAGTGTTTTCTCATAGGGAAACATTTGATCATTGGGACTCTTTCTCTAATATTGTAATGTTTACCTTACAATATGAAACTCATTAATATCTGTTCTTGTGAACTGGCATTATCTAAGTTAAAATGAATTAAATGCAATGGGCAAATGTAAAGCGGGAAAAATAATCTGTACTGACCTAAAAATATCTGTTAAAAATGAAACATTGGGATAAATTACATTACTGCTACAGTATCTATAATACTTTATGATAATCAAGACTAAGCATGGTATCAGGCCTCTGTTCTAACATCACAAAATGTGATTCTATCTTTAGCTCTGCTGTACCCAAACTACTTTAAATCCAGTGTACAGTACCACCTTGTGCTAACTCTCATGGAATAAACCAGTTTTGTTTTTACCCATAAAAGTAAACTTAAGAAAGAACCAATTTTTAAATGTATCTTTAGTTATTTTGTCACTAGCACCTTGTGGCAAAGCACAAAATTTGTTTTATATTTCTTTATTTTAATCTGCAGAAAAAATACCAAAGACAACACACTTTGACCGACATAAAATATTTTGCCACAACAAGGCGATTCCCAGAGAGCTATTAACTGAAGGCTTAATCTCACCATGTTAAAGTCAATTTTGAGGAAGCTGAGCAAGTGGAAGACGAAAGAAGTGACAGGTCTTGGTGCACCATGAAATACCACCCATAAAAGATCTGATTGGCAACGGATTTGTTTTACAACTTGACAATGATCCCAAACACACTGCAAGTACAGTGAAAGCGTACCTGGATAAAAAACGCACACACACACACACACACACACAATGGGAAATTATCAGCCACAGATTGACCTTTCCAGAGTCCACACTTCAACATTATGGAAGCAGTGTGGGGTCATCATGACAAAGGCTACAACAAAAAGGCAGCCAACATCCAAAGAAGAACAAAAGAAATATTCCTCAAGAATACCTAAAGAAATTACAAAAAATCTGCCTATTTTTGGCCTATATACTGTGTTTCTGTGTGTTTACACATGTCAGTGCGAGTATGTCCATGAGACATCACATGTTATAAATGTACCAGCTGTTCTTTAAATATGTATAATTTTGCAAGAAATAGTTATTTTAAGAAAAGAAGAAAATACATCAGTATTGCAAACTTCTTATTAGGGTTTGTGTTTGTGCACCATAGTGCCAAAGCTGACCTGTGTGTGTGTTTATTTTCATACAGATGAAAACTGTTTTAAGATCATATGAAGAAAATTCGACTAGTTTGGCCTTAAATGTTTCCACGGAAACAATGAATGAATCACATTTGTCAAGTGTAGCAGAGCCGCTGAGCCAACATCTATTTAAAAAAAAAAGAAATGACTCTCTCTGCTGTTAGAAACCAGAAAAAAGAACAATCCTGCTAGTTTACCTTCTTTTTGTATCCTTTTCTGATCCTGTTGCAGAGTCCTCTCCTCTCTCATCCAAACCTGAGCAAATACAGCATCAGTCTCTCTTTCAGACAAACAGAAAACCTATTTAGAGGAAATTCCTTTCCAGCGAGAACAGGGAAAGTCTGAATAGTGTAGAGCGACACTGAGCCCTGCTGAACAGGTGGGGAGACCGTGTCCCTGTGAACTATAATAGAGAGAGGTCTGGATTTTTTACCACATGGGAAACTGTTCAATATTACATAAGGGTCTCCGATTTCTCCGATATATAAAACAGTCCCAGACACAGGACCGTGCATCATCTGAGCTGGAGTTATTCAGTGATGTATAATGCAGCAAGGTTAAAATGAAACACACAAGTATTAACACAATGAAAACTGCTGAGTTTATTCTGTTTCAGTGAAATCTCTTTGTGTTTCTTCTAAACTACTTTAATAAACTCCTGATAAAGTGAGTGGTCTGAAACTGTGTGGGTCTTTTGTACTTACACTCAGGGGTGGGAGGGATTTGGTGCCCTGCTTTTGGAGGATGTTTTCTGGGAGCTGCCCAGTTATAGGAAAACCGTAAACCCCGACTGTATGAACTTAGGTTAATGACAGAACACAAAAGAAGAAATTTCTGTGATTGCAATCATGATCAATTAAGAGTACAATATGCCAGATTTTAGCTCAATCAGTAAAATGACGCAATAATGTTAAAAATGCATTTTTTTTCTGACCAAGACTCAAAAGAAATATTGATTTTAATAACGATTTATGATCATGCTGATGAAAGCCACGAGCTAAAACACAGGGCCGTCTAAGAATAAAGTTGTTTTATGTAAGTGTTGCAGAGTTTTGGCTTATTTTTCCTTCTTTATGTACCTTAAGTAGGTTTGTGCCAGAAACTTCTATTGCTTTAAAGGTGTTTGGGACCATCCTTAACGACCCTCTGCCCATTTGAGTCAGTTGTACAGTTGATGTGGTTCATGAATCTGAGTGGGATGGACGCCTCTTTGGTGAGGTGAGAATGACTTGTTGACTGTTCTATGCTTGGTCCCCCAATTTAGGTTTAAGGTGTATGGACTCATGGTGCATTCAATTCTGCAGTAGCTCTTCAACATTATGGATTCATTTCATAGCACAAACTTTGTGACTTTACCTTTTACAGCTAAAGAATTTGGAGATTTTTTACAAAAGAAACTTTGCTTATGAAAAGCACATGAAAGAGAAAACAAAACTTTCTTTAATACAATGAGAATTTATTCAAACGGTGCAAAAAAATTAATAATTATAATAATAATAACAACCTAACATAAAATCTGATGTTCTTTCTGTCCAGATTGCACTGTCACACAGCCTTAGAGCTCTCCTCTCAAAACTAAAAGGAAAAAAGAAAAATATTTATTCGAAAAAAAATAAAATAAAACCAACTAAAATACCAGGACAGCTGAAATTAAGCTCAGATAATGCACAAATTTGGTAGAATGTTTTGCCATTTACATGCAACATTTTCAGTCCCATGCAACTCAAAAGTATTCCATGTTAATGTTTCTGAGGAGGAATCTTCTGCTCTTACAGAAACGACAGTGTCAACGATATAGAAAAATATAATCGGATCGGTTTTGTCACCAAACTAATTCTGAGCCATTTCTCTTCTGGTTTGGAGGAAATGAGCTGGGTCAATATCACCTGTCATGTTTCAGCACAGGAAATGGTTGCTGCAGCAAATAAAACCTCATTTACAAATTAAAGAAGAAAAAAAAGGGCAATAAAATAAAAGCCAGACTGCTAGACAATTAGCCATGTGAGAAAGAACATCCTAAAATCATTTCAACTAAACATTCCACAAGGAACCCTATTTAAAAAAAATCTCACTATAAATATATATTCTCGAATTATTAGGTCAGCATTGAGGAAATTAGTTTGCAATGAGAGAGCCTCGAGTATGAAAAGGCTCGTCTGCGGGGTCACCTTCAACAGCCAAAATGTCTTTATTCCTAAAGCCAGTTATACCCCAAATACAGCCTCTTACAATCCCGACCTGTTTTCATGTCCAACAATATACATTCTTACCCTTTAAAAACACTGTAAAACTTTGGGCTTACAAAAATAACTCCGAACATATTTATACATCCTCTCACTGTTTGTTTTTTTCTTCAATACAAAAAAAGTGTTCGTAGCCTGTAAAGTCTGATGTTTTACATGTTTCTGAGGCATCCATGTCATTGCAAAAAAATTAAATTGAAAAAAGTTTTGTAAGCTAATTATTACTATGGAGGGAAGGAAAGGGTATGCACACATACACATAAAAAAATAATTAAATTTAAAAAACAAAAAACAAAACAGCCATCAGCACTCAGAGAAACGCTTGCCGGTCGGGTCTCATCTCAATGAAAACAAATCCACTTTCATGAACACATGATGACACACAAACACAGCAAATGCCTTTTGGGGAAAGAGCGAAACGTCAGTGTTTTAATGTTGTTAAAGCTATAAAGCACAGCAAAAAGAAAAAAGCTGAAGAAATTCTGGTCCTTTGACCAGCATTAGAGAAAATACTGTGTTGCACAGAGTGAAATTAAGCCTGAAGAAATTAGTCAGAAACATTTGGTTTTTGTGTGTTTGCAGGAGAGAAAAGCACAAACCAAGAAAAACGAAAGAAGGGCGCCCTCGTTTGGAAGAGGCAGTGTATTGCAGACTGAATTGTGCTTCTCTAAAGCCCTTTGCAGACACCCTGATCCTTTTCTGTAAAAGTCACAACAGCAAATCTACGAGGCCAACTGCCAGTTGCCAGTTTAGGTTTACGTATGTTTTCTTTTGAGGCCGGTCACGCGGGAGCCAGCCGTGCTCCAGCTGCAGGTGAGGATTACTGTATTCTTTTAGGTTTAATAAGTAATGTGGGAATTGTACTAAAATGAAAACATTGACTGACACTAGCTCAGCTCATCAGAGAAAACCAGAAACACAAATTACAGCCACTTCATGACATCTCTGACTGTGTTATTTATTTGATACTGATACTTCTTTCTTTACTCAGTCCAGAAGAGACAGACCTCTTTCTCTGAATCTGATGTGGCGGTTCAGACTGCGAATTAAACACAGACTTCTCAAGCTGACGTAAAGTATTTTGCACATATGGATGTACACAGTGGCTCTCTCCATCAGTGTCGCCAGTGTTAAAAAGCAATAACAGCATGATGTCAAGTATCTCACGTCCGAAAAGGGCTCAACGCCAAAGAATTTGAATCTACAAGAGTACAACAACCAGAGGTGCTCTGTCAAAGTTCATAACCATAGCTTAATTACAGGGGGGAAATAATAAATATTAGAAATTAATTTGTCAACAACTAAAACAGCCTTAAAGGGAAAAAAAAGAAGAAAAAAATCAAACTGAACACTTCATCAGACTCATGAAATAATTTGCTGAGTTTTGGGTACAGTGTTTGTGAAAACTGCAGGCAAGCAGTGGATACTTGAAGTTGGCCTCTTGGTTTGCAAATGCTGAAAAAAGGCAACTGGGACACTGAGCGAGATGGTGACACCATCTTCTGCGTCCTGCATCGAAAATTTTCTGACCTGTGGCCTCTGACTTCCCAGAACCAGAGGTGGCAGTGTCTGCAGTGATCACCAACTAAAAAACAGTAAAGCTCTGAGTTCACAGACATCAGGAAAAGTGCTCAAATTTGTGCAAAAACAACCAACTTTGACAGACCGAATGCAAAAATAAAAAACAAAAAAAACTTCAGCAGAACCTCTGAATTTGCAGTAAATAGCCAAACCAATAAGCAGCTAATTAATCAGAACACCTTAGTAATTAAAATTTCAGGGGAGACCACATAAAACATGTTTTACATTTCTAAACCTTCAGAGAGAACAGAGGGAAAATATTATAAAATTAATATTAAAAAAAAAATAACCAGAATTTGTTAATACCATGTCAGTTTCTCACATCCAGGCGAGTGTTTGTGTCAGTTTGCGTCATGGAGAGAGAAATCGCCACTGATTAACGCAACATGTTTGGTAACAAAGCCATAAATTTTCTCCTAAAAATCCCAAAATGTGCTTACTCATGTTCAACTAATTTAAGTTATTGACTGTTGTCTCCAAAAATCTGCTGTTCTGAACGTTAAGTTTCATCTCACATTTCACATATTATTGCATCTCGAGGCCACACAAACATCAACCATTGTAACAGGAAACAGGAAGACCCGAGTACAAAAAGAAAAACATTCCAACAAACAGAAGAAATACTCTGGACCGGGACAGTACCTTACCATCGTACTATGTTTCCATCTTGTCTTTGTTCTATGATGCCTGGTCAATCATGTGACCTGGTCAATAGCTCTTAATATTAAAGAAAAAAAAGGGGGGGCTGACATCTTCATAATCCAATTTACAGCATTGGACAAAAATGCAGATTTTTTTTTAAGTGATAGTTACTTTGCCCGAATGAGTGCAGTGCAGAGCAGTCGTCTTAAACGCGTTCTGTAACATTAGCACCGCAGCAGCCTACAGAACGCTTATCATGAGCATCACACGACAGTTTCAGTGTGCATTTTATGCGACAAAAGAGGAAAAAAAGCAACTCGACGAGGATTAATTGTGCTGTTTCCCGAGGTACAAGCATCTAATGATAATAGTGTTAATATCTGTATCTGTAACACTGAAATCACCTTATAACCAGACGTGACTTCAAACATCCCTTAACGAACCAATCCAATCATCACAGAATAGAAATGGAGCAGAGACACTCACGCCTTTTCCGTTTGTGCTTGCATCTCTGTTTATGTTCTAGTGTAAGTATTACTTAGTGTGGATGTGTGTTCTGTACATGTATTGATGAGTGTCATGTATGATGCCTGCCATATACATTCGCTCCACTAGGAGGAGATAGTAGCAAGGCGTTCCAACTCCAAGACTTGAGGAGAGTTTGTAGTTCTCTCTCTCACGCACACACACACACGCGCACACACAGACACACACACACACAACGCCTGCATAAGAGCCACAGCAAAATGTAACAGAAGTGCAGTTTACTCTACGGTCTAACGTGACCCTGGCAGTCAAAGACCACCTTGTGTATCCTGTAGTTATGTAGCCTCACTTGGTACTTTCAACAGGTAATGACACGGCTAAGAATAAAAGATGAGGGAGGTGGTTGCCCTTTCCCTCGTCCATCCACAGGCTGATCTGCTCCAGTCGTGAAAAAGGCCACTCGTCAAATTCAAGCCACAACGGGGTCTGCTCAGAACCTGTGGATGGCCGGTTCTGTCTCCCTCTTCTTCAGCTCTTCCCGGTAACAGTAGGAGCAGTAGTTGCCCGTCTCGGGGTGTCCGTAGTAGTTGCAGTTGGGTGTCCGACAGCGGCTGGACTGCAGGCCGGCCAATCCGCTGGCACTGCCCAACGAGTAGTGTCTGACAGGGGGCTGCCCGTTCCGACAGTCTAGATTGGAGCTCATGTCCCGGAAGCCGTTGGTGTAGTTCCCAGTGGCGAGTTCAGCCCCGGGGTAGTCCGGTGGGTCGAATTCGGGGGGATATGAGGGTGCGAGGCGGGAAGGACTGAGGGAGGAGGGGCCTTGCGAGTTATTGTACTGGGGATGGGAGGGAGGCTGTGCTGTGGGGCCGTGCCGAGGAAGGGTTGCATACGAGGGGAGGCCAGGGTAAGAGATTGCCGAGGAGCCACCAGCTAGCTGGCGTCGGTTATCAACGTAGCTATGCATGTGAAGATGCTGGGTCAGGGGGGCTGCAGGAAGAGGCTGGTCAATGAAGGAGGGCCTGGGGATGGGCACAACAGCCGAGTACATAGAGGGACTCAAAGGAGACAGCTTAAGAGTGTTGAAGGAAGGCGACGAGTTCTCCGATAGCTCCTCTTTGGGCTCGTAAGGCCGGTAACTTAGCTCTGAACAACCAACCACCTCCTTCTTGGGGGGTTGGAGGCTGTTAGCGATGCTTTTCCTCTCTGCCTCGCGGCGCTGTTGTTCCTGCTCAGCCCGGAAGCGCTCCTCTGCATCGGCGAGGTAACGCTGGATCATCTCCTCCTGGAAGGGCTGCCTGTTGCTGGTGGTGAGGAGGCTGGCAAAGATGAACTTCCTCTCCCCCTGCATGGCAGCCCGCAGGATGCCGAGGCTGACCTTCACATCGGCGCTGTACTTGTAGGGTTCGCTCTCAGTGCTGCTCCCACCACTGCTGCTCATGCTGCTCCCAGCTCCATTGAGACGCTCGCTGCCCGAGGAGGGAGAGCCTTTCCCAGAATCCTCAGAGGCGTGGGCTGAAGGCGAGCTATCCTTGCTGCCCTTCCTCCCTCTAAATGAGCCTTTCTTCTTCTCCCCACCCTCTTGCTTGGCACCTCCAGCTCCAACATTTTTTCCTGGCATCAGTCCACCCACATTTTTCTTAAACTTGCTGCCCAGGCTCTTTCCAAAACTGCCAAGCTTATTGGCCACAGAGTCTGCCCTCTTCTTGTCTTTATCCTTGTCCTTCTCCTTCTTGATTTTGTCCTTCCCTGCTGATCCACTGCTGGATGAACTAGATGAAGAGGAGGAGCTGTTCTTGGCCAAAGATCCCCCTCCATTGACTGTTGATCCTGTGGTTGTGTCTCCGTTGCCATTGGAGCTGCTGCTGACAGACTCCTTGTCCGATTCTCCGGAGTCAGGAGGCGACCGGGCATCTTCTCCAGCTGATGCCGTAGGAGACTCCGGCTGGGCCAGCGGGGCTTGCTGCAACAAACAAAGCAGAACAAGTTCTAGTGAAAAAAATTGCAGACCAGTAGGAGAAAATTATACAACTATATAACCAAGGTCCACCACATTTATGGCAGGAGAAAGGTATGAAGAAAGTGAAAAAAGTGATTCAAGAAGGTTTTTTGCTTCCAAATGCTGAAAAAAAACAAAAAAACATGTCCAGATGTCATTTAACTTCTACAAACAGGACCTGCAGTGATGCAGTGACTGAAATCAGATAAATGCACCATTTTTCAGAAACTATGCCATCACATGGCTATCCTGTGGAAGCAGAAAAACTCCCTCTAACAACACAGGGCTTCATGTAAGCTGCCATTCCTTGTAGCATAACCATGAAACTGCTATGAACTTGCTCGTCCAAGCTTCCTGACGTTACCACATGGGACACAAGAGGAGCTTTGTGATAGTGTTTACATGGCGTGACTTTTTGACCTGAACGGGCCACTGTTGTTTGTTTTCACATATACAGCAGTCGGAGAGAGAGCTGGCCCAAAGGAAAAGGAAAAAAATTCTGCTCTTGTTTGTAATAATTGAAGGAATTAACATTCATCACCAACCCCTGAAGCATTTATCTGATTACATCAGGATTTAGTTCCTTTTCTAATAACCCAAAACCAGATTTGTCTGGCAAAGTATTAAAGAAGTCTTCAATTCGGAGCCAACTTCCTCAGCTAACTTGTCAGCCATTTCACAAGAAGTGCTGGATTAAAAATCCTTACCTCGCATGGCAGAGGCAGCCAGGTGACCGTCATGTAGCTGTGCAACATCTGGAGCTTGGCCTCCAAAGAAAGAGCCACACTGGGTCGAAGGGGGAAGGAAAGGGAGAGAGAGAAAAACAAGGTAAAGTTCAGTGAGAGGGAACTTTCTGCCAGGGCTTCCTGTGCTAATGGAAAAGTAATTGCTGTTGTTGTTTGGGTAGCCGATTATGTTATTTTTATAATCTAACAGCGTTTTTGTCATTACACAGACAACAGTCATGAGCTGGATTCTAAAGCATCATAATAACGGGCAGAAAAATAGATACAAAACAAGCAGCAAAGGGAAGTCAACAACAAAAACACAGCGGTGAAGAGAGATTTAGGTCTTACGGCGAGAACAAGATGTGAAAGCATAAAAACAGAACATAAGTTGTTTCATGTGATAAATGCCAGTCAGTTGTCTTCTTAGAGTGAACCTACATCTACAGCTGTGTCTATCAAATAAGGAGGTTGGCATACGTATAAGTAATCCCTGGTGAGCCTAAAGTTCAGGCTTCAGCTGCTGTAAATGTTCAGTTTCTGATGGGTTTTTTTCCATTTTTGGTTCTGAATGATGTCATTAAGCAACAATGTCTCTAATATGGTCACCTTGGATACGCAGCATTGTCGTTAATCATAAGAAAGCTGGGTAATACTTTTAATTGCTCATAAATAAACAGTAACAAGTAAATTTTGCCATTTAATGTAACATTCACTGTATTTTTTTTTCTTTTGTTGTAAATTTGTCCTGTACTGTCTTATTTCTTCTATTTTATTTTATTTTATTTTATTTTATATTCTTTACTTGTGTGTGAATCTGCATACTCCATTTTTCACTTTCCTGCTGGAACACATGAATTTCCCCAATGAGGAACAATAAAGGATATTTCTATTATTTCCATTTCTATTAATAACAGCATAACAGACTGAGGACAGCTAAACACTGCAGTGCATCTATAAATATAATTTTGGTTGGCTTTTAAAAAACTGAAATTTATATTACTATTACTTGTTTTACAAATGTTAAAAAGACATGTCTTTCCCCCCCCCATGTTTTACAATCGTAAACAAGCAAATAACTTCAAGTACGTGACATATACAACCGTGTGTGCATGTCATCAAAATCTGCCTTGAAGACTCGCCTCCATCTCACCCTGCCCCTAGCATCCTCCTCTGTCACGCCAACAGTCTGCATGTCCTCTGTCACTGTATCCATGAATCTTATCTGAGGTGTTCTTTTCTCCTCCTACCAGGCAGCTCCATGTACATCATCTGTCTAATATATCCACTGTCCCTCCTCTGCACATGTCCGAACCATCTCAGCCTTGTCTCGCTCGACCTGAGCCGTCCCTCTGATGCACTGACTTCTAATCCTGTCATTCCTGTTCACTCCAAGTAAAAATCTTAACATCTTTGGCTCGGCTCTGCCTCCTCTTTTTTTTCTTCTTTTTAGTGCCACCATGACCAAACCACACATCATAGCAGGTCTTATTACCATCTTGTAAACCTGCCCTTTCACTCAGATAAGCCATCTTTCTAACTGCCTATCAACTCACAATTAATGATGGGTATTATAAAGTGTAACCAAAAGTCACTTTAAAATAAGCCCATGTACAAAATAAGGAATTAATCCAAACAGTGACTCATAGAAAGCTGCTCTGTCAGAGTCCCCGAGTACAAAGATGGAGCTGGAAATAATGAGAATACGTGCTCTTTAAAGGTAAAGTTAAAATAAAGTAAGTAAAGACTCACATGGATCTAAATGGTGGAGTAAATGGCAAAATCACTAAAAGCATCTCATTGTCGTATACTCTTGTTGTGCTATGGCCTTTTAAGTCAATGACCTTTTCAAACAATGTTAACAGCCACTCACATAATATCATCTCAGCCCGCCGTTTCATCTGAATAAGACCTCTGGTGTCACTCACTGACGTAAATAGGGTGGAAGGTTATTTTTTTTTGCAGAGCGGCTATTTTAGTGCTCCTTCCTCTGGTTCATTCATAGAGAAGCGTCTGAGCTAATCTAATTGTCACTAATCTGGAGTCAGCAGTCAATCCCTACACACTGAGACTCGTGTTAAAGAGACAGCTGTCGATAAGGGCAAGCGCGCACAAGTGAGCATGTGCCACTCTAGTTGTTAACCGTGTCCTTTGTAACTGACAAACCAAACAGAACAGACAACCAAAGCTGGATTTAAAAAACGTAAAATCTTTTTGTACCTTGCTAGCATCACGTTGTCTGTGTCATCTTTCCCCCACTCCCAGTCCTTCCCTGGATCCACAGCAAAGTGCAGTGGCAGCATTTTGTGCTCTGAGTCAGTGAGAGGGATCACAACTGCTGGTGGAAACAAGAATAAACATCAGAAAACAATAAAAATACACCTACATAAGTGAGGACTGTGTGCAAACCGCATCTTTCATCTCCTATTTAATATTTAGCAGTTGGCTTTGGATGGTTTTGAGTTTTCTGTGCAGTGAATTTCAAGTATAGATATGTAAACCGTGCACAAAATCAGGATTTAGACTCCACTCTTGCAATTGGAAAACATTAAATCACTGCATGGTCTGAATTCCCATGCTTATTGACATTAGCATGGGAATTCAGACTATGGCTGCGTCCCTATTTGATTGCAAATCCTTCCAAGGCTGCATCAGGAGTAGTATAAACAAGGCTCCCCACAAATGTGACTCGACCTATCCCAAGATTCACTGCACGCCAAAGAAGTCACAAAGTGAAGAAGCAGACCAACCACGTCCGAGCCAGAAGCACAGCCTTGGATTCCTGGGGTCACTGGGGTTTTTTTGTGGGCAGTTTTTTAGTGTGCAAATGCTGTCAGAGGCATTCACCGTAGTTTAGTCAAGTTCAGGCGAGAGTGCAGTACTTACAAAAAGAGAAGAGAGCTGTGACTAAATGGAAAACAAATCTACACATGAGTGTGCTGGTGCTCTAGTGTTAATAATATCTTTTTTTCCAGTTGTTTAAAAACAACAACAACAACAAAAAAAAAACACATTACTGGACCCCTGATAACATCTTTCATCTTGTATTTTTAGCCCAACCTGGAGCTGAGCTCCATGGATCACGAGGTATACTCAAAAGCCCAGTTCTCTTTAGTCATCATTCCCAAATAAATCATCAAGAACAATACGCAAAAAGGACTTCCCCATCAAGCAGCGGCACCAAGCTGTAAAGTAAGAAAGAAACCCCTAGTGCTTACTAGAAACTCATCAACTTCTCTGGGGGAATATTTGTATAAGCATTCCCCTGATTGATGTACTCTCCTTTATGGCTTTAAGATATCAGCTGCTTACTACCAGCCCTTGAAAAAGGAATCAATATTTATGTGATCATTTTAAAGGATGATGGAGAGCATCACCTTGCTCTTTCGAGCTGTCCTTCTGTTCCATGGAGACCAGAGCAGAGAAGTGCGCCTGATCGTATGCCAGGACCAGCGGAGAGCGGTGGCACTTGGCAGCTGGCACTTCCAGCGGTAGGTAGATGCCTCCGAATGGGATGGGAGCAAAAGCTGGAGGGTGAGTAATAAGCACATTAAACATCTGCGAAACGGGACCTCAGCTGTTTCTCAGTCAGTAAAGCACAACAGAAACATACGAGTAAACAATAAAGATATACAAGGACAATACTTCACTTGTTGGAAGATTTTTAATCTACTTGAAATTGAAAAGATCATTATCAAAAAACAACAGCTACTAAAAGATAGCAAACTGTTCATGCTTCAGTTTATTCCCAAGAATGCTGGTTTCACATTTGTTTTTCCAAACAAAGTGCTCCAATATATTTATTTAACCTTATTCCACAAGGAAGAGAAACTCTAATGTTATTAAGATGAGTCTTTTGTGAGACCTGTCCTGGGATGAGACAGGCAAGCCGTCACAGCCCAGCTGTAACCAGAGAAACCCTCTGAAGCACGGGGAAAACATAAAAGGCTGCCAGGAGTTCATACTGTTTGTTTTAACTGTAAGATATCAGAAGGGCAGAGTTCATTTGAAATACTGCAATCATGAATCACAGATTATCTGGTTCAAAGCTTTTGTTTGGCCTCAGTTTTGTAATCTGTAAATGACAAACATCTACAGTCCTGTTCACAGAAAAATAGTCTTAAAAAAAGCTGAGCTCATCTGGAATCTTAATCCCATGTGAATGTACCCAACTAATTTCCACTAACGCTGGAAAACACACAATGTTATTTACATGCTTTAATTTAATCCAAAATGTTTCATGTAACCGTCTCACGTACACTTTGGTTAGCATAAAGTCCTCAAAAGTTTAATTGCATTTAGTCGAGCAAACGAGATCTACCTACAGCTGAGTTTTTCATAAACTGGCTGCTCATACAAATAAAACTAGCCTTTACATCACTTTGAGATTATTGTGCTGCAGCTGGTAATGTTTTCTGGTTCCGCGACTTTATGAAAAGCCCATTTCTGGTCAGTGACTTCATATCTTTCATAAGCTGGAGATTCAAGAATCCAAATGAAGACAGATTATGTTCTTTGAAGGGGAAAAAGACATTTTCTGGGTATAAGTGGACAGAAAATAAACAGGCCCTGCTACATTCGTGTAAGGAGGCTGGCACCACCACTTTTGAAAACATCTTCCATCAACAACATCGCTTTCTGTCTCAGCTAGCCTGTTAGCTTGAAACTGCAGCATGTGCACAGAAAGACTGTCGATGTGCAGACCACAGCTTCAGCGGGTCATTGGGAATTTAAAAAACATACAGGAAACAGCTTTAGTTGTGGTTTTTGTCAGTTTGGTCAAATCGGCAACTTTGAGTACACTTGTTCAACCGTTTAATGCAAATATCTGCAGCAATTTAGGCACGTAGATATAGTCAAGATGACCCACACGAGCAGCTCTAAGGTTTTTATAGATGATGGTCCAAAAAAAACAGAAGACGGGCTACAGCAGCAGAGGACCACACTGTGTGCCACTCCTGTCAGCCAGTAAATGCTGTCAGACTTAGTTAATTTCTGCTCTAACTAATAAAGTGGCAGTTGAGTGTATATTTACTGTGACATCTTCACATGTGTATTGTAATAAGTATTCTGAACTACTTACAACTTGCATCTAATAAAAACCTAAAAATCTACAGTGACATCTTTTTTTTAACTTATTGTGTTCACGAAATTTTCCAAAAACCTGACCTCTGACCTTGAGGTAAAGGTTTATTCAAACATCCAAGAGTTTTAGTAGATGTAGCTAAGGCATTAATTTGAAAATCCTACGTCCCCTCGATCTCGGCTTAGAGTGCTCAGAAAGTTGGGTGTTCCCGCCGCACGCCCGGAGGGTTGACAACAATCCCTCATCAGACTTTCATGGCTGCAGGTTAAAAACGGAAACTAATGAAAATGGAACATTTAAAAACAATAAAACTAAATTGAAAGTGAAATAATGAAAAGTCTTTTCAGGCTTATTTACCCTCTCCTCCCGAGTCCCTCAGCATGGTGTCAGCGACCACCACGATGGGCCTTCTAAGGACATGAGCCAAGACAAAGACGTGAAACTCCTCCAAACTCTCATAAACCGGCTCGTCTGAAGACTCCGCTCTGGAAACAACGACAGCAACAGTTTCTTGTTTATCAGAGATGATTGTTTACACCAAAGATAACAGTTTATTACTACCAACTTGAAACTTTGGCTAACAGTAAAACTTAAAAACCACATTGTGTTAGTGTGGCTTTGGTTTTTATAGCTTTACAGTCACTGCATTCGACCCAGTGGACTTTTGTTTGCCACAGTAAAAAAGCAGATGGACTAATGAGGGCCGGTCACTCAGTTGTGACTGTGCTTGTCTGTTCATGAATAAAAACATGACTGTGACTAAGTGTGCTGGGTTAACAGTCACTGCATTGTCCGGGCCAGGCCTTACCCGTTGGTGCCGTTGGTGCTGTAGTGTATTCTCGGTTCGCTGGAGGCGAGCTTTAACAGTTCATTCCACTCTTTCTGCCACTCCTCCTCCGTGTACACCAGCCCAGACTGAGGAAAAAAGAAGGGCACACAAACACAACTGCCATTTAGAGAGGCCGTGTCAAATGTCACAAAAGCATGTACTGACGTTATGGCGTCTCACCTCAAGGTTACATGCAGACAATTGAGTCTAGAGCCTTTAGAAACGTACTGTCGCTCGTACAGCAGCGACAGAGCAGAGCTGTCAACACATATTCTAAATTTTATTAAATTAAATTAAACTGACATTGGTTTGCGAGAATCAATAGTCATCTGTGGAAAATCTGGAAAAGCTGCACTGCTGCTGGCATGAGAAGAGAGCAGTGATCGAGTGTGCAGTTAAACTGACAATTAGGAAACATAAGAGGACAAATATCAGCTGAACAATTCAAGGCAAACGCGTCCAGGGTATGTTAAATGACAGGGATGCCAAATAGCTTAAAGCTCCATATGACCTTTAGATGCGAACTTGAAGCTTGATTTAGACTTTACATCTTAACTTGAGTAGTAACCGGAAACTCCTTTTATCCCTACACTGCAACCTTCCACGCCATTCAAGACGTCGGGGTATGCGTTGACCCGATTTGTAGTTCCATTTCTTGGGAGGTGCACGTCAGGTTACGTTGAATATTGCGGTGCAGGGTTAAAATGCTGTTCTGGTTATAACATGGCTCTGACCCAGAAGTACAATTCAGATGGAAAGGATAGATGTGAACTTAACTCTGTCCAAGCTGCTGATCTCAAAGGTTAAATTTATAGTACTGTGTTTAATTCCTGCTATAAGTGGTCAACATTGCTGTTTGCATATAGACCTGTGCTGGTGCGTCTGCATTGCTCTGCCATCACAAGTAAAAGTGAGCTTTCATTTCAAACTTGGAGCTAATAATTTTAAATTCTTCTCCTTCCTGCTTCCACTTTAACAAAATGCAGGAAGGAGAGAAGACTTCAGAACCAACTATGAGCAAAGCAAGAAAAACACAAAGGTCTACACTGACAGCAGACAAGCTATCACATTAGCAAACTGAGCAAGCCAGAGGTAATTAGAGCATATTACATTTGGTTTCACAGAGGTATTACCTTGTTGCTTAACAACGACACGTGTTTATGCTGCATATTAAAAATATTATTATAGAAAATTAAAGAGACCTATTACAGATGTTAATGTCTGTGTCACTGCCACACTTACAGGAAGTAACAACAACAACTGTGTGATAATGATGGTAAATAGTTCACAACCCAACACTGCTAAACACAGAGTGATTAACACTCAGAGCCCTGTTTGTAAACATTACAAACTTAGTCAGCATAGTGGAACATTAACTCTTCTTACTGAATAATGAATAGATGAGTGATAAAAACTTCAAGCGCTGCAGGTCCCGGGAGGTTTGAATTTTTCCTGTTTTATGTTGAGGAAAAGATTATTCCATGTTTGTCACAGCAGAGCTTACTCAGCGTATCAACCGGCCATTCTTCTATAGCTTAACCCAATAACTGTATTTGTTAATGCTACGTAGAGCTTAAAAAGGACATCTTTATGTTGAAATAAATGTAGAAGCTATAGAAGCAGTTATATCTCACTCTGGTTTTGTACTCGTGTGGAATTAATGCACAAAGTACGATATTCGAATGTTTTGTTTAAATGAATGGTCAAACTTGATTTGTGGCCAGTTTTGACAGCCACCAAATAAAATCAATGACCTAAATTCACACAGAGCAGCCACAGGCCCGAGCACTGCCCACGGAGCAGCTCCACTAGAGCGTGTTTGGTTTAAGTGATTTGCTTGAGGATGCCTCAGATATTCTGCTGAAGAACGGGTGAACATCATGCAGTCATTCATGTGGTTTCCTCTTACTGCGGGTATGTGCATGCTGTCTGCATCCACTTTAAAAAAAACATACTTGCTGTGCTACAATTTTAAGCTTTCATGAGATAAAAGTTGTGTTGTGTAAAACAGGCTCTAAAATCCTGTTTTTGCCACATTGCGAAAAAGCGTTATCAGTACGCAACTAAGAAAAAAGGTGGAGATACTTGTGCTTAGAGTTACATTTCAGAGTGATAAAACTATCTCAAAATCAATGTTTGAATTTGATATGGCCATCAGTCATGTTGCCATGGCTGCAAAAAAAGGACAAAGGTGACTTTTCATGGTAAAAACAACAATTTTCAAAAGTTAGTTAACCAATAATGAGTTACATGGAAATTTGGTTTGATATGTAAACCTGCAAGTGCCACTTTTTTATTTTATTTTATTTTTTTTAAATACAACAGCGCTGCTAAAAATGTTTGAATTTAATCCAGAGTACTGCTGCACAATTAAAAATAAATTTAAAAAATAAAATAATAAATACTAAATACTGGTCAAAAATGCGGGAAAATAGATTTACAAGTTTCCATTTCTTTGTACTTTAATTATAATTTAACTGAAAAAACAAAGAATAACTTAAACTAAACTAAACATAACACAACCAGGAACAGAGTGAATTCAGAAAGGTAAGGGGTTTACAAAAATATATTTAAAAAAAAAAAGTTTTCTTTTGATGAAAATGAAGGCCAAAAGACAATTTATCGAAAGTACCTGTTTTACTCCTTTCAGCTGCTCCCACACCACAGGCTTTCTCAGTTTTACCACAGATACCCTTCCTGGTGCAACCCCATATCTTGTTTTACTAATTATTGTAAATCAAATGTAAGTAGTAAAAATGTAGTAGTAGTGGAGGAAACTAAATAAAAACGAAAACTAAATTCTAATGATTCAGAATTCAAACTACACCTTGTTTATCTTATTCTGTGCACTAGCGCTGCCCCTTCATCTTCTGCTGTTTCATCTCTACTTTACACACATCCTCCTTAATGGCTGTATAGCACTGGTGGAACTGCATGCTACTCGTTAAATATCAAATGTTATGCAGGCTGACTTGAATTATCTGGCATGCAAGGCATGTGAAAAGCCTCAACTTGCCTAGTAACTTCTCTAATACAGTCATGGGAATAACAAAGATAGTCAAGACTAATGTGCAGCCTCTGTGACAGACCTCTTTGTTCTGCTGGGTCTGCTGCCACCTCCACCTGCGCTTCAGTGCCTCTCTCTCCAACCCGTGATCCATCAGCGCGTACAGGGACTTCCGCAGCATCAAGTCTCGGTCGTGAAAGCCCCACATACCTGCAATAGAAACAAAATCAGGTCGTTAAACACACATCAACAGAATCTTTTGTACAACCACATCTAATCATATAGGTGTGCAGATGTTTCAGGGGTTTTTCCTGTATTGTCATGTCCCAAATAAAACTACAAACTTACAATGGCTAAAGGGTCTAACTGTCTTTTAATGAGAACAAGTTAAGCACATGAATATTATACTCACACCTACTATAAAAGTCTGGAACAATGCCTGCACAGTTGGAGCATTATTAATTTTCTGAGCTAGGACTCCTAAGTGGGCTGTAAAGGCAAAGTGAACGTGCACGGCAACATTGTAAAATGCAATTAGTGCTTAAGCTAACACTGGAGTTCCCTTAATGAATGCTAATGGAGTGTGAACCTACACTGTATTGGGGTCTTGTTTGAAAGGCCCGTGATACTCACCGAGCGAGGCTGCATGCAGCAGGCAATTTCCATCTCCGCTTGTTGCCAGAGGTAGCAGACTCTGGCAGTTTGAAACCACTTTTGTCCACCAGTTCAGCCGCCCTGCAGGTGAATAATAAATGTTTAACTCACATGTTTGCATGACAAATATGGTGAAGTATTCATCCAAAACAACTGCTGTGCAAATCCTCAAAAAGATAGTCATTTGTGTCAACATGTGATTTTCAAGTCAAAAGACTTCCAGAGAAGGTTTTCCTCTCGTGTCAGCAGTCTCAGCAGTGTGTCATTTTGTCTTATTTTGGAATGAAACGATTCACCTTCAAAAGTCATAGCCTATAATTATGAGTTAGTGATTACAACACCTCTGCCTTTACAGGTATTCAGATTTTGCTACAACTGTCAGAGCTGTTTGAATGAGTTATGTGTTTACTGTCACAATTTAATATAATGATGTTGAAAACAGTCTATTTTCCTGCCCTAGCTGCACACACGAGGTGAGCACAAAATAAGAAATTCAACACAAATTTTGATTCAATTTTATTTATGCAGTGCCAGTTCACAACAACAGTAATCGCAACCCACTTCACATTGTTGGGTAAAAGTCCTACAATACTAGATGAAGAAGAACCTTGATAATAGTGCTGGACGATATGGAAAAAATATTTATCACGATATGAATTATTTTATATCACGATAACGATATATATCACGGTCAAAGGAGCTTGCAAAGAAAAGCATCTGGACTTCTTTAAGTTGCTTGAAGACGTTTCACCTCTCATCCGAGAAGCTTCTTCAGTTCTAAGGTCAAATGGTGGGGAGTCCCAGATTTAAGTGTGGTATCCCCCCAAAGAGGGACAAAAGGACCCCCTGATGATCCTCTAATCGCCTGAGTCAAGGTGTGAAAATGGGTGTGGGTCCCAATCAGCCAGGGTTTCGGGTGAGCTCATTGTGAAACCTGGCCCCACCTTATCATGCGAATTCCTGAGGTCAGAAATTCTGACCTGCAAGCTCCTTTGACTACGATGACCTGGATGACTGAGAACCTTCACAGAGATATATATCACGATATACCAGCGCAGAGGCCTTTGTTAATGAAATGGATGGTTGCGCCAATGTAGGGCTGCGTATCTCTGCTTGTCCATAGGTCAGTCGTCAAGGCATAATGCACGACACTGCAAACATCCTTCTCTACTTTGGCCCAGCATGCGTCATATAAGCGAGGTAACTCGACTTTACTGAAGTGCTTATGACCGGGCATAACGTACCTCGGATCAAGGACTTTGACAAGGTCACGAAAGCTGTCCTTCTCAACTATATAAACAGGAGCCATGCCTTTACAAATGTAACGCGAGATGGCTCCTGTGATTTCTTTATGGCGCTGGGACATTTTTTCATACAGCGTGCCTTGTGCGAAAGACTGCTGTATCCATAGTAACTACATAAATTGCAAAAAAGTGCAATAAACTAAAAAAAAAAAAAAAAAATTGAAAATAGTTTTTTTTGTTTTTTTACATATATTTCTAGTAATTTCAGAGGCTTATCCCTTTAAAACTGTAAATACAAAAAAGTTGCACAAAATAGTTTCCAACCACGAGAAATTTATTTTGAGTGTCTTCATAGTTTTATTTTTGAGATACACTAATTTTTATATACTGCAGGAAAAATGGAAATAAATATTATAATGCAAATTTGCAAAAAAAAAAAAAAAAAAAAAAAAAAAAGCATGTGCATCAAAATAAACTAATTCCAACAGTGTAATTTGAGTTATAAGCATCCCAGAAACGATACAGAAAAGCATAAAGTCGAACTTGACTTTTAGGAACACCAGCATAGGCTTATAAGGCCCTGAAGGTAAAAAACTACATTTTTTAATATGATGTCATGTCCGGTTTCGGCCAGGTAATGGCGGACATGCGATAGTTCGCGCTGACGTATATTCCAGCGTAGGAAGTGTTATGAACAACTGATCGGATCGGCAAAGCGCGTTTCTGCAATATTATGTTTTTGTTGTTGCAAATGCTTTTTATGCAAATTTTGCAAAGCTATATGTTGAAGGAAACCTTGACCTAGGACAAGCTAATGGCATAAGATGTAAGTACAACTCCTCTGGTTTCATACGCAAAAAAATAAATAAATATTGCGCTAGCTTATGTGGTTCCAGTTCTACAGGGATTTAAAAATAGATAGGCAAAACAGAGTGTGCCTGCTCCGACCGGTTTTAAAGGGTTAATGATATATTTTATGTAATAATTTATAAAATTAGGTTAGAAACGGTAGAAGACAAATGGCACGAAATACACTTTTCTATTGTCCACACGATATATATCGTCATATCGCCCAGCACTACTCGATAATCAGATTATCTCTTCTGAGTAGCAGTTGGTAAGGTTGGGAACGAAGAACCTTTTAACATAAACTTTGAGCACAACTAGACTCGTGGTGGGTCATTAGAGAAAGGGGAAAAAAATAAAAAATACTGGCGACTGCCAGTGTTACCGCTCAGCGTCTTAGAAGACACATATTAGAAGACCTTGGTTTCAAGTTATCACATTTACAAATGTTCAGGATCTTGACCTTTGACTTTTAGGTCTAGGTCACTAAGATTTGAACTTGTCAAAGAGGTTTAGTAGATACACCTATGGTATAAATTTGAAGCTCCTACATCGACTCATTCTCGAATTATGTCATTCACAAACTTAGCTGTCCATGCTGCCTGCCCAGCGAGGTGACGACAAGGAGAAGACGGAAGACAGAGAGGCAAGGACCGAACAAGAAATGTCTCAAAATATATTTCACAAAACCACCAGCTGACACTCTGGATACAAAATTTACATTTGGAAGTGGCGGGTCAAAGTAACAACAAAACAAGTTCTTCAAAGGGGCCAAGCTACCACTGCAAAATAGCATTTTACCCTAGTTGGTAATTTAACATGAACTAGTCACAACAAATGTCCCTTAAAACAGCATGCCATGATTTTAAATCCAAATATTTAAAACAGAAGCAGTACATCTGTTGTCTTATAAATGCAGGAGTAGGCAATATATTTTGGAATAGAAACAACAAACACTCGTGTCACTTCAAAAGCACGCGGGGAGTAAGAACTGTCTTTTATCTGCAACCAAGTCAAGCCTAAAATCTCATGTATGGTACAGAGTTATACTAACCGGCATGCTCCAAGGCCACCATCATGGACTGCTCAATAAGGTCCCTCTCAATGAAGCTCCTGAAGTCGTCCCGGTACACAGTGAGGTCTGGCAGTTGGAAAGTGCACAGGGGCGTGTCCAGAAGAGGCTCATTGCTGCTACCGCCGGTGCTCGAGACGTGAGAGCGGGCCAGAGAAACGATGGTAGAGCTAGCATGAGAAATACCCCTCGACAAACGCTTCTCTGTAGCTACAGAGAGAGAGAGAAAAAAAGGGTGTTGCACAAAGTGCATATTTGCACATTATGATTTGTAGTTATTATGTTTAGTCTCAGGGTAGACTGGAATATTAAGCGGTAGGACAATTGCTAGTATTTTTATTTGATAAGGAATGAAACGGTGCATTAGTAACCTTTCGGGAATGATACATTATTTTTGGCAGCAGGGGGACATGCCTGCATTTTAAAAAGTGTGGACTCACCTAAACTAAGAGACAGCTCAACTAAACTTTCGCCCAAACATCCAATGTGAATTGTAACGTAGAATTTTGCATATCACAGCTGAAACACCAACAGGGCTTATTATCGGAAAACTGCTCGCTGACTTGGTGCTGTTGTCAGCGTTACACCGTGGTCATCACAGAAGCTGTGACATCAACCCAGCTCTGCAACCATTTTTACTCATATTGAAACTACTGCAGTCTACTCCTAAACCACTGTCGCTATTCAGGAAAAAAGAAAGAAAAAATAACATATCAGTGCTTAACCATGAAAAAGTAATACAGAAAGTTTAAACTTCTCATCTTTTCCAACCTTTGCAGTTACATCCCTGTGTCATCAGGGAATCTGGGTTCTCACACACTCGAGCCTCAAGCCTCCATTGCCAGCACCAGATTACAAAAATATTGTGACGTTTAAACCCTCTGTAATTGTCATTTTATCAGCTGATATGTAGTCACTGCATGTTTGCTGTAGTCAAAACATTTAGATTAAGTTGGTGCACCTAATAAACTGCAAACTGAACTCGTGTTTTGGACTAACTCACTTCCTGAGAACCTCACCTTGCACCACCTCATCTTGGCGATGGAGTATAGGCCGTCCTACCCGAGCCATCTCCTTTTCAGGGGCCAGATACGTTCGCTCTTCTGTGAACGAATACGACAGGTTCCCAGCATGCACCTGTCGCAGCTGCTCAAAGTCACTGAGGGCAGCAGTGAAATCCCAGTTCTTGCCTACGAAGAGAGAGGTAGGGAGAGACAGAAACATCTGTCTGAGTTAACTGCTCCAACAGGACTACCTGAATCTTTTTGGCAAGCAAATGACTGATTCCTCATCAGTTTAAATATTTACCACAAGTCAATGCAACACGGGCTTTGTGTTGTACCCAAAGGCCGCTGACACATTCCTTTACTTGGATAAACGCCTCAGCTCGCTGTCTTGCTGATGTTGCTGCAATGCATTACATTTTAACCCATATTCTTATCTGCAACTTGTGCTGCTGCTAGGCAACAGGAGCCCTGCTAACACTAGTAATACCTTCGTTCTATTAGACTTTGATAGCACAATTAACAGTAAAAAGCCAAAAGCACCTTACTGAGTCCACTGCCTGGAACATCATCTCCAGTTAACTTTCTATAACTACATCCCCACTTCTGCTTTTTTTTTTTTAAGTTTACTTGAAGCAGAAATGAAATTAATGGATTAAAAATAGAAGGGATCAAAGTGTAAAGACAAACAGATCTGATAAGTTTTCGCTTTACATCTGTATTTTCACATTGAAGGAAGCTACTAGAAGAAAGTGGTGCTTTCTAATGATGTGGAAAGCACAGCTGGAACGCAACGCTGGTGATGCAACAAAGCTGTGCTGAGAGAGAGCGTGAACTCAGGTGGAGGAAACAGAAATAGACTGGCATTTATAGGGCTTTTTTAGCCTTACAACTCCAGGAACCTTCGACCACAGTTAACCGCATTCATACACTTCTTTATTCCATAAACATCACACACTTTGTTTATCACACATCATTGGCCAATTTAGAACCACCAATCAACTTAAAAAAAGGATTTATTTGAACTGTGGGAGGAAGCTGGAAAACCCACAGAGAAATCTGCACAGGGCCAGAAGAAACATGTAAACTCCACACAGGAAACTCTCAACAGGTTAGAAGATTCAAACCAAGCACTAATCACTGCACTACTGTGAAAGAAAAGTGACAACAGCAGCTCTTCTTAATTTAATCTCAATCTAATTATTTGCAGTCAAAAAGCTAATAAATATCACATCAAACCACAAGTGCGAGAAACATAAATATAAAGCAAAGCAAGCTTTATGCCTGGCTCCATCTATTACCAACTATTTTATACATCGTGAAATACATCATTAAAACACTGCTGCTTGTTTAGTCTTAATATTTAAGTTCAAGTCTTAATTTAAACAATAAACTATACTTTAAATTAAGGCTCAGTCTGAACTAACATCCATTAAGGAAGGAGAAAGGAAACGTCATGTTGCATTCATCACTTTAGCTTTGCAATATTGTTAATAATGAAATTCTACCATCCTCAGTAACTCACCCTCTAGCAGGTCTCTGGCCAATCCCGGTTCAGCTCCAGTGGAACGGACAAAGTCGGACAGGACTGCGTCCATATCCACGGTCATGTGATCATGAATTCACAAGTTGGCGGGTTGCATCCAGGCATTAAAAAGAAAGAGAGAGAGAGAGAAAGAAAAAAAACTGTACTCTGCTCTCCCCGACAGGGCAGCAAAGTGAATGGATAAGGTGGAGTCGGCCTCTACCTTCAGCTAGTCTGTCAGCCACACCTGAAAAAGAAGGGGGGAAAGAAGACAAAGTAAGATTAAGGCTGCAGGTAAAAACCCATCAGAGTTTAAACATCCACATTAATCAGCTCATAAGAAATGAAAAGAGTGCAAGAGGTGATATAATAACCTTATTCAACCCCTTTTTGAATATAAACCTGTTGTGGCCTGGATGTTTTTGAACTTGACACCTTTCACAGTCACTTGTCCCGCCCATGAAAACAGCAGAGACACACAAAGAGCACAGGTTTCACTAACTGCTTGCACAGAAACTAACGGGAGTCAAATGACAAGTCGAGTAGCTCTGCGAGGTGTGATGTTTGTCATGTGGGAAACTTTACTGTGTGGTTTCAGCTGCTTTTATGAAGACTCTTTAATTAAAGCTGACAAGTTAAAAATTTAAAAGTCATGACTCATGATCCCTGTAAAGTCTGGAATCAAGACAAGTGCTTCAATCACACCTGCAAATATGACCTGCTGAAAGAGTAAATGAGTGTGCACCAAGTATAATTTACTACATGGTTTCCCACTAAACTACATTTATTTGAGGAAGTGTCTCCGCATCTCATCTAAAGAGAGAATGTAGTGTCACACAACTGATTGGTGTGCTTGGTGGAAATTTTACTTTGGTTTAACGTTCTTCAACATTTTCTGTTACGGCGCAACTGCAACATATCTACAATACACCAAGACTGCATTTTTGCTATTGAGCAATTTACTGGCCCTATAGATATTTACTAGCCCATCAAAAAAAGATACCTTTATCTATAAAAATATAGTACTTTTTATAATTTATATATTTTTTGTAATTATATATCTATATATCCATCCTGCATGATGCACTTATCTCTGCTAGAAAGCATGGTTGTTGTATGTTTGCAATTAAGAAAGAAATCAATCAAATGTAAATTGTGTCAAACTAGACAAAGAGTTGATCTGCATGTAGAGCTTCTTATTCCAACTTTTTAAATTTAGTTGTGCTGTTGTGTAAAACAAACAATATGTGAAAGATTCACCTTATTCACATTTAAACCATCTTAACTGAAAGTTTCTTCAAAGAATTGTATTCCCATTTAATGTAAAAAGAAGATTTGTTTTGATTGGTAGTAACTGTCAGCCCCTGGGTCAGCTGCTATTCATTTCCTGTAAAATGCAGAGAATATTGTTGTTGATGCAGACAGCATTTTAGCATCTTCACCTACATATAAAACTTCATACCACTCGTTTAGTCCAATGATTGTGACTATGATTGCTCCACAATGACCAGTCAGCAAGCAGTCAAGAAAATAATGGGAAACCTTGTTCACAGAAATACCAACACCCTATATGAATATTTCTGAAAACATTAACTGGAAAAGGTCATGGCTTTTACCAAGAAAATCCCTACTAACCAACAAACGAGAATGGCGACTTTCCAAATTATTCATAACTGTTGCTGTGAAAGTGTTGTTCAACCAGAAATTAAAAAGATGGGAACGGACAACTTGTGCATGTTTTGTAGAAACTATAATGACACAGTGATGCATCTTTCCTGGAACTGGGGGGGGGGGACACTTTCAGATTTTTTTTTATTTTTTATATGCTCTCAGTAAACATTTTTCCCAGACTTCACTAACCAACTGGTAATTTGCCAATGTCCATCTTTTATACTATCTGTGGAACCAACAAGCTGAAGTCCAGTGCTGCCACATCTGTACTTTATATTTACTCTTGTACATCGAGTGTAGATTAAGCAAAGACTAAGATAAATTTAAGATAAAGCAAAGAAATAACTAACTATGTGGAATTATATGTCTGGCAAAGCAAGAGGTAAAAGAAGTGAAGACGTGTCACATCCAAGTACAGCCTGAGGGAGTGGTTTGGTATGAGGAAACACGTCGTGCCTTTCACTCATTTGAAATCGATTAGTCTTCAAATTTCAATGGCAGAGCCGAAGGACCCACAGTGAGCAAGCTTCAGTTTGCCACTAAAATCAATACAGAAACATCATCAGGACTGAAATAAAGACAGACTAAGGATCGACGGGCCGTTGGCATAAAGGATATAGAGGGCAATCGATGCACAGCAGACAAAGACTATGAATCAAAGTAGCCCTGGTCTGACGGATGTAATTTGGGACCAAATCAAACCAACGGGCCTCTATTTTGTTTTGGTGCTGTAGCCAACGTGATCAATTAACCAAAAATATTCAGTTGGAGATACGAAATAGAGACAAAAAAAATCTCTAATGCTTTCCCTTTCACCCTTAGTGAATGTTTGAGGAGTGCATACGTAAACCCGGTGCACCAAAAGCTCAGGTCTCAGGATGCTTCACTGTGGTTTTTTTGTGTGTTTGTTTTTTCTTGGGCTCTGTGTGATATTAGTGAGAGTAGATATCCATGACATGTTCATCTAAGCCACACAACTTTGGCTGTGAAGACATAAGCTCCATCCAGCTGCTGTCAAGACCTTGTTTCCAAAAGGGGGAGCTACAACAGTTAGTTTCAAACAAACAATTAACTGAAGGGCTGCACGAATGCCCACTATGAGGTAAAAAAGAATTAGTCCAACATTAAAAATACAGAGCTGGTAAGCACTTTACTATGTCTTCAGAGGGCTTCCATCCATCTTTGCCAAACATTTGGCAAACAATTTCTCTTTTATATATTTTCTTATAATACAGTCATAATACACTCAATTATATTTCAGTATCATCTAGAATATGTGTAACAGAAGAAGAAAAATTACCCCTAAGAGGAAGTGGGAATTATGCTGTTATCCACTGTAGTGTGGTGCAGAGTTTTTTTTTTCACTTTACTTCCATTTTTTTGATAAGCAGCATGATGAGGAGGAATGAAGTAGTGATTTAGGTACAAACTCCTAGCAGGGATCTGTCATGGCCTAGCTTTATTATCCACCCTTATTTCTGATCAATGAGGTTCAAAAAGGAAATAAAATGTAACTATAGATAGTTTGTTTTTTAAATGTTACTCTATATGCATGTAAATCACTAGTTTGATGAGCAAAGTAATATATTATAGTGACTGCTGACTCCCAAAATAAAATACCTACAGTCATCTATTCCCATCAGTCTCATGGCTCATCCACCACCTAGTGTTCCTGCTTCATCTGACTCAGTGAACTCTTTTCCACTGTGCCTGATGAGTCACGAGTTTACTCTTCTTACACCTCTCCACCGTTCTCTCGCTTTCCCTGCCTCCCTCGGTTTCTTTATCATTATTAAAGGCACGCAGGCACACGGGGGAGAAACAGACTTTCTCAGGCAGCACTGTATTTCTAGAGCATTCTTTGCAAAGTCAGCAGCTCGACAGTCTCCTCTGCAGGGCCTCCCAATATTCTTGCAGTTTGTCAGTTAAGTGAGATCTACTGATCACATACACGCAGTGTAACGAAACAGGCGGAGATCTCATTTGAACTGATACAGAAACGTAGATTAGACTGTATTCTGACCAACAGCACATTCGTGGCCGACCAGAAGCCACGACCGACACTCTGGGAATCACTGCGACAGGTTTTGAGTCACTGTCTAACAAGCCTTTGCCCTAATTTGTTTGTTTTATAACAATTTTATTGCATTAGTAGAAAATTTGATATAGCATAACTACTATAACTACTACACTGACAGGGACATGCTGTAAATGAAGTGAGGCCCACTGCAAGAAAACTGAACCATTCAAATTATCATCGCAGCTTTCTGGCAAATTCTTTTTTTTTCCTGGTATAATACTTAAAGAAATGAAAGCGTTTAAAAAGGAGAAAGCAGATTAAAACATACAAACAGGAAGCCACTAAGTTGTGACAATACCACAGCATAGTAGATGTACAGGCTGCACCTTAAGTTCTGATGGCTAAACAGTGATGGCTTTAGCAGCAGCATCAACACGTTTTACCAACTATGATGGCTTTAGCAGAGGACAGAGGTCGTCTAGTTACGATGTAAATCTGTGTTTTCTTATAATCCTGTACCATTATGTGATGTATAGTCTCCCAGCACAGGCAAAAAGTACTCAGAGCCATTAAATATAAAAAAAAGTGGAAGGGTGATAAACAGAGGGCTGTGGACAGAATGTTCTCGCACACTAATAGAAACCAAGCTGCTGCTGATGTGTAAAGCTAAAACCATCAAATGGCACCTCCTTCAAAAACACTTTTTTCCAGGATCAAGTTGGTAAAAATGACAGTCTGTGTCCTCCAAGTCTTCTCGCATTACACTATAATAAAAGTCACATATTTTATTTTTTATTCTGTGCTGGATAAGATCTGAGCGCATCAGGTCACTCATGAATCAACCGTTTCGATCACAGTTACTTCTTAACTGTAAAACTTTTTAATGGTGCTGTACAATAAAACTAAAGTGATAACACAGGATTAAATTATGGCGGAACTTAAAGTCATTAAGACCGCAATAAAAATGTTTATGACACTGAACACCCTGAAGGGAAAGAGGAAGTGTGGGAGGCCATAAGTTTATGGCATCCATCAAATGCTCATCATTTGTTGTGGTGTTGGCGCACACTGTGAAACTTCACCACAGAGTTTGACACCCAAAGGTAATTACAAAGCCAGAGTTCACCTTTAAGGTTATAGCGGGCTTAAAACAACAAAACATGACGTCTAACAAATACCTTGTATTTCATGCCCTCAAAATCTATTATTACATGGTCAAAAATTTCCATTTGGCAGCCAGGGAAAAAACATTCTCAACAAGAGAGACCCTGCGTGGATTACTGAGCAGTACTATCGCTGCTGCCAACATGGGCCAGCCAGTGATTTGTATCAGGGATGGCTGAGCTTTTGTCTGGCAGGAGCGCTTACGTAACAGGAGCTGCTGACAACACGTGGGTGCTGAGCTGAGGGCAGGAGAACGGCCTGGATCACGGAGGGAGACGGAGAGGTCACCACAGCCCACTGCGCCAGCCGTTGGTGGGCTGAGGGGGTCACTTTGTTGCTTGGATTGGGACTGCAAGTTTGCTTTGCTGTTCTTTACAGTATTTAAGGAGGACACATTTTTATGGTTTTACTGAACACACGAGGGCTGTGGAAAGTGAGCAAAAAAACCCAAACTATCCACTTGTTATGGTGAAATTACACGTAGTATGGTGTTACAATATTAAATTGGAAACAAAACCGCGCTGGCTTCGTATGATTATGATAATAAAATAATTGGGATAAAATCTTTGCTGTTGTTTTTTTTTTTTTGCATTAATTTTGGCAAAACTGAGAACTGCAGCTCTAGCATCTATATCTTGTCATTTTGCTTCTTTTTGTGCTTTTTATGGATTTAATTACATTTTGTATCCATCCACCTGACCTATCTTCAATATTGTCTTTATCACAAAGAATGTTTAATCCAGAGCAAAACATTTGCCACTCAATCTGTCCTACTGGATACTCGCCTTTTCCTTCAAAGTTCTGTGTTTTTGTCCTTCCCTAAAAGCTCGGTCTCACTCACTGTTTACTTCAGCTCCAAACAAGATGACTGAAAGGGGCCCTTGGTGTAAAAGAGCTATATTTAAAACTCAAAATATTTCAGTAGAAGAATTTATCAGTAGGTCTTGCTTTCAAACTGTTTCTCATCTGGTATACTTTTGACTCCGTTACTCCTGCTGTGACTACCAGGTAGTTTTCCTGAGTGCTGCCTACGTCTTTAATTCATCACAGTCTGAAACCATAAACTTCTCTTGAGGAGGAGGAGGACCTGTGGTGGCCACTGTGTGGTGGGGCTAAAAAATTCCCTACTGGATATTGACGGTGTTAATGCTTTTTTCATATATTGATTTGTTTTTCATTATAGATTAATAGGGAAGGGCAATATGGCCAAAAATATTTATCACCATTATCAAGCACCGGATTATAAGGGGCACTGTCGATTTTTCAGAAAATCAAAGGATTTTAAAAGTGACATATTTTCAGAAAAACACTGTAATAACAACGGCCCGCTTACATGCTCTACCTAAAATTCTGCTTTGGTGTGTATCTGACAGACGAAAGCCAAACCAGCTCCACATCACTGAAGTTGCAGCATTTTTACAAACCAATTCTGGTTCATCTGTTTCATTCAACTATTTCGCCCTTCTCATTCTCCGTCGCCGCCGTGCTTTTTCTGCCATGTGCGTATGAAAACAAAGGCTCTGCGCATGCGCGTTTTACCCATATTCTATCACGATATTTCATTTTCCTATCATTGCCTAAGGTTATACCGGTATTACCGTGAACGGTATGATATGGCCCAGCCCTATAGATTAACATTAAAATTAATCTTAAATGGCATGTTTTTTTTTATGTTCAATAACTGCATAATACTTTCAAAAAAGTTAACAAATCAGGCACATATTAAGACTCAACGCCATGCCCCTCCAGCTGTTCAGCTAACATCTGTCCACTTTTTGTTCCCCAGTTCCAGCAGGCTAAATTATTCACTACTCTTTATTTCCTCAACCCAGAAACAATGGTTGCCACATTCTTCACTGGTACTAATTTACCATGAATGCAGGGTAAATTAAATCTAATTTCAAAATAAAAACAAAGCTGAGCTTTGCCACACCTAGAAACTGATTTCTGAAAAAAGCAAACAGATAAAATCACTTTTTTTAACATATATGTAGCATAAAATCTCTCAGATCTGTGGCAGAGCTGGGATGGTGTGGAGTCCTATTATGGTAAGACAAACAAAAACGACTGAAACAAAAACATCGAGCTGCCCTCATTGCTGTAAATTTCCATCTCGCACTCTCCAAAAGCCTTCACTTCTTATTACTGGCTCAGCAACATTGTTTGCAAACCACGAGTTATGAACCACGTTTTCCTCTGGCCTGAAACTACAGAGCAGTCTGACTGTCTACACTAACAGACATGCAGAGAATTGATCATTTGTAGGAAAGAAATGCTGTATGAATACTGGTCAAATGATTTTTTTTTAAAAAGATATGTAAAAGGAAAAGCAGCATTACAACAAAATGAGGAGATTTCTACATATGACTGGCTAATCTGGTTCCAGATGTCTGAATCATCATTCCCAAGATTTTCTTTTCTTAGCACACATATCTTTGCATTAATTATTCTCAAAGCTGGCTTTTGACTTCAGCTCAATGATGCAACTTGCAAAAGTGTGCAACTTTCCTAAGGCCATTCAAGACTGTTTAAGAAAATACCTTTAAGAAAGATACTTTAAGTGCAATAAATTAATATGTTAAATAATCGACATTACAATTCTGTCCAATTGTGATTGGACAGAATTCAATAAAGCTATGCCTCATTCTCGTGCTTCTGGAATTCTACTCATCTAATTTGTTTGTCTGTAAAAAGCTAAATAAATAACAGCTGATGCATTATTACAGTACAGATGCAAATACTAATGTTTTCCACTCCTGTCCGAATGGACACTGGCAAAGTAAAGCACTGAGATTAAGTTAAAGGCAAAAAATAAGTGAGTGATTAGTTAAGTGAAGCCTCTTCTTTAGGCAGAACAGGTTCTGTGTTTTGACTTTTGGTAATGCTGATATTTACATTTGCATCACAGGTTGTGCTTTTTCTTTCTCACTGAAACCCTGTGAAGGGGGAGATTCACCGCCTCATGTTTTTGCTCGGCAAGGTTTCATTGATTGTGTGAAACTCAAGCTTTGCTCTACTAAGAGACAAAGAAGCTGTCACACAAAGAACGAGGATAGTATGCTTTACCTAAATAATGTTGAGACTTCACCAGATGAGGATGGCCGAGTTGTTCCCCTCTAATGGTCAGTATGTGATAAAACACAGTGTCTATAAATGTGCCTGTTCTATTTTTGTTCAATCACAAACCTTTCCTGTGATCTCAGCAAATGCAAAACACACCCTCTCTGCCTGGCAAAACCACATGAGTAATGAGATAAAGGGCATAAGGTAAACAAACAGGGTGAGGCGATGTGGCTGGTGGGAGTCGAAGCAGGAGTGACAAGTGTGACTAAGTGCTTCATCTCCACCACAGAGGGATGGTGGGATAGAAAGAAAAAACTTCCCGTCTTTGGACAGAGCAGTGAGCACTAGCAGCTAAAGCTAGACTGATGAACCGGCCAGGTTACTGCAGTTCCATCTGCTTCGGTGTACACACCTGCCAATAAGTGACTATAGCAGAAGTGCAGAAATGACTAATTAGGTCTGATGCACCTCAGAAAAACACTCTTTGCAATACAAAAACACAACACCATCGTTAACAGCACATGAACCAGTTCTCCGTCCGGTTCATATGCAGACCACCAGAGCAGTCAGCAGCAGTCTGAAACACTGGCTGATTGGGACTGATTGATTCCCTCTATGGGAAAGCAGCTTAATGGAACAGAGGACAACATCATCAGCAACCTGACTAGACAGCCACAAGACAGAAAGACCAGGAATAGGTGTTTAGCAGACACCAAACACACACACACACACACACACACACACACCAAAAAAAACAAAAACAAAACAAAACACATAAGCACGTACTTCCCTGGTTCCTAATATACTTGCATGGTTCATCCAAGTGAAGTGTATCTGTGGATAACTCTGGTATCAATCTGGATTTTTTTTGGGATTGAGTCCTGACTCAATATATAAGCATGACTGGTCACACACTTAGAAAACTAGGAATTTTCCTTTTACATCTGGTTATTTGATCAACAAAAATATTCTTGTTGTTTAAATTACAATTAAAAGGCTAAAACCTTTTTGGGAGACACCAGAAAATGATATATCCAGGAAAAACCCTGTCAGTGATCTTTATTAGCTTAAATAACACAATACTACTCAGGCTATCGTGGCAGCTAACAAGGGGACTTTAGAGAGATACTTTAGGAAATACTTGTATAGCCACATGACTTCATGTGCTCAAGTCTCAATCACTCTTTTGTTGTCTGACTTGTCAGTCACAGTAAGCTCTGAAGTGTCTGCAAGGCGTAGGCATAGCATACTGTCCTTAAAAAACAGCCACATGCATATAAACAGAGCAGAGCAATGGCTTTCTTGTGATTTCTTCTCAGTGAGTCGAAGCCAGTTTTTAAGTGCTTCAGAAACAGGGTGGATACGCTGTGAACAATCAATCACAGTAAACACCAACCATGCTGCTGAAGGAAGCCAGCAGAAAGAAAAACAAAGGTGTGGTGAGATGGCTGTCCCTCAGCTGTCTGAATCTGTGGAGTGCTGTAATCTGGTTACTGACTGAGCTCAGTCAGCCTACACTGGCTCATTACATAAGAAAGCTACAGCTGGGAAGGAGGCTGATCATTGCCTGGCTGAGGAATGGAGGAAAATCAAGATCTTCACCTAGGTCTTCCAAAGTTGCCCTCATATGAAGGGTGCAGCACAATGGCTCTGCTGCTTGTGTATAGGAAGTGCTGCTTCAGTCTCCTCAACATAATAAGTAGAAGGCTTAAAAAAACAGAATGGCCTTATCAGACAACAGTCTTGGACAAGAAAATGCACAGCAAAGCAAACAGAGCGCAGAGCGGTGCAAAATCCTCTCATTATATTGCAATATCCTTCTATAGGGCCGGGCAATGCTTTCTTTTGCGACTACGTTGACCCCATCTTCAAGGGCAAATGGATGCATCATAGGAATAGTGTAGGCACATCACTTTCCAAGGGCTTGTATAATGCCAAAGCACTGCAGAAACAGCCTCAAGCTAATGCTAGGCTGCCGCAGACATGGTCTACATCAATTCTCATTTTCCCTTAAAAGTGCTTCATAAATGAATTAACTAATTTACTATCGCTGAAGAGAAAAAAACAGTTTCACAATTCAATTACAATATTTAGGACTTTAAACTGCTGCATTCTCAGGGAGAGACTTATGGTTTCAGTTGCTATTGGGTTACATCTCAGAAATCAATAGAGTAAATTTGAGTGTGCCTATTGCCCTGGACAAAAGGAAATATGCTAGCAAGCTGGTCATTGGAGAAAAATCAATAATCCCACTGAACTACAGCTCAGGGGTACATGCACAGGCATGTTGCTGACATATGAATTATGGGGACTAGCGGACCAGTTCAAGTCCATTAGCAAAAAGAAAACAAAAGAAAAGAAAAAGCTTCTTCATCAGACTCAGACAGTGTCTTTTGTCTTAAAAACAGCAAAAGCTCTGTTGTAGCTGCAGGAAAGATGGGTTATAGTCTTTCCAAATAAGGTTATTGATTTTATTTAGAGGCACACTACTCTGATATGTCGATACGTTCTGATACTGCCTTAAAAAGTTATATGAGATGCCAGTGACAATGAACCAATCTACACAGGTGATCTAATCAATACAATCCTACTTTGTATCTTTAGTCCACTGGCTGCAGTAAGGACAGCCAAAATAGCAAGGAGGACCAACGATTTAGAGTTTCAAGCTCATTTGCCAACAACTTTTTGTAATGTCTTTGCAGTACTTTGTGATTTAACTGCAAAATGTGCCGGCACAACCGAGCTTCAGCTTTCAGCACCTGCTCAGGGTCTGTAACAATTTGCAGTATGATGTTGAATGTAAATCTAAAGAATCTAATAATGATTAAAACTAAAGAAGTATCCGAACCACATTTTCCCCTCAGTCTGTTTAGGAGACTTTAGTTGTTGTTGTTTTCACAGCCATCAGTACTTGGTAAAAGTCCAGGCCTGTAAGACCGCTATATACTGATATAAAGTCCTGACAGGTGCAAAGGTGTGAGATCCAGATCAACGCTTCTTGTTGCCTTAATTATCTGTTAGTTTCTTTTACAAAACTGGCAAAGCAATGTTTAAATCGAGTCCAGCATTTGGGTAAATATAATAAGCATAAAATACACTTTTAGTTGATCAAATGAGCAGAAAGAACAGTTAAATGAATACACTTCAACAAATTAACTATATGTAGACCAATCATGCTTTCATGTACAGTCACCACCCAAAGACCCATTTTGATCCAAGAAAAAAAAAAGCTGATTTGCATAAACAAGAATGATTCAGTAAGGAATCCAGCTTTTTAATGTAAATCTAGTACTGGATCAGTACTGGATCAGAAAGCCAAGGAATGAGAACTGAAAAAGCTGGATAGCTGCATTCCTACTTATTTTTCTTCCACTTGGCTTGTCTCTGCCAGAGTACACTGCAAGAAGTGTCAGGTCTAACGAATGTTTACAAACAAGTCAGGAATTTAAAAAATTAAACAAAGTAGGCGAGATGAGCCTCCCTGCAAGGAAAATAAAAACACATTTCAACCCTGCTGGCTTAACCACCATCTGCGGGCGTCTGTGTGTGTAATGCGTAAGACAACACCACCATCCCGAATGCACACACAGCTGATGTCAGAGATTCCACACCATGCCCGCCCTCTCCAGGCCGTGCCACCTGAGCTGGATGAGTCCAAAAGCTGTCCAGTCATCAAACAAAAATATGCAAAGTCTAATGTCCCTCTCACAGCCTGCCTATCCCATTTGCTGGCTCAGAAACAGGCAAACCTGATCCATGTGAACCTCTGTTTTTTTCCCTGGATGAGTGCTCAAGGCAAAACAAGGTGAAGAAAACAGGATTTACTTACAGATCATTTGATCACAGTTTTCACATTTGGGTTGCAGACTGCAGCCGTTTTAAACTTCATGACTGAACCAAGAAATTCCGCAAGTTTATCTGGTCTAAAAATAGTGCGACACTGGTAATAAGGGGGAGAAAAACACATTCACAGACATTTAGGTCAACTATTAGCATTGTTCATGAAAACAGGGTCCCTGAATGTTCATTACACAGCTGCGCACTTGTTCTGAGTGTCTATCTTTACATCTAAACCAGAGCAATAACAACTGTGTAAGCACCACCACCAATGCAAACAGAGTTACCATCTAATCTGAGCTGCCAGAATTAGAGCAACCTCCTGTTTCAGATAGCCTAAAAATAATCCACTCCTAATCACAGTTTAAACATAGAAAGTCTGCACCGTTGAGAGCTCAAAAACAGCTGATGGCTAAGATTTAAACACTGTCGGGACAAAACCCAAGGAACGTGTAATGCTTCAATCAGAAACAAACAAATCAGTGACGTCATCTTCTCCTTCTGAAAGCATGAAACCCTTTATCATTCAGAGCTAATTTTCATTAACAAAAACCATTTATCTTTTTTGAAAGTGCACTGTTCTTAGGAATCATCATTCTCTGGTCCTTAAGCTGACTGAAACACAAAACACCAGTTAGCATTAGAAGGTTTTTAGAGAGTGGATGACCTAATAAGCTAGAGTATGCTTATGTTTCCTTTCCTTTGTATGAATGCATGTCTTCAAAACAAAAAGTCTCAATTAATGCTTGTCAAAGACCTCTTTAGCGAAAAAAAGGCCTAACAATACCAAAATGATCTATTATTTTTGGACTTTTATAAATAAAGAGCTTTCAAGATGGGAACATAACCACGCAACAATACACTGTAATATTCCTTACCACAATATACATTTCCTTTTTTTCAACCACACATTACAGTAAAGCTGTTTTCTTTGGATTTTGGTCTGATCGTAAATACAACCTCTACAAATGTAATATCTACAGCAAGTTTTATGACTGTATTTACTTGATTTTCATTTCAGATTTCAGAAACCAGCCAGCTTGGTTTCAAATCTGTACGGGTACAATGCACAGACACTGACATCTGCTAATTAGTGGTTAATTATTATACTGTCAAAATGGCAGATTTTAAGTAATTTAAGAGGAGGGACCAGTAACCAAATTTCAGGCAGGAGGTGAAAAGTAGTGAGATTACACACATTTTGGTGTTATTTGCTGTTCGTGCATGGTAAACTGTTGCTTTTAAAAGACTTTAGCATAAGTTTTGGTCAGAAACGTTGCATGTATACAAAAAGCAGTTAAGGGTATGACCCTTTGTGTTAGACTTGAGGCAACACTACCCTGTTGATACACATGCACCACGCAAGTAAGCACGAAGTGCATGTAGTGTATGTAGTCTGCACACAGAGGCATTCTGATTGAGGTACAGTGATGGTTTAGCACAAAATGTCTCCTGGTCAGTGGAAAGCTTCAAGTTTTTCTTCAGCCAGATGTAAACTCTTGCTGATATTCACTGGAGCAAAGTAATAATAGCCAAGTCCAGCCAGCTGAAATGGGCAGTATTAGCTTCTGAACACAAGTGTTTATCAAAGTGTCTGAGAGCTGATGTCATAGTGTAGCAGAGCATGTAGCAGAGATGTTTGACTTCACTTAGTCCACTTTCCTCTAAAACAGCGGTCCCCAACCTTTTTTGCGCCACGGACCAGTTTATGCCCGACAATATTTTCATGGACCGGCCTTTAAGGTGTCGCGGATAAATACAACAAAATAAAACTAGTACCGGTACCGAAAAAAAGAAGATTTATTCATAACACACGTGAAAAGACCCAGGAAAACCGAGTAAACGATAAAAACGATAACAAAATAACGCTGAAAACTGATAAAAACCTTGAAAACCATACATTTCACACCTGAGCCTCAACTCTCGCGGCCCGGTACCAAACGACTCACGGACCGGTACCAGTCCGAGGCCCGGGGGTTGGGGACCGCTGCTCTAAAATACTGCTCTGAATGCCACAGCATGAATCACCCGACTCACATATCAGTGGACAAGAACAAGAAACGTGAGTGCTGATTTTTATATAATGGATACAGTGGCATCAACAACTTCTCGATGAAAATAAACAAGCACACATTTTCCTCTTTAACAGGATATGCCTTAATTGACAGCAGCAAGTGATTTCTGATCCATGGTCATTAAGATTCTGCCTGAATGGTCATTTTACATAAATTTAGAAAACTAAATACGTACAAAACCAGTAAGAAAACAAAGGAAAAAGTTTAATCATTTAATTTTTTAAATCCACAAGAACGTCTTGACTCAAATATTCCAAAAACAAAAAAGTAGGCCATCCTTTGCAGATGAACCTTTTCACTTTTAGTAACTGACAAAGTTTTGACAAATAATTAATAGATTAACCAAGAAAATAACTGATTAGCTTAACTGTACCTGTACATGTGTTATCATGAAATTAATATAGTAACATGTAGCATTAATGCTGAGATAGTTATGATTAATATTTTACATACAGGTGCAGGCCAATCTTTATTTCCTCCTTTCCTGTCCATTATGATGGTTTACTAGACCTCAGAGGGTCCTAGGCTATGCCTGGGGCATGTCTCTGCAGTCAGGCCCAGTAATCACCACTCAAGGAGCGATAATTAACAACCCCACATGAAGCAGGCGGCTGTGGAAAAGGGCTTTAGGGGACTATAAGTGGCATTCCCACATACCACACAGAGACCACACTGCTTTGTGCACGGGGTCAGTGCCATGGGTGACTGAAACAGCAGAAAATGTAATGAGGGTATTTGATCCTCAAAGTGAGAGGGGGAAGTGGAAGCTAATCTGCCATCAATGCATTACTGGTTCAGAAGCGCACACAAAAAGAAACCCAAAATAAGACATTAAGAATGATGACCCCTGCATGACTTCATGGAAGTCTGTGCTCTGCAGACCAAAAGAGGTGCACAGACACACAAATGCTGGTCCAGTGCTGCTGAACATCCGGCGAGAAATGCTGCTGTGCCTCTGAAGGACATCAGCACAGAGACTGATGGATAAATTGCTTCCTGCAGCTGTCATCCTAAACTCTAAACCGGTTTACAAAAGTCCTCAGCTGGCCTTGGCGGACTCAGTGATTTGTATTCTTTGTGAAGAAGCACAAGCCTCTGCATCCATCTTAAAACTGCCTGCCTAAATATTCTAAAGGCTGGATATTTTCACAGTAAATAACAAAATGTGTGTTTTGCCTCTAGAAAATTAATTAAGATGATTACAATAATAGCACAGGATTCCCTGCTGCATGTCCAAACATGACACAAGCTCATCTTTGGTGATACAGCTGAATGACATTGAGGACCGCCCAACCAAGTAACCAAGACTTTACCAGTAAACATGACATGAGAAAGGTCAGAGTAGATGATTAGCAGCAACTGGACTTTAAAAGAAGAGCAGGGAAAAAAAGAGGGCGTTGCCAATAATAGTTAGATGACCCTGTACCTGTGGGTCCTACCCGAGTGAAGTGAATGTGAATGCAAGCACTTCTACACAATAACACATACTACAGTGTTTGAGCTGTGATTATTGACCAAAGGTGATAAGTCTAAATTTGTTTTGGCAAGCCTAACAAATCCTAAAGATGACTAAAATCACCTCCTCTGTTGCTTTGATCCGTGCATTAATTTTTAAAATAAACTGGCAATATTTGATGTTACAGGGATGGCACTGATGCCAAAATATCCTTTTTGCTTCATGTCTAAACAATTAGTATTGCATAATTCACATTTAAAAGGCAAGTGAGATGACTACTGCTTTCATTTGCATATCAACCCTCAAGGAATACAAGACATTTCTTAGACTCCAACTTGATCTTTGGCTGCGCCATTTTAAAATTAAGCACATTCATTCCAGTCCTGCAATACAAAAACTCCTGTAGATAAAAGAGCTTAGAAACTGCTTAATACAAGAAACAAAATGGATCTGTGACTTGCAAGTACAATACCTACAACAGTGAAGATCTACTAAATCAGCCTGAATGTGAAGCCAACCAAGCCCTGCCCGATCTAAAGCCAGCGGCTAAACAAGCACCAGCCTCTGCAGGCACGCAGCACTAATGCTCATGTGAATCCCCACGTGCTGCAGGCCAGTCGCTATACACAGCAGGGTGACTTCACGTCACACCCCATATGATGTCATCCTGGGGGAACAGGCTCCTCATTAGGGCTGTGTGTGGGATTACTCCTGATGTCCTGGATCAGCGAGGCAGAGCAGGAGACGATAATGTCCCCTAGTCTGCACAAGAAAAGGCACATGCCCAATAATATGCTTTGAAATAAACATTAATTGAGTGTTCTGTTGAGTGATTTACTACAACTGCCGAATTTACCAAACTGAACATCCACTTAAAGACACTGATGCTGATCAATGAGTCCAGCTTTACTGCCACCAAGCTTACAGTTAGTGTTGTTCTAACTGTGAAGGACAGAGTTTAATAGCAATCACCTCACTTGTTATGAGTTTGTTTCAGTATTTCAGACAGCTGCCAACCTAAACACCAGAATCCGTCAGTCAGAAGTCCTCATTTGGTCCTGATGGAGTCCTGTTAACCTTTAGATTTTGTGGAACAGTCAACTAAATGATTTCTGTTGTCACTAGTCAGCAGCAAAAATAATAGCTGGTTAAACTAATTATCCATATTTCAATAATGTGCAACCCCAGTTCACGTTTGTTTCTAAAACACTATGACACCACCTGCCTCTGTGCCTTTCTGTGATCTAACAATGTAAACTACCAGGTGGAATAGTGCAGTGCGATATGACTAAAATCTCATATCCCGATATAAGACATCTATCGTCCGATAACGATATAAATCACAAAAATTTTACATTTTCTGAAAGTTCTGTGAATCTCAGGCAGCTCGACTTGCGGGAAGTGTTTCCAGCTGGGCGTCGTGTAGCTGGAGTCGAGTGTTTTAACTGATGCATGAAACGATACATTTTTAGACATAAGTTGTAACGGCCGCCGTTTTCTTTGTGAGTATTTATTACACGGCGTGCTGCGGGGAAAAGCCTGTTCTAACGTTTGAGTCTAAGGTTTATTTTTTTAGCACCTGACGGCTCTTCTTTGCTTCTCATCCGTAAATAATCTGCCCTTTCACGTGATTCAGTTTATTTTGAAAAGTCTCAACAGGATCTTGAGCTTTATTGTGAAAACTTTATGTGGAAAATAAGCGGACACGCGATGGTTTTACTGTCGTTGTTGCTAACGACAACGCATAAAAAGAGGCGCTTGTCCGTCTGTAGTGTGGTTATATTAAATATAAGAGAAAGAGAGGACTTTAAGAAATGAATATAGCCACTACAGTGACCATCAAAACCATGAAAAAATATTGCCATAAACAGTTTATTTTGCAACACCACGAAACAAACGATAGTGTAAAATGAAACATAGACGTTTTTATATCGTCATCCAATATATATCGTTATATCGAACAGCCCTAAGGTGGAATACAGGACACGTGACTGCCGCATGAACCAGCATGGTTCTGCAGTACTTTAAAGTCCAAAATTAACTAATGACTCAAAAAGATAAATATGGTACAGATTAAAACGGGCCAATGTATTTAATTCACTTCTATGTTGGTCTGTGTTAACCATGCATCAGCTGCAGTGCACCAGCTCCTTCTGAAGTCCAAACAATCCAGAAGACTTTAAAATGTCTGAAGTTTCATACACGCACGCAACGTACAAATAGGGCAGTCATTTCAAACTATTTTTCTAAACTTGGCTCTGGATGATATCATAGCGAGTACACAAGCCCCACCCACACACTGTTAAAGCCCTTTGCTTACCATGAACAGCCAAAAGAAGAGAAAACAGGACAATAAAACAACCGAGGATTTTTTGAAACTGTGACTCATGCAAAGCTACCCTTGCAGAGTCAAAGAACAAAACCATGTAGCTAGAAATGAGCATAATAAACTTCCTCAAAGACCAATCGGCTGAAAACATTTATTCCTATCATAAAGGAAAAATTTGTATCTGCAACAATAGATAAAACAACCACTGCTTAAAAAGTGAAAGACAAATAGCACTGTGGTGATGACAGATAAGACTGCGAGATTCTGGCAAGTACAGCTGTAATAAATTCTTGAGTCTGGTGTGGTACAGAAAAGGTGCAGTGATCAAAGTAAGTGATACAACAAGCTTTCATTACCACAGCTTTCCTCATGGGAGTGGCAGCCCATGCTGTATTGGATTATAGTTTTTCAGGTGGAACAAATAAAACTGTTACACCTTAGTTTGCGTTGGCCTCTATTCTATCAACCGCATGAATTAACTAAACAGAGACCAGGCATAATCCTGCTATCCACAACTTAACATGGGTGTAGAGTGGAGACCTGGAACATGGGGTAGGGACCTAATGTGTGGCCAGCATCTATTTACTGATATTTTTTTAACTTATATCATCTGATATGTAAAAAGTTTCAACCTGTATATCAGTGACATCCCTAAGTTGCACTTGTAGCCTAAGAACAATTTTGTATTTAATATATGTATATGTCAATGCTGCTCAAATACCTGCTTAAAATGAGTTTTTGTAAGTATGCACTGTATTTTGGCCACTTAATAAATAAAAACTTTTTTTTTCCTCAAATGCAAGACAAACCTTTACTATAATCTGTTACATATACCGGCTGAAATGTCATCTGACAGTTGCTATGCTGTTTTTCTACATTTAGTATTTTGCTGGGTGAATTTAAAATAATACTTATAAATTATATTTCAACTAAGTATTTTTATTTAAATATAAATTACATTTATTTTGATTTCAAACTAGCTTTTATTTTAGTGAAATGTCTTATTTGTTTTGATAAAGTGTACTTCACCTTTATGAACTATAAACTCCTCTAATGGTCATAGCTATTTTGTCAAAGACTACAGAGTTTCCCCAGTTTGGAGGATAAATCAAATATAGTTTATACTATAGTATAGTGTACTACAGTATATAATGAGTGTCAACAGATGCCTGATTTTTGTGTTTTTCTTTACACAAATAAAAATATTTTACTTATAAACAAATGAAGAAACAGTCTAAAATGACGAATTTTGGACTCAAACATGCATGTTTTGAAAGTAAAGCAGCTGCTGGCACCCAGGTAAGCACCTCAGTTCACAGTATCTACCCATCCTGGACACAAATGGCCCTGGGAACTGGCTAGCTGCTGTGTCACAAGACTGGCAGGCAACCAGCCATGGTGGGGAGGGTGGGGCTGCAAAGAGTTTTATGAGTTGCTGTCTGGACATGGAGACCTCTTAGAGACAAGCCACCTATTGATCCTCGTGTCGCTGTGGCAGTGCAGGGACTAAAACTGTTTTTGCCTTTTATCTTATCCCCTTCTTGTGTTTCTGAATAGTGCTACTTAAAGATATAAGAGCACAGGTGGATGTGGGTTTTAAGTCTTTTTTGGAAATCTGCAAAGAGTCCAAACAAAACAAGGCTTAGTTCATGCCTTACCACCAGTGGGACACGCACACTTAACAGGAAAAAAATCATCTGGTTGTCCTACTAACCTCATCTACTTACTTATTAATCTGACCGTGTTTTCCTGTGGGAGTAGGCCAAACGGGCCTGGCCGTGTAACTGACACTGCACCGCTGACAGTGAGCAGCTGTTTGGGGGAACTCAGCGAGAGGAAAATTTAAATTTTCATATCCTCTGCATGGCTGAAACAGACAGGTTAGCTTGTATAACATTATATTCACCAAGACAGCCACAAAGGATATTCAGCAAAATAAGTGCGTGACACATGTTTACAGCACTCTCACACTAACTGGCACAAAACCTTAAAGGAAGTCATACAGAAAGTCAAACAAGTTAAACTGGCTGTCCGTCATGTGAAGTATAAATCAAGAGTCACTGCTGCTCTGTCTTTATTGCCACATGTAACTGCAAAACAGTGTGCAAATAAGCCCATGACCATCAGCTCATAAAACTTCATGTTGCCAGCGTCATGACAAACCCTGTTACACAAGTAATATGAGTGTCTAGTTACAACTCGTCATTTCAGATGACAGCAGGGCATGCAATGCTTCAGAAGGTGAAAAAGCTCATGCACCACTACACACAGTTTTGTAATCATTCATTAACAATAAAAGAGCTTGCAAACTAAATTTGAGTGAAATACAGTTTAGCACGCTGGCTCAAACAAAGCCTTTGTTAATATGAAGGTAAGCGCGACTGCTTTGTACTGAGTTTAGGTAAAAAGTCTTTGGTTGATATAAATGTAAGCATTGTCCTGTTATTTTTTGATAAAGCAAAATGTATTTTAAAGTTAGCCAAACTAAAACCAACTTTAGAAAAAAGTAGCAATTAAAAACATTTCAGCCCCGGTCTTGGTGATTTCCCTTCGAGAACAAAACCTCTTGAGTGGGCACCATCACCATCAGTGTCACTGTGACCCGAGGCTACTGTGAACTCCCAACCACATAACATTTGAATCCTGTTAAGAGATCTGATGCATATGATACACTGCAGATTACAAGCCACATATTTAAATTTGGATCAACCAAATTCAAATGGTTCGAGGAAAATCAAAGAGCAATAACTCAGTAATGTTTGTTTTGTTCCGTTCCACTGGATGCAGGCTGAGCTACTGCCTGTTTAGTGCACTGAGAAGGCAATTTAATAGACTGTATACCTGTGCCTATAATCCACATATTTACAAAGCAGCAGAGCACTTTTTGTTTTCAGTCTTCATTTTTTTTTTTTTTACTTTTACACCCTGCCAGTTTGGAAACTGACTTGTAGTCAGAAGGATGCTACACCCCTCTTAAAATACTCGCCTGAGGTGCTCTCTCTGCTGCTGTATGCATCAATATAATATGTTCCTTCAAGTGTTGAGGACTTGTATAATGAAACCTGACACAAACCCTCAGAAAAACTGAGCATCATGGTAAATAGTTGCCACCATGAACTGATGGGCAGCTTTATCACTTTAATTACCAACAGTGAGCTAATGGGTGCAAATATGAGGTGCGGTCAAAAACTTCACTGACTGCGCCTATGAAAATAAAAATGTTTAAAATGTTTATTAATTGTTCCCTTCATTGCATTCATATTAGTTGACCAATGCCGCAATATATGAATCCCTGTGATTCATGTCATCCTGAATAAAACAAAGTTGTTTTCTTCAAATTACAGACATTGTTAGAAAAAAAAAAAGAAGGATTATTTAGGACATTATCTAACAACTTCTTGGCATAATTTAGTCAGATACATCACGCCCAGTTTTAAAACACTAAGAAGGCAACAATTAAAATGCTCACCTTGAAGTTTATAACCTATATTTTCAACACTTTCTCTTTCTTTACATTTTAAACTACGTAACAAAAAAACAAAATAGAAAAAAAAAAATCTCTGTTGAGAAGAAAATCTATTTTTCCACGTTCGTGGCCAAAATTTGGGCTACTTTCGTAGTGACGGTTAGCAAAGCTTTGAGAGTGACGCATTTAAACAGGAAAAAGGATTCATGTCTACAGCTCTTAAGTTGTCCAGCATAGTCATGCTGACAACCAAGAAAACTAAGCTAAAAAGAAGTGACAACCCACTGTAGTTTAATTCTGGTTTTTTTTTAATTAAGCAGTTTGAATAATCAAAATAATGCTGTTGAATTGTAACCATCCTAATGATTCACAGCACCACCAAGCCCTCCTGTCTCTAAATGTAGACTTCTTGCACCCTTTAGAGGTGAAAAATATTTACTTTATGTATATAGACACAAATCAGTACATATGGAGACTTGAAAATTCAGGGACATGAAAATAAGATTTGGAAATTGATCAAATTAACACACCGAAAGCTGTGATCATGTCACAAACTGCCATGAGACTTTGCTGGAACGTACTGATCATACCTCAGAGTTATCGAGCTGCAAAAGTCACTCGCAGAAAAGACAAATATTACAGTCAAAGTGCACTGGTAGTTTCATTCAACTTTCCACACTGGTACTGATCAGCAGTTGCTTGTGTGTCCTACATTTCAAGCATCATCCTTCACAGCCACTGGAAACAGTGAGTATGGGTGGAGGGCTGAATGTGTTTCTTTTTCCTACTACACCATACCTAACTTCTCAACGAGCTTCCTCTTCACTGCTGTGTGTTTATTATGTGTGCGTTTTGTTTTTAATCATAATCAGCAGTCAAAGCACACCCAGCCTGGCCTTCTGGATGGCTTTGCAAAGCGTGCAAATTTCAGAGAAGACATTTGCAATTCTATCTGCTTTTACAGACAGAAGTAAAATACTGGTGTTATTGAGATCCAAAATACATGTGTGAAGGTCATGTGCCTTTAAATAGCCACTATATATTTTAAAATACATGTAACACCAATAGAGAGATGAAATGTGGAAATACTGGTTTTAATTGCACTCCTTTTGCCTAAGAGATCCTTGACTGCTTATCATTTGCTATTTAAATAACTTATTAAATACAAATGTTTTTCCTAGGTACCCATACTTCTTCACACAAAGACATTTTGTGTATATAAAGGATATTATCCAGTGGTTTTATACGTCAAACAAACTTTGGATCAAAGTGAGCTGTACATACCCTGCTCACTAAAATGACTTTTGACACCCCTGCTGTAGGCCAAATACACTGAAGAACTTGTACCTCTGTCCTACTTTTCATATAGGCTGTCTGTCCTGGTGTCCCGGCAAACAAAAGAGTCCACAACTACAAGACCTAAATAATTCAAGGCAGAGTGCAACCTAATACTTTCTCGCTGTGGTGATGTAGAGAAAAATATGCCAAATAAACCTAGTTCTAGTTTCAGAATGAGTAAAAAGCAGTGAACCCTGTGACCCGTCAGCTCAGGCAGGAGTCTCACACCGAGTTAGATGCTTATTCAGACTCAATAAACCCAGTTGTTTTGGTTAGAAATTGTGGTGTGTGAAGAGCTGGCTCTGGTAATTTCCTGTGAGCTGGTCTTTTAAGTCAATGTTACATCACACATGCACCTTAAATAAAAGGCGGACTCCGATAAGCTGGATCGTGACTAGAAGCTCCCAGAAAAAACGAGATGATGATTTAACTTACTTCCACAGGCAGATGCACAACTACTAAAGAGATCAGCTGAAATTGATATCAGTGTTCACACTGCTTAGCTGACAGCTTATAAAGCTGAGGCAGTATTCAGAACCCAGTTCTGCTCTGCGCTGAATCCTAACGCTACACACGATGATGGCTTGTCCCCACTGCTGACTCTGAGCCAGCTTTTAATGGCTAGAACTATTCTTTGAAGAAGAAATATCAGGGAACAATAAACATGCTTACATAAACGCATTTGAGGCGTTCAAACGCATGAGGTTCATGCACCGTTCAAACATATCCCACTAACTTTATTTGCACCCATTAGTAATTATAATCGTCCATTTAAAGTCTGCCAGACATGCGCATGAATGCTCACCATAAAGAAGTCCTGTACATTTTTTTCAGTTATTAGAACGAACCGTTACCTTTGGCTAGCAAGTGGCTACTTCAAGCCTGGCTAATCAGCAGCAAGCTAACGGTAGCTTACGTTAACGCTAGGAGCTGGAGTATCCCTCTACTGCTTACCTTTAGCGGCCTCGCAGATGTTGTTTTCATCGTCCCATTCAGTTTTCCAGCAAGTGCCAACTTGTAAGTAGCAAATACGTTTCCAGTACCAACGACTTCTAACTTTTTAGTGTCCTCATATGGAGAACGGTGCGTAAAATCCCAAACCGGACCACCAGCGACAAAGTAATTTCTCCACCACTTACAACAACAACGTCAACCAAAGGTTTCAGACGGCCCCCGAGAGGACTCGGCCAATCAGAGGCGGGAGTTTTCTTTTATTGACGTTTATGAGAACCAATGGTCGGGCTAGAACATTTTGACTGACGTTCCCCATTAGAGTAAACACCAAATGAGAACGCCAAACATCCGCCTGCCAATTGGCTGCAAGAAAATGAGAGGCCAGTGGGTTTTTTGTGTCAGCAGCCAATGACAGTGCGGCACTCAGGCCAGAGTGACAGGTGCTTTGGAGTTAACAAAATAGCTGGGGCGTCACCGTGGCCGGGATGAGGTCATCCAGGATGATGTAAACCCTACGTCATTAGCGATGCTAAATAAAACGCAGCAGGGAACACGTCTGAGCGTAATCCATCTTTTCTGGAACTGTACAAACACTAATAAACTGTGACAAAACGTGTACATTTAGCATGGTTAATATTGCTTGCAGCTTAAGAGTTGTTTTTTATAGGTCTCGGTACTTTTCATGACCATTAATGTCAATTTTCGCATGCAAAACGTTTTTTTGTTGTTTTCAAAAATAAATGGAAGTACATGTCAAACTTTTTCTACTCATGACAGACAAACTTAGTGTTTCGTTAAGATGTTTTAGGGAATAGCTCACCAGGTTTCTTAAAAGACATTTAAAGCTCTTCCTTGCCCTTGAATGATTCATGGGGGATTGTTTAGTGGCTTCCTCTGAAAATGATCAGGTGCAAGGACTGCACTGCAACTGAGTGAAAGAAAAGGAGCCAATGAGAGCATGAGGGTGGGAATGGATGTTTGTATCTGTGTGTGCCTGTTTGTTTGACGCCACCTCTCTCTAGGGACATCTCAGGCCCTCCAAGGTATGGAGGCCTATCTCCCTCCACCACTTCCCCTACCAGTGGCAGACGCCCTCAGACATTGGTGGTTCTTTGTGTCCGGGGATGGGCGTCACTCCTGGTGGCTGCTTGTTGGCGCCTGGAGCCTGGAGCTTACTCGGGCTCCTTCGGGGGTGGGGTGCCCTTGGCCTCTCGGCCTGGGGCTCAGTCACTCTGGCACAGCTGGCTGCCAGCGGAGCTCACAGGCATGTCACTGCAACCCCCTGGCTTCTGCTCCGCGGCTGCTGAGCGACCCCTCATCTGGGACTCTCCTCAGCTCTTTCCGGGAGAGTGGCACGGCTGCCCCTCCGTTGGTCTTCCTTGGTCTCCTTCGCTCTTGGGGCCTCTGGATGTCTGGAGCCTTGATCTCCTCCATACCTGCTTCATGCCCAGGAGGACGGGACTATAACTCTCCCCACACCCTCTAGCAGATCATTACATGAAGGAACCTTTTAAATACAAGCGCGCCCACACTCACAGGTGTACACACAGGTGCTCACACAAACAAACTACACCCTTTTTGGCTGCTACCTCAAAGCTCACTGTGCGCTGTCGATCTTAGGTGCTGCACAATATTTAATATTTAGTGTTATATTCACATAGATCATCGCGATGATGTTGTTTATTATATTGCTCTTTTTCTTTGCTTGTTTTCTCTTTTTTCTTTCTCAACAGGTGATCCAAGTGACTGATATATGTATTTTTTGTCTGTTTTTGCCCTTTATCACCGTCCCAAAGGTGAATCAAATAGGCCAATACGGCAAGGCTGGGATGGTCCATTTGGTAAAGTAAATCCGTTGGGCATCTTTCTTTGCCTTTAGACAACAATTCTGATGGCAAAAGAACCAAATGAGACAGGCAAAAAAAAAAAAAGAAAAAGAAAAGGAGCCAATGTCCCCACCAAAAAACCCAAACCCTTGAATAAATATAAAGAAATAAGAGGTAACTTTTACACACCACGACACTAAGTTACACACTTAATTAACATGAAAGGTAAATTTAACTTATTTCGAAAGTAAAGATAACCTATACATTATCATTTTCCCTTTCATAAAGTATTATATATGTAAATCCTAAATGTTCTTTTCTACATTCTTCATATGTATATGATGTCTATATATGCTTATATTATCTATCTATCTATCTATCTATCTATCTATCTATCTATAATTTCATGCAAAATGAGCTGGTAGGCTGATTTCTCTGTTAACTGTTATTTTGAAAACAAAAAGACAAACAAATCATAGGTTTACATTTTAAAAAGTTTAATTTTCGCTAGGTTATATAAAATAAAATCCAAGTTACAATGAGCAAACAGAAAGCACTGTGAGGGATTCATGAAAACCATAAACATGTACATGTCTGTCTGAAAGTAAAAGCACAAATTCTCTGTTAGATCCAATTGCCCAGCTACACAACGTTTACTGAAAATATTGTACAAAAACTCCAAAAGTTGCTTCGTAGGAAGGCATTAGAAGCCTATTAACTGGTTATCAAAGTGATGACTTCCTCCATTCAACGCCGCCTCCTGTCTGGACTTCTGCTGCGCCTCCGTCCACCAGCCCTAAAACAAAACACACATTAAATCAAAAAGGGAAATCTTAAAATAAATAAATAAATAAATTCAAAAATCATCGAGTTTCACTTAACTACACTGTCAATATGGGTGGTAAAATGAAAAAAATTTTTTTTTATTGTTGTAATTTATTTATTACCCTATTAAGCTGTGTTTTATGTTTTACCTGCTTTAACATTAACTACAGCATAAATAAAGTATATTTATAGTAACTTGTGCAATAGCTGTGACAGTGACTTAAAAAGGTGTAGTTTATTTTTCTTGTTTAAAAACATGTTTAAAACTAGAGTATTAGAAAAATATATTAATCAAGAATGAAGAGAGCAATATTAATAATAATACAGAAAGTCTTGGTTGTTTTGCGTGGATTATCGAATTATTACGAATTATTATTGTGAAATTTAATTTACTTACTTATCGAAGATGGAAAGTTTTTTTGTTTGTTTTTTTTACTCTTTTGCTTCGAGCCCTAAATGATCTTTTGTTAAAAGGGTTGGCATAATAAGCATTTGCTTCAGTCAGTACCTTTTTGATTAGCTTTATCTCGTGCTTTCTTTCTTTGTGGTAGATCTTTATTCTGTATTCATTGAGAGATTTGAATTCTAATCAAATAAATAAATGAAGAGAAACTTTTCAGTAATAATGTAACTAGAAAATGTAAGTGCTGGGTAGAAAGAGGAAAATTCATCACCAATTACATAATAAAATTCTACTTAAATATTACATGTGTTATAGTCAGCCATTACAAAGATTTTTTTTTAACTTAATTTGACTTTTGTGGGGGTTTTCTTTTTTAATTATTGAGTCCCTTCATTTTCTGGTTTTCAACTTTATTGAACCACTGTGTTTTGAATATTGTTTTCTATGTTTGTTTTTTTAAACAATTCGACTTTAGGCTACTTATTTCTGAGCTGTGTTTAATGTTTTGTCATCTGTCACACAGACATTTAAACTAAATTGTATCTTATCTAACTTAAGTAGTCATGTCATCAGTAGTGGCTGCGTGGTAAGAGGGGAAAAAATGATCACTTATGATGACAAAATCCCACTGAAATGAATGTACAGAGTATGTTTCTGTATATGTTTCAAACACTGGAGCTTGTTTCTGCTCCAAGATGGATGAACACACCACCCTCACCTTCTCTTGTTCTTGGGAGGCCCTCTGACAAAACACCAGTCTACACTGATAGGCTGGCCCATCATGTCCTGACCGTTGAGCCCTTCCATGGCTGCTTGAGCCTCTTTGTACGTCTCATACTCAACCAGTGCATAACCCTGGGGACAGAAGACTGTGTGAATTATTGCATATTTATGTACACAGTAAAATCAAATACTTCAGTTATTGGTAGAACACATTCTGACTTTGTTGTACAACAATCTGTTTTTGCTTCAAACCGCCTTTAAGGAAAACTTTTCACGTTCTCCATTCTTAGCTGACAGAGGTTGGGTTAGAATTCCCTTTGGTCCTACTTTACATCAAAAACAATGCTGCCACCTTGTGGTAGAAAAGAGGATGTGTTTCTACATTTAAAAGGAACAGTTTTAATTTGCACTTCCTTGCCCTAACCTAGTTCCCCACCGTTAGACCTGACTGTGCCCCCAATAAATTTTATTTCAGGACGCCTTACTGAAGGATGTCTGCATCCCTGAAATGCAACTGGAAAAGAGAGAAGAGGCATGCTGAAGGACCTATAATCAAAGATGACCAGATGCATCCTCTGCACAAGTGTTTTTCCCGCATGGAATAAGTGTTATACACAGCTGAAATACAATGACAATGGTGGGATGAGGACTCCACAAATAGCTGTTCCTTTGCATTCATGCAGTTGTTTCAGTTTGGCTGCATAAACAATCTTTCTCTACTTTACCATTTGTATGGAATACAAACAAACAAATGTGTAATATCTGTATATTCCTGGATTGAATTTGGTTAAGTTAACCCAACTATAAAAAAGTGTCACAAGCCACTGTTAAACTGACTTATGGGATCATAAAAAACAAACAGCGCACAACAACAAAACACTAAAAGAACAATGAAATGTGCTTTTAGTAAAAATTTGTCATTGTGTGTAAAATTTCCAGTTTGATCCACATCACATGTTAAAAATGAAAACAATCTGATCAGAAAACCAGCAAGCAGGTTACCAATAATTTCATTTTCACACGGACAGAGGAGATGGGATTGTTGGACCAAAACATAATCCTTTACACACATTAAGGACATCTGCAGTATTAAAAATCTTTGGATTTAGGGTTTTGTTTAGCAATAATTAGACCGAGTCAGAGAAATGTTGGTTACTTTTTTGGTAACTAATTTGACACTGGCACTTCTCTTTGTATGAAATCAGTTAAAGTGTGACTCAGTGGATGGTCATGGCTCTGGCTTCTGGGTTTATTTTTCATGGATGGCATCGTGGTGTCATCGTTAAGAGTCAAACAAACATGTTATGCAGCCAGGTGTTGTGTATGCAATGGAAGGCAACAGTGATCTGTCTGGGCTCAAACCACCTTTACCCCAGAATGAAGCAATGTTTTCAACAAGCCATTTTTTCTCCACTCAAACAGAATTGGATGTAAAAACCAGTCAAACAAAACAAAAAGAGCCAATTTAACAGTTTAACAGAAGCATTGTTTGGGGTGTACAATCAACCTGTCTGAAAGATCTACGGAACAACCGCACGCCTCCCATTCCTCAAAGTGTAGCTGCAAACCACACTGAGGTTCAACTCCAAGTAGCGGGCTAGAATCAGGTATCACCAGACGGCGACCCTGTACTAGCCAGGGTTATCAGCTCACGCACGCACACACACAAAAACCCAAACAATAATAGCATGTGGTTCTTGTTGTTGTATTTTTTTTACCTTAAGGTAACCTGTTCTGCGATCGAGGTTGAGATGGAGGTTTTTGATTTCTCCAAACTCTGAAAACTTATCATGGATGTCCTCCTCTGTGGCCTCCTCGTGTACACCCGTCACAAAGAGGATCCAGCCCTCCACAGCTGCAGCAAGGAAAGGAATCAGCATGTAATGAATCAAGTCGCCTCTGTCAGTGCGCCCCAGGGCAGCTGTGGCTACAACGTAGCTTGCCATCACCAGTGTGTGAATGTGTGTGTGAATGGGTGAATGACTGAATTTAGTGTAAAGCGCTTTGGGGTCCATAGGGACTAAGTAAAGCGCTATACAAATACAGGACATTTACCAAGTTGCACTTTCAAGTGTATCAGCTTAAAAAAGACAAAAAAACAAACAAACACTGTATTGGAGTCATAAATAAAAAAAAAATTCTACTTGTTGACAGTGTGATGCCAAAGGTGCTACATTGTAATAAAGCATTTAATGTAAAATAAAAAGTTTTGCTTTGATATTAAGTCAATAAATAACAGTAGTGACACTTTTTTGGAAGCAAGTCTGCTTTTTTGTAAATCTGAATGGATTTCAATGGTACCAGCGTAATCCTTCTTCTTTTGCTGTTGATTAACTCTGAGATTTCTATTCACACATGTAGCTTGGACTTTATACTATTGACCAAACTTATCATTACAGGCATTGCTTACCGGTTACTTTTAGAAAAGTAATGAATTACTTTACTAATCACAAGTTACTTCATCATTTTACTTTTGCATTACTCTGTAACACAGCCTGTGATGCTGTAGTGAAAGGTTTATAAATTGATAATCATGAGAAATTGCACCACACAATTGTAATGAGGACAAACACACAAATTATTTTGTGCTTAAGTATTAAGACAATTACAATTAAGAACATGTATTTAAATATGTTCTAACATGTTCTACCCAGCAGTGATTATCACATCAACAGCAAATGATGTAAGACTACCCAGAAAACCAGTGGTACTTTCTGCTATATCACCGCAAAGCCACAGCCTGCCGTTTCAAGTTCGTGACATAATCCTTTGTTAAACTGTTTCTTTACTTACATCTCTGAGGGCCTGGCTCATCCCCATCTTGCTCCACAGTATCATAGTCCTCTTTGGTTCTGGACCGGGCTCCCTCTTCTGGAAATGTCGACAAAGAAACACTTACTGTACTGCATGCATAAAGTAAGAGAGGCTATGTAAACTATCGCCATCACACCAGGGGTCACTCACCTGAGCCGAAGCCTCGTCCTTTCCGCTTCTTGGCTTTCTCTTTCAGCTTGTGGATGCTCTCTAATGAATGAAAGATGAACAAGTCAGAGCCAGCGCACGCTGCTGCAATGTTCTCTTCACTACAAGTCTAACAACGAACAAAATTCGCCAATTTAATTCAGCTGACTAGGACCATGTTTAACATGCCCGCTCCCCCCAGTTCGATCCGCAAAAACAATTACCCGTTAGCTGCACTAACCGCGAATTAGCGTGTTAGCAGCTGCTAATAACACTCACAATGAGAGTTAAGTTACCGGCCAAGCAAATTTCCCCTTCGAAATGAAACAGGTGAATTTTAAACATCTCTATGTCCGTAGCCTCGCTAACTTGTACGGAGCGACTGAATAAATCAACTATACGGCGCTAACTCGCGTTAGCATGTTAGCATTTATCGGGCCTGCCACCACGCAGTCTAGCTTTTGTTCCGTTTACGAACATGACGGCTGCGATTCGGACCTCAATAATTACACATAATTTGAACGCGGGGACAGTAAAGTATTTGCCACTAACAGTGAACATAATGTTACTACCATCACCATCCTCATCCATAGGAAAGTCCTCGCCTCCCGCTTCATGAAGATCCAGCACGTCCGCCATGATGTCTCTGTGTGTATGCGTCTGACCAACGTAACGTACGTACGCAAAAAGCGCTGAGAGGCAGGCGGAAGTTGCCAGTTTGTATAAAATAAAAGTCAATATATTAAAATACACAGAATAACTAAATAAAGATGAAAATAATTATAAAAAATAAAATAAAAAAATATCATTTTTATCACAGAAAGTAAAAAGGCTCAAATAAATTTACACAAACAGGGATATTTAGGTTTATAATGGTGTAGTTTTAAGATACCTGCACTTACAGCCCTGTGCAACTTGTCATTTCTCCATATTTTGTTTGGAAAAAAAACCCAAACTGGTGCAGTGGTTTATTGAAACATGTGCAAACATACATGGAAATACAGTACACACAAAAAAACAAGTTTATACAACTAACAAGCTTGAGAGGTAGTATTTGGTGTAACCACCTTTATTTAGTTGAACTCTCTTAGGCACCTTTCTTGTCATTTGTGTAAGCCTTCAGGAAAAGTTCTCCAGGCTTCTTAATTTCTTGGAACCACCAGAGCCCCAAAGACTCGAATACAACTGCAGCAATGTGCTGTGAGGCAATGTGCAAAAATTGCAGTGATAGCAGAAGAAACCTGATTCATCTACGAGGACCCCACCCGACTCCACTCACTTCCATTGCAAGTGGAGTGTATGATTTATTTAAAATAAACCTATAACACTGCAGCTAATATTTCAGCACACGTGGTAAATAATATTAAATACTTTAAAGGTGCGTGTTTTGGAATAACTTTACAAAGCCATTTTTGTCCATATAATTTTGAATGTGATCATCAGTATCTCATTATTTTTTACTTAATTTCTTTGAGAACTGTAGGTAATAATTACATATAGTCTGTACATGTAAAACAAAAATGATGTTTTTTAAAAAAAAAAAATCAAATACTTTGATTTTAGCAAGGCAAACAATGGGACATGACATAGACACACTTTACATATATCATAGGGTTTTCTTGCCATTTCCAATGATTTGTTGCTGAGTACATTAGGATTTTGTAGAAAACTTTGTATTTAGTGTTAAATTGTCTTCTTTTAGATTCTGGTGAGACGATTAGAAACATTCACTCACTTGCCGTCTGTAATCTGAAGACTTATTAAACACGTCACATTTGAGGGAAAACAGTGTTGTTTATTTGTGCTCACATCCTGAATTTAAACATTTCCTGTGTTTATTACACTGTCATCTAATCGTGCTTAAAATCCATAGCGAGACAGTGTGCCTGAGGTTTATGACTCACATCTTCAAAAATTCATGCTCATTCAGTCTCTATGACAGAGATGCTGTGATTTCTGATAACACATCCCATTATCTCTCAGTTACTCTTATGCTTTGGCATAAGTATACACAGACTCATTTTCAATTGCTATTCTAATTTCACTGTATGACCTGGAGACAGGAGATGAATGTGTGTCTTTAATTTTAATAATTTTGTCTGCTTATATTACACTTACTGGTGTGAACTGGCTCTAATATGACTTCTGCATCATATGTAATCGTACCTAGTTTACAGGGAATAGCTGTTCTCTGTCATAAATTACAACATAAGATGTGACAGTCTGCTGCTGAAGATAAGGCGAAGGTGAAAAGAGCAGCATTTTTCTTTATCTTGGTCCATATTTTAGGCTTTATTTTGTTGTTGTTTTTTTGAGGATTTATGTTTTGAGTTTGTTGAATTTTACTTTTAACAACTAGGAATATCTTTGTTTGAGTTTTGGTTTTTGTAAAAAACAAAAAAAACAAAACCGTTACAAGACCAACAGAGGGCAGTCATGGATCCACTCGCGCTTTTGACCCACGTGTTTGAAACTCATATAAAAGCTGTTCATGTTGGCATTCTGGTGTCATTCTGGTAAACTGAAAGCTATTCTCACTGTGAACTGAAATCAAGTGTTGGTAGAGAAATGACTTCAAGCAATGTGTAATCTGGTTAAAGGGTAAAAGCAAAATAGTAGAAAGATGAAAGTAGTTCTGATAAACATCTTTAGTAAATGGACTGACACTTATATAGTGCGTTTCTATTCTCGCAAAGCACTCAAAGCACTTTATACAACAAGCCTCATTCATTCACTCATACGAGCTCATACTCATACTTTTTCCTATGCTTTCTTGTATCTTGCCCAAGGAGAGTTGACATGCAGACTGGAACGACTAGAGATCAAACTGCCAATCTCCAAATCAGTAGGTGACCTGGTCTACGTCCGGAGCTACAGCCACCCTTCAAAGCCCCATAGTAAGCATATATTGTATTTAAAAGAAAGTGTGGTAGTGCCTTTAACCTGCACTGTCTCTAAGGGCCAGCAGGGAGCAACTCCTTTTGGATATGATTTAGGGCATTCGAGTCTTTATAGCTAGTCCAGTGTAGTACTCAGAGTGGAATCAAAGCATTTGTAAGATCTGCCAGATGATGGATTTGTTTAAGTATACTAATGTGAATATTGTGTAGAACAGGGGTGTCAAACATGTGCTCCGCAGGCTTACCAAAGGGTCCGGTCTGGCCTGTTGGACGGCTTTGCAAAGTGTGAAAATTGCTGAAATAAAAAGCTCAATTTCACTGTGATCTATAAGTTTTAATGTACATGTTATGACATTAAATTGAGTGTGAAAAATAGACATTGTTGCAAAAAAAGTCCCACTTAAGATCAAATCTTTTTTATTTTTTTTTTTAAAAAATGCATTCTTAAGTGATGGCTATCTCCAATCTCAAACACAAACCAAGGCTATGACAGGTTCAAAGTTTTTAGGCCTCCTAAACTTAAACCTGAACTGAACTTCTAGACCTCTGATGCTGAGCTACTTGTGCAAACTACCTCTGTATTAACATTAACCTCCTAAGACATGAACTCTTCCACAGCATGCATTTTTAATTTCTCTTTGATATTTGGGCATATTGGGGCCCGATGAATGCAAAAACAAAGAATTACCAGATTTTTTTTACACAGTTTTTGTTTCTAAGAAAAACGATAGCCACAAATTAGGATATTTGTTTAAAATTTCGATAGAACAGTTGCAGTATAATGTCCTCGTAAGTGGATATCAGGCCCTTGTAGAAGAAAATTGAGTATTTGGGTATAAATGACCATAAATGTGATGTCCACATATGTGGATGCCAGGTCCTAGGAGGTTAAAGGCAAATCCTCTGTGCGATAAGCTGCATTTGTTCAGTTCCAGTTGTCCAGATCACCACGTATTTTGACTTCAACTGACTTTGTTGCAGTTTCTCACAGTGCAAATGTGGTTTGAAAGAAAAAAATAACACCCAAAGCATTTTGGGCGCTACAACACATCAGACTTAACACAAGCAAACATCACAAAGACAGTTTTTACATGCTACAGATATGAAAGTTTCTTTGTAATCAGTTTATTATGCTCAAAGGAGTGCAGTGCGATATCAGGAGGTACAAAGCCAGGCAGATATGCAGGTTGCCATAGTGACACTACAGACACAGTATGTCCAACCTTGCGTGCTGCTGTAACAATAAAGGGTGAAAAAGGGAGCACAATGGGTTTAAAGAAAAAGATAAGACTTTACAAGTCCAAAGATTTATTCAGCGAGATTAAAGGAACCGTATTTTTTTCCTTTCTCTTGTGCAGGTGTTGCTACATATCCCCATCTTGATTCTTTTGATGTGACTTACCTGGTTTTTGACTGGTCTGCAGAGATGTGTGCCTTCGTGTGAGTATAACAGAGTGAAATGACACTCACCATATGTGTTGGTCAGACTGCCACAAACATATATCTGAAAAGCCCAGTGTATGGTCGCTTTCCAAAAATATGTTACTTAAAAATAGAAAAATGTTAAGCAGTTTCATGTAAGAATGTATACTTTCAACCAAAATGGACCCACAAGTTACATGACAGTTTCTACCCAAAACCACACACTGTATATCAATTATCACATCTAATTGACATAATGCTTCCCTAGTTGCTTACCCTAACCCTAACCATTAAAAATAAATGCCTAACCCTCATCCTAAACCTAACCATAGCCTAATTGTAACTCTGACACTAAAACCACATTTTGAGTCTCAAAAATGCCGTCAATCTTGTGAGGACAGTCACTTTTGTCCTCACAAGTGACTGTTGCTCCTCACAAGTATAGAAACATTTAATTTTTCTGTCCCCACAAAGGTGTCTAAACAGGTACAAACACACACACACGCACGCACACACACACGCACGCACACACACACACACACACACCTGATAATTAGCGACACACATCAACTAATGACTCAAAGCTCAGCAGACAGCTGTTGGGCACAGCGCTTTGTGTTGACATCCGCCTGTCAGTCAAAGCTCCAGAGCCCAAATAACAAACTGTAAGTCCCAATAAAAATTAAACAATTAAGTTATTAAACAAATTAACCCTTTTATATTTGCCATTTAGGTGAATTTAGCTTTTGAAGTCTAAAATGTCTAAAATTACCGGGCTATAAGCATGTCTGTTCCTGCTGTAAAGTTGAGTCTGTGGACACTGGGTAGCTCTTGGAGTGGGCATTTGAAGAATTACAGTTTTTAGCACTTTGGTGATGTTTCATTTTTCCGCCACACAGGTTGCTGCATGTTTATTTTTATCTGTTTGTTCATTTGAGTATTGTGATTTCTGGAAAAATGACATTGCTGCTGCATTTTTCATGGTGTTTGAGCACTGCAAGTCCCATATATTTCCAGTTACAAAAGACAGATATCACTACAGATGGTACCTTTTTTAAATCGGCTAACTCACAGCAAAAGAATTAAGATGGATAAATAGCACAGGGATAAACATACATATTTGATTTTGTTAGTGATAAAATGTGAAACGTCTGAGCTTAATGTTGATTCAACACTTTTAGGCATCATCTAATGAAGTTAGTCAGGTCTCGTATTCATAGATAATCAAAACTGCATATTTTTATATTGTCGGTAATATATAGTTTAATATATAACCCAATGTTGATTATTGAAAAAAGAAAGATACAACTTTAAATGTTCACAAAGACTGACAGGATTTCTAAGGTTATTCTTTAAAAGGTTTTCTTTAACTTACCTTTACATTACCTTGGTCTTGGCCTCCAGTACTACTATGAGGAACCTTGGGGTCATTTTTGGCCAGGATGTTTTCATAACCGTGCATATTTAACAAATTTGTAATACCCTTTTCCTTCTTTTGTCTGTGTAATATTGATAAAATTAGTAACATCTGCCTCAGGGTAATCCTGAAAAACAAGTGCATGCATTTGTTACTTGGAGGCCGGACTATTCTACAACACCTCATTATCAGGTTGTTGGAAAAGCCCCCTGAGAAGCCTGTAGTGTTAGGATGGCTGGGTCGTTGACCCAGAGGTTTGAGTTTATTATATTATTTATCATTTCTAGTCTTTGGTTTCTTTGTCTGTGTTCTGTCTTATGGTTTACGTCCTGGTTCCCTCTGCAGTGCCTGCGTGTGAGTCTGTGTCTTTAGTTCAGTCTGTGTTGTTTAGGGCTGCCACGATTAGTCGACTAGTCACGATTACGTCGACTATCAAAATCGTCGACGACTGATTTAATAGTCGACGCGTCGTTTGAAGCTTTGTAAGATCCCAAAAGATGTAGGAATAAGTAGTAGGATTTAAGAGTGTAATAACGGACTGAAACACAAGATGGCAGCACTGCATGTACAAGGATGCCAGCTGCTGTTAAACCCCGGAGAAGAAGAAGTAGCTCTGTCCCAGAATTCATAGCGCAGCCCAGCTCAGTTTACAACAATGGCGGCAGCTAGTTAGTTTTAAAATTACTCTTATTATTCTTTCTGGGTCACAAAATAAACGTTTAACATATTTTCAGGCGAGAATGTAACTGTGTAAACCTCAAATACCTGCTCAGTTTATCAAGACACCACATATTTTCAAAAGCGCTCCGACGTTTTCGGACACGTCTGTTACCCACTAGCTCACTAGAGCCCGTTTTCAAATCCACCACCGTCTTTCGCTACTCAGGTTAAACATATATAAGTCACTTAGATAACTTAAAAATGTTATTGTTTGGCTTTTTTTTTAGTATTTTATTTGTTCCTGAGTAAATCGGTTTGGCTGAGATTAAAGTTATAGTTTTTACACAGCTGAATAAACGTCAAGCAGACAGCTGATTATCAGAAGTGTGAGATGCTCGAGAATATACTCCGGTGTCCCGTTATATTTTAGATAGCAAGGAGTTTATTAAACTTCACCGAAACAATCTGCAAATTTCATTAAAATTTAATAAACTATCATCTTGTCTTTATTTTTAGTTAGCACATCCCTTACACACTTAAAGCTGTAAGCTAATGATAGTTATATAAGAGCAGATGCTGCTGGTGCAATAAGCTGTACGTTTTACAGCTTATTGCATGATCTGATTAGTCGACTAATGGCAAAAATAATCGGTGACTAGTCGACTATCAAAATAATCGTTTGTGGCAGCCCTAGTGTTGTTTCCTGTTTTATTTTGAAGGTCCATGTCTGATGTTAATGTATCTGGTTTTGCTTTCCCGTTTTCGTTAGGCCTGATTTGCCCCAGCTGTGTTTCCCTCCTGTTACCCATTCCCTGATTGCTCCCTCTGTGTATTTAAGCCCTGTGTTTCTCTGTGTCCGTGTTGCGATCTACTGTTTTCTATGCTGTGTGTTCTGTCTGCTTGCCTGAGTTTATTTGGAGTCTCAGTTTTGTTACCTTTTTTGAGTTCAGCATTAAAGCTGTTTTGAGTTTACATCATGCCTCCAAGCGTCTGCACTTTGGGTCCACCATTCCTGCCTGCACACAGCCTGCACGTAACATGTAGTTGATCTAAAATGCTGCAGTGAAGGTATAAACAAGGAGTTGAAACACAAAATGTCCCGAATGATCAGGCGCCATCACATCTTAAATACCTCACATTATCAGAGCCCTGTCCTATGGATCCAACTCTTTCGATTTTTAGATCAGGCTTCAAACTTTCCTTTTTGATAAAGTTTATATTTAGGGCCGGATCAAGTGACCCTGCACCATTTCTTAGTTATGCTACTACAGGCTAAAGCTGCTGGGATACTTCCATTGATGTACTGGGCAGTTCTGTCAGTCTCCACAGGTTTAAATGGCACTATTGCATGTCATTAACATCTGTCTACTCCCTTGTTGTTTGTATTCTGTCCCTTCTGCCATCCCTGTCAATGGACAGTTAACTGCTGGTTCTGTTGGACATGTCTTCCTGTTAAAATAAACGTTCTTTATCCCCTCTGTTACCAAGCTCTTGTTAACCAGGACTGATAGGTGCAAGAACACCAAGGACTAAGGTGTGTCCCCCGCTCCTCTGCTTGCAGAGTTTCTCTTCTGTTTCTGTTTCTTTGTATGTCTCTAGACAAAGAAGGTATTGCTTGTATGGTTAAAGTAAACACACTAACTTTCTTTTCTTCTTTTTTTAAATGTTTTTCTTATTTTCATTTGCTTTACTTTCAGAAACATCTGTGATTCTGTGCAGTGTGCTTCCATTTTTATGTAATCTCTCTCAGTACTGCCTCACTGACACCCCCCCCCCCCCCCCCCCCCCACACACACACACACATGCTTTTTTATTGAGTAAGATGTATATTTCCACTGATTACAACAGAGTTCATATGATGTAAATGGTTGAAGATCAAATACCCACCATAATATATGATAATCAGTGTATAAGTGAAACAAAATTTCCAATCAACATTTCAGCGTCCACATTTCAACTTTTCTTTTACATAATTTATGTGTGAATTACTGTAAATTCCCCTTTTAAATGAAAGAACTGGCCCCTGCATTTACCAGCATTACACTGGTCTCTACAATGACAGGTTCTCACTATAAGAAAAAACACAGTTTGAAAGGTTTATCATATAATCCTGATAGTTGTTGGATTACTATTATACTGTAATTTTATAGACCTTTTTGTAAACCCCATAAATCATTGTAAAATGAATGAACATAATCTAGATCTTTATTTATATTAAAAAAAACCCTGCATTTTTCACCCTGTTGTCAGTTTTCTTGACATCATTGCTGTACTCTGAACTTATTATTTCTCTCTTTCTTGTGACTTGTATTTTTAAAGCAATTTCTCACAATCAGCAGGTCCAGCATCCAGCCTCTGGTTGAGAGACTGAATATTCTTTAGCGCACAGGCCAAAGCACTGCAGTGCTGCAGGATCAGGTCAAAGCTCTGGTTCAACACACTGGAGAACTTTCAGCAGGTGATGTACTAGACTCCACCTAAACTAAGGCCATTTTATCTACAGAAATAACAGTATTTTCCTAATCCACTCAGAGAACGCCATTATTAACAGGTTTGAAAGCCAGTCAATTTGAGTCAATTTGCTATTTAAAATTTTTTAAATAATCCTTTAACCCTCATCTGTGGATTCAGTGACCAATCGTTAGATCCGTAATTAAATTAAACAGGCACTCATCTGTTCAATCACAGCAACCTTTAGGTTTAGAGAAAAAAATCTCCTCCACAAGCATGTAAAGAGGTAGCAATGTTTTTATTTTTCATGTCGACAGTTTTAGCTGAGATTGAAATACATAGCAAAAATGTTTTCATTAATAAGTTCACAACAAGCTTCCGAAGCAATACACTGTAAAGATGTGCTGCAATAATGATTTTTAACACTTAAGGCAGTTTGCTATTGAAATACTACAGTTTATGATAAAAAGGCAATTCTAATAAGTTTAAGTTAACATTTTGTGTGCTTTCTCTTTGTAATCATCTCACATCAAAACAGAAAGGAAGGAAAAATACATCACCTTCCACAGGCCCTCCATTTATGGGCCTGGACTCAATCCTTATACAAAAGGCATTTAAATATAGATATCATTCTGAAACAAAATAGAATATAAACTCTTGACAATAGCAAAGAAAAAGGCTGATATCCTTTCCATCTTCACAGTAGCATTGGTATTTTGCATGCTACGAATGAGTTTTATTGCAAACAGTACAGTATGGGTCCCAGTTATAATAAAAATTAAGCTTGTGATCCAAACTTATGCCATTTCTAAATCGGGATAAAGGTTTACACAACCTCCTTTTATTCTAATAGGTCTGCTGCACACAATAGTAAGGTATCAGAGTGCTTCGCTTTCTATGGAGGAGACTGGAGGACTTTACTTTTTTTAAAATGCAGTGTCTGAAAAGAAAATTTGTGTGCCCTGAAAAAACGTACAGACATGACTTAGTCCTGCAGCTTGTGTCACACAGCAATGAGGGAGACAATGATTTGTTGTCCTTTTAAACAACAAACAACAAAATCACTAGTCTTCCATGCTGCTGTGGACTTCCACATCCACACAGTTAAGGGATTCACTTCTTTCACCCCTCAAGCAGCTTCTTTCCTTAACTTCAAATACAATAATTTTTATTCCTGATGCAAAAAGCATCAGTTAAATAATCACAGGGTTAAGCAGCTAAGTACATCTGAATAAAACACAGTTAACACTGTTGGGTTCTTCTAGTCTTGATGTGTCACTGCCAAGTTTTGGGCCATACTCAAGGTGGCCTCCTTGAGCTAACATACAATCCAAATCTTCCTGTAAAGACAGGCGCGGCTGAAGGAGCTTTCAGGGAAACCACCTTCAACCCAAAGTTTCCACAGTTGAAGGCCGGAGCTTCACAGCAGAACTGGCTGTGCTTGGCGGCCTTCTCCTTGTGCTCACAGAGATTAAATGATTCAGTTGGCAGCCTGTCAAGAAACCATCTGTAAAAGTGCTTGAAACCAGTATCAAAAGAAACACGCTTAAAAAAAAAGACAAATTGTGTGGGTTATTATTTCAATTACTGCAGTTATCTCTGTGTGACCATTATCTTTCATCTGCCATTTTTCGTATTTGAAAGCAGGAATCACAAAGCCTTCATCTTACATCTCTGCTGGCTTGAATACAGAATTTTATTCCTTTTTGACTCTAACTTGTATTATTAAGTACAATTTTACTCCTGCAGTTTCTCTCTTTAAATATGGAACTAGCGGTGGGTTAAGTGTTTGCGAGCGTGATGTTCTGGAGGAAGGACGAGGCCAAAAGGATGGACGAAGGCACAGAGGTTTGAGGCAGGGCCCGGGGTCATCGTCAGGGTTATCTGCCGGGTACAAACTGTGTGATCCAAGGCTCAGCGCGGCTCCTGACCACCCTGCAAGCTGAAACAGAGAGAAAACACCCTCTAACCAGCTGTCGTGTGGTGTTCTTATGTGCCAACATCAACATGAATAAACTCAGCTGTCCATCAGCAATGTGACTGCAAGAAATGAATGGCATTTCAGAACGTAAGGACTCCTCTGAAATGATATGAATAGATTTAAAACATTTAGCACAACAATTGGAAAAAAATCCCTTCTGGTTAAAAGCAGCTTCACAACAGAGTAATGTAAAATGCTGCAGTGTAAGGAGAGCAGCAGTGTGCCTGGTAATTGCTTTAAGTCATATTTTAAGGAAAAAATTTCAAATCTCTGCTCAAATATCAGACGAAGCTTCTATTCTTATCGCATAATGAACAATTCATAGAAAACAGGATATTCTAATATTTTCTTTCATTGTTTAGACCAAACTAGAAAATAATCTCCAGATTAATCGATAAGAAAAAGATTATTAGTTGCACTCTTGGAAGCAGGAACAAGCGCGAACACTCTGAGGCTGTGTGATCTGTCGCCACAGGATTTTCTTCATTTTCCGTCAGTTTTCGTTAAATACTTTAGGAATCTGAAAAATCTGTGTATTATTTTCCACGAGAAAGAAAAACAACACCTTTATCTCCCTGAATAAACCAACTGCATTAATTTAACGCTGCACTCTGTTCCACAAAGTCAACAAAGTCTGCGGGATGCAGGGAAGTTTTTTTTTTAATGTCATCGATAATGATCAATAATTTCACATCAATAGGAGCATTTTGGACCTCTGCAGTCAGCTTTTGAGGGCGGACGGTCTTTTCTTATTGGCAAATTGCCATTTTGTTAATGCTTTAGCTGCATAGGCACATATTACAGCAATGGAAACATTGCGGTTAATGAATTACACGGGCATGTTAGATGCTCGTGTTATTTAAGACCAGCGCTTTCACTTTATTTGTTATATTAGAGCAATAAGCCTATATATTTAAATGCTTGCAAGGGAAAGAGCAGTTTGCTGTGAGATTATCCTCTTTAGTTCAAGCTGATAAAAACAGTTAATGGCTCAAATCTTGATTTTTTTTTCTGCCCCTTCAATTTGTGTAAAATTTCAGTGTGTAAACTGATTCCAAGTACGTTTAAATCCCACTATTTATGCAGAGAATGTAGTAAGTATTTACTGAAACTTGAGAGCACATCAGCCAATAGCGCTGCCATCTCACCAGACCATCTGAGTGAGTGTGTGTGTGTGTGTGTGTACATACAATGAAACCTGATTCACTTGAGTGTGTATACATGTACAGAGTGTAAGATGCATGCCAGTCTTAGGTGTGTGTGTCTTAGACAGTATTATTAGTGCATTTAAGCGCCTCTCATAGTGAATAAGTGAGAATAGCCTGATTTGTCAGGATGTTACATCTCTGTGCAGCAATTTGATGCCAAATGCGAGGATGCAGACACAGAATGGACCAGTTGCACAATTGAAAATCAATAAGAGAAAGTCGGTGACATTGACAGACAATGGCAAGATAGTCACAAATTATTAGTCTTTGGAAAAGCAAACCTAGATTTCTGCAACGGAAAAACTAAAAACGCAAAATATTTAAAAGGCGACAAACGAAAGATAAGAAAAACAATACAAGAATATTCAGTGTAATGAGACACGGATTTCTTTCACGGTAAAATTGGTGGCACTTACCATTTCTGAATTAGACACCTGGGGTCATCCACAAGGGCGTCGATTCCTGGCGCACAAAAAAGAGCAATTTCACTGCACGAAGAGAAAGAAGGTGAAAAAACCCTTTACTTTATAAAGGAGAATTGAAAAAAATTTCAAAGGCTCTCAGAAAAGATGCTGAAATGATTGAGTTGGGGGGGCGGGCGGTTGAGAAAATGGAAGCGTTGAGGGGGCCAATCGGTGAGATCTAAAGACAACAGAGTCTGTATTGGCCTCTGAGGAAAAAGGCACAGTCTGTCTCCATTGCCCAGTGGAGAACACTGATAGATGTGTTTTTGCTGGCATGGGTTATGTTTTTACTCAGGACTGACAGACAGACAGCCCCCATGCACACAGGTGCTATTCAAGGAAACTGTGTAAAAGTGACGTCACTGAGAAAAATCTAGCCCATAAACCTTTTCAGCACTTAAGCTCCGCCCACTACATGTTGCTCTGTTCATATTTTTTTCCCATTTTCTCCATTTTTCTCTCTCTGTATCTCCACATCTCTGCGCTCTTTGTCTGACTATCTTTGTGGGTTTAGCTCTCGCTTTATCAGCCTCTCAGTCCATAAAGTGCATTTCAACAAACTAGGAGGCCATAAACACTTGCAGTAAACCTACAACTAATCTCTTTATCTTTCCATTCCTGTCTTCATCAATCTCTTTATCTGCCTCCATCTCTCTCTCTTTCTGTCACACACACACACACACACACACACACACACACACACACACACACACACACACACACACACACACACACTACAAATCACTGAGTGTTTGTTTTCATTCCTCGCCGGCACAATATGTTTGTTGGACTTTTGCAAAATGCACGCAGCTCCTGATGTGAAACCAACAAACGAAGCTTACCCTAATTTTCATAACCCTCCAATTTGGAGCGAGGCTGCCTCTCTCGCTCCTTCTCTCTCTCTCTCTCTCTAATGCTGAAACACCACTTTGTGAAATTACAGTACAATTTTGAAAAGTAGAAACAGGCAGCAGGCAATTCAGGTGCTCAGCCTCCGCAACAATGGACTGCTGGCCTTGGTGATGGTTGCTAGGCAATGGAGGAAATACAATGGCCTCCTCTGAAACCAAAGGCCCTTAAGTGGACTGACAGGAGCGAAGGCACACACACACACACACACACACACACACACACACACACATATATACACGAACTCACAAAACGGAGCGATGCAGGGAGGAGGAGAGTGCAAGTGAAGCCGTGCACCTCTATGCATAGACGCTCGACCGAAATATTGCAGTTACCTGCTCCTGACCGGGTTGATCAGGCAGGAATCTGTTCGTATTTGGAAATCAAATCCATGGATACGTCCTGGACACATCTGTGCATATATGAACCGTGCCACATGCACGTACTGAAAACACAAGTTGAGAGGTCTTTCTGTTTTTGCACACAGCTTGGGAAAACCCGATAGTGGCAGATAATGTTTCAGACAGAGCGATGTATTGACCAATCACATGGTCAATACAGCAACAATCAGTCTGGCAGGCTGTCTGCCCCTCCATCTGTCTGTTATTTTTCCTTATCCACCGCTCCGTCCTTGCATATCACCATTTACCTGCTGCCTCTTTCATCAAACATCCACCCAATCAACCAGCTAATGAATCAATAATCTGAACATAGTCACCACTTCAGGGAACGTAAACTTGCTCAAGTACTGTACTTGAGTACAGTTGTGAGCTACTCACTCCCTTATATAGTGTATATCTAACACTTCACCTATGCAGAGTCAGAATACGATAACAATTAGGATTTCCCCAGGAGGGAATTTAGACATTACTCTCAATCATTCGTCACAGTTCAGGGGAAGTTCCTCAGTAGATCCAGCGGTTAACACCACTGTATCGCAGGCTAGTAGCAATATAAAAGGATCTTTTATACAGGCTCATGGTAGAACAAAATATTAAAACTTTCCAAAAGATAACCAGAATAACAAAAGGTAAAGAAAACAATAGAGGATTTAAAAAAAATGGAGGGGGAAAAATGTGATGATCTTATAGAGATCAAGGTTGTAGGTGCTGAAATGGCGTTTTCTGTTCTGGAGTATTTATTCACGATTTATTCACATTGTCCTGTGTGAGCAGTTTGGACAGGCACTACAAAGAGGTCGAGTGTGCGTTCACCGCTGCCTGATAAATGCAGTGCATGGCTCATTAAAAGACGTTTAATTGTAATAAAGAAGAATTGTAAAAATAAAATAAAGACAATTTATGATTTATGGTTCTTAAGGGAAAAAAGTGGAGTCTGCGTTTGTATCTCACCCTCAGTTTCCTCTGTGGTCTTCCTCTTTCCCCCAGCCTAGCAGCTCCATCTTTGACATCCTTATATATTCATGATCCCTCCTCTGCACATGTCCAAACCTTCTCAGGCTCACCTCTCTAACTTTCTCTCCAAACAGTTCAACCTGAGCTCTTCCTCTGTATGTATGTCTCCCTGTATACTCATTTCTAATTCTGTCCATCCCACAGAACACTTCCAGCTGTCTTTTTCTTTGTGCCACCAACTCCAAACCACACATAGCAAGTCTCATCACCAGCTCATAAATCTTTCCTTTGACTCTTTCTGCTACCGTTCTGACACTGGTCTCCACCCACTCCAGCCTACCTCTCTTGTGCACTGTGCCTTGACCCCAGGTATTTAAACTTGTTTTGCTCTCTAATCTCACAACTGATCACAAAGTTGTCTGTGAACATTATAGTCCACAGAGACTCCCTTTTTTAACCTCACCTGTCAATTACTATTGCAAGGTGTAACCTCAGCCCCATCTGTCACTCCTACTGCACACCACTACTGTCTCACTATCCTCATACATGGCCTGCATCAGCCGCATGCTTTCCTGCCACTCCTGGCTTTAGTTCCAAAGCTAATGGAATATGAAACAGGAATAAAATCAATGCATACAAGACAGCTTCAGAATACTATCTAAAGGCTGAAACCTTATCAATGTGCACATCTCAAATATGCAACAGAATATGTCCCCACGCCCCAAACAAACAAACACACACACACACACACACACACACACACACACACACACACACAATCTTTTAGTCTTTGCCAGGATACAGGTGGGTTTAGTCTCCATCCGCCCTTGTTCATTACTTCTTAGCGGATGAGTCAGTGTTTGACTGATAGCAGCTGGACGGTTGAAAGCTCTGCAGGAAAAGGAAACAAGAGCGAAAAATATGTTAGCAAAGTTGGCTGAAGTGTGAAACTCCAAACTTCTGTTTAGACTTTCTGGTTTTTGAAAGAACCACAACAACTTTCAAACGGACTGAAGTGACATTTGCCGGTGAGTTTTCAAGCTGTGCTGCAGCGGAGTAGCTAATTAGCTATCAAGCCTGCTAAGTGACAGCAGCTCTGCCTTTTCCTCAGTGAAGGTTTGTTTAGTGGCAGTTTTATTTGAACGGGAATGTCAATAAGTGTGCTCATATTTGTAAGTTGATAGGAATATTATATTATTATTTTACATTAGGATGTTATTACCACATGGGCTGCTGTTCAAAGGTCGCGGTTCTTGATTGAGTGGTAGCAGGCTACCAGAGGCCTGCACTACAAAGCAGGATTTAATCTTATCCGGGTACCTTTAGGGTTAACTCCGGGTTTTCAGTACGACGAAGGTGATTCAGTTTTTTACCGGGTATATCACCATGGCAACTTATGCTACAAACTAACCTGTTTCGGAGGTGACGTTACAAATGTCTTTTTTATTTTTTATTTTTTAAACCTGTCCTGCAGGCAGAATCATGGTCTGAATGCTTTGTTGTGCCAAACACATTTGCTTTTCCAACACTCTCTGTAGACTCTCTCTTCTTAATGTTTCTATTTTATTTATTAATTTTATTTTATTATTCATATTATTGCCTGTGGGGATATTATGCTGGAGCGGACTGGGGGTGAAGGCCAGATTGGCTAAAAGAAGAAGAAAGCAGAGGAATAGAAAAAGAAAAGGGACAGAACAAAAAAGAGAAAAGGAGGAGGGTGAAGCAAACTGACACGCTGGGCCACTGCTGCAGACCGAGCTCTCACCCAGGAGAGCTGACAATCTGAGGATACACGTCCTGATGCCTGAGCTCCCACAGTCAAGGGTGGGAGTACCAGGGGCCAGAGGCAGTGGGCAGCCGACCCCACTGCATGCTTTCCACTCCACGGTGAGCCAACGATGGGGACTTGCACCTCTCAGAACCGCTCAACACCCGGCAGAGCCCCCACCGCACAACAAAGAGGCCCAAGCCACCCTGGAACAGAGTCTCCAAGGTAGCAGACGAGCAACACAACAAAAAACGCCCAGTCAGGTACCCCGCCCCAGGCAGGGTATATGAAATACGGCTGTAGAAGACTAATATCTTTTTCAAGGGAGAGCTGATATTTTTTGTATCTACAATAAATACAAAAAATGGCACAAACAGTCACAAAGCACAGCGGAAGTGTTTTTTGGGGAGACCGTAACATGACAGGACATTGGCAGAAGCCAACAGTAAGCAGCTAATGTATCTACAGTATTATTTGACTTGTCATTAAAACACATTATATTTCATGTCTTTTTCCCTCACAACGCTCATAATTCTCTGCTTCTTTGTTTCTCAGTACAGTCTTTCACATGTTTTGGTTTCTGTCATTTTCACAGCTGTTCCTCACATTACTGTCTCCCCCAAAAATACTTAAATTGTGTTTTTCAGATTTTTTTTCTACTTCTGCTGTGTTTTATTCAGCCCCTGTTGTTTTTGTGTGGTTTTGCAGCAATTTTCAATTGGTTGATGTTTTCTGAAGTTGCACTGACCTCTCAAGGCCACTGTGTATTACCCCTTCATACATCCTGTTGACTAAAGCCTATTTACTAATATAAAGAAATATATTAGAATTTTAAAAAAGCTCATACAAACATCAGCAATCACTTTTTAGCAGACAAAATGATGATCATTCATGATTTTATCTCTTTTCATTTGGATTGCTGCAACAGACAAATCAGCTTTAGATTGCCTTCAGACTGTACAGAATGCTGCAGCAAGAATTTTTATTAGCAATAACAGAAGATCCCATATTACTCAAGTTTTGACTTCTCTTCATTGGTTGCCAGTAAATTTTAGGTTTCATATAAAAATTTTAGCTTTAACTATTAGAGCTCTACATGGTGAAGTATGTCTTTGAACTGTTGAAACTTCATGCTTCTGCCAACAGCAGGTCAGAGGCTGCTGTTGGCCCCACGTGCTAGGTTTAAAACCTGTGGGGATCGGGCTTTTCAGGAAGTGGCACCAAGGTGTCTTTATGCTGTACAGACTTTATTGACTCATTAAAAAAGCAGCTGAAAACATTTCTATAAAGACGAGCTGCAAATTAATTTGTTTTCTTATATTTTCATTATATTTTTTATGTTTTTATTTTATTTTTCTGCTTATTCTCATATGACTGAGCCATTAGCTTTTTCTGAATTTGGAGGTCGATTTGTCAAGCTAAGTGTGTCTAGTGTGTGGGGGGGGGGGTGTTTCCAGTTGTGCCAGTTCAATGCAAGTTTGCTCGGCTGAATGTCTGCGTGATGACAGTCTCAAGAGGCTGAAAAACTAAGGCGACTGAACTGCTTTACGTTTTGTTTTTTAAGACTTTCACTCTTTCACTCTCATGCAAAAGGCTTCTTTAGACCTTTGCTCAACTAAAGTGATGGGCCCGCTTATTCAAAGAAACTCGAGTATGTGTCTATACAGTCTTTCTTTTTTAGTATTTGTTTTATTCTTTTATAAGCTAATTTTATTATAAATACAACTATGTTTACTGTTATCTGTATTTATCCCATGTGCTTCTTGTGCTTGTATGTCTGAGCTCTGCAAGTTTTTTACTTTACTAAAAACAAATTTCTTCTGACGTTTGTGCTTTTGGTGTCAGGTAATCGGAGAAATGGATCTCCCACTGGGAAAATGAATGTGGCCTCTCCAGGTTGGAAAAACATCTTAGAAAGTAAGAGGTAATTTCCCTGCATTCATGTGGCTTCTTGGGTTGTTAGAATTCATGAATTGCAAAGTTGTTTCACCAACTTTTTTGTATTCATGTGGAATCAACATGGACACAAGATGGAAAAACTGTTTCAATTTTCAGTATTTAAAGTCTGTTGATGGCTGTTTCCATAACGAAAAATGACCTCTCCAAATGTAGCTCACACTAGGTGGACAGCAGCTAAATGTTAAAAACCTAGTAACAAATTAAAGGTAACCAATAATATTAAACAATTATTCTGACAAACCAAGTATAAACTTTCAATTCAGTTCAATTCAGTTTTCTTTATACAGCGCCAAATCACAAAAACAGTCGTCTCAAGGCACTTTATATTGTAAGGTCGACCCTACAATAATACATACAGAGAAAAACCCAACAATCATATGACCCCCTATGAGCAAGCACTTTGGCGACAGTGAGAAGGAAAAACTCCCTTTTAACAGGAAGAAACCTCCGGCAGAACCAGGCTCAGGGAGAGGCGGGGCCATCAGCTGCGACCGGTTTGGGTGAGAGAAGGTAGACAGACAGACAGTGAAGACTTTCACTTTATCCATCCGTCTATTATCTTCCCTTTATTCTTATTAAGGTCGTGACAAAATTTTCCTGGGAGAAAATATAATTTCCTGTGCCACATGTCCTGGTCTGAGCATTTCAAAAACTGCAGATCTTATGGGGTTTTCCCATAGAGAGTGGTCCAAAAAAGAAAATATGTGGTGAGCAGCAGTTCTCTGGTAGAACATGCCTTCTTCATGCAAGAAGCTGTTAGCTGATTTGAGCTAACAGAAAAGGAAAAGTAAGGCAAATAATGAAAGTATGTGGAAGAGGATGTTTGAATGCACAACAAGCTGAACTGTGAAGGAGATGGTCTACAGCAGCAGAAGACCACACCAGGTGCAAATCTGTCAGCTGAGAACAAAATGCTGAGGCTACATTTCACACAGGCTTGCCAGAATCGGACAATAGCAGATGTGAAGATTCTGATGAGTCTCAGTTTCTGCTTGTATCAACAGTGCAGTCTGGTGGTGTAATGCTGCGGTGGACATTTGGGCCCCTTAGTACTAAGTAAGGATTGTTTGAACACCACGGCCTACCTGAATATCGTTGCTGACCACATCTGCCCTTTTATGACCACAGTGCAATCATCTTCTGAAGGCTGCTTCCACCATGTCACCAACCTCAATTCTGGTTCTCAAAAAACAGTGAGTTCACTGCACTCAAATGGCCTCCACAGTCACCAGATCTTCATCCAGCAGTCACCTTTGGGATGTTGTGGAGCAGGAGATTCACATCATGGATGTGCAGCTGACAAATCGGCAGTAAATCTTTGATGCTTTATGGATCTCTGATAAATGTTTCCAGCACATTCTTGAATCTGTGCCATTAAGAATTAAGGCTTCTCCGAAGGCACAAGGAGTCCAACCCAGTACAAGCAAGGTGTACTGTATAAAGTATCCAGACTGTGTGTGTACATTATTTCCAGTTAAAATAGTGGTCTATGTTCTGTATTATTAATAATTGAGACAGGATATCCTGTCTCAATTAGGTGAGGGTGGCCCCACCCACCCTCACTTCAAATCTTCCGGTTACGAGGAGCTGCCAATCAGAAGAAAGGTGTGTTAAGAGAATGTGGATGGGAGCTAAAAAGATTGTTTTTGGTTATTATAATAATAATGGATTGGATTTATATAGCGCTTTTCAAGGCACCCAAAGCACTTTACAATTCCATTATTCATTCACTCTCACATTCACACACTGGTGGAGGCAGCTACAGTTGTAGCCACAGCTGCCCTGGGGCAGACTGACAGAAGCGAGGCTGCCATATCGCGCCATCGGCCCCTCTGGCCAACACCAGTAGGCGGTAGGGTAAAGTGTCTTGCCCAAGGACACAACGACCAGGACAGAGAGCCCAGGGATCGAACCGGCGACCTTCCGGTTACAGATGCGCTTCCCAACCCCCAGTGCCACGGTCGTATTACTATTATTATTATTATTATTATTATTATTTGGTTAGATTATTTAGGTAGTGGATAAATTGGATAAATTGGGGGTAGAGATTATTTTCAGCTTTAAATCGTGCAAACTTGAGGAACAATTGAAAATACAAAGCTGGAAATGAGCTTAAAAGGTTCCTTTTAATGTCCTGTTTAAACACATTAAGCAACAAAACAACACATCATCTTGTTGTTCTCCACTCACTGAACAAACTGTAAGAATAAAACTGAGGCTGATTTTAGTTGTGAGTCACTGCATGTTCTGCATGTGACACATACTCTATATAATTTAAAAAAACATGGGGTGAATGTAAAAATCTGTTTCTTTTTGGGGAGAATTCAGAATTTTTTCTTCTCTTCACGTGTGATTTACAGAGCAGAAATGTGTGATTTTCTTCATTAAATTACATGTGAAAAACTGAGCTCAGCAGCAAAATGAAGTCAAATTACAGCGAGGTCTCTAAAGCAGCATTAGTCTTCTGAGGAATATAAAATTGCCACTGTACTGTACTTTGTACTGTTATTTTGTCACAGCCAAATCAGACAAGTGCAGTTTGGCAGGACGCGTTTGACTGGCTTGAATTTAATGATAATGCGACGTATAAAGATACATTATGGTACATTTTTCCCCTCTCATTCTGTGATTTTGTTGAAGCATTATCCTGTAGGTTAAACAGAAGTGCATCAGTGAAAATAACATCATTAAATGCACATTGTCTGGGCGTATATCAAATATACTTAAGTGAAATTAGCTGTATTAAGGCAACAAAGGAATTATTCAAGAATACAACAAGACTGATGGTAATGTCTTTATTTTGTGAACAATAGCATCACAATTTGGAGGTGCAGCTTGGATAATTACAGCCTGGAGCTTTGGGCTTCCTGGCCATGCCATAAAAATGAGTTGCCAGGCACATGCTGACCTTTTGTGATATTTTTAAAAACCCTGAAAATACTAAGAAGGCCAGTGTCTCTCTGACGTACTCCCCTTCCCCCCTCAATCTCATTTCCCCCCACACACCTCCCTCATCTACTGGAGAGAAACTGAAGCACCACTTCAAGCCAGCGCTATTATTTGCTCCTTTCGAGGCCCGGCCCCTGAAGTACCGCACTCAGTTAGGACCTGTAATGTAGATTCCATTTCAGCTGCTATTAGGCCTCATCCGTTATAGCAGACCTGCCTGTTCGTTATTCCTCCACTACTCTCTCCATCCTCCACATGCGTCCATCCGACCCCCCCCCCACACACACACACCACCACCCCTTCCTGCTTTCTGCTTTTGTGCTGCCATCCCTCAACTCATCCTCTCATTCCTCCTCAGTCCTCCACCCATCTGCCCCCCATCCCATCCTGCTATCTCTCCACTCCACATCTGACCACCCCAGTTTCTTCCTCCCTCTCCCCTCCATCCACCCACTTCACTTCGCTCCACTCCCATCCCCAGCCTTGCCCCCAGGGGAGTCCTGAAAACTGCTTATTCAACAATCGGCTGCCATAAAGATATGTAATGACATTTTCGAAGGCAAAGAGGCCTGTGTGGTTTTTAATTCATATTTAATGGCTGTCAGGCTAAATAGCCCACTATCCTAAATGGGAGAGAGGCTGCTGCCCTTCCACTTAAGACTGAAAGCCGTCTGCTTGTGGATATCTGCTGGTTGCACAGAGCTTCTGCTGCAGCAGTCCATTTCTGTTTGTTCCTATTTTGGAAAATCACTCAAGGCGCAAAGAGTGACTCCACATCTTTAGAAACAAAGATGAATTTTTTATTCATATCTCACAGGATACTAATGATTTAAAAAAGCGTTCTTGCGGTTGAGGTCGTTTGAATGTGTGGTTCTTTTTTTTGATTGGTTTATTTTGTTTAAAATGATTTCAATCAAAAAAGTTCCCAACTTGATACCCTCAAAATGTGCTAATTTTAACATGCAAAATATATTTAATGAAGGCATGCGGTATTCTACCTTCATGCTTTGAAGATTTTCTGAGTGACTAGCCTTTGAAATTCATTGAGTTGGTCAAAATGATCCCCTTTTAATTTGCCTTAGTTTTTCAGGATTTTTGATCCCTTGTAAGAACAGGACAGGAGTTAAAACATTACATTTTCAAAAACACATTGAAGCTCTGTTAAAAAGTAGTGGATTTAAAAAACAAACAATGCTCGGTATGAGTCTTTGTTTCTGTTGCTATAAATCATTAATAGGAAATTGTTGCAGTTTTGCTGTTAAAGCTATGATATATGCCATCACATCAATGCAGAAATTCACATGATTTTGGCTTTAGATTGATTTGATTTGTTTTTGTTTTTTTGTTAGCCCTGAAATTTTCGTGTAGCTGTTTTCTGTATTTATGACGTTATTAAGGCTCAATAACTTGAAAAAAACCCAAGCGTATTCGACCGTACTCTGAAGGAAAATCCTGAGCATTGTGCAATTTTTTTGAGGTTTTAAACTATTAGAAATAAATACTTTTTTAATCAACAACCAGAAAAATGCATACACTTCTGTTAATCAGGGTGACACATTCATTGCCTCAAGTAGATGCAGATGAGTCGTGCTTAGTCGACTCATTTTGAGCCAATAGAACCCTGAACTACTCTAACTACTCTTAATCACAACAATTGAAGATACTACTACAAATAAAGGTACAGTATAGTTTTACATAAACACATTTGATATCCCTCAAATATTGGCTGATTATCATACACAGATAAATCTATTCTTGTCTCCTTTTTTCTCTCTTTGTCTGCCTGACAATCTCCTCCTTTTATTCCTCTGAATGCCTGCAAATATCACTTCTCTCCCTCTGTATGTTGCACTTGTTCACAGTCCAGCTCCCGGAGAGTTTTTCTTGTGATTGTGCACATGTTTGGAGTATGTCCAGTTAGAAAAGGCAAAGACATTTCTTTCCTTCTTAAAAACAAATAAATAATTCAGGCAGTGTAGAAATGCTCCCTGTGGCGGGTGAATTTATGTTCTTTCTTATGAAACTTCTCCATCATTAATGAGAGAACAGACCAATAGATCTCACGAGGGAGTGTACTCTCCCCGCGTACTTGCTTCTTGGGTTGTGAGGTGCAGCAGGCCCTCCACTGACGGTGACAGCCGTCCAGCCACACTTTCAAGTCATAAATTCACTGTGATTGCTGTTATAACTAACCTCTGGAGTAGCTCGCTTGGCATCTTACTGAAGGTTGTCTTAACAGCTTTAAAATGCAAATGTTTTCATCCTGAATTGGTTGAAAAGAAGAGACAGTTTTAATACAAGCTGTGCTTCTCTGTTTTGCCTGTCATTTGCTAAACAAACCACTGTTTTTCATTCATTTTGGAAGTGATGTTTGTGTTTGGGAGAAAGTCCTGGTCTTACAAGTGTAGGGAGGAGAGGAGCAGGTGAAATGTAACTACTGTATTCTACCAATGCTTTTATTTTAATCTGATAAAAAACATAAATCCATGTTCTGGTCGTATGCTTTCAAGATCTCAAGTTTACAAGAATAGAATTCTGGTGTTTTCATTTTCATCCATTTGTCTCTTTGATGGACCTCAAGTGTGCGTCGGCTATGAAGTTAAATATGTCACAAAATGCCAGAGCTTGTCTGCATTTTGCGACCTGTCTACCTTCCCATTGGATAATCTTGCCCAGCTGAATATATGGACTGTCCTATAGGAGAGCGCTGTGCTGTTAAACCCAGGAAAAATCAGAGGATGAAAAATGTGTTTTAACCTTAAAACCTCTTGCTGATTATTTGTTTATAAAATAAAATCAGGATAATAAATGTCAGTTGCTGGCATTTAGTAGCTGCTCTTATTGGTAAAGAGTAAATAAGCAGGTAGTTGGCATCATAATTCAGCGGGATGTCTGGATTTGTGGCTTTTATGTTTCCTTTTTTTCCACAGAAAACAATTTGCTGTTAGTTTTTGGACTTCATTTGATTCCATAGATCTGATTTAAATATAGTGTTTTGGTCCAAACTGGAATATTTTGTGCAGACACTTACAGTAATCTCACCTGGTTAATCGTTGAAACTGCAAACCAAACTAAAATCTAAATACTATACAAAAAATAAAACAAAAAACAATTAAGACTCTTCCATTGCTATGAGCGTGTGCTAATTAGCAAATGCTTTACTAAAAACCGAGATTGCACAGCAGTAAATCCTCACATTTATGTTGCTGTCATTACATTGCAGACTGTTCTGTTGCGAGAACCAGTCGATTTACTCTTCGTTCTCCACGTGCCGATCAGCCGTTGGTCGATGCCTGCCGCTTACCTCCATACAGACGGGAGGTCAGAGGTTTGAAAGGTCGGGACTGTGTGCAGAGTTTCCCCCGGCTGTCTGGAAAATATGAGTAAGTGAGCATTGATCTTTTCCCACTTACTGTAGGTTCCTTTAAGGCAAAGCAACTCTGGAAGCAACGCTAAAAAACTAAAGTGTAAAAGGAGAAAATAAGCAGTCAGAGATGACGCGTAAACGCTGAGGGGAAAATGTGGCATTTGCTGGCTGATTTGTAATAATTACATAGTAGGCGCAAATTTACACCTTGAGGGCCATTTATAATTTTAGATTGCACTTTTGGCCTAATATTTGGCACAGCAGGGGGGTCGGCACAAATGTTTTTAAGCCTTTTCAAAATTAAGTGATGGCTGCACCATTTGGAACGACTTGAAAGTAATCAACGGTGGTACAACAACAGAGAGGTGCGGTAGTGTGCTCAGTCAAATGCGCTAATGCAATCACGTCCATGGAATAGTAATTGATTAAGTTTTAGTTAAAGTTAATTACAGACAAAACGGCTCTCGGACTCACGATGGAATCTGCTCGGCCGCTAAAAAATTAAAGTATTTTTCTCAGTCACTGATGTATATCGTTGGAAATGTAGACAGTGGGTCTAATTGCATGTAAACCACTTGTGCCCAGTCATCTAGCCGATGACTAACTGGTCCAGCATGCAACATCGCCAGCAGCATTAAGTCATCGTCATGAAACAAAAAGCGCTGGGGGCTGGAGAGAAAAGGATCATCTCTACTACCAAATATTGATGCCCTGGCTGCCTCGCATCATTTTTTTCTGAGCAGGGTCCAGGCGCTGAAATGTAAATAAATCTATCAGGGCAAGGAGCCGGGGGCTCCGGTTACCACTCCTAACAATCAAGAGGCTTTTCATGCTGCCCTGGAGGGCCATTCCTGTAACGCTAGCACACTGGAGAGAGCCACAAATCATCATCTCTCCTATGCTCTCACTCCCACTGTCTCTCTCGTTGGACTCTGGTCCTTCTTTCTATCCTCCCTCTTCCATTTTTTCCTCCCTCTCTTGTTCTTTCACTCACACCGCAGTCCCCCATTCTCTGTTCCCTTTTTTCTTTTCAGCCTTCTCTCTTGTTAGCACCTATCTTTTCTTCTTAATGCCCTTCATCATAATCTCCTCATGCTCTCTGCTCTCCCACAGCTCTGTCTTTATACTCATACTCCTACTCGTGGTTCTTCACAACTCCCTAAAGCTCATAGTGAGCCTCACACGACAACAAAATGAAAGGCCAGGGACTTGCAGCCACATTTATCAAGATCTCAAAAGATCATTTCATTTTACAACCATTTCTGTGTCAGAAAACCACTTATCAGCACGTCATCTGTACAATAATATAGCATCGGTTCAGTGCTGGCTCAGGAAGGAAGCTCAAAACGTGGTGCTGTCTGCAGGTGTATTTTATGTCAATTTCTGTGTATGAAAGGCTACACAGAAATAAATATTGTAATTTTTGGGTCTAATATCCTTCCAAATTATTCTATGCTAATGTATAAGATATCACACAACACTTTAAATAAAGCACAGATTACAAAGTTTCTGAAGGTGTTTACTACACTTGGTCTCTTTTAGTCCTCCAAGTAAATTCAGAGAATTAGTCAGCATGTTTGCACTTATATGAACTCTCAAAACACACACACAGTGAAACAAATCATCCTCTATTTGCTGACTTACTTGGCCCTTTACCGTCATAATACATATACAGGGAGTGCAGAATTATTAGGCAAATGAGTATTTTGTCCACATCATCCTCTTCATGCATGTTGTCTTACTCCAAGCTTTATAGGCTCGAAAGCCTACTACCAATTAAGCATTTTAGGTGATGTGCATCTCTGTAATGAGAAGGGGTGTGGTCTAATGACATCAACACCCTATATCAGGTGTGCATAATTATTAGGCAACGTCCTTTCCTTTGGCAAAATGCGTCAAAAGAAGGACTTGACAGGCTCAGAAAAGTCAAAAATAGTGAGATATCTTGCAGAGGGATGCAGCAGTCTCAAAATTGCAAAGCTTCTGAAGCGTGATCATCGAACAATCAAGCGTTTCATTCAAAATAGTCAACAGGGTCGCAAGAAGCGTGTGGAAAAACCAAGGCGCAAAATAACTGCCCATGAACTGAGAAAAGTCAAGCGTGCAGCTGCCAAGATACCACTTGCCACCAGTTTGGCCATATTTCAGAGCTGCAACATCACTGGAGTGCCCAAAAGCACAAGGTGTGCAATACTCAGAGACATGGCCAAGGTAAGAAAGGCTGAAAGACGACCACCACTGAACAAGACACACAAGCTGAAATGTCAAGACTGGGCCAAGAAATATCTCAAGACTGATTTTTCTAAGGTTTTATGGACTGATGAAATGAGAGTGAGTCTTGATGGGCCAGATGGATGGGCCCGTGGCTGGATTGGTAAAGGGCAGAGAGCTCCAGTCCGACTCAGACGCCAGCAAGGTGGAGGTGGAGTACTGGTTTGGGCTGGTATCATCAAAGATGAGCTTGTGGGGCCTTTTCGGGTTGAGGATGGAGTCAAGCTCAACTCCCAGTCCTACTGCCAGTTCCTGGAAGACACCTTCTTCAAGCAGTGGTACAGGAAGAAGTCTGCATCCTTCAAGAAAAACACGATTTTCATGCAGGACAATGCTCCATCACACGCGTCCAAGTACTCCACAGCGTGGCTGGCAAGAAAGGGTATAAAAGAAGAAAAACTAATGACATGGCCTCCTTGTTCACCTGATCTGAACCCCATTGAGAACCTGTGGTCCATCATCAAATGTGAGATTTACAAGGAGGGAAAACAGTACACCTCTCTGAACAGTGTCTGGGAGGCTGTGGTTGCTGCTGCACGCAATGTTGATGGTGAACAGATCAAAACACTGACAGAATCCATGGATGGCAGGCTTCTGAGTGTCCTTGCAAAGAAAGGTGGCTATATTGGTCGCTGATTTGTTTTTTTGTTTTTGAATGTCAGAAATGTATATTTGTGAATGTGGAGATGTTATATTGGTTTCACTGGTAAAAATAAATAATTGAAATGGGTATATATTTGTTTTTTGTTAAGTTGCCTAATAATTATGCACAGTAATAGTCACCTGCACACACAGATATCCCCCTAAAATAGCTCAAACTAAAAACAAACTAAAAACTACTTCCAAAAACATTCAGCTTTGATATTAATGAGTTTTTTGGGTTCATTGAGAACATGGTTGTTGTTCAATAATAAAATTATTCCTCAAAAATACAACTTGCCTAATAATTCTGCACTCCCTGTACAATGAAATAAGTAGAATAGTACTGTAAGGTTAAATTTATTGTGTTTTTATTTTTACCTGTAATGGCGAGCTAAATTCAAGTTAAACATCATGTTGTATTCAAACTAGGCACTGTGACCATGAACTCGTCAGGAGAGCTTTTACTGAGGTCACAGAGTATCAACGCTGAGGGCTGATTTCCTGTAGACTGCAGTACAGTGAGTCTGATGCCCCCTGATGAAAATGGGGATGAATTTTCACTCTTCTGAAATACAGTCTTTGATTTGATATGTTATGACCATACAGTAGGCTGTAGACAGCGGTCAAAGTCGATTGTGGCAGCTGCAGGAACCTTAAAATGTGGTGTGGCAGTGCAGCAAGGAGGGGGAAAATAGAGATACCTTAAAATAAACGAATTGATTTATACTGCGAGCTCCGACAGGTCTGTCTTTGTGGACTGGCTGTGTGTGGTGTGGCTCCAAAGTTTATATTCTGCTGTAAAAAAGTGTTTTCCCACTTCCTGTTTTCTGATATCTTGCTTTTTCAATTATTTCTCACACTTGCATGGATCAGATTAACAAATTTTAAGATCAGGCAAAGATAACCGGAGTTAATACAAATTACACTTGTTAAGTGATGATTTCATTTATTAAAGGAGAAAGGTTATCCAAACCTACCTGGCCCTGCGTGAAAAAGTAATTGCCCTGAAAACCTAATAACTGTTGTGCCACCGTTGGCAGCAAGAACTGTAATCAAACGTTTGTGTTAACTGGCAGCAAATGTTTCACATCACTGTGGAGGAATTTTGGCTCGCTCTTCTTTGCAATATTTTTCATGAAAATTCAGCCACACTGAGGAGGTTTTGACCATGAACGGCCTGTTTAAGGTCAAAGCATCTCAATCAGATTTAAGTCTGGACTTTGACTGGGCCATAAGCCGAGTGCTCTCGAGCTTGAAGATTTTGTAGTAAAAAGCTGAATTAAGGTTGCATTAATTACATCTTTTTATGAAATGCTGTGTTAGTTTTATACCAGATGTAACGGGACGTAAACATGTCAAAAAGGTTGAATTTTTGTGCCGTCAGTCCACAAAATATTTCCCCATAAGTCATGGGGATCATCAAAGTGTTTTTTTGGGAATATGAAACATGCCTTTGTGTTCTTTTGGTCAGCAGTGGTTTTCTCCTTTGAAATCTGGGTAACATTTTTGGCTTGACTCTTTCTTATTGTTGAGTCGCGAACACTGACCTTAACTGAGCCTGCTGTTCGTCAGATGTTGTTCTGGGTTCTTCTGTGACCTCCTGGATGAGATGTCAATGGAGTAATTTTGATAGGCTGCCCACTCCTACCAGTTCACCACTGTCCCAAAGTTTTCCATTGATGTAGAATGGCTGGCCCAGTGGTTCACTGGAGTTCCAAATGGCTTTGTAACTCTTTCCAGACTGATAGACGTTAAGGAGTTTGTTTCTCAGCTGTTTCTTTAGATCATAACATGATGTGCTGCTTTCTGGGATCTTCTATCCTACTTCACGTTGACTGACAGGTTCTATTTAAGTGATTTTTAAAAATTTGACTGGGCTGGTAGTAGGGCTGCTTGATTATGGCAAAAATGATAATCACGATTATTTTCACTGAAATTGAGATCTCGATTATTGGACGATATTTATTTATCAATAACAATGTGTTGAATAATGGCTTTAAAGATTGTCAAAAAATAATATAAAATAGTGTGCAAATACTGATAACAGTGCAAATGTTTGCAATATAAAAAATAAATGAAAAATGTAAACATCTATGTTTAGTGAACTTTGCAGTGTTGCTCTGTGGTGCAGCTATGACACTGTAGCAAAGTTTACACACTATGTCTACTTGATCCACGTCTGACTCCGCGAACCCATAATGTTTCCACACCACTGAAGGTTTTTTTTACCTCTCTTTTCAACCAACGGCAGTCACTCTCCTCTCCAAATAACTTCTGCTTAGCTTTCCGAGCTTCCCTCGGGTCCTCTTAATTGTTGTGACGTGTGTTCGAAATGCAGAGAGGTGCGCTCGATTTGCCACACAGAGCAGCGCGAGAGTAAAGCACGAGGGAGGTGCTAATAATCGGCAGCATTACACAAGCCCAGTTTGGTTTGGTAAGTTTTTTTCCCCCTTAATAAATAAAATAATCATTTACAAACTGCATTTACTGTAAACTGTATATACTCTGGCTTTGTATAGTAAAACTAAGAAATTCTCAGATACTCTCACTGCAGTGTATACATCAAGTTACATTAGCCTTTCCAACTCCTAGCCACTATAATGTCAGTATAAAGACCATCATAATCTCAAAATAATTATACAAAATTTAACTTAAATTCTAGAACAGAATAAGGTTTAAGTGTAATCAAGTTTCATTAACCTCAGCAGTCCTCATCTCCCAAAGTGATTTCTGGTCTTCCTGTCCTGTCTTGTCCTCTCTTTGTTAGGTCATAATCCATGTCTGAGAGTGAAGTAATTGCACAGTTACTGAGCTTCTGCTCACATCCCTTCAGCAACCGCAGCTCTCTCACTGTCTGCATGAACGTGTGTGTGACTGAAAAGAGACATAAAAAAATTAGTCACAACCCGTGGCTGCAGATAACTTAAATAAGGAAATATAGTTCTAAGATGTTCACTTTGGACTGCAGAGGGAAGCGTCAGTGTTTTGAAAAGAACAGGAAGTTAACTATTGAACTCTGTTTTCCCGATTCGGCCCGTGGTCAGCTTTTGCAGCAGCAGCAGCAGTCGCTTGAAATAGAAAAATCAACCAGATTCTCACACTAAGAACATCAGAACCTGAAACTACAGGAGCTTAACCAAATGATGGCAATATAATGAACCTCGAGTTTTTTGGGTTTTCATTTGACTGGCTGCAGCTGCTCTTTGTTCTAGGTAAGGAGAGGCCCAAACCAATGATTATAACAGACATTTATGCATATTTACTGAGGTTAAGTTGATGATATAGAAGTGATAACGACTGCATGGTGTTTATGGGAGAGCGGAATGGGGCGCACGTCAAATTTTGGAAATCCCTGCTGTATGGTATTCATTTGATGTGACTCACAAATGAGTAGACGGCAGTCCCATTAGCTCAACCCTCACAGCACAATATTTGAGTGCCAGCTGTTTGTGTTGCATACCCCTCACTTTTCTTTTGTGGTGGAGAAATGGATTTGCTTTTAAAGACAGCATGCTCTTTTGAGAAAAAAATCGGGAGACTGAGCCGAAATGGTACATGTCGGTAAGAAGGTTTTGTTCAGAGGTGAGAAAGGAGGTTTTGGCGGCTACTGACTCACTGGTATTGATCGTCCATCTCACAAAACCCCTGTACAAATCTTATCATCAACTAGGACACTAAAAGCCTTACTTGCTGCACATTTACACATTATGGAGACATATTTGCTGGTCATGGATGCAGCCTTTACACAAATAACTCCTCATGCTATCTTCGTCCTGTGATCGATGGTGGCCTGATCGTGTATTTGAGCAATCTGGTTTGAGGCCCTGGGACTTGGCTAGTTCTGTTCTGACCCTCAGAGGGCTGCAAGACGACAAAGGTCACGGTCACAGTTTGGACTGATACTGCCAGAGGTCGGTTAATATGCATCGGATGAAACAAAGCACGCCTGAAAATGGGGAGGCCATTTCAAGGATTTTTTGCAATTTTATTATTTCTTTTTAGTTTTGAAGTAAATTTTTCTCGCAGCGTCTACAGGCAGCCAAATTTCTGCTTTTTATACAAAGCTGATCAGCATCAAACCATTGATTTGGAGTTCTAGATCAATAAACCGAAGGATATGTTTACAGGAGTGGTCTAGGTAATAATTTCCTCTGCATGCTGAGCATAATTTCTCATTGATGTACTTCCTGGGAGAGTGACTAAATCTCATCTCTGTTCCCTAAGTGTGATTTCCCGACTGCCCACAAAGCTGTCAGGCAGCCAGGTGGATTGGATAGTGGTGGTTTAGAAAAATAACAGATTGGGAACCCAAGGACCAGCTACACGTTATTGGGCTACAGATGCATTGAACAGTACTGATATAATATCAAAAGAAAAACAGAATTAGGGGTGAAAAATAGTTTTCAGTATTTGTTGCTTCTCAGTGAACTCTGACTCATGACTGTCATTTTATTTCTAAAATAAAATAAGCTTTCGTCAGTGCAACCAGTGGAGTTAAAAGAAAGAGGGTAAAGCATCAAAAGTGTTCTAAATATTGCGTACACATAAAACTAGATTAATTTTAGCCACCAAATAATTAATCTAGCTGCTGTCCACAAATATAATTCTTTATTTTATCATTCAACCTTACTAAGCATGCATGCATAAATAGGGATGGGTATCGTTTAGGTTTTATCCGATACCGGTGCCAAACCGGTACTTTTGAAACGGTGCCGGTGCTTAAACGGTGCTCGAACCGGTGCTCGAACCGGTGCTTAAGGAATGGAGAACACAAACTTTGTCCAAAAACCTCTTATGTTTTTATTTTTAGCAGTCTCTTTTTTTTCTGCAAAATGATAACCAAGTTAGCCTTTTCTGTTGATACAACATACCTCCTTTGTTTGGAACCGGCAGCAAGCTATCAAATACGGTGCATTTCTCGGCTTTAAAAAAAATGCTATGCGTCGCCAGGTGTTTCATCAGATTCGAGATGTTACCTCCTTTGCACAGTATCACCTTAAAGCACTTGTTGCAGGCTGCTGAGTTTGCATCTTTTGCTGTGAAGTACAGCAAGACTTTTGACCGCTTTGCCTTGGGCATTTTTAATCTGTAGCTCTGCTCTAAAAGAACGTACGTACCTGGGCCCGCCTACTATCCTTGGAAAGGTAAAATGATTGGCTGGATTCCAAAGTGTATGACATCTCAGGGAAAAAAAAGCACCGAAATAAAGCACCGAAATGTGCGCTGCTTTTCGGACTGGTTACTACCGTTTATGTCAGAACCGGTGCCCTATGCATAAATGTGCTAAAAGTTGTGAATACAATAATAATTTGTTCAAATGTTGCGATCATACTATAATTTCTTTCATCTTTTCTCACAAGTATGCAGGGTGTGCTGATAAACAGTGAAATCAAAGTAAATATTAATGTTGTTTTGTTTTTTTTAAATTAAGCCACTATTTGAAAATTATTTAGCCTGTAAAAGTCTTGCAAATTGCTACTTGTACTAATCATTCACATAAGTAGGACTGAAAAAAAAAAGCAATAAAAGGGGATATTTTAGAACAACAGTGCGAGGAGAAGTGGACGGAGCCCTGAAATCATCATTCACTGTTTTGTTTTTTTCTTTTTAACATTTTGTGTATTTCTTCCATCATTTCATTCTATTTAAGCATAACAGCAGGAAGAAACTTAGTGCGCCCGTCATTTGGGCATTGATAATAGCACCAATCAGTATAATTTTTTTACAGGATCGGACCAGAGCCACTTGAAGCCCAATTTATGTAGTTTGGACATAATTAAGGTTTCAGGCTCAAATGATTCACAACTAACCCCAGTGTCCTAAAAACTCTTTTTATATACTACAAATGCATGCAGAGTGCGATGAAAGCAACAAAGTCATGACAGAGTCATGACAGAGTCTGTGCATGAAGTGTTTTGTGGACGTTGTATAATGAATGGCTGGTTGAACTTTTTTCTAATTTTTCAGTGGCCTTAAGTTTTTTCAAAGGTTGCTTGTGACCTCTGTTTGCTTGCATTTTCACCAATGTTGGGAATTATATGACCGTTCCTGTGGCCAGTGATTTGGTTGTATACAGTTAAATTACTCTAAAAGGACGTGACACAGCTCTTTCTAAGGCGGGAATCGGTGGATGGGATAACCTGGGAATGTCTTCCTTCCAAATCCTTAAAGTTTTTTTTAGTTCAACATTAAGGACTGATTTCAGTGAGTATGTCATATATATCTTGTCAGGAGAACATATGAACACACAACACCTGGTAAGATGTAATGATGCATCCTTCGGCATGTTTTGGGGAGTTCCATGAGCCAGAATCCTAATCCAGCTTTTACAGGCACCAGTTCCCCTAACATGCATATCTACTGAGCACTCTCTTTTACCCATTCACACACATTTACACTCTGATAAATGCAGCGGAAGCAACTATGGGTTCAGTATAGTGCCCAAGGAAATCACCAACCTTCTAATTAGAAGTTGACCCACTCTACCTCCTGAGCTGCAGCCACCCCCGGTGTAGAAGGAACAAACTGAGTGGCCAACTAGGAGGCTGGAATTTCAGAAACTAATTGCTGGTTATGATTGTGCCAACATAAGCGTAACACAACATGGTCTGTTCTTCATCCCACCAGAGAGCCCTGCAGGTGGTTATGCCAGAGGTCCTTATATTAAAAGGGAGTTCCTTCTCCCCACTCTCACCAAATCCTTGCCCATGGGGAACTACTTGACCTTTCCTGAAGCTCAGTTTTCCTGCATCCAACACACTGACTGTAAAAACTGACTGTTCACTTAATATCTGACACATTTCAGACCTTTACATGCACTGCATACACTGCAAAACATTGCATACATGAGAGAAGATTCACAGAAAGTTTCAGAGAGTAGAAATGTACAGTATGTGTGACATACATAAGAGAGGGACACTCCAGGTTGAATGCAGACTCTTGTTGTTGGCCTCAGTCCAAACCACTCTAAAGCACCTTGCACCACTTTGCTGATTGATGCTCACATGGTTTGGCTCAGAGCCCAAAATCCACAGTACCTTCACCTTAAGACAAGTGTATGTACTTTTACTGCATGCGTCTATGTACCCGATCCCGTACACACTCATGTTATGTGGCTATTGTGCAGCTTTGCCATAAAAACTATTCAAAATCAATTGACTGTGATTACTGCCAGACTTCTGGTGAGCCACCTCTCACAGGCCAGTGACTGATCCCCATCCATCCTGCCAAAATGGCAGTTTTATAGCCTCTTTCAGGACTGTCTTCAGTTGGCCAATGGGATGGGGCAAGTCTCTGCCTGAACAGGGTGCAAACATACATCTGGCTGAGAAATGAATATGTTGCCCAAGGGTTTTTGGTCATGTTCTTGGCCGGGACAATGAAATCATTATTGAATCATTTATACTGCCATGGTCTGTCGTACTTCTTACCCTAGTGTGGTTACGACTAATTATTCGATGAAAGGATTCTTTGAAAACTTTGTTGTCCCGTCTTTGTTAAAATGTTTATTGCTGAAGTCTGTTGTTCAAGTTTTCTTTCAGTTTGATTTCCTCTTCCCAATTTTTTTTTAAACATATGAAGCCAGTTTGAAATGTTAGTATAAGTCTGATGGTACAGCTCAAACATCTCTGCACTGGATAGGCTGCTCCAAACCTTTGTGCAGACTTCTGATTCTCAGTTGATAAATTCCATTAAAATTGTATTGGCAGCAGGTAACTAATGAACATCTCGATTGATTGAAACGGTAACTACTCTTCAGTGAGTTGCTCATGTAAGTAATTAAATGAATTTCAATAATTAATTTTAACCTTTTAATAATCATCCACATCAGCATTGTGTCAAGGCTCTGTGTGCAGGCAGGCGGAGATGAGGATTCAAATGCAGGACTCTGACACGGATTTACAACTCCAAAAACCCTAGCTTTATTGCTGGCATGGAAACAAAACATGAATTGGAGACTGAACACTGAAACCAAAAACACACAGGCATAATCTGAGGGTACGACGCAACACCGAGCACTGGAAAACACAGGGCTTATATACACAGGGTGGTAATCAGGGAATGGGCAACAGGAGGGAGACACAGCTGGGAGGGATTGGACTAACGAGACAGGGGGAGCGAAGCTGCACACACTAACGTAAGACATAGACTTTCACAATAGAACAGGAAACCACTAAGCAAAGACGCAGACACGACACTGAGAGACAGACTAGACGCTGAACTAAACCTGCAATAAACATGAGAACACAAAACCTAAGAACTAATCCCTAAACAAAAATAACTGAAACATAGATTCATCATCATCATCATCATCAACATCATCAAAAGCACCACAATAAGAAAAGAATCCAAAATGCGAAAACACACCAAAACACAACTCAAAATACTGGGTCAAACTGACCCAGAACCGTGACACATTGTATTATCAGAAGGATAAAAGGATCCTTCTTTGGTACATTTTCAGTCCTAAACCTGTCAGTTTATGCAACAATGTAGATGCACTGTCTTACCCAACTTTTTAACTGGTGATTGCTCAGTTGGCTACACTGTAATATAGTTAATATAGTCCTACAGCTGTTTATGTCCCACTGTGTCAGTCATTCAAACCCTTCCAAATGACTTGCAGATTAAAGATGCTGACACATACTCAGCCACAAAAGATGCACACATGCAGATATAGAGGCATTCAAAGATGGGCAGTAACGTGTTACAAGTAACGTTATAAATAAAGCGATACTGTAATCCGATTACTTTTTCAAGTAATGAATAATGTAAGGATTACTATTGCAAAAAAGTAATTAGATTACTATTACTTTCCTGTAAGCACTGTGTTACTAAACCGTGATTTTGTTTGTGCGAGCGTCTCATGACAATGACGTAAGCGTGTGCGACATCCGTGGCAGCAACAGACGTGTGTAGATCAACAATGGGTAATATGAAGTGCAGGAGAGAGTATGACGATGCAGCGTTAAAAGCGTGGAAGTACACTTGCATTACTTCAAGTTTTATTCCGTAAAACGTGACAAAAACATTAGCATCTGCTGTGCACTCTGTGTGGGAAGAAAACTTCTTTCTACAGCGAAAAATTAAACTTCAGATCTGAGCGAGCACCGAGCACGCTGCCATGGGAATGTGACATTCACAGAGAAACTCCTCGATCCCTCCTCTGACATGACCACTGCGGCACCGGGCAAATCCCCAACTGCTCCACTCCTGCTAAACAGGTGAAAATAGATTTAAGAGTGACAGGACTTAGTGCAGCTGAATCTTTGATTTTTTATTTTTTTTTCTGTTGTGTTTACTTGCATCTATTTGAAAGAGTGAGTGTAAACACAAAAAAATGATTTCATTTGATATGCTGGAATATGCAGGAAATTAAATAAATTTCTTCAAGTCAAAGACTGTTGCATATAATTTACTTTTTGCTTAATGTAATGTGCATAAAATTAAAAGTTTAAAACCAATAAAAAATTTTTAAAAAGAGACTTTTCCATTTGATTCAATTTTATATGATGAATTATACAGAAAAAAATGAATTAGGCTGAAATGTCTATCGCTTTATTCAAGTTGGGTATCATGTTTATAAAATGTAACTAAGTAAATAATTACTTTTTGAAAATAAGTAATCAGTAATAAGTAACTAATTACTTTTTTCAAGTAACTTAAACAAGATTAGAGGGATTTCCCTTCCTTCCTCCTTATACACACACACAGATGTACATGTGCGTGCACACACACACACACACACACACACACACTGGTCCTTTGTGTTTCACTCTGCAGGGTGCTGCACGACTTGGAAAGAGCTGCTCTGACTCCTCCTGGCGCTGTAACAGTTGATCTGCCATTCTGCTCACAGAGTAGCAGCCAATCCTTCCAAAATGGCACTCAGTGGTCTCCCAGCAGCTTCTTGTTCTCACAAACGTTCAACCAACATGTGGCAGAATGAAATGCAGAGAATCTGCTTAGATGCATTTGTTCCTTTAATTGAGCACAAATGAACAAAATGTGTGTTGTTTTGTGCAGACTTGATTTCATCTGGCACTTTGTAATATTGTCATTATTTTTTTGTAAATGCCTTCAAGCATCTCCTGAGACTTCAGGCGATATAAATGGTGTTAAACTGAAAATTATGTTTGTTTTACAAAGGAATTAATTACTTTTTGGGGCTTTGTTTCAGGTCAGAGTTAAACCCGAGCTTTGCAGCAAGTGGTCACCTGCTCAACTTCTCAGCTAAGGCTGCATGTGTAGAAAGGAACTGATTCACCAGGAAGGAAAAATCAGACTCGACAATTAGAGCTGTGAAAGCTTGTTTTGTGTTGGTGAACTCATTCCTGTGTGAATAATGAAAACAGCGACTAACAGTGAAATTAACCATCTATTAAAACTAACTGCTTGATGACTCTAATCACAGATTACTGGGCTTTTTCTTGTTATTCTGAACATACCGTCCATGAAAAAACAAATATTTCATAGAATATGATGGTTTAAGAATGGAGAGCTGCTGTCTGTCACCTCAGGTGGCTGTTATTTTTCTCCATCAGTTGGGTCCGCTGTGCTGGCTGTTACGCCGTACTTGTAATTTATTTTCCACTAATAACTGGCGGCATCACAGAATGAGAGTGGTTTGTGATTATAACGTCCCTGCTATGTATTTTTCTACATTACTGACTTTTCCAAGAGCTGCAGAAGCTCATTCCATGAGCGTCTTTGGACATACATGTAGAGCTTTTACTGGATGAGTCAGAATACACTTGCAGTTAATGCTATGAACAACTCTAGTGATTCTGGGAAGTTTGTGTGTGTCCTGAGAGGCCAGTCATAAAAATAATTCATCAGATGAATCATCACTTTGTGCGTACTTGTGTTGTGTGTGTGTTTTTCTTGCTCTACATAGGTTTTCTGGAAGCCTTTTTGTGCATATAAGTAAGTAAAACTTTATTTATATAGCACCTTTTAAGATATAAAATCACAGCCAGTAATGGATCAAAAAAGAAATTAACAGAAAGCAGATTTAAAGAGATATGTTTTTAACTGGCTTTTAACAGAGACCACAGAGTCCACCGACCTCAAATGGAGTTCCAGAGTCTGGGGGCAACTGAACAGAAGACAGAGCCTCCTTTTGTTTTCAGCTTAGTTTGGGGCACCATCAGCAGGCCCTGGTCACAGGACCTCAGGGACCATCCAGGGACATATGGGTGCAGAAGCCCTCTGATATAACCTGGTGCCTGTACGTGAAGAGCTAGTCGGTAAAACAATCTTAAATTGCACTCTGAAGTAAAACAGAAGCCAGTGTAGCTGGAAAAAATAAATGCACGTGTGTGTGTTGTTTGCTTCTCAGCAAACTGTAAAATATTATAAACTGTAAATGATTTAAAAAGCATAAATATGGATGTAATATATGTAAGACGGAAACATATAAACAGTTTTTATTATTTACTTTGTCATTGCTTTGGAGTAATAGTGATTTGTCGTTGCTGCCCCTGGGTGAACCTTCATGAATGAGATGAATAGATGGGTTATGGCCACGTATTGTGAATAAAGTGGCACTTTACTCTCATTTTTCAATTAGGATAATGGAGAGCAGCTCTTTATAAACATGGATATGAGCTGCAGGGAGGGAGAGGGGTGGCAGAGCAGGACAGCAATGATAAACAAAGAGGAAATCTGCCATCTTTTTATTCTTCTCAAGTTATTTTTGTCTTTTAATTTATCTCGTCCTTGGAATAGAGTTTATAAAAAATGAATCTGCCCAAATGCTTTGTTAATATAAAAACTGTGTTGCAGCAAACGAAAGTGTCCCATCGTTTAGAGCCAGTGTGATACATAATAATATAATGTGATGGAACAAATACAAAGACATATTTCTGGGGATAATTTGGTAACAGAGTACCACAGGAAGCAGTGATTTCTTTTTTCATTTTTGGGTTAGTTGTCTGAAAGTAAGTTCGGGTTTGACATGAGTCTAGACATTATCTGATATTGTTTACAATCATAAAATATGTAAGTGAGTACTATCCCACTGATAACAAGTACGAAACTAAATATTTTTAAAATCTTTTCATAAAGGTTTCAGTCTTATTCATTTCACAGAAGCATGTTTTTTGAAATAAATGGTCACTTTATGTGTTCATGTTATCGATCTTGAAAGGTAAAACGGTTAAAAAATAATTTAAATAATTATTTAAATTATTTTAGATAGAGAGCGCTGTGTGCTGCTTATGGACGTGATGTTACAGGTTGTTTTATGGGCCTGCTGTAAACTCATTGATTTCCCGTTTACTAATTCATCTGTGTAGTTGATGCATCTCTTGCCATTGCCTGCCAGGTCTGCTGCTCTTGACCTGTATTGAAAACTATGATGAGAAGGAGTAATTGACACTGGAGGCAGACAACGCTGAATGTAAGACTGCTGTATGTGAAAAATAAGGAAGACAATAGGGTTCACCGGGGATGTTAAGATCGAGATAAACAGCTGGTAGCAGCAGCTCTTCAGTCTGGAGAAGAACTGGAAACCAAACCACAAATTTTTCTCGTCAGTAGAGCAAAGGCTTAAGTCACATGCTCTATGTCTCAAAGTTAGTTTATAATGAATGAAAATCAGTTCACTCACACAGAAAAACAATGAAAGCGAGCGTCATACAGCTTCAGCTCCTGGATCAAACCGTGAAATGCTTCCTGCTGCTACTTTCTCTTGAGAATTGGATGAACCCAGAATCTCTGTTTCCTTCTTTCACCAGCTCAAAATTGCTTGAGCATGACAGGTGCTCATAAAAAAGTTGATTTATTTCGCTAATTCCATTCAAAAAGTGAAACTTGTATAATTTATACATTCATCCCACACAGGCGGATGCATTTTAAGTGTTGATTTCTTTTCATTTTGATGATTATAACCAGAGATGGGCAGTAACGCGTTACTGTAATCCGATTACTTTTTCAAGTAACGAGTAAAGTAAGGGATTACTATTGCAAAAACTGTAATTAGATTACCGTTACTTTCCCGTAGGAACGCTGCGTTACTGCGTTACTAAAACCGTGATTTTTTGCGAGAATGTCTCATGACAGTGACGTAAGCAAGTGCGACGTTCGTGACAACAGCTGTGTGCAGATCAACAATGGATCATATATTGAGTGCGGGAGAGAGTATGAGCGTGCAGCGTTTAAAGCGTGGAAGTACTGACCTTACTTTGAGTTTGATTCCATAAAAAGTGACAAAAACATTAGCGTCTGTTGTGCTGGGAAGAAAACTTCTTTTTACAGCGAAAAAGACCCTAAACTTCCAAGCAAGCACCGAGTGCGCAACGACGTAATGGGAAACTCACAGAGAAACTCGCGGATTCTTCCACTGACTGCCGCGGCACACCTGCACCAGGGTAAACCTCCGCCTACCCAACTCCTGCTTTACAGGTGAAAATAGAGCAAAAGGACCGCTAGTCTTTGATTTTATTTATTTTCTGCTGTGTTTTACTTGCATCTATTTGAAAGAGTGAGTGTAAACACACACACAAAAAAAATGATGTGCTGGAATATGCAGAAAATAGGTTTAAATATTAAACAAATTTCTTCCAGTCAGAGAATGTTGCATATAATTAAATTTTTGCTTGATGCATAAAGTTAAAAGATTAAAACTAATAAAACAAGTTTTAAAAAGGGACTTTTCCATTTGATTACATTTTGTATGATGGATTATGTAGAAAAAATAGAATTGGGCTGAAAGATCTATCGCTTTATCACCTATTCAGGTTGTAAATCGTGTTTTTAAAAAGTAACTAAGTAATTAATTACTTTTAAAAATAAGTAATCAGTAAAGTAACGGGATTACTTTTTTGGGGAAGTAATCAGTAATTAGTTACTGATTACTTTTTTCAAGTAACTTGACCAACACTGATTATAACTGACAACTAATGAAAACCCCAATTCAGTATCTCAGAAAATTAGAATATTGGGAAAAGGTTCAATATTAAAGAGACCTGGTGCCACACTCTAATCAGCTAATTAACTCAAAACACCTGAAAAGGCCTTTAAATGGTCACTCAGTCTAGTTCTGTAGGCTACACAATCATGGAGAAGACTGCTGACTTGAATTTTGCATGGTGCATAAAGGCCTTAAGCCTAAAAACCGAGTCCAGTCCTGAACAATTAGGAGATGTTAAAGACCTCACAACAGAGCACTCTGCTCTTAGACGTCTGACTTACTTGTGGTTCCTAAAATTTCTAAAAGTGAAATGGGAGGCATGAAACAGCTCCCAGTTTAGTTTCAGGAGACTGGGACCCTCTCTACTTTAAGATCAGGCCTAAAGCTTTCTTTCTTGATAAAGCTTAAACTGTCCAATGCTGGGCCTCCAGATTTGCTAGAGACCTCTTTTCTGTACTGTCACGAAGCAGTTGTGAACTGGTGCTAAAGAACAAATTAAAGTGAAGAGGGATGGGTGTAGATAGATAGCAAAAGAGAAAAGAGACCCTGTTATTCATTACTCCCTACCCCCCCAGCTCCTACCACAGCTCCTCAGATTTCTGCTCATCTGCATGAGCCTCTCAGAGGCCTCTGGTGTCCATAGCCTGGGTACTAATGAGGGGCTGAGACAGGCTTATCTGGTTACACATGCACCCACACACAGACCATACACACACTCACACATAAACCTTCTTCCATGGCCTGCTCCAGCACATTGATTCTGGGTTTACCCCTGTGATCTACACACACAGATGCATGCACATTGTTCTGGGCATTACTGGTTGGGTGTTGATGACCCAGCCACAGATGAAAATAAGGGGGTTGGGTGACATTAAAAAAAATGATGAAGAATTTGAGACGACTTCACCCAATAGTGTTGTTTTGCTTGGTGGTGTATTGATCGGGGAGGAGAGGATTTTGTGTGTAGAGAGGCTGCGGCTGTGATGTCCAGATCTTTAGATAAAGACTATGTAGCATAGGATGCTTGCTTACAAAGTGTCCCCTCTCTCTATCTTGTTCCATCAGCTTGTACTGATCTGATAAGACGCAGAGGACATATGCTCCCTAGTATACGTTGTTTATGGACGGGGACTGGGGATCTGGTTATGGTTCATCTAATCACGCTAAGATCTCAGTATCACTACTTTGAAACATGACAGCTCATCCTTCTGTGTTCCCTCGTTTATGTCTTCATGTTTAGTGTGAATTTATTTTTTTTGTTTTACAGTGGTCCCTTGTTTATTGCGGGAGAAACGTTCTAAAAATGACCCACGATAGGTGAAATCCGCGAAGTAGCCAGCTTTATTTTTTACAATTATTATAGATGTTTTAAGGCTGTAAAACCCCTCACTACACACTTTATACTCTTTTCTCAGACAGGCATGAACTGTCACTCTTGTTCAAACATTCTCAAAGTCAAAGTTTCGTTGAAAAATAAGTCCAGCATTATAGAATGAAACGAAATGAAAGATCAAACCCTGTTTTCAGGTCCAGAACATGAGAATAGAGCAGCTGCCAGAGAATGCAACATTGAGTCAATGGTACGGAAGCAGAGGAAGCAAGAAGAATGAGTGAGTAAAGTTTGACTTATCTGACTCTTTTGCTTTGGTTAATGCGCCTTATGGTCCGAAAATACGGTAACTTCTACATTCCCTTAGCATGTCCAGAAGTCCAACTTTTTGTGCGATGGTTAACATCTTCCTCTGCCTTTTGGGTGCTACTGCAGGTGCCTTTGACGGTGCAAAACGTTTTGTCGACATCGTTGTGTTTGCTGGGGGAAAGAAAACTTACAGTTTTTTATTACAAACATACAGTACAGCACTTCAGAGTCGCACTTCTAGCGATCGAAGATTTATGTAAATTTGACAAGCTGAACGCAATCTGTACTGTACAGGAGACACGGCACGGAGGGGATCAATTGACAATGGTCTACAGCCAATCAGGATGCAGAACACAATGCGCTGTAAAAAAAAACAAAACAAAAAAAACAAAAAAGCATGCAAAATTGCACAAAAAATCTGCGAAAGGTGAACTGTGTTATAGCGAGGGACCACTGTATTGGGTTTTATGTCCTGTCAGTCGATTGTCTTGATTACTTTTACCTGTGCCTCATTCCCCTTTTGTTCGTTCTTCGCAATCAACCCTGTGTATAAATAATCTGGTTGTCTTTGACAGATTGTCTGTTGTTACTACAAGTTTTGACGTGTGTGAGTTTTTAATACTCCCGGTCATGTGCTTTGTTATTTTTGTATGTTTTTGCATTGGTTTACCTTTTTATCTATTGATTTATTTACTTTCTTACGTCTGCATTTAAGTTCAGACAGAAATGAACCTTAACACATTTCAGTGTTTCTTTACGTTTCAAAAAATGCCGTGGTCAGGTAATAAAGTTTTTCTTCATACCACAAGTGATGTTGGAGCTTCAGGCTTTTTAATGTTTTCCGTTCCTGTCACCTCTGTGTTAGTGGACAATCGGGTACGTCAGCTAGTTCCTGTTCGTCCTGTGTGAAACAGTGAAGCAGTGAAGTTCTGTTAACTGTAGTTTAACTTGCTCAAGCAAAATGACACACACACACATATATATATAGGCCTCATTCAGAATAAAATAAAATTTTGAGTATTGTATTTTTGAAAGTGCTTGATAAACTCCTTGGTTTCATAAATAACAATCGAGGTAAGAGGTTGAATTAACTCTTCAACATTTACCTCCAAAAAGCTAAAAGCGTCGAAACATTTTTCCCTTTAATATCAGGAACCGCTGTTTATTACAAAGGAAGAAACTATTGTGGTTCCTCTAATACTAAATGGATTATAGCCTTTGAATTGAAAAGCGTTGTGCTTTTTAATGATGTATACATACAGAATGGATCTATACCATTAAATGTACAGTTGAAGTAGTTAATTTCACTTTGTGGTTTGCAAAGTTTAAAAACTTTAAAAGACAAACTGAAACAAATATTTTATTCGTTTTTCAATGAACCAGTGAAGTTCCAATAAAAAACAAATGCCCAGCCCATTCAATAAAAATGTTTTGAAGGAAAAATGAACATCTTCAGAATTAAGTACTCCATTGCAGGGCTGCAGACCACTTCAATACAACAAAAACTTTTTTTTAAAAGGGAAAAACCTTCAATACCATCTGAAACAGGGTCATTAGTTTGGAATTATATTACGATTTAGTAGAAATGACAAATTTAACCTTCTGTTTAATTGCCCAAGGCTTCCACATGTCCTAAGAATAAAGGGGGACGTTCTTTCAAACTTGCAAAACAAGAAGTGGGTTGTAGTAGAGAGGTATTCCTGTGATTCAGTTTTTACTTCCAAAACAACTGGAGGACTCAAATGTGACAAAGAGTTGATCAAATCACTAGTATGTGTCGTTTCTATAAATACCGGATGCTTGACATAATCTGGATTTTTTTTAAAATTATTATTATTATTATTTTTTTAATCAAAGCTCATTTCAAGGCCACACTGAGAATTTTAAAACCTCTACCTGCTACAGCCATAGAGTCTATCCAAGGCTTCAATCACACAGCGCTGGGGACTGGATGGTATCCCTTAGCAACCACCGGTCACAGGGAAAACGATTCTCCAACTGGTTGGTGAGTGGTTCTGGGAGGTTGCTGGCTCACACTCCCGGGAAATCGATTGCTAAAACCCCAGTTATGCAGAACTAGAGAACAGAAAGAAGCCCTCCTTTTCAACTTTCACAGTAATGAATAAATAAAGATAATAAATGAAATAATATCAGGAATATCAACTGAGAAAAAAATAGTCTTGATGGATTAGGGGACAAAAAATTGATTTATTTTTCAATGTGAAAAAGATTGGTGATTATCTTGTTTAGGAGAATTATTTATCGGAGCAATGAATCATTGGATAATTAGATTTTTCTGATTGTTGTTTCGAGCATACAGCAGGTAACATGATCCATCGGATCACTCTCGCATACACAAGTCAATGCAGAGCGAGTGAGCGTCAGGGTACATACAAACATGGCTGCTTTGTGCATTTACCACTTCAAGTGTAAAAGACTTTCCTTGTACTTGATCCAAAAGAGCTTTTACTCATCCGCTCGTTCTCTCATTACGCTCCCTCTCAGTTCTTCACTCGCTCTCTTCCTCCATTGCTGGACTTAAATGTGAAACAGATTGATTATTGTTTAAGGTTCTGGCAGAAGCGCTGCCTCTCTTTCACTCTTCCCATCCACATGTGTTTAACCTTACACGTGCTCAGATGTGTGGGACATATTACACATTCACAAAACAGAAAGTGTGTTTTGATGGGCTTTATTATTATTATTATTATTATTATTATTATTATTATTATTATTATTATATGTTTTTAATCATTGCATGATGTAGGTACGTTCTCCTACATTCCCCAGACTTTTTGAATCCACCCCCAACACTGTATATATATTTTCTATGCTTCAGCATAATTGTTGTCTTAAGACAACAGTGATAGGTAAGACAAACACATCTGAGTTTTCTGATGTTGCTACATCCCTGATTCACAAATATCCCCCACTAGCACTTACCTCTATACTTATGTTTTCCTTTCAGCTTTACTTTTTGTACTATATGTTGACCAAAAAGATAAGTACCGTATTCTTCGGACTATAAGGGACACTTAAAATCCTTTAATTTTCTCAGAAATCGACAGTGGGCCTTATAATCCGGTGCACCTTATGTATGAATGCAGGTTGTGCTTACTGACCTCGAATCGATTTTATGAGGTACATGGCACTCAATAATCTGTCAAAAAATGTTTTAGTATGACTTTGGTAAGCTACGAAGTCGTCCCGCTTGATGGATTGTCGGAGCATTACGACTGCCATAGTCAGGAGCCTCGTGGAGTAATCTGGGTCCTAAACTACGCCCCCTTCAGGTCACAAAGTCAAACAAACAGTGCGGCATCACTGAGAGTTACAAACTGTCTAAATTCTTTCATCTTTAATAAAATCATCAGCGTTGCTGCTTTACCAGGTGTAACAATTAAGTTTAACATCCAGGCATCCATGAAAACAGAATTTATTAAATTTAACGGAGTTAGAAGTTAGCAGGAAGTTAGCTCGCTAGTTTCCACCTAAACATGATATAGCATGTTCTGACAGAGATTTCTGAGAAAACTAAAACGTACAGCTCTGCTATCACTTCCAACATAAATGAAGACAGAAAACTAAACAGCAGTGGCGTTTGCAGGGTTACTGAAGTTGTACTAGCTGGTATATAATGATGTGCTACACAACTATATTAGCGTAACATAAACACAGTGAAGTTGGATGATAAACACTAACTTTTTTCCACTCGATAAAAGTTTCCGTGAGGGTTCCCGGTGGTCAGGGACAAATGCAATCGCATGGCAGGATGCTGTTAACGGATCAAACTTCAGTCAGGAGAACAACTGGGATAATCCATCCACAATATGAGGTTAGTCATTAATATACTGCAACAATGGGAATAGAACAGCTGCGAGAGAATTCAACATTAATGAATCAATGGTACGGAAGTGGAGGAAGCAAGAAGAATGAGTTGAGTAAATTTTGACTTATCTGACTGTTTTGTTTTGCTTAGTGCGCCTGTGTTTCTAGATGTGGTTTTCCAACCCTTATTTTACTGTCCCATAATTACACATAAGGTCCACTTTTGAATGATGAAAAAACAGGAAGCTGCTGGTGTGAGACATTTTTCACTTCCTAATAGGACAAGATTTCTTTTTAACACTTCTTTTGTATTGTTTTAAATACCGTATGAATATATTATTGATTCAAAATAAGTTATTAATTAGAAAAAGGTATTTGGTTGGGCAGTATTGCTGCCCAACCAAATGATAGGTTTAGACAATAAAAACTGATCAATAAGGTTTGCGTAACTTATTTTAAAGCTCAGGTTTCTTAGTTGCCAAGAGACTGGGTTGAGGAATAACAGCCCCCATGTCAAAAACACAAATATGATGTTTACCTTCTGGGGACCATGAAAATCTTTACGTACTGAATGTGTAACACTGAATTTTATAAACACAGTTAAGAAATGTTTGTGTGGACCAAAGTAGTAGAGCACTAGCCGACAGAAGTGCAGCTAAATCCACAGAGTCGAACGGCGACTGTGGCTAAAAAGGCAAAAAACCTTTCTGTGCTGTAGTTCTCAAAGGGGAGTAACATGTCATTTGGTAGGATTTTTATACACGTTTGGAGCTCCAGTGGGTACTTAATGCAACATGCATGTGGGATTAAATCAAAACAAAAAAGAAGGAACATGCCACTCATCGCAGCAGTGTAGCTCACTAATGCATTTTTAATAGTTTTTCAGCAACAATGGAGCTCCACAGTGGAACAATACAGATATTTTTCATTGGATTTGTTGACAGCAAGAAAATATAGAATGTTACTTAGCTTATCTTTAAATCTGCGTGTAATGATTGATTTATTGAGGCTGTTTTCAGTGCTGCTGATTGTATTATGCATGTTTCTGTGTGTGTGCATGTGCACCAGAGAGATAGCGACAGGACATATGTTATAGATACGGCCGCTAACATAGTCAAGTCTCTCAAACAGGATACAACAACGTCTGTGTCTCGTCCCCATGAGTGGCGTCCTAACTGCTGTATTTGTCTTTGACATGACGGGGGAGGTTGAAAAAGCCAAGTGTCACAATTAACCCCTTCTGTGACCATCAATCACCATAATGCATAAAAACAGTAATCTAATTAAACAGCCAGAGAGAAATGAGACCGTTATTATCTGTCAAAAGTTGACTGTTTCCAAATGACATGAGTTTGAAAAACTGTCTTACGGCTTGTGGGGAAATTAGATTGTTTTTAAATGAATTGTGTGGATTTTTGTGGGGAGGGGTGCAGAAATAAGCAGGATACACGTTTAAACCGGCTCCATCACTTGGAAATCAAAAGACAGATCAGGGAAATGTGTGAAGTTTTTCTCCTCTAAATTGCTGCTCAGCTAAAACGTAAAAAGCAGAATGAATGTCCACTATGTTATGACAAGAGGAGTATTTTTGATTTATTGTTGTTCATTATTATAAGAGTAGTTGATATTTTTCTGCTGATGGACGTCTCATTGGAAAAAGCTCTTCACATTGTTCTCATATTCTTCTTTTGTTTTGAGCAGGGAAATTTCAAAAGATGTTTTGTTGCAATTTTCAACTTTTGGAAATTAACTAGAAACTCTGGAGGAAGCTGATGATGTGTGTGGGCAGTAAATGTAAATTGCTTGATTGGTTATTGTTTTATCAGGAATTATATTGTATCCAGCCTGAACCGAGGGTCGCTAAATTCTTTGTCCCTCTACTTAGCTTTCATTTGGATGTAAAACTGGCTGCATCACTGTGGGGAATTCAAGAGAAACAACAACAGGGCAGCAAATAATGATAGTAGCAAAAGCAAGAGGGGTTTAATAAGTAAAGGAGATTTAAAGTCTGCATCTGTAGTACTATGTATAAATTACAGCTACAGTGCAATCTACCAAAATCTGTGATTTATAAACGTATCATAAAAGCATAAACAAACACAAAAAGAAGATGCTTTACAAATGGAGCAAATCATCAGCACAACAATAACCAACACTCAGGGGAAAGAAAATAAGAAGAAACTTGTACAATGCTGCACTACTTTGGTCAAAGCAGTGGAGCCAGTTAAAAATGCTACATCTGTATGCCAGACTTTATTCTTTTGATGCATATACAGCATAGATACAACGTAGATACATGTGGGTCTATGTTGGTCTGCGTGGTGTAAGTTTTATCATCAACCCATGTTTGAGATTTGAGACTGTTTTTTTTTTTTTCAGGTTAAAATATTTTACACGGATTTCTCGTTTTCCTGCTGACAGGAGATAGCGTCATTTTTACAGGTGCACTTGTGGGATGTCAGCATGTACCTCTGCATTGGAAATTTAGTACTCAGCTATTCACAGACATAGATATAAATGGACAATTAATTTTTAGTATATTATGGACTTTGCATCTTCTTTTGTTGACAGAATTTGAAAGAACGAATGCTGTGGTTTTCTCTTTTATTTGGGTTCTCAGACTTTTCACATTAACAGGGCATCAAATATGTTTTGTAAAGTTATCTGGCATCTCTCAGATGACCACAAGGTGTTCTTTGGCAACAGGATATGGTAACAAGAGGAAGAGAGAGGAAAATCAGTCCCAGGTTGTCACATATGGATGCTTGTACAGGAACCATCACATTTCCTAAAACTAAGAGTTGTTTTTGGTGCCTAAGCACATTTCTCTGTCTCTCTGTCTCTCTGTCTCTCTCTCTTTTGGCACAATTTTACCATCAAGTTTCCTATGCCAAAGGAGGCTTGTGTATGTCTCTCTGACTCCAGTGGCATCTCACAGAAAGTCCTGTAATTGACGCCTTGGGAACAAGTTGTTTTTTTGGGCCTGTTGCGATTTGCTCTCTTTCTCCCTTTGTGGGTTCTGCACAGTTATTTTGCAGCTCACTCCATCTGGAGGCCTGTAGGAGAAACGTTGAAGTACAATTAAGAGATGCTGAGACATTATTCTACCTTTAAATCCTGGGCCCTTGGTACTACAGGGAAAATTCTAAAGTTTTCGAAATTAAATGGCAATTTCTCCAACAGCTATTTTAGTAGAGCCCCAACTAAGTGCACCTATGCAGATATGCAGATACGGGAAGAACAAGCAACTCCACACAGAAAGGCCTCGGCCTGGATTCAGAGCCTGGACCTTCTTGCGATGCAGCAGTGGTGCTAACCACCTTGCCACCAGGACATCCTTGTGTCAAACAGAGCTTGGAAATTATAGAAATGTTTTAATAAGAATGTAAATATGTTTTTAATTTTTTTTTAAACGAGAAAGCACACATTACAACCTGCTTGCATTACATAAACCTCAAAGAAATGTATCATTTTCATCTGCTACGTCTAAGCTTTCAGACACTTTATCGTGTGAATGAATGCTTTTGCTGCGCTAAGGCCAAGCAAAAGGAAGTGCAATTAAGCCACCAGATAATCCTGATGACAGCAGCAAAAAATAGCTATTTAGCTTATGGCCAGTAACTGTGGTCAGGACATTTTGACCTTACTCATGTGCAGAGTGACCAAGAGAAATGGGGGTGGGGCGCAGTGCATGGCCCACTGATGAAAATTGGCTGCACTCATCTAAAGAATATATGAGTGATGGACAGTAATGGGTCTCTGCAGCAGGTTAATGTTTGCAGCTGTAGGATAAATCACACTGTCAGTGAACTCGCCTATCAGCATGGTCTCACTTTGCTTTTTAACTCATACCTCTTTCATGTAGAAGATGGTTTGAATATGTTGCAGTTTATGCAGAAAAACAGCAGAAGTTGTGAAATAAGTAATATAATGCAGATCTACGGTGTTGTCAGTGACGTTCTTTGACAGCTTTTGGTGGTACAGAGGTTGGAATGGGTTTTATACTATTATTGTAGAGTCTTTACTATAAAATACTGTGAGACAACTGTTGTTGTGATTTGGAGCTCTATAAATAAAGCTCAATTAATCAGAAGTATCTGTAACCGATTGATTGACTGGTTTACGGTACGTAGATATGGTGCAAAATATGAAATTGTAATTCTTTAGACCTGCAAATTGAAATTCTGCAAGGTATTCAAAGAAATTTGTCCCACACATCATTATCTATTACAGATTTGGTGATAATACTCCAGGACATCATTAGTCATGAAAGTTTATCCAGATTCAAGCAAAACATGTCAGAATAAAATTTGTGTTTCTGCTGCTTGTACTTAAGAAAAAATCGTATCTAACGGATGTGAGTCATCTGGAATTTCTAGTGAGTTGTTCCTCTTGTATACAAAGGTTCTGGTCTATAAATATTTGTAGAAGTCTTGATATATTTGATATATTATATTGAGCTTCCAGTGAGTCAAATGTCCTAAATTCCCCATTCTCAAAAAGGTCAAAGATTCTAACAATGCCAGTTCTTTGTCAAAGTGTAAACTTTGCAAGATTATCTGTCAGTGTTGTTATACGATAAAGAGGATGAATATTATAAATATTTTTGTTTCCTCCAGGCCCATAATGCATAAGTTATCACATGGTTGTTTTTCACAATGTGTGAGAGCTCTTTCAGGTTCCAAGGATGAGGGGCTACTCGGCTGAAAGCTCATGGTGGTCAGACGAGCAGATGGTATGATAGGAGTAACAGAGCAGGAGGCTCTCAGAAGGGAAGGACTGGTGATGTGCAGAAGAGAATTAAAAATGAGAAGCAGAATCTTAAAATGAATGCGTTATTTTACGATATTTTGATGGTTCTAATGTTGTCATGTTTAGATTTATAAACAGCTGATGGTGCAAACCCCGATGGTACCAAGCGGCAAGGCTGAATTCAAGCTGGTTCATTATTTCTTCCACTATTTAGGATAATTATTGCCAAATTACTTTCTACCTACATATTAGCCTGATTTCTTCAACACATTCAGTTAACGCTGCTAATTAGTGAGAATCATTTGTTAATGTCAGAACAATGTCATCGGCATACAATAAAATGTTATTGTTTGTTACCGACTGTTATTTCTTGAATATCTGGATTTAGCCAATGCTAAGGCTCCTAATCAGCTGTGCCTCTTTTTATTTTGAAGGGAGCAGATAGCAGATCATGGTCAGGACTGAGGCCACAGTTGTGTCTGACCAAACCCAAAAAGCCAGACCAAAACTAAACCTCGTCATTACTTCAAACATATCTTCCCATTCAGTTCTACTGACTTTTTCAGCCTCAGTGGAAACAGCAGCACCTAATTTTTTATGGGTGTTGAGATAATGAATTAATCTTACCTCATCTGTTATTGAAGTTAGAACCTTCTCTCCCCTGAAAGCCAGTATCTTGGATAATACTTAGCCTCCACACTGAGGAGGCTAATTAGTCTATATGATAGACTTCGCTCTGGGTTTGTGTTTTTCTTTGGTATAAACGTCATATTGGCTCTGTACACTCATTCAGGGAGTCTGGAGTCCACAAATGGGTTGTTAAATACCTTTATCAGTAGGTTATAAATTTTCTCCTTGTTTCTCCGTGTTCTCCACGACATTTCCCCGACTGAATTGCAGAGAATGGGTTATTTCCATTTCCAGCATGGAGATGGGGATACCAAGAGGCTTTGATAACTGTGGGATACACGAATGATCCACAAACCCACCTACACCCGTATCGATCTCTAGGCTATACAATTTAGTGTATAGAATATTTTAAAGCTCTCATTAATTCAGGAATTATTGGCTTGTCTTTGTTTATTCTCAGTATAGCTGTTAATGAGGTGAAACTGGAGTATTCATTGATAGTCATGCCAAAAGGAATTTTAGTTTGTTGGCAAATTCAAAAAGTTGTTGTTTTGTGAATATCCATCCCCACCTTCCTGGTTATCAGATTACATAGTGTGGGTGCAGCTGATTTTAGTTTAATAAGGGCTGCTTCTTATTTTGTTGTATAAAAAGCTTCCTTTAATTCTAATTGGATTCTTTTATTTTACTTAATGTTCTTTTTCAGCTTCTTTGGCAGCACAGTCCTTTTTTTCCTGACTTGTATGCAACAGAATCATGCCACTCATAGAGAGTAGAATTTTATTTTATTTTATTTTTTTATTGGGTTGTATGCAATTTGTGGGAAAACGGACACTCAAGTCTATAGTGAGCAATAGTTTTTGAAACATCTGATTAAACAGATGTTATGTCTTAATAAAGGCTGTACTATAACATTTGGCAGAATGTTCAGTTGCTACTAGTTTATATGGACTCCATATAAATCAAGTTGATACTCATTTGTCAACATGAACTAGAAGTCACATTTTTAAAATGACTGTGAGCTAATGATGTGGGGTTAACGACACTTTAAATGATCCATTGATGGAAAAACAAACCCTAAAGACCTACATTCCTCTGCTTTTGCTTCCTATTATTGAATCCTGTTGGGAGTTTTTGGAAAAACAGCTTACTGTAAATAGAACACGCGCCTCCACAGCTACTTAGTCATCACTGACCTCCTAAGTGTCAACAGTCATGAACCTGCCAGCAATTGGGACACAGTCACTCCCAGAGCGCTGTCACTCCCAGGGCATAGAGATCCATCACTGCAGCCGGATGTTGCTGCAGTGGGGAGAGCGTGAGACCGCTGCTGTATACATCCAAGCACCCAAGAGCCCTGACTTCTTGGCTTTGCTGGCGGGACAGCAGACTTCTCACCCGGGAATGGGGGAGGAGGAGTAGGAGTAGGAGATGAGTTCACCACCGACCATATCCCCATCTCCTCTGCTCATTATCATCAACACACACCCTTCACCTCCACCCCTCCCTCTCCCCCTTTTCTGAGGTGTCTGGTGACTCTGGCCCGTGGTATATTGCTCCTCCCTTCATCGTGGAGGAGAGAAAAAGAGGCTGCAGCCCACTACTACCATGTCCCAAGGGCCCCTTTGCTTGCTTTGCCTGCCTGCCCCTCCTGCTGCTCAGTACAGCTGTGGCTCAGTACCAGACCCTGACCAGCTGGGATCTCAACCCTTCCAGAGTCAAGAGGAGGATTGTGTGAAAGCTCTTCAACACTCTTATTCACTCTGCATTAGCTGAATTACACTGACTCTAACTACAACTGCCAAGGCTACTGGTGGAGCTGAGGAAATCCTTTTTTGAGATGGCTATGGCACCTCAGGCCCTGGCACTTCTGCTGCCCCTGGTGCTCATCCTGCTGAGCCCGGCACCGACTCCCACCCTGGGCGGATGCCCATCGGCTTGCCGGTGCTCTTTTGCCATGCTGCAGTGCCTGGAACCCAATGGCATAACCAGCATCCCGCCGCTTGCTTTGCAAGAGAGCGAGAACGTGACAGAGATGTGAGTACGATGTGCACCTGCTCTGCATGTTCCTCTGAATGAGCATAAGTGTGTCAGATGTGCTCACATGCCTTGATGTTGGTTGTCAGCCAAGCTTGATTTTCTCAGTTTGTGTTCACCTTATGTTGTCACTAAAATTTGTTTCAGTGCCAGAGTTTTGGTTTTAATGGGGCAATTTTCCAAAGCCTTCACATCTGATGTGAATTCTCACATTAGGGCCACATTTGTAAATAATTTGTGGGCTTTTTTCAGTTTAAGAGAACTTATATATCTGCTCTGGGTGTTTAGCTCTACAGTCATAGCTAAGGTTGTGTATATGCGTGAGATGGAAGCAGAAGTAGCCCATAGACAGAGTTCAGTAAGACACATTGACTTTATTCTTCTTTTAATGCTAATGCGTTATAAGTTTCTGAAGTTCAAATGCACATGTACTTTAGTTTTTCATTATTTTCATATTAAAAAGTCAGATACAGCTTGTACTGTGGTAAAGTGGTCTGTCACAACGCTGGTGATGTCTGGTTGTGCCTCACAACATCTTCCATAATTTCTCATCTCCAGAGAATGATGTCATTGCTAGCCAAATTTAGGTTCCTCTTGAGGTAAAATAAAGCTTCTGCTATCTGAGATGCATTAGAATGTCAGTAATTTAGACACTTTGGCTATTGGCAATCAATATTGGATCTGGAGCTGACAGTAACTGCCACAGAGTGATGGAAACTGATGTCTTACAGCCAGTCTGTGTCAAGCGCGCCCTCAAGATCTTCAGTGGATCTCCTCGCTCTACTTTTGGCAGTTTCAAAGTTTGACCTCTTTTTGCTGATGATATGGATGTCAGGTTTGACTGCAAAGTTTTCAGAATAATACAAATTTATCGCATCACATAAACTATGTGATGATTTCTTGTTAGTTATATTTAGGGGAAGGAAAAAGAAGTTGTACAGGTGCATTATAGAGTTTAGGTGGAAAAAATATTTACTTGATGTGTCATAGTTAAAAACACATACTACACTATCCAAACCATGTGTAGAAAGTATTTCTTAATTTTTGTGGCTCTAATATAAATTCCATTCTTGAATGATTGTCTGACCTGCCCGTACCGCTAAGGTTGGCCTGACCGAGTACGTCTTCCTTTAGTGGGCTTCAGTATGTTGGTAAAATATGAAATGGAAGACGGCTGATCTGTTGATTTTTTTATTTATTTTTTTGGTTAGTTAGTTCTTCACAACCAGACATCACGCTTTAAAAAAAATCATCACCCAGCTGATTGACAGGCAGGCCCTGGGGAATGTGCTTGAACAAAGCTCATGAATAACTGAGACGAATTGAGATTTCTCAGTGTGCAACAGCATGTCTGCAGCAGATGACTGTTATTTAAAATTGGCTTTTTAAAACTTTGCTCTGAAAAAGAAGTAGAAAACTGACCACCTGTGATTCAAAGAAGGCTGCTGTATTATTATGCAACCCGCCATCAGCTCCAACATGGAAAACTAAATGTCACTCTCTGCACCGCCACGCTGTTCTCTCTTTGTTCCAGTTCCCGGATCTGAGCAATTAGCACCTGTTAAAGAACTAAATTTCTGAAACGCTATTTCATTGGAGAAAGTTAATCCACTGCCACTTTCTACTTCTATTCACCTATACTCCCCTTCTTTTTTCCCCTGTACTGTAGCCCCTCTCTCACACCAGGTGTTTCCTCGTATCTGCAGCTAAACATGCTTGGTAGGGCTCAGGTTGAGGCTTGACATTCTCTCTGAAATCAATAAGCGAGTGGGCTTCTGTTTAGCGTGGTGCTCTACATGCCAGCAAACAACACTTCGCTGTATTGGCGGTGCAAGGGAATACAGCCGATATGTGGAACAAACAAGGGGCCATTAACTGTGGAACACAGGCTGAAATTCATCATAAGCTGAGTTATAAATTCAATTTTGTGAATTGCCAGTCAGTGCCCCCACCCGGGAACAATAGATGATATACAACCCACTTGGCTCAATCCAATAAGTAAGGGCGATGGGTGATCCTGGGCCCACCTGCCCTGTAATCATATTATTGCTGTGTGGGTCAATCAGACATGAATAAAAAGGTTTGTGTGTTGCAGCTGACAAACAGCGAACTGGGAAGTTGAAACAACAGCACACGCTGAAAGTGACCATCATTAATTAGAAATTAGCACAGGTATGTTTATGGCACAGGTCCAGTCTTCTCTTTCTTTCGTTCTTATTCATTTTTCGATTGCATAACCTCCACTTTTGCTACAAAATGACACATTTTTCAAATCTCTGAATCATAAGCAGTAGCATAACCATAAATTATCGAGAGCTGACCTTTCTATTTGGTGTTTGCATGCTCATCTTTTGCCTTTGTGGGTCTTTTCGGGTTCTCCTGTTTCTTCCCACAATCCATCGATGCATGTTAGGTTAGCTGGTGATTCTAGATTGACTTTTTCTGTGGATTTGACAGTTAGGAAAGGCTGGTGACCTGTCCAGGGTTATCAAAAGGTGACTGTAGTTACTGTGACGTCACCTATTGGTTTCTGATGTCCCATTTTGAAGCCTGGAGATGAGCATTTCCTTTCATTTTGAAACATAGCATCACCCAGATTTACTAAGTAGACTTCTATGTTTCATTTAGAGTGACCGGAGATGAGTGACTGGGCCAAAAAACTTAGGAAAGTGTTTACCAGTGTGAAGTCAGACTTTTATTGGACCAAAGTTTTATTGTCGTTTCAGATAAAATGCACATTTAAGGCACTTTAATTACTTTAATTTTTCCAACAGAGAAGCTAATCCAACCCCAACAAATAAATCCAACATCAAACCTTTATTAAGTAAACTGGAGTGGAGCAGAAACCAAATTGTGGAGTCTAGAAACCACCATGCCTACATCCATCTTTTATATACCGCTTATGGCAGCAGTCCCCTTTTTTTCGCCACGGACCAGTGCAATGTTAGACAATATTTTCAATATTTTCACAGACTGGCCTTTAGGTGTTGCAGATAAATACAACAAAATAAAATGATATGACCAAGACAAAACCTGTGGTATTTTTTTAAATATAATAATAAATGAGAATTCACAGTGTAATTGTGTAACTTTATTAGCAGCGTCCTCCTGAGATGCACCAACAACATTGAGAGTAACATCCTCCTCTCTGCCCCTTAATGCTCTCTGGTTGCTATGGTAATGCCTAGATATTTTTTTCAAAATAACACACACAACTACAACACGGGAAAAGACCCAGGGGAACCGATTTAACGATAAAAACCCTGAAAACCACAAATTTCACACCCAAGCCCCAACTCTCACAGCCCGGTACCAAACGACTCACGGACCGGTACCAGTCCATGGCCCGGGGGTTTGGCGACTGCTGGTCTATGTCACAGCTAATGTCATTTCAGCAGAAAAGTTAATTAAGCAAAAATGTAAATGTTGTTTGATGTTTAGAGCAGTGATATCCGATATCCTTGCTCTCAGGGATTGCTTGTAGATAATCTGTCCTCTTAGCTTAAACTTTGGCTATCGTCAGTGTGAGCATCCGTCACAAGGATGCATGACAGAAAGTAAAGAAAAGCATTATAGGTCCCCTTCAAGCAAACAGCATTCATCAGCTTTTGAATCATATGTAGGATCTCACCTTCAGGAATCTGTGTGGGTCGTTCTGCACGTCCTCACATAGCCCTTTCAGCTCATGTCACGGGTTTTGTTGGAGGAAAATGGTTTGTTAGTTAGCACGAAGCTTTTCTCAAAATATTGTTTCCCATTTTAGGTAAAGGTTGTATTTGTGAATCTTTTTTTTAGCGGCTTGGATTGAAATTTCAACAGCTGAACTCTTCTGAATAATTTGCAGCTAATTAATCATTGCTGAATGTTTTTAGTAATTGCATTAATCAAAAATACTCTTTTACCTCAGTGAAAAATATTTTATTTTGAAAACATGATATTTTCAGTGTTTTTATTCTTTGTAAGTATTGCTTTTTTATTGCCTAAAATGTGTTGGGGAAAAAAAGATCACTCTGATGATTTAGAATTCAAAAACTCAATAAAACTCATCAAATATGGCACACTAGGCATTAAGGGGTTAAGATATTTGATTATCATTCAGTGGCATTGTTTCATAGGTACATAACCACTCAAATGTTTGATCAGAAAGGCCGTAACTGACTGTCATTAATCCAACTAGTGATCATAGATATTTATTTTCTATTTAGATATACAACAGGTTTATCTAATGCAACTTCATCGTATCAAAATACTAATTGATCACTGAAAGAAAACATTATCCGGTTGTGTTAGCACAGCCTAAAAGTCCTGTGCTGATTAAGGAAGCAGTTTGGCTAGTCGAGCCTCTGGAGCTTTTTGTGGGTTTTATGAGAAATTACTTTCTTTTGAAATTTGTCAGAGTATTCCTGGTCTAAGAAATGAAGGCTATTCCATGTGGAAAATTGCCCCCAAAAATGGAAGATTTCATAAAACAGTGTGTACTACTCCCATCAGAGAGCAGGGCAAACCGGCTCTAAACAGAATAGAAAGAGAAGTAAGAGGCCACAGTGCACCGCTGAGCAAGAGCACATCAGAGTCTGAGAAACAGATGCCTCATAGGTCTTCAACTGGCAGCTTCATTACTCTCAAAACATCAGTCTCAACAGTGAAAGGGCCAACTCCAGGATATTGGCTTCTAGGCAGAGAAAGGTACATGTGAGATTAAAGACTAAAGAGAACAGATAGAAATGGGCAAAAAAACACAGGCAGTGGACAGATGATGATGGAGAAGGGTGTTATGGACAGATTCTAATGTTTAAAGATGTTCCCACTAATGACACAGAACATGATATTTTGGGGGGTGTTGGTGGTTGTAAAGTGGGAGATTTGTACAGGATAAATCACTTCATTGTACAAGACCATGCAATATCTTATGGATGTTAATTGGTTTGAGCCAACAGGACAGTGGCACAAAGCACAGCTCCAAACTATGCAAGAGCTATTAAGAGAAGAAGCGGTCAGCTGGTATTGTCTTCAATGGAGTGTTCAGCACAGTAATCATATCTTGACTATGTGCTCATCAGACCAACTAAACCTATTATAGCCTCAACAGGAACCATGGGGTGAAAAATGGATCCAATGCACAAGTGGCAAAAACGGCAGTTATTCAAGTTGTCAAAAGCAAGTCAGTCCCCTTAGAGCTCAGCATTAAAAAGCATCAACGCCAGCAACCACTCACAAGTCGTCGAAGAATGCACATTTTTCCTCGAGACCGGTAGTAGCCAGTTGGTCACTGACTGGCTTCCATGCTGGTGTGACTGGTGCCTAAAGTAAACCTCTGGCTTTGAATAACCAACATGGCGGGTGCCAAAATGCTAAAATTGAAACTTCGAAATGCAGAGGTGAGGTGAGTTGTGTCGAAGTTAACTCAACAAACATCTGTATGGCTGCGACTGATCAACTGATTTTGCTAAAAGCAATGTGGTCGTGTCTTGTGTTGTTTACTGGTGTTATTGCTCTCAGTATTCTGTTACTGTTATTTTTCATAGTGACAGTTTGTTTTTTACATTTCTGCATATTGTTTCATCTACGTACGATATAAGTGCGTTAATACTGCAGAGAACCCATCTTTAAATATTTCTTATTATTTGTAACAAAAAGCTTGTGGTTGTTTAAACATTCCCTTTCTATTTTTCATATTCTTCTCTGTTGTGCTTGCCTCAAGGCAGTCTCCAGAAGAGGGCATTATTTTTATATTTTCTATTAATTCTGGCCATTTGGTTCATTTTACACTTTCTGAAGGATACTATAATGCATTCAACAAAGGGCTAAAAACACTCACATAAATAAAATCCTTCAATTTTTGTATCTAGACATCTTTTTAAAAGCCCATTAAGTGTCCTCTTGAGCAAAATGAGCAACATTTATATGGAGCCTAGCAGGGACTGGAGAGTTGGAGAAGGGCACAGAATGAGGTGGACAGATCTCCAGTGAGATCCTTGGAAGGTCTAAACGGGCCATCTATTCAGATATCTCCTGAAAAGAGCTGGCTGTCCTTCCATTGAGTGCTGCATCGATCTGCGGCTCACTAGTTATTCTGAGGTAGGCTCTGTCTGGAAAAGTGGAAAGTGACTCATTGAGAAGAATTTCACTGGACCTTTGTGCACATCTGAAACAACCAATTTTAGCTCGCTTTCCACTCCGATTAAGACAACTTTATTTTCTATGCTCAAAGTCAGAGTGCGCGCCTGAGGTGACCATACTACGAATATCTGCTCTCACTGAAAGTTTGAGCTTTTGGTTGATATGAGCTGATCTCATCACTTGAAATTTAGTTTGATCTTTGTAACAGCATACATATGAGAGAACATTAAAGTATAATTGTTGCCTTGTAACTAAGAAGCTGGTATTTGTATAAAGTTGACATACTGCAGGGCAGTTTGTTAAGAGTGCAGAAAAAGTGTTTTAGCTTTTGCTCATGTGTGACTTCCAATCTTTTGACAGGATAGTATATTTTCATATCTGTTTTAGATAACTCTCATGTGAGGTAGATCTGATACATGTCTGACATACTGACCCGAGTGAAGAACCACTGGGATGAAACTGGTTTCCATGATGCTGTTCACATCACATCAAGTAGCTGCCATTGCTCTTCAAAAGGCCATAATTACAAAGGTGGCTGGGATCCTCTTCCTCAGTGTCATGATGCTGACTTCAGTGGCTTCCAGGTTTATTTCTGGACAATGTTTCGTGTGACGTTTTTGTTACTGTTGTTTTGATTGTTCAGTTGCTGCAATCTTATATTGACTACGCATAAAATAATTGTTACCAATCAGAGGATAAAATCAAATCTGAAATATAAATCCTGCTTTAGCTTCTTTTTGTTTAATTTAGAAACTTTATGTCTTTTCATCGTGTTTCTTGGGGGTTTGAGTACAAAGCACCTGTTTTTTAAACGTAGTTATTTCTCCTTGTTGCTGTTATTCCTGCACCTTTCCACTGTTGGAATTCCCCCAAAGAAAACGACTTCTTTTCTGGTCTGAATCAAGTTCAATCAATCCTTTTATTAGTCTTTTTTTCTTTTGCATATTTCCTATTTAGTATGAGCTTACAGTATATGAATGTCTACATAACAAAAGACTGAAGGTCACAACACAATACCTTCATCTAACTCTCTCTCCATCACTTTCTGTCTTCCTTTCTTTATTAACTAGTTACATAGAAAACCAAGCCGGCCTGGAGAACATAACAGAAGTCGACCTTATCTTCTACAGAGAGCTGAAAAACCTGTAAGTCATTCTTTTCTCTCAACTTATTTTGAGTTTGTCAACCTATACAACTGACTGGTCTGTCCTCTTATCATTGTTGTGTGTGTCAGGTTTTCTATTCTCACACTATACTTCAGTCAGAAAACTGATGTTTGAAATGATTTTTCTACAGCAGGAGAATAGAGGTAGACTGGAGTCTAGGCTCTGAGCACATTACTTCCCGCAGATATGATTATCTGCTCAAAGCCTACAGGTGGATGCTTAGGCAGAGGAGGGGTTGAACCAAAAGGGAGTGATGAAGGGCAGCAACATTCACATATCAGAGGGATAGATGGGACATTTTTAGTTTAAATAGACCCACAAAAGCAGGATTGGTTTATTACCCCTGAAGAAAGTGAGGCATGTGCCTGAACTAGTTTGCAGGATTTGCTCCATTTAGTGTTTACTCTATTATGAGATAAACAGAAAGCTCAAAGCTAAGATAAAACAGTCAAAGCTTATTTTTGGGAACAAAATTAAGCTCCGGCCTCAAAAGTATGTTCGCATACTTCCCAGACTGTGTATCTGAAAGTGAAATGATCTTCTTACTTCTGAGTTTGTGCAGAAATAGACAAATGTTGAGGTTGTGTGGTGATGCAGTGGTTAGCAAGAAGGTCATAGGTTTGAATCCGCTGGCTGACTGAGACCTCTATGAGGATTTTTGCATGCCTGCGTGGGTACTCTCCTGATACTCAAAGGACTATGATGTTGCATGCAAGACATGTTTGCTAGTTTAACTGGTGATTCTAAATTGGCTGTAGGCGTGAATGTGATGGGCTGCTCCAATGTTTACCCCACCTCTCAACAAATGATAGTTTCGGCTCCAGCGCCACCATGCCACTCTAAATTGAATAAATGGTTAAGAATGAAAGGATGAACGGCTAAAAGTCAGATACACTGTGTTCAAAGTGATTAAACGACAAAGATTAAAGTTGTTTTCTTTCCAACAAAGAAAAACTTGATTATATTCCAAGTGTTTTTTTGCTTCTTGATTTTTCATGTTCATTGTGCTTTATCATCCTCTGCAGCACGGTCACATTTTGCAAGCTGAGGTTCATCTCTGCCTACGCCTTCCAAAACAACCTCAAGCTTCAGTATGTGTAAGTGTCCTTGTTGATACGGAAGGATTGTGTTCCCCGTGTCGTGTTTTGACCTGTGGGCCGGTCATCCTGTTTGTCGCTGTCAGTCAGCTGGCTCTTTAATATTGCACATGTCACATGAGATTCAGACAGCTGTGTCCTCCAATCTGGAAAATCATTTTGGAAGCACATTAAACCATGAATTACTTTTTTTTTTTTTTTACATTTTATTAGATACATATTAGTTTATACTTTCATGGCTGATTATATTATATGGTACTTTTAATTCAGTTGTCTGCCTGTGCAAAACAATTAATATATAGCTTCAGCTTTCCATATTATGTGGATTTATGATCATTGATTAGCAAGAAATTAAATATCACATGGATCAATAGTGAAAATGGTTCATAGCTGCAGTCCTAAAGTCAGTTATTACTGATAAAATATCTGCAATTGTAAAATTTGATCCAATTATAACAACCAAAAAGCTAATTAGCAAGAAGCCTCGTTATTAATTACAGCCTCTACATTGTGTTGCATGAAATTATTTTTTCAGTCTTTATTTTTCCAAACTTTGTAGCTTCACGGTCCAGTCCCAGCAATAAATAATACCAGGAAGCCTTATCGACCGAAACCATCAAATCTGTCTATTCATCAGCCAGCGACCCTTATCGCCACCATCTTGTCCTCATCATTTTACTGAGCGTGTGCAACATGTCCAGTGTTGTTTATCTGAAAGACAGCCGGGTTTCGAGGACCATAGATGGAGGGGTGGTGGTGGTGGTGGTGAGGCAGGCAGGGTGAGCTCAAGAAATTGGAGAAGACATCCACCAGTCACCTTTTACTCGCTCACTTTGGCGGATTATCGACAACTGATGCATAATAAATACACTCCACTAAGGGTCCATTATCACTTAATCAATATTTCACTGTGGAGGGAGATGGGTTTGGGTGGAGTGTAGGGCTTTCTGTGTGACAGATGTGTTTCTGAGATTAAGGCTGACTGATTGCAGCCAAACTAAGCACTGAGCAGGGAATCTCAGTCAACTCCAACCCCTCTTTTCTCTCTTCCTGCTCTCATTGTTGTACGAACAGGAAAAATGCATTTTGTAAAAAATGTTGATATAAATTGCAAAAAGAGAAAAACAGAAACGAGCTGCTGTTCGTGCCTCTGCTCTGCCCCTGTGGACCGGGGGAAGAATCGAGTTTGGTAATGGATAAGCCCCAATGGCTAACCCATCTGACATGAACTTTTGGGGGCAAGGAAAACAAATAATTGAACCCTTGGTCCTGTCAGAGTGATTATGTATTGGTTTCCATTTGCACGCTCCCCAGTGTGGCTTTCTGTCATCTTCAGAGGGAGGTTTATTTACAGGCTGATTCCTGGGAAGTCTGAGGATCATTTGTGGTGATATTCAAGTGGCCTGAGAGGATTGACTAAAGGATATGTAGCATTCAATTACAGTGTTATTATTGTAAGTCGGCATATACAGTATGATTTGATTCATCACCATATTTGAAATGTTTTGAAATCTTAACGAGGAAACAGAATAAGGAGTGTGTCTGGGTTGGTAGGTAAAATGAAAAAGACTCCCGTTCCTACATTTGAGGTCTGGCGTATTGAAATTTGAGATAAATTGTAGTGGTAATAGTAGATATTGATGATGCTGTAGACAGCTAACACCAATGTGATGTCTACGCGGCGTGAGGCACAATGATGTGTGCCCCATGCAAAGATGTTCATGATGATATTGCTGATGTACTGAAGTTAAATTGGCCTTCTTATACTTTTATTTTACATCAAACACATGTACACATAAGGCTTTAGACTGCTCTGAATGCTTGATTTGACACTGTTGTGTTTGTTCTTGGCTCTGTCTGATGTCAGTAAGAGCAGATATTCTAAATATAGTAATCTCAGCCACACAGCAGGGGTGCAGCCAGTCAGAAAGTTAGCTTAAAGGGAGGATAGCCCCAAGGGAATAGGACAGGCTTGTTAAAGACAGCTGTCGAATGGAAAGGCTGCACTGGATGAAAAAAGGAAGGATCAGAGCAAAATATGTCCCATTTAAAAAGAGAGATTATGTCATTGTAATCTTTATTTTCTTAATCATCTTAATTTAGCATGTTAACAATATTAGCATTTTCACTGTTACAGCTAAGGCTGGTAGGGATGCAAGTACTTTTGTGTTTGTTTAAAACAAATTGTAACCTATTAAAACCTTCTCAAAACACAGTTGACCTTCTAAATGATCAGAAACGCAGAATTGATGACATTTAAAGGAGCATAAATGTTTGCTCCAAATTTAGCAGCAGTTCATCCAGATGTTTAAGAGACGTGAGACATACAAGTTAAGCTAAAGAAAGAGTCTGTGACTCATTCTCATTGACTCATTCGCTGCCTTTGCTACAGCCATTTGGCCAGTAAAAACCCAGCTGTCTCGGCGGTTTTCATAGACATTTTTCAGACATTCCTTCGATACATGTGAAACTTTTTTTCTCGATATGTATTTCTTCAGCCTATTTGACTCCAAAGAATTACTGCTGGGCCCTGTCCCTCACCCCAGAAGTGTTTGCGAACTGAACTAATCACCTAATGTACTGAACTCTAAGCAAACACTGAGAGATGTGCCGGGGGTGCTTGTGAATGTGGCTTCTCGGCTGGTGTGAAATACGTGCCAAGGTAATTGATCAGGACCCATTTGGATGCATTAACGTTTTCCACTGAGTGTAATTCAAGGCAGGTACACATTGTTCTGAAAGCGAGCAATCAAATCACAGCGTGACTCAACTGCAGAACAGGACCAGATTACTAAAAAGAAAAATAACATATTTACTTGAATCTTTCCTTTATTTCGACTCGTAATAGCTTTGTTTTGGTTTGTTTTTGGAACCGCGCTCCTTCACAAAGCAACATTTGAACAGACAGCACAATAAGACACCTATTGTCTGTCTGTGCTGCTGGAAAGGTAAAATCCAGACACAGCAAAGATGTCACATGTAAAAGCTTAAGGTTAAATGATATAATGGCTGCATATCAATGGAAAATGCAACAAAGGATAATTAAGAAGTGTTCACAATGTCACCTGTCTCCTCTTTTTTTGTTTGACAGAAACTTGGCATCAAACTCTCTGGAGCACATCAGCTGGAAGGTGTTTCATTTTCTGCCTCTGCTTAACCTGTGAGTCTATTTAGAATTTAGAGTAAGAATACTCTCTGTCATCTAAACCATTTTAAATTTGTGTTAGCTAGCGTGGTAATAAAAATGTAATAATTTTCAAAGGTACAACTTGGGTAAGCATCTGTTCTGCAGCAGCAGACCACATGAAAAAGTATGGCCATTAGTGCCAACACATGATGAAGCTTTGTGGTTACCCTCATAGTTGACCTCAGCTCTCCATCCACACAGTGTGCATACAGTGAGTTGGTCGCATTACCTTCACAGAATTGCTCTACAAGCTTTAAGTTACCCAAGTTGAATTTTCTGGATAAAAATAGAGTGCATTTGGAAGAAAACTTGACTGCACCAGGCGCAAGAACCTGCAGCTGGATGGCTTTGAAAGTGTGACAATTGCAGAGACAGAGAAGGAGAGCGCAATCTTTGGAGTTTTGATTATACTTTGCACCAGAAACTCATATTTCAGAAGTCAGAATGTGTGTTTTATCCAGCCTTCGTATATCTGTTTTCCACTGACTGAGTGCTGGAGCTGATGCAGGGGCTGTTCTACGGTGGTTCCTCTTCAACACCAGCCTGCAATTGGAAACATTTTTCTGTTACAGAAAGCAAAAAACTGCTTTTTGCTGGAAAGTCACTGGAACTGGTTCAGGAAGAAAGAGTTACTGGTGGTAAAGCTGTTGATTCTGTTCATCTGGACGTCGAGTTTTCAGTGGGTTAAACGTTTCATAACTAATCCAAGTGACTTCTTCACATCATGTTTGCATCAAGACAATTTCATTTTGACTCATTAGTTTAAATTCATTTAGTTTCTAGACTAGATATTCTTATTTCACTTAGTTTTTATAATTTGAAAATAGTTTTCGTTTTTTATTTAGTTTCAGTGTTAGTTTTAGCCCTTTAAATTATTATTTCTTATTTTTGGAGGGCATACAGGTGTAAAATGAGTTCATTTATGGATTTCACCCACTTTACTTAAAGATGGGCTGCAAGTGAGCTGGTCACTCCTGAACTAGCAACTGCCCAGTATAATATGGTCATGTGACCAGCATTTCAGGCCACAGTGACCTCATGGCCCAGTGCTGTTCCTGCTGTTTCTGTTTCTGGTGAGAACTTTGGTCAGTTATACTTTTGCTGTTAGCTTTTAGCTCAGGGGTGGCTGTAACCCAGGTGGTAGAGCGGTTCATCTACTGATCTGAAGGTTTGTGGTTTGATTCCTGGCTTCCCCTAGTCTGCATGCCAAATATCCTTGGGCAAGATACTAACCCCAAATTGCTCTCCGATGCATCCATCGGAGTATGAATGTGTGTGAATGTCAGTTAGAAAGCACCTAGGAAAAATGTGCTTGTGCGAATGGGTGAATGCACAAGTTGTATAAAGCGCTTTGAGTGCTCAGAAGAGTAGAAAAGCCCTATATAAGAATCAGTCCATTTACCATAGCTTTTTCTAGCCCAAGGACAGAGGTGTTATTCAGCATGAAACTAAACTAACCTGGGAAACAGTCTTTGTGCTACATCTATAACTACACATCCTTAATTGTTGATTCAATTCAGAGGTAAACATATTTAGATATTGTAAAGTTAACTGCTTCTTTTCTAAATTGTCGTATTCTTTCAGCAAAACCTTACCGCTCATGTAGTTTGTAAGGTTCCTGAAAGTATAGAAGCTTGTCTGTACGGTTATTTTCTAATTAAAGATAATTCTTCAAGGATTTATATCAATTATTTTATACATTCCTTGTCATGCACTCGTATTAGAAGCTTTCAAATGAAACACTTTGAGGGTATTTGTATATAACAGTGAGTTAAAACTGTTTGCATGAGGACAGAACGTGTTTTTGATTCATGTCTAATAATTTCAAGTCATTGTTTGTTGGTTTCTCTTTTCAGCGTTTTGAGAGACAACCCTCTCATTTGCTCATGTGAGCTCTACTGGCTGAAGCAGTGGCAAGAACGCGGTGACCTGGATAACCAAATGTTGTCTTGCTTGTCTGATGGCGAGAAAATATCCCTTTTCAATTTGATGATAGAAAACTGCAGTGAGTATGCGTTTCATTGTTTCTTGTTGAGAAAGCTGTAAAAGGTTTGACACCAGTCAGTTGTTATGATTTAACACAAGCCAACAGGTTTTATGACATTACCAGTAGTTTATTGGCAAGTCATGCTACACGTGTGCTGGTTGCACACGTGAGATCTGGTCAAAGGGTTGGGTTTTTGTTTTTTTAAAAAATAATGTTCTCACCTCATGCGCAGTTAAACCCTGTTTGCCAAAGCGAACCTCAGGCTTCAGATTGTTCTAAATGTTCGATTTTCAATATTTTTCTCCGTCCTTCTGCCTGAGCTCACACGACTCTGATTTCCTTGTATGCTCTGGCTCTGCCATAGATTTTAAATAAAAGATGGACTTAGCCACAGTGATGTCACCCAGTGGCTTCTAAACTCTGCATTTTGAAGCATCCACTTAACTTTATGGCCGTCACAAGTCACCATATTGCACAAGAGGATGAAGTTATATAGACTTTATGAGCACATTGCACAGCTACACAGTCCTGCTAAGTAACAGTAACTATTAACACTTCTTTCAATAAAGCTGAAACAAAAGCTTAAAAAATCAGACTCGCTGCCATAAAAACAAGGAGATGCTTGCATGTATTTATGTTTTATATCCTTTTTAAAAAGCTACTTTTATTCCTTCCCAGTTGGGAGGTTGGGAGTCACCTTACTACCATGACAAATATAGACTCTTAATCCTAATCTTATTGGATAGTCTGTACATCACTATTATCAGTCGCTATTCTTTGGTAATTACATAAATAAGTAGAGCATAAAAAAGTTGTATAGTTGCCTGTGAGAATCAAAGTGCTCAGGCTGATAAAGGTAAGCCTCTACTTAGTCAAATGGGTCAGTTATTAAAAATGTAGACTTAAATAACTGTTTGTGGTTTGCCTAAAAATCTTTATTAGTGCTGTGAATTGGGGTTTCTAACTATGGGAGTCTATAGCGATCGTCTAGATTTTGGAGCCAGTCTCAAGTGGCCACGCGAGGAACTGCACTTCTTGGCACTTGAGCCCCAAATTTTGCTTCTTGTGCTGTGTGTGAGATGAGGAGGAAGCCAGGCGAGGAGCAGCCAGTCAGAAGAAATTGGACTTTTTATGAGGTTGAACACCAGTCGAGATGTGCTGTATGTGAGAGCCAACACAGTCAGATCACACATAAAACAGTCTTTAACTGCACGCTTACTAGTAAAAGTGTACTGTCTCATTGTGCCAGTATAATAGGGTAGCCTTTTAGAGCGAGTAAGAAGCACCCTTGCCTAATCCAGTATTTCTGAGAAGTGAGAATGTTTCTTAGAGAGCGTCTCTCCCGTGGACTACATGTGAGAAAGGTCAACTCTTCTCCAACCTGATTCTTCAGAAATTCTCCACAATTCATGTGTGAAAATGACACAAGATAAAAAGCATGTTTTAAATATGTGAATAACGCGAGGCTCAAGTGGAGCCCCTTAAAAGTTGCAGAGCTGGAAATGCGCAGCCTGTAACACGACTTATGGATTTTTCTTTTGGGCAGAAGTTGAAAATGTAAGAACTTGTTTCATTTGTATTTGTTAAACCACATGTGGTGGAGATTTATTTTGTAAAGTTCATCAGATCGGGGCGATCATGGCTCAAAGAGTTGGCAGTTCATCTCGTAACCGGAAGGTTGCCGGTTCGAGCCCCGGCTCGGACAGTCTCGATCGTTGTGTCCTTGGGCAAGACACTTCACCTGCTGGTGATGACCAGATGGCGCGATATGGCAGCCTCGCTTCTGCAGCTGTGGCTACAACTGTAGCTGCCTCCACCAGTGTGTAAATGTGAGAGTGAATGAATAGTGGAATTGTACAATGCTTTGAGGGCCCCGAAAAGCACTATATAAATGCAATCCATTATTATTATATTTTCTTATCATGTTTTGTAAACAGTATTTGAAATAATGCATCTACTTCAAATTGTCTTGAAAAATAATATGTTTTTGTTCCTATTCAGGATATAAAAGGCTTCAAAAAAGCAGGTACACCAAAATGTGGGGAAGAAATTGGCTCAACATTGTTGCTCTAATCACATACAGCAGGAACTTCTTGTTGCCAGGAAACATATGAGAGATTTTGTCCCTGTGCTGTTTTTCTAAAGAGCTTTGAAAAAAAAAGGAGTTCAACTCTATACTTAGTTGCACCATCACAACAGCAACCTGTGTTTATTGCTATGTACTCTCATGCTGTCTGTCCTGCACTCTCAGGCCTGCCTGAGGTGAAGATTACCGCCTCACAGGATAAGATTCTGGAAGGAGGCAACCTTACATTCGTATGTGAGGTGGAAGGAAGTCCCACTCTCACCGTGAGATGGCAGACCGAGGCCCTCCACTCTCACTTTTTTACCAAGGTAGCTGAGAATTTTCAGCATGTGCTCAACAAATACAAAATTAGTTTTTCTTTGTTTTTTTAGGATGTCATAGTTTTTCCTCTTCCTATGATCCCCGATGGACTGGATGATGCTCAGATCAGAGCTCTGTGTTATGAAAATTGACTTTCTATTAGTTTTTTTTATTAAATTTAAAAAGAAATTTTTAAATTTAGTCTCTCTCCCCAACCAGACGCGGCAGATGCCCGCCCCTCCCTGAGCCTGGTTCTGCCAGAGGTTTCTTCCTGTTAAAGGGGAGTTTATCCTTCCCACTGTTGCCAAAGTGCTTGCTCATAGGGGGTCATCTGATTGTTGGGTTTTTCTCTGTACGGTCTACCTTGAGGTAATTGCTGTATCATTGTAGTCAGGGTTTTTACATTGTGGTGCCATTTCTGATCTGCTGTAAAGCTCTTTAGATCAGCTACATTGAGCCTAAAGTGACATAAATCACCTTCAAATGCGGCTCTCTAATCTATTGATCCGTACTAGAGTAAATTGGGTCTCATTTCATTGTTGTAACACGTATACCTCCAAGCGATGTATTTGTAGTTAAACACCTTGTCTGTGTGTGCCGGCGGTAGCTGCAGGAGAGCAGAGACTCTGGGCTGGAGCTGGTCCTTTACCTCACCAACGTTTCCTCCAAGGACAACCTACACAACCTGACTTGCGAGGCCGAGAACCAAGCTGGGCCAGGGGAGAGGATGGTGCAATTGGACATTGAGTGTAAGTGCCTGCAAAATAAAACCGAGCTCTTGAAAGCTCACAGGCTCAATACAAATCGTCGGGCTTAATGGAGGTTAGGGCGAGAGCACACTGGGGCCATTTTCTAGTGCAGGCAGGGTGGACAGCCAGAGAAAGGGAAAAACGCACTGCACTGATTTCTTCTAAATGCCCCTTCTACAAATACGAGTATGTACCCACCATGCTTCTAATGGAGCTCTCTGTCACCTGCCACTCACTCTGCCGACTGGTGAGAAGTGTTAAAATAGTATACGTGAACTGCAGTGGGTATGGCTTGCTTTTTAATGCAGGGATACAATGAGAGGACAAAAGAAAGTGAACTCACCTCACCTTGCTCTTAAAGAACTCCTTCACCTCATGTACTTTTAAATTACACTTGCAGCTTGACCCTGGAGGTTTACTGTTGTTTTCTCCTTTCGGATGCATTAGTGCATCTGGAAGTTGAACAATGAGGAATGACAGCACCCAGCGGTCCCACTGAAGACAGAGTCAGATGCATTAGTGATACATTACTGACAATACTACCCAAACAATATCATATATCACCAACTCAGTGACACTCATTAGAAAATAAAGCCAAAAAGAGCAGGGGCGCCAATCAGCTGAGGCCAAATGCACAAGCATCAAGGGACAGATAATGAACATCAGGAAAATGGGGCTGATAACCCGTGCTAAGATCTGATTTGAGCCTGTGCTAATGGACTTTTCCCTCCTACACCGGAAAACCGCTTCATCCGCAGTGATTGGCAGTCTGTAAATGCGTTAGTGCAGCTAATCTATCAACATCGGCCCCCCTGGTGGACGGACACTCGTTAACCGCTAGCCCTTTAATTATTCTTAATTACCTCCCAGAACAGTGGGTGTTTACTGCTGAGTGGCTCTCTGTGCCATTGATTCATGGTACTCGTGTGGCTTCCCTTTCATATAAAAGAGCTTTTCTAAATTATGCTTTTTTTTTTAACTTTAAGTCTGAAAAGGTGAAAGCAAATCATCATTTTTGTCAACATCTACTGTCCCAAAAGATGGTGTTTTGCCTGCAAAGCATCCAGTTAGCACCGACTCTACCTGGACTGGGGCCAGAAATCATTTATTGTGTTTGCCATGTTTCAGAATGTTCATTGTATAATTCTGCAATGAAGTCTGAGAACTGGCAGGCTCATTAAACATAATTCTAGCCTTCCTTTTCACCCCTGCAGTGAAATTGCTTGTGTAAGATTAGCAGAGGTCGCTAATGGATGATTAGTTAAATGTGCTAAGTAGCACTAATTTTCACTCGGTGTAACAGACTTTAGCGAGCCCACGGTAAAGAGACGAATGCCTCGGTATCTCCTTAGCGCAGCACTTTCTGGGGTTGGGTCACGGGTTAAGAGCAGCAGAATGACTCATGCACATCAGGGGTCTCTGCAGTCGAGAGTTGTGTTCGATCTAAAGAAAGCCATTTCCTGTAACTTCATGTCCAGAAGAGCTTTCAGGTAGCATTTGTGGTCAGGGGCACGACAACGACCAGGATTTCATTATTCATAGCAGGTCAGCGCAGGTTTGCAGTGTAGATGGAGAGCATTGATTCTTGGAACGTCAGAGGCAACCTATAGAGTACTGACTGACCTGCTTTGTTATGTGTGAGTAAAATGCACATTCAGCATAAAATCAGGGCTGAGCATATATAATTATTATTTGATTGTAAGTGTATCTATGTGTAATTCGTGGGAGAACTTTTTTAGTATGGGCAAAGTTGCAAGCATAGACTGTATACAAAAGATGGACATGACCACAGGTCGAGTGTCTTGTTATTTTTTTAAGTCAGGGTTGGCTTTGATAACTTTGATTGATATGTTGCTTGCAATAATAAGACTTGAAACAAATGATTGAGACCTTAAACATGTCAGTAAAATGTTAATTTGGGTCATAATTTAAGTGAGCTGTAGACAAAATCTGACTTCCTGACTTTCATCCAGAGAAGTTCCCAATGAGGTAATTTCATTGGTTAATCTTTCCTGATTGATTGTTTTGCCTATGACAGAGTGTTTTAAGTCAGATGCAAAACCAGAGTCTTTATAGGTGTATTATATTATATTAGGACTATGTTGTATATATATATATATATAAGTGTTTAGCTGAAAGACTGGAAACGGGTGGAACCAACTAGTCAGATGCAGTAGAACTGAGCTAAGCTAACTGTCTGCACTACACAAACATGAGAATTGAGTCAATATTCTCATTGAACTCTTGCCAAAGATTTATTTCCCAGACTACCTTTTTTACTTTCTCAGTTGAATTTTTCTGTCTAAAAATACATTAAATCAAATCACCAGGACACCATAGACAGTTTGGAGCTCATCTTTTCTTTAGAAACTCATTTATGTCTGTGCTCTGCTACTTCACAAACTCAAAACTCTGTGTCTCCTCGCAGTTCCAGTCAGAATAATCTTCCTGAATAATGCTGTGCCGCAGCACCACTGGTGTTTTCCGTTTGCCGTGGACGGCAATCCCGAACCGAACATCACCTGGCTTTACAACGGCAAGAAATTAAACGAGACCAGATACATATACACGCAGCCCATCGTAGATTCAGGCGATGGATCGGAGAAGCACGGATGTCTCTTCCTTGACAAGCCAACCCACGTCAACAATGGCAACTACACTCTGATTGTGGAGAACAAACTGGGAAGAGATGAGGCCACCGCACTTGGGTTTTTCATGCACAACCCCTTTGACAATTTTGAGGGGGTAATTCCATGTGAGTTCCTGTTTTGCTACTCTAAACTAAACTACTCACTGATTACTAATTATCTCCTAGAGTCATGTCTCACTTGGCGCCATCTTGAAACATCTTGAAAGCCAACTCTGAGCACATTATTTGGCCAGTTATTTTGAGGCCTTATCCAAATGAGCTGGGACATAAAACCTGGATGTGTAGAATTATATGTTTTATTATTGATAAATGCCACTTTAAAAGTTTGCTGATATTATACCAAAATTGTAAAAGGTTCTAATTCTGCTTTAATATCTTTGTAATCACTTAAATGTTATTAATTAAAGTCATTAGAAGTTGTTCATCATCCTGTAATATCAACTATAGCTGCTGGGTTTCCCTATGGAAATCACATTAAATTAATTACCTACCAGAGATGAAAGAATTTGCAGACATCTTAAACATCACGTGTAGAATAAATATCTTTATTTCATCTCCAGGTTTTCTTTGCATTATAAGTCACTTTAAAAATCAATCAAGTGAACAGCGTATGTGCCCGTGCACTGCAGTGGAAACCACTGATTACCAGCCTGATTCCTAGATAGGGAACCAAGATGACCACCATCATCTAGAGAGGAGGCATCTACTCTTTCCTGGTGCCAACCTGCCACATATGCAGCTTTGTGTCTTTGGTTTAAGTTTGAAGGAAGAAGAAGGGCATGCCTTTTATTTTGAGCAGTTATGTTATTTATGGAGGTAACCTGCTATCATTTAATTTATTGTTTTGGCCTTGGCCTACCCTGACATTAATTTAAACTCCTGCTTTTGTGGCTCTGTGATCAATAAATACAACATATATTATCTTTAACAAGTGGTTCTTGTGGCTGCTGAGGGCAAGGGAGATGGATGCCTTTTATATTGTGTCTTGGCTGCCCGTTGATGGGGTGTAACAGTATGGCTGCCACTGGCAGCCATACTGGAAAAGCCTTCAGTCAGTTATTTGGACGGTTGGTCGCTGGGACATAGAAAACTGTATAGAATCACCACAAACTACACATGGAAGCCCCAGGAAGCTTACATGTGCAAAAATCTACATCTACCTACGTCTTTACTATGATTATCAACATCGGCTGCACAGATCACAGTTTAGCGACAGCCACGAGGCCTGTGGCATTTCATACGCCGAATGTGAGACATCAAATCCAAATGGAGAACGCAACATTGCATTCACAGGAGGGTGATGAAAATATATAATATATAAGAAATAATAATAGAAATAATATTTAGGAAAATCAAAAGAACTGGAAGAAAAGTTTTGTTCAAATTGTCCTGTTCAGACTTTATAGTCTTTATATATATCTATATCTATATATCTATATCTATATAGATAGATATAGATATATATCTATCTATATCTATATATCTATATCTATATCTATATAGATAGATATAGATAGATATATATGTTGAGACCCCTTTTCAAAGTACTACACCTTGTCCTCCAAGCCCTGAGTGGTGAAAGGTTACTATTTATATATAAGGTTACTATTTAAAAAAAAAATCATTGCATTTCATGACAATAAACACATTTTAATTGTTTAAATCTAAATTAGGAGTTGATCAGTTTGTTTTACACTGAAGTTTGCTTCATAGATTTGTAATGACAGTAATGTGCAGTCTTAATATGATTCAAAGTGACTTTGTCTTAGGTGCTTTATTGCAACTCTGTATTCTGTATTTAAAGGCACAGAAAAACAAATATATATACATAACTAACAATGCAACAAATGAAGAGCTTAATGAAAACAGAATGGAGAAAATGATATAAAGTGTTGATAAAGAGCAAAGGTATCATCTGGACTTCAGTGTGAGTGAATTATATAAACTGTATGATGATAGTACCAAGTTATGTGCTGGGAATTCATAGCAGTGCTCAAGGTGTGTTATTGCCCTTCAGTGTTAAAGTGATGAGGAGTGAAGAGGGAGCACATTAGATATCTGACAGAGACAATAATGTAGGTGTCACTTAAAACTAATTGATCATCACACTAGTTCTGGGGATTCTTTCTATGTCGTGAACTGAAAGGTGTCGACCTTACTGCATTGTGATTCAGTGCTTGATATGTAGAAATAGCCAAACTAAACAGAGTGAATGCACCGTGAGAAGTACATGTTGCATCATGGTACTCTGTGCTGTTTGCTCATAAATGTGTTTTGTGCTTTTCCCACATGCAAGACGTCGTGGGTCAAAGTAAGTGTTCAGTTGATTTTGAGTCTATCAAAAATCTCAGCATGTCCTTTGAACACTGAATGGAGATCTACATGTCATTTTATTTGTTGCTCTCACTCCTGCCCCGCAGGTCCTACAAACAAATCAGACATGGACGTCACAGAAAACCCGGAGAGTCGGATGTATTTGGTGCGTCTGTGCCAACGCTTCTCAATCCCAATGCAAAAGCAGCAGCTAATGAGTGTTAGTGACTGAAAATACAATGTTTGTTTGACAGGTGTATGTGGCCGTGGGTCTCGGTGTGTTTGCTTGCAAACTTCTGCTCATCATGGTTTTGGTTGTCTACAAATGTGGCCATCATTCCAAGTTTGGAATTCACAGTAAGTTATTTAAGTTTGACTGCAAGCTTGAAATTAGGCACGAAAGTTAAAGGAGAAGCCTGATGACACTCGTCTTTTAATTGGAACTGCAGTCACAGACAGTAATTAGCTCTAATTAGTCTAACGGCTATTTCCATAATAAGAATCTTAGCTCTGTCAAAAGATTAAAAAAATAACTTAATGGGGCTTTTAATGTTCACTACTTATTGTATATTAAGTCTGTTGCTTCATCGTGACTGGAGAAAGGTGAAAAAGGACTAGTTATGGTTTTAGTTATTCCCTAACCTGCCCGAGAAGCTGGGCATCTAACCCCAGGATATAAGAGCGATATCAGGCTTCTCACCTATTGTGACTGTATCGTGCATGAATGACAAATGTCAATAAATGATATGACTGGGACAACTTTTGTATTAAAAGGAGTTTGAGAGGACTGAGTGAGCTGCACCTCTGCAGCTGCCTGCCGCTCATCTGCCTGAGGTTAGCGGCAGACTTACACATGTGCCTTATGACAAGTCAGTGATATTCATTTCCGCTCAGAATTAGACTCCTTCCTACCACTTCAATCACCTGTAATTTGGTTTCTAAAGGTTGAAAACAGTTCCCAGATGGGTTGCAAGAGTTGTATTTCTTTCAGTAACAATGTGCTAAAAGGTTATTATGTTTCTTTTTTACTTATTGCAGAAACATGTTTTCATACTCGAACTTTTAGAGTCGAAGGGAGAAATGAAAGTAAAAGCTTTGGTAGGAAAACACTGACGTGCTAGAAAATAAATGAATTATGGAAGGAGGTAGGTTTATGCCTTGTTGGCATGCTGTCAGACATCCATCAAGAAAAAGTGACCACAAACATTACACAAACGGATTGTGGTCACATGAAGCACAGGCTTTAATCACATGGTTTTTCTATAATGGACAATAGTAGCTCTGTTTTATATATATTTTTGCATCTATGAAGATTGCATTCATTGCTTCCACCTGGACCCCCAACCAAACACTTTGTTCAGTTGTAACGGGAGAAAATTGTGCAGATTTTTAAAAGTAATATAGATGTATTAGAGTGAAAGGAATCTAAGGCTTTACATGATTTTTCTATGCGCGTCTCTGAAGAATGTATATGGAATAAGTCACAATCAAATGTTCTGCCAAGTAACTGTTTCAAATCACAGATGGTTCTGTCAGTCTCTTAAAAGGTAATGCACAGGAGAGACGCACTAATATAGGAATATAGGATTTCCACTGAGCTGTAACTTTGCTCGCAGGCAGCCACTGTGTCGGCTAAAGTGCCTTAATTATTGCACGAGAACGGCGGCAGAAACCTCCCCTGGCCACCGCCACGGGGTGAGGGCCATTAAAGAGGATGGCTGGATGGACAGATGGATGGCTGGATGGATGAATGGATGGATGCAGGAACACACACACACACACACACACACACACACACACACACACACACACACACACACACACACACACACCCTTCTCACTCTCAGAGTGCCTAAGTGGCCCTGATTGCCTAAGTGGACCCTGCTCCCTCTTTCCTTCCTTCCATCGCTTCTGTGCTCTCTTATTGTTGTTCCATTTTCTACCGTGTTGGACTCTGGGGGTTCTGTGGTTTGCCTTCCTAAGTGAGGTTTTACAATTTGGACCCCACTTGTTTGGCTTTTAATACGCACTATAGTCGGGGGTTGCTAACCGCCCAGGCTTCCTGTATGGTCATATTTTTTTCACTTCAGTGTGGCCTGATTGCTGCATGGTTGATGATGGTGATTATTAGAGCTTGTCATCATCTGTCACCATGGTACCAACAAATGCGCATCCAAGTTAGTAATAGTGAATGCCAGTTCCTCGAAAGGAAAAATGGGTTCTGAATTGCTTCTTTTGATGGCTGCTGCAATCACAGATGGTTGGAGACTGATTAGGTCTCATTTCTCTCATTTTTATTGGCTTTGCTCCGTTTCATTAGGATCATCAGTTCTGGGGAAGGAGGATGACCTGGCCGTGTCACTGCGCTTCATGAACTTTGGTACCAGCCCGCCTTCCTCCGATGAAGACTCTGGCTTGTCTAGCTTCGTAGAGAATCCACAGTACTTCTGCAGCGTAATCAAAGACAAAGACATGTGTGAGTGTTACTGCAGAGCCTTTCAGATGTTTGAATACACTCATGTTTCCCCAAAAACTGCATTTTGACACCTTGATTGTAGGTATTCATTTGCTTTTTCATTGGGAATGTTTCATTCACCATCAGTTCTTGCTGATGAACTTCTGTAATGTTTTATTTGAGTGTCACAGAAAAGTAAACAGAAGTGTTGAAGTGTAGTTTTACTGTGAGCAGGACATAGAGGCTTTTTTCTGATGAATCATATTTTATATTTGATATTTTTTAAGAACATCATAACTAGAGATGGACCGATCCGATATTACGTATCGGTATAACGTAGTCCAGAGCAGGTTATGTTCAATAGATTGACAGATATTACATAATCAATAAATCCTCTAGAAAATAGTGTTACAATCCTAAAAGATCTCCCACTGACAGTAAGAGCCTCTAAAGATTTTTAAATCTGTTTTTATTTATTCATTCCCTAAGGAAATTATGTAATTATTCTTACTTTTAGACCCGTAAACATCACCACGACTCTTCTTTGTTTATTTTTAATATCATAGTTTTATCTTTCTTTTTAAAATCTGCTGCTCTGCTTCCAGTCCATCAGTCACACTGGTGCGATGCTTCCAACACCAACCCTTTCATGTGAAGGTGCTCACTCATATGTTGGGAAACTCTGGGTTGACCTATTGAGTTGATAACCACTTTTGTTTGATTGCTTAGCCTGACCTACAATTCTCTGGATACCGTTTGGCTCTAAACACGTCTTGTACTTAAAGGCAGTAACGGACGACATGAGTAGCTACAGCAGTTTCGCCTTTAAGCTTAACCCTTTAGTGTCTGGACAGCAGCCACTACATTCTGTCAATGATCTCAAGTATGTGTACGTCTGAGGAGGCGAGTTGTTTGTGTTGTTTGTACATTTATGCAGTTTTGAAAAGGAAATTCCAAAATCACACCATGTGTATTTTGCATTGACATGATTGTACATCGCTAAGACTGGCTGTAGTTCAGACCGGGCTTAAATTTGTTCAAGGGGCTTATGTGAAGTCCAATTTAAAGACCAGTCTTAACAAAGGCCAACTTTGAAGTTAAGACCAGGCTTGGTAAAAACCAGTTGGTGGATACGTCACACTATCTGCATTATAGTTTAATGGAATCCCTCCACTACCAACCCAAAGACACGGACCACTTTTCATTTTAACACACCTGATTGAATTGTGCAGATTCTGAAATAAATCGAACTCAGTGTCACTTCTCCTTCGAGTGAATGCTCTCTACATTGTTTTGCTTTCAGTTTCTGCCACTCTCACCCTTCTACATTTATTTCACTGCCTTCCGTCGGCTGCACCAGCGAGCCTTAATTTTCCTGGTGATTATGCTGGATTATTTGGTGTCAGACAATGTTGAGACTAACAAAGGGCTTTGTGTTTTACTCAGACTTAAAATGTCTTTGTGAAAGTTTTCAGGATTTTGGATTATTACAAATTGCATTTAAATTTCATCCTGTCTCTCAAAAAAGGAGGATTTATGAAAATATTGTATGATATGCTTGAGGTGGATAATCTTTGGAATTTCTCCAGAATTCTTTTAAGTCATTAGTGTTTTTATGATCTCAGGTGTCCAGCATATTAAAAGGCAGGATATTGTTTTGAAGTGGGAGCTGGGGGAAGGAGCGTTTGGCAAAGTCTACCTGGCAGAGTGTGCAAACCTCAGCCCCGACAACGACAAGATGCTCGTAGCCATCAAGGTGAGTAGCTGCCAAAAAAAAATCCTCTCCGCCGTGAGGTCTGAGCAGTAGAGCAGAGCATGTTGAAGTGATTGACAAAACTACAACGCACAAAAAAGATTATTACTGCAGCATTTGGCTTTTAAACCTCATCCTGGTGCTTTTACACCTGATTAGCTTATTTAATACAATTGAGCGTAACATCAAGTTCCTTTTTTTTTCTATGCAAACGGTAAAATTCACTGTTCTCATATCACTGGCTTGCAGTTTGAGACTTTAGGACAATATCTGTGTGTCAGTCTGCTTTTTATGCTACGCTATGTTAAAAAAAAACAAAAACCCTAAAGTCCTCATTAAGGCTCTTAGCACTAACAAACATGACGCTACAGTGCACTTACAGTTAATACTCACATGCTGAAATTACATCCTGCGGTTTCAGAGAGTTGTTTTTGTTTAAGAACAGTCAGCTCATGTACTACGTGGCTCATGTTACAACAGGTTAATGCAAACCGCAGCGGATTAAAAAACGCGATGGTGAATATGGCTCGGCTCAGATTTATCATCCCATTAATCAGACGTATGCTTTTATAACACATCGTCAGTAATCTGAGGAGGGAAATTCGAGGCCCAGACAAAGAATGAAACTGTTTTTAAAATGTATGAACCAGACAGTCTCCTTTTATGCTCCACACTGTCTGTTGATTTGGAACTTTTGAAATTTTAAAAGGAAAAATTTACATTTTTATTTTTCTCCTGCACTAGCTTTGAACTGTGACACTAACTGTCACAGTTCAAAGTCATTTGTATTTGTGTATTTTGCTATAAATCCAACACTCTGCTTTTTATTTATTTATTCTTTTTTAATGCTTTTCTTTACCCCTGTCTAAAAGCCCAAACGCAGTCCCTGATCGGCTGTGGCAGGTGTCTGAATGACAGAAGCAGAGACGACTTTAGCCAACAAGAATAGCAAAACTAATTCATATGTCTGGGAACATTAACTTTAATTTTCTTTGTTTTTTTCTCCTTGCAAACAAAATATCAGATCAGCTGCTGGTCTGAGGGATCCACTCATGACATCACACAGAGCCAAGAACAGAAAAAACTGCCTCAAGTCTGATATGTTCGACCAAAAAATGAGGAAAACCATAAAGGGGTCATTTCAAATAATGAGTTAACGTTTTACTCTCTCAACCAGAATGAGGGCCTCTCATCAGAAACTTTTATTCATTTATTTATTTTTCTTTATGTGCAGAAGTATTATTCAGATATTTATTATAGTTCAATAAGTTAAAAATTAAATCTAAAAATGCATTTTTATAATGCCAGACAGATTGAACATCCTCATCTTTTTTCCACATTTTTCCTTCAGAGATTTTGGTGCCAAAATTATATCACACGACAGTTTCACAAATTTTCAAAATATTAAGTCTTCATATTCTCTCTCTCTCTCTCTCTCTCTCTACATATATATATATATGTAGAGAGAGAGAGAGAGGGAAAGAGAGAGAGAGAGTGTTGTTGTATTGTCATATTGTCTTTATAAAATAATTTACAAACAAAAATAAAAACAATAATAATTACATTTAAGTAAAGCCTCATTATTATGTCATAACAAATGAATACATTCAGTTGTTTGTCACATAAGTAAGTAACTAATATTATTTCCTTAGCTGTGTGATAAGGAGGCAGCTGTAACATCACAGTAAAGAAGACTCTGAATTTGAATACAGTGTTGTTCATTTTTGACCCCCCAAAAAAGCAGTAAATAAGGACCAGAGCTGCAGCTGAGTGCCTGGACAATTGTTTACTACAATATAGCTTCTAGTGTTAATGGAAAAGTACAATCTGCACGTATTCACAGACTCTGAAGGACGCAAATGAGTCCACCCGGCAGGACTTCCAGCGGGAGGCGGAGCTGCTGACGGTGCTCCAACACCAGCACATTGTGCGGTTCTACGGCGTCTGTACCGACGGAGAGCCGCTGGCCATGGTGTTTGAATACATGAGGCACGGAGACCTGAACCGCTTTCTTCGGTATGTAACAGTACAAACTCCACATCAGACCATGCCTGCTGAACAAAATGCTGATCCTTTCTGTGATCATAAAGTGTGTTGTAGATTTTCCCAACAAATATTAGCCTTTGAATATGTTCCTCGTCTGTGTGGCTCAGAAAAAGTACTGGATGAAAGGCAGTAGAGGCGGCAACAAAAGAAGTTATTACAAACACCTCATTGCCTTTTTTCACAGCAGACTCGTCAGAAGCCCCGAAAATCTCAGTAAGAAAGTGTCTCAGCGAGCCATCAAAGTGTGACAGTGTTACAGTAGCAACACAAACAGAAGCAGATAAATATGATTCAGTCATCACTAAAGCTAAGATGAATAGCTGATTAATCAATTATTTGATTAAATAAATGTTTTCTCCTTGATTAATTGCTGCCATTTACAACTGCTAAAAGAAAAACTGTTTTTGGCTGTGACATGTGAATGTTTGCTGATTTGTTCGGCTGATTTACTGCATTTGGAAGGTTTGTAGGTTTTTTCACATGTTGCTATTTTTCAGACTCATTTGATGCTTGATTCAGCTTTTAGAATTATTTCATCTAAACTTCATAAAAGACTAAGAGAGTACTCATACCCTCCCATTAGTACTTGGATAAAGCAGTTTGTCATTGAATTTATCAGGAGATCAGAGTTGCCCTTGTGCAGGAATAATCATTGAGGTGAATAGTATGAAATATTGTTACATTTATTTGTTTTTTTTACTAATTTCACTTGATATCAAAGAGAACTCTACTCCCCCAGAGTTTCATAAGCTCTCTCACATTGTCTCTCCAGATAAGGAAAGACTTTATGTGTACACACTGTCTACACTGTGCTGATGCTGCACATCATAGAGCCAAAACACCCAGAAACATTAGCAGGCAGAGGTCATCACTGTCCCAACGGTTTCACTGGGACTAGTTTTTTATTTTCAGGCCTTCACATATATCGAGACCCTCCCAACATGCGGTAAAAACTGAAGCCTGCTTTGAACAATTCTGCAAATTTCGCACAACGTTTTGGAGGTTCCTGCTTTCCTTTTTGGGAGAATTGTCCAAGCTTTGCCAGGCAGCTCAGTGAGTTTTTGAGCAGAGATGCACAAGATGCTTCCGGCACACAAAACCACTTCTGTGTTTTTCTGACTGCTTTGGGGAAATGTAAATCTTCCGCTCAGCCTGAGAGTTTTCATTTGAGATTACTCTCTGTTTTTCCATCTTTACCTTTATCTTGTGTGGGCTGAATAGGTGAATACTTATATTATCCTGGTCTTGTTGCAGACAGAAACACTGTTAAGCTGCTTTCACTGTTTGACTGTAGGGATAGTGTTATTGAGCTCAGCTTTTGGCTTCCTCCGCATGTGCTGATGGGAAATGTGGCCACGTGGTTCAGTCTTTGTTTGATCAGACCGGAGGACTTGTTTTTTGTGGCGTGGAAGTCTTTTAGGTGCCTTGTAGGAAACTCCCAGCAGACTGTCAATTGTCTTTTAGTGAGGAAGGGCTTCCGTATGGCCATCTCTACCATAAAGCGGGGAGTAGAGGAGTGCTGCACTCTGGCTCATTCCATCTCCAAAAAGAGAAACGTCCTCCAAACTTCCTCCATTTGAGAATTACTTAAGGAGTATCCTGTTTTTTGGGGGGCCGCAGTTTGAAACCTTACAGCATCTGTTCTTTTCCTAATTATGCCCATTAAATTCAGTCAGGCACAGGTGGAGTAAAGTTGTGCAAGTAGGAACACTGATAGAAGCAGGATGCACCACACTCAGTTTTGAGTATCATAACAAAACGTCTGAATATTTCTCTAAATGCTGTGTTTGAGTCCAAAGTAGTAACACCGACTTTCACCTGGTGCTGCCTGTTATGGTCATGTGGAGACTCACAAGAAAGAAATGAACTTTATCATTTTCAGGATATAAAAAATGTGGAAAAGTTAAAATGTTCTGAAGAACATTTGTTAATGTACTGAATAGAGATGGCACGATACCACTTTTTTATGTCCGATACCGATATCATAAATTTGGATATCTGCCGATACCGATATGAATCCGATACAGTGTTTTTTAATCAATAAAACTGTTTTTTTTTTTATATCTTGCTGCATTTTGTATAAGTTCATACTCAAGTTTAAATAAACAACAACACTAAAGCTATTCTGTTATACCTGTATGTAAAAAATACACTGCACCCAAAATAATTCATAGTTCAGCAAAACTGATCAATCTAATAAACTTAAACCTGCACCATCCTTCCTATTCTGGTATTTTAAAGAGTACTTAGCAGAAATATTAAGCAACCTAACTAATAGGGTTGCAAACTCCCAGCAAAAAAAAATAAGGAACCACCCCCCCACCCTCCACCTCATGATGCTTAATCGATGTAATCAACTTTAATTTGATGCAGTGTGAAAGAAATGCACAGAAATAAATTATTTTTCAAGAATAATTAAATAGATTCAACATCTTTCTTCAACAGAATTGCAGACTGCACAGATGGTATCTTCCCAAAGGAAAAAGTACTATAGCTTACTAGGGTATATTAGACTTAACAGTTATATATACAGTAATGGACTTCTATACAGTTTACATAAGATTAAAACTTTGGGTGTAAGATTCGGATAATTAATTATTAAAAGCTAGACATTTTAAATGAGAATAAGAAAGAAAAGTATGTCTTTGTGCCCCCTTTTCCCTGTTCATGCCCTATCGGCCCCCCTGGCTAAACTTTGCTAGATCCGCCCCTGCACAGTTACAGCCGTCAGCTACGTAGAAAAAGATCCTGGTCTAAAAGTAATATTAAATAAATTCTAACAACAGCTTATCAAGCTTAATAGTGCTGCTGTTGTTCAGCCGCTGGTTTCCTCTTTCTGGTGCAAAGTGGGCCAAAAACAAAGAAGAGAGACGGACTCGCGACAGAAAAGCCGATCAGCTGATCATTGATCAGTTTCATGATTGAAGTAGCAGCAGGAGAGGGAGGGAGAGAGAAGAGGCAGTTGCTCTATATATCGGTTGTTAAGCTTAACGCTGGAATGCTTTACAAACATTCAGAGATGAACTTACTTCTCTCTGGGATCACTTCCTCGGAGATGAAATGCCGGTTTGGTAGCGAGGCTACAAATACACACAGCCGCTCTATCACGTGAGCACACTGCTCCGACGTGCTACAGTTATGAGCCGAGTTACGCCGTGTCGCAAGTTTTGTGAGGTGCTTTTTTGATATTTAATGGATCGGATTACATTTTTAATTTCTCTCCGATATCCGATCCAGTAATTTGCGTCAGTATCGGATCGATACCGATACGTAATATCGGATCAGTCCATCTCTAGTACTGAATATCCTAGTTTTAACATTTTTCATTACCTGCTTTTTAAGACCAAAGAATTAAAAACTGTGTTTCCCATTGTCTCAACCCTCACTTCCCCCCTGCTGGTTATATCCATTAAGCCCCTGCAGGTCAGAACCACCTGGTTTATAAGCGCTCTGCAAACATTTCATATTTTTTAAACTATAAATGTAAATATTTAAACCTGTTTATTAATTTAATGTAGAGTCTTTGTTAGCAGTTAGACGTATTTTACATCATGTAACTGTTTTACAGTGTTGTCATTCGTTATCTTTTTGTGCGCCAACCTCCACTTACACAAGTACCAACACTTGAATCTGTTTACAACAACATCATAATATGTAATTTGTTAAATGATCATATACTGCTTTTAGATGTGCTTCAGATGTTGAAAATGGGACTCGCTCACACAGATAAATGACTGCAGCTCTTTAAAAGCTGCCATCTGTGAGCTGCACTGCTTTTATCACTCAAACTTGATGTGTGTTTAAAAGTTAAACCCACTCAGCTGACCTCAGTGCAGCATGTGCGGTTCCGCCGGTCACTCAGCGTATCGGTGGATTTTGTGTGTTTAAGTAGAAATGCCACAAGGAGTCATGAGGACAGCCGTGGAAGTGTTTGCGCTCGACTTCACAGACTATTATATTTGATATTTTTGAGGCGGCTGCGTTTCCTCTCTCTCCACACTGTAAGGTTTCTGAGGTCCTGTTTGAACGGTGTTTAGATGATTTGGAGACCCAGAAATAGCCAGGGTGGTTTGAAATCTCTCTAAAATTTGGCATGTGTTTCTTTTCAAGTCAAGCATTTCACATGAATCACCAGCTCACCTTTAACATCATCTATTAATTATTTTACATCATAATTTCTCTTCCATTCCCTTCCCCTTACGATTCTGTGAACCTAATGTGTCGGTAAATGTATGGACCAGTTTGCTGAATTTGAAACAGGAAGAAATTCATTTCATTCCGGTGTTGAAACTCACCAACACTGGACCCATCTGCTCTAAGAAAAACTAACCAAACTTTATTCACATATTAAAACACTCCAACCAAACCAGCTGACAAACAACAAGAACCAGATATTATACCAAAAGCATTTTAGTCTGTTAATTTCCATGCCAGGTATGTATTGTAGTCTTGTTTTCATTTCATTAGATATAAAAGGTGCTTTGTATTCTTTCTCATAATTTTCTTTGTCAGCAAGCTAAAACCTTCACCTGTATGTCATTCACGCAGTTAACAGTTGGCACTGTGAGGAGGAAGCTAGAGACTTGTAAGCTGGTGTGCATCTCCTTAGTCACACATATAAACGTTGTTTGAGAGGTTTGTGAAGCTAAATATGTCCACACATCCAGCAGGGATACCTGGGAGGTGAGGATGGGGTGAATAAGGGGATGGCCTAATTTTGTAGTCCTGAAATAACATTTTAGCCACATTATTGTTTAGATGCGTACCGCAGAAAACGCCTCCACTGCTTTGCTAGATAAAGATTGGTGTTTTATTTATTTATTTATTTATATTTAGGGACAAAACTCATCAATAAACATTTCTGTAAATGCACCAGAGTTAGCCATGGGCTAGTTTTCATCTGTAGTCCCCAACTAGATCTTAAAAACAACCTAAAAACAAAACAATATATTACATCAACATTATAGAAACAAATAAAAGTTAGAAAGAAGAAAAAAACATAACAGAAAACTCATACAAAAGGAAAGCAAGGTGGAAACAGGAGAATCAAACCAAATCAATGCTGATAAAACTGATGTTTGAAAATTTGTATTCTGCTCTCTGATGTTGATGCGTACAGTGTTTCACAGCCTTTACAGAAAATGCAGACCGACCAAAAGAACTGAAAGCAATAATACACTCCTGTCTAGTCAGGCTTCTTGTAATTTGGTTTCTGTTTACCTCAGTGGTAGGAAACTGACTAAATTAGCTCAGTACTTTTAGCCTGTTTGCCTCTTCCATTCAAATCCTGCATGTGCAGCTTGGTATTGGATCCAAAAATGTCTGCATAAAAGAGGAATGTAGCAAAGATTTCAGCTTTATCAGCAAAAGAAAAAAAATAGTATGACTTATTTGAACAAGGATACCTGCCTAATTAATGCCACGTAACAGAAAATACAGTACTCGAGTTTAACTCACCAAAACAAGAGCAAAGACTTCATGGATGGTCTGTTAATAGAATTAACCACAAAGTGAGCAAACTTATGTGTGATCATTGCATTTAAAATGCCCCGAAAAGCACCAACGTCACAAACATGACTAAGAGGACATGACAAGTGGCCATCAGAGGAACTGCAGTTTCTCTGCCGCTCTGGCGGTGCCTTCATTTCTTCACGCACAGATGTTGCTGCATGGTTGGATTTTTACCAGCTGGAACAATAATGTGAAAAAAACCCTGTTTTTTATCAAATGTGATGTAAAAACAATTGAGTGCAACATAATTCATTTGAGTGACTGCTGACAAGAAAATAATTGTTACTGTGTGCGTGACGGGTAGGGGATTGTGCGTGTTGTAGAAGAAGAAATGTTTTCTGATTAAAATTGCATACTATACATAAAACACTGTGTATATAAACCATTCCCAGGGCCCTTAGGTGAGCCACTGGTGCCTTACAAGTGATAGCAACCCACCAGTAAAAACAGCATTGTAAATTTACAGTATGGATAAAGAGATGCAAATTATTACCCAGGGAGAAAAAGAGTGACTCACAGATGAGTGAAAACCACAGACATACAAGAACTCAAGCCAAACATTTTTACCATCACGAGAAAAGTAACCAAAGACACTGAAGGAGAGACAAAGAGAGAGAAACGTAAGAGCTGAATCTCCTGGATAACTCACAACATGTCAAGGCATGGGTCAGTTTTTATTATTTATAAGAAGTCCTCACATCAATAACCTCAAATGAGAGTGAATTTCAACTATCCAAGTGTTTTAGCACTTGGGTAGAAATAGAGAAGATTCCTTGAACTGTGCAATGAACTGATTTTTTTTTATCTGGAGAAGGGGTTATGTGGCAAATTAGGTAATGATAACAAATGATAACACTTGAATTGTTGCATAACATGGTGACAGAAGAGCTTCAAAATCTGTTTTTCAGTCATTTAAAAAACCTTTGCAAACCTCTGGGGGGAGCTGAAGGAGAAGGGTCAGTGCTGAATAGCGCTCACTTGGCACCTGGGCAACCATCTGACGCTACGATTAGAGCAGACGGCGCTGATGCTGTCTGCCAGGTGTCCTCCACAGGAGGCAGATTGGAAATGAAAACACACAGAGAGGCGCGCGAACAGACTTTTCCCGAGATATATGTTCACGAAGGGATGGAAATCGCATTTTCAGCAGACAGCATGGGTGAGATGTCTGAGAGACCCCACAATGCAGCTGCTTTCCCACCCTGCCACCTGCCTTTTAAACTAATAGTGATTGTATAGACAACTTCCTTTGTAAGGAGGGGACAAAGTGGAGAGGAGAGATATTAGGATGGATGGAGACACATCAGCTGTGATTTGCTCATTTAGGCAGGAGTTGGACGTGAGAGTGGGTGTTTATGGTCCACGAAAACCATGAAGAGTTAATGCACTCTGCATCTCTGAATTGCATTATTGCAAATCAATTGTAGGCGTATTATAAGCCTTGTGTTTTTGATTAAGCATCACTGTTAAATGGCTTTATTATGGCGTGGTCATGCTCACCATGTCTGGGGAGTTCTAGAGAGCTCGTATATGTCACAAATGTTCAATCTGCAGATTGCGTGCTGAGGTCATCGTCCTTCAGGTCACCCAAGGTTGGTGCCATAGTTACAGCAAAAAAATACAAAAGCCTGAATTGCTCATTCAAGTGTTTGATAACCTGCACAGCCAACAGCAACAGAGAAGAATATCAACAGCATGTCGAGTTCATTCAGTTTACGGTCCACAGTGGTCAGAAGTTCCCATCTAATGCAGAAAAAGTGCATTTAATAAAGTATTCATTTCAAGAGAAAAGGAAAATAGGTCATCAAATAGTTAATGAGCAGAAATGACTATAAACAAAGAGGAGTCTCATTAGGGTGTCTCATTTGCAGCATGACACCTGAAGTCGCTCTTTACGTGACAGTAAAGCACAGACTTACTGCTGAAACAGGTCAAATGCAGAGAATAAATTTGTCTGAAGGTATCAATACTGTACCTTTTCACTTCATGTAAATATTATTATCCTGCTTACTTCAATATAAAGTCTTTTGTAGACTAGACAACCTTCAAACAAGTTGGGTCATCAGCCTGTGCTGCTTGACAACATTAGTCAGTTTTGTTTTTTAAAAATATGACTTTTTTTCTGTTGTTCTCTTAGTCTGGAAAATAACGAAATACACTTTTTATTTGAAAATACCCAAGTTGTGTAAATCCACTTCACTTCACTTTTCCCCTCTACTTTGACAGCAGTAATTACTTTTCAGATTCAGATTTGACATTAAAGACTCAGAATACACTTTTAAAACTGTGCAGCACATTGTTAAAGATTATATCAGTGCCCCCAACCTATTTCCGTGTGACCTTCTGCAAAGAGTAGTGCTTTTCAGATGTGCACTCCTTTCCTCTCTAAACTTCTCAGAATCTTTTATATAAGTAAGAGAAAAGTCCACACAGTGAATGCAGAGCTTTGTGTTTCCTTGGAACCGATGGCATTAATCGTCTCACGACTGCTCAGCCTCATTCTGTGACTGTTTTGAAAAGCACTCAAACCCACCCCCAGTATCTTAGAACTTAATTATTTGTGTACTAAGAAGCTGAATCCACCTCTGTCTCATCCAGCTACAATAAACTGCTGCTTATACACTTGTGCATCCGTATCGACGGTCTAATAATGCCACATAAATCAGTGTAACACAGACCAAAACATTTGCTTTGGATGCATTAGGTACACTGTGCCTCTAACTCTTTTGAGTAGATTTTGAAACTGTGGTATTTTTACTTTCACCTTGCTATCTTCCTACATTTTGATGAAGCTAAAATATTAAAATAAATTCAGACCAACAGATGTGGATTAAAGCAGCTGTGTGTCCTTTTTGTGCCCCCTGTAGAGCTCACGGCCCTGACGCTCACATCCTGGACGAGTCCAAGATGCCCCCGCTGGGTGAGCTCACTCTCCCTCAGATGCTGCACATCGCTGCTCAGATTGCCTCAGGCATGGTCTACCTCGCATCGCTGCACTTCGTTCACCGTGACCTGGCAACTCGGAACTGTCTGGTTGGAGAGGGTCTGGTGGTCAAAATCGGAGACTTCGGCATGTCCAGAGACATCTACAGCACAGATTACTATCGGGTAAACGGCTGAAACATAAAAGGAATACTTGACTGTTATTCTTAATGGGACTGTAAATTTAAACAAGACAGAAATATTACTCCTTTACTTCACTACTACCTTGCCATTTGTTTCTGTTTTATCTGCTCTGACGTATTTGTCACTAAAAGAAAGATTTTAGCAATTTCAGTTTACTGCAAGCAACACTGTTTGACGCCGATCTAATACATTTCGGTCCAACAGGAAGTTTGAAGTATGTAAACCGTATGATGAATACATGCAATCAAACTGCAATTACGCCATTGTTGGTTTGCAGGCTAATCCCTCTTTGTTGCAGTCTGGGTCGCAACAGGAGGACACATCATGCAAATAATATTCTGGTTCCACAAGTGAAACCAGATTTTCACTTCTTTAGAATCCCAGACATTTCATTTGATACATTTTACATGATATATAATTCATCTGTGTTTTTGGGGGTCTTTTTTCCCTCGTACATACCCCCACAAACCTGCGTGTATTAGATTGTAGTTCTGTTAACTGGTTAGCAAGAACTGGAAGTTCCAGTGTGGAAGTTCATTAATGCTACATTCTTTAATGGCCAGCGGATTTGAGAGAAGTTAAACTGTAAAGAAGTCTGTGAGAAAGTGAAACTATTTCTCACGTTGTGGCCTCAGTGAACATTTTCCTGATATATTTATTTATTATGTTGCCATTTTCAGCCATTAATGAATATAAGGATATTAATTTTGTAGATGATGGTCACCATTAAAGTGAAAAATTACAATAAACGATGGTAATCAGCTCATCAAGAGTGATTTACAAAAGTTCGATGGTGATGAGCAAATGTTCAGCTTGAACTGTTAGAAACAGGACTTGACTTGAAACAACGGGCGCCATCATGGCCATCATTTATATACAGCCAAAAGATATTCTTATATTCTTCCAGCCAAAAGTTTAAAGATGCAAAAACCTTGTTGTCACTCTGAGTATTTGAGTGTGAATATGTGAGTGTGAAAAGCTCTAATTCAGTATATGAAACAATAAAAATAATAGTTAGATACATTTTTAAAAACCCAACTGAAGACTGCTGTTATTCTACTGCTGTGTGAATGTATTTGTGGTGCTTGCTTTTTAGAAAATATTCTGCATAATTCGCGTGATGGATTTTGGAATATATATGGGACCTACTTTACAAAGAAGCAGTAGTTTACACATTCACCTAACTAAGCAGATAAAAGATCTGAAGGTGTGAAACACTTAAGACCTTATAAACAAATCAAGGTGCGCTGTTCCTTTATCACATGTAACACACAGCAGGGGTTCTGATCTGCTCTCGGTACTGGAAATACTTAATCTGGAAACAGTGCAACCACTCACAAGCTGTGAATTCCCAATCTGACATCACACAGACAAGTGAGGCTGCAGGTTAAAGATCGTTTCCTTTCTGTCTTGTGTTTCTCTGAAAAGTGAGGGCTGCAGTACATGTGTAAACACAGCTGTACTGTTTTATTTGACTTTTATTATCCTCATTTTCATCTTCATACATTTATCCTTGGGTCTGTTAAAGCAGCTTAACACAATTCACAGTTCAAAATAATCATTTTTTATCTTATACCAGTTCGTCCACTACCTGAAAGCAACTGCTTAAGCTCGCTTGGCTGCTTCACCCAAATTAAATATTTGAGCAGGAACAGGTAATTCGGGCTTCTGTGTTCACGGCCAGAGCTTTTTTCATGAGATGACCGCTATTTGGAACACCTGCTCTCTGCTGCATCATAACAAACCGGGAGTAGAAAAAACTGTCTGAAACTCAGAGAGGAGAATGAATAGGTATAATAGGCCCACTCCTTTTCTTATTGAACTCAGTGTTTTGGATTTGTACTTTGAAGTATTATAGATCAAATACTAATATTGAACTTCTCCTCTAGTCTCGTAAGAAAAGATATTTCAATTTTTCTTGTGCGAGGGTGAAAACATGATGTTGTCTAAGGAGAAAAACCATGCCCTAATCAACTATAATTCTGTTAAAAATGACTAATGGGTTATTATGATTAAGCTACATAATACATTGTGGTCATATTCTGAAAAATACACTAAGATAAGAAGCACATGTGCTTTGTCTTCTCCTGAAGCGATTTAAACTGCAGGAGCAGAGTATGTCGTGCATTTTGGATCTGTAAATCACAGCGTAACCTTTGAGAGACTGTGGAGTGTGTACTTTTAAAAACTACAGTCAAACCGGCTGAATAATAGCACTGGACTTTTTCATGTTGCTTCCCCTTGGTGGGATTTGAGAATTTGAAAATCGCTCAAATCTGTTACAGCAGGATTTTTTTTTCAGAAGTGAGAAAGGTGCATTCCTGTTTTCACGTGCCAGTGAAAGGGTTTTACTCATTAACAGCATGTTGAGATCTCATAAATGCAATAAAAATTACAACCTAAGAGACTATCTAATATTATTTTTGTGGCGGTTAATCTCTTTTCCTTTTTTTATTTTGCATGAAACTACTGTAATAATTTTTAAACAGTCTGCCTATTTTTGATTTCAAGCTGGTCTCCCAGCTTGTAATAAGCAGCTCAAGATGAGTGGAAAGGAAAATCTATTTAAGATTTAATCTCATCAACAAAGCTAATTAAGGTTTCCATAATTAAAGTTCACTTAGTATTCGGTTCTTTATCTTCAGGTGGGTGGACGTACAATGCTCCCGATCCGCTGGATGCCCCCTGAGAGCATCATGTACAGGAAGTTCACGACAGAGAGCGACATCTGGAGCTTTGGTGTGGTCCTCTGGGAGATCTTCACCTATGGGAAACAGCCATGGTATCAGCTGTCCAATAGCGAGGTGGGTTGCAGTGGAAAAAAACATTATAAAATTGCGTTACAAAATTTCGGTAGCCCTTTCTATTACAGCTTGGTAATAATGTGGTAATAGCATGGTAACAACGCACATACAAGCATGTAATAATGTGGTAATAGCAGGGTAACGAGGCAGAAACAAGAATGTAATAATGCAGTAAAAGTTATTACCACTCAATTACAAAGTAAGACCAGTTGATATTAAAGTAATATCGTGGTAGCAACAGTGGTTACAGTAATATTCCACTAACACTTATGTAACAAGATAATAAGGGCCCAAAACTGTGGCTATTAACTGATTATTACTTTGTAATTGAGTCGTAATAACTTAGAAATTACCAAATTATTATTAATTATATCATTCTTGTTTCTGCCTTTTTACCCTACTATTACCACTTTATTACTAAGCTTTAATAGAAAGTGCTATTGTTCCAGTTAGCTTTGCTTTCACACCGCAGTGCAGTGAAGAACTTAAAGTAACGTACCTTCATCCCGCTGTCTCTACCTACATGGGTTGTGCGCTCTCTGTACTTCACACTGACTGTTCTGATGATGGGCATGTGCCTGATGGCACCAGTTAGCCTCCAATCAGCACATAGTTTTTAATCTAAATGAATGGAGTTTTAATTGGTCACCTGGACATAAAAATTACCTTTCAATTGAATTGAAAAAGCTTCAGAAAGTGTGGTGACTGTGTCCTAAAATACCATAACCAAAAAAGCTTAATTTCTGAAAATACTGAACAGATTCCATATTGGTTCGTGTTATGGATACAATAAACCAAATAAATATTTATTAAATTAACAAGAAGTAGTAGATGTTTGCAACTTCACTGTTAAAACTAGTCTAATGTGCAAATGCGCAGTGCAACAACATGAATATTAATTGGTTCATTTGGGGTCAAGGGTGGGACAACCTCCATCTGTGGGGTTATCATAGAGCACCATTCACAGTGTGGCCATGGGTGTAACCAGGCTTTAGAAATTAGAGAGGTCCACATTTAGTTTTTCTTGTAATGTTTAATATTTTAGGGTTAGCACCTGTGCTAGAAGGTCCTAGAGTTTATACAGCTTGTCTCTTTTACACGCCTCTGTAAAAGAGACAATGAGACAATTGTTTTATAGACAATATAAAACCATGAAATAAAAAATAAATAAATTTTCTTTTACTTGAAATTAAAATGGCACAAAGGAGAAGGCTACTGGCCCTGACACTCCTGTGTCTCTGATTCACTCCTTATACCTACAACAACCAGTTATCATTTCACTGAGTCATGCATAAAAGCCATCTCACGTCAGGATTTATAACAATATACAGTATTTACTTACTTTTAATTACTGAGGTCCAGACTTTGGTAACCTTATAGCTACCGGTAGTTACAGCCATGAATGTAGCTGGGCAGTCTCGTCCAGTTCACCGTGGTTTTTTCTGAACGTTATGTATTATATGCAGACATGCACATCATATCACTCCTCCATTCTAATTTTCCGTCGGATTTCAAATGAGCAATTTTACCAAATGTTAAAAATGTTTCCAAAAATGATATGTGAAAGTTTTGTAGGAAAGAAAAAGCACTCACTGCAGTTATTACCCCTCAAGGATTCACTGATTGCTTTATTTTTATGGATTATGATCTACGCACGACTGCTGGACATACACTAGATATCCTTTTTATGTGGTTTGTGTAAATGTATGTAGCTTTGCCCAGAAAGAGTTGCTAGGTCCAGGTTTCTGCAGAGTGCTTCCTTGCTGCATGTTCAGGCTTTAGTATTTCACTTTTTTAGCCTTGAGTTCAACACTGTGTGCTTACATTTCTTGATTTCACCTATTTATTTTGATGCAACTTAAGATGATGTCAAAACAATTAAAACAAACTGCATGAGTGGTGGTCGGCATGTTTAATTTAAATTCTGACTGTGCTGCTAATAGCATATACTAGCAAGCAACATTAAGTAGGATACAGAAAAATAGTTAACTGAAATCTTTAAAAAAAAAATGTCACTTATGCACAACTTGACAGCCTACTTTTCTTTTGTTACACTTTTTTAAACAAGCAAACGAGGTAAGCTAGTCAACGAGCTAACAACAAGGTAACAAGCTTGTCAAGCTAATTGTAGTTTGCGTCGTGGTTCGTACTTGCAGATGTAAAAAGGGCAGACAATGTTTATATAAAGTTTAATCAGAGCATAAGAAAGAACTTTTCTCACTGTTGTGTGGAGTTTAAGTAATTTGTTGAGTCTTTTGTTCTTTTAATAAATGAAGTCAGCTTGAAGTAACTTCATTCTTGAACATGCGCTAATGCAAATACTTCTGTAAATAGCAGCCTGAAATGTTTTGGTGCCTTCACATAATTTAAACTTGCAAAACAAAACATTTTCACTGCAGTCTCAGATACTTTACCCGGTGCTCTTAAACGAATCAATAAATTCATAGTAATTAAGGGCGGTCCAGTCTAGCCTTTTCAGCTCAAGCACCAAGAAGTGGGACTCCATTGTGACCACAGTGATGCTATTACAGGCTGTAGCCCTCTCTCCTTTCAAGAGAAGGGTAGATCACTTTTCCTTTGCACTCGATTCTAATCTCATTGGCTTTCATTTTTGCCCCTGGCTAATGAGCCGTAACCTCGTTAACCTAATCCGTCTCGTCCAATGAAGGACAGGTAAAATTATCATGTTGCCTAATAAGTCAGTGGTGGAAATAAATCATCCCAAAATACTGACGTGACAGGCTGTGACGGCGGCGGACAGCATGAGTCTGCGTTCTGATTGATAGGCCATTTTGGTGCAAAGTGGCTGAGCAGCGACAGGCCTCTTGTGATGACTGGATCAGGCCGAGGTTAACAATGAAGAAGAGAGTCGCAGAGCACAGTGAAAATCTCTCTCTTATCCTCGACAGTGATGTATTCACTAAGCAACAAGAGTGTGTGAACTGAATCAGTCATTGCAGCCATTAGTGTCGGAGCTGGAGGTTGTTCATATTTCGGTGGCTCTCATTTGACTCCGAGGTCGCCGCTAATTGACACATATTTGTGAATCTGTAGATAGTGAGGTTATTGTGCTGTTTATTAAAACATATTGTCCTTGGTGCAGCACATAGATATTTGGTGGTTCAGAAAGTCTCCGTGAATGAATCTGTTGCATGCTCTTTTAAGGTTTGCTTTATAAGGTTTACATTTATCTTTTTTTGTTTGAATGTTTTTGCTATTACTGACTTTTATAAACATCAGTCTATCAGCTGTTGTATTTTTCCGGCAGTGTATACAGTTATTAAAAATAGTTTTACCAACTGCAGCATGCAGGTACACATCCATGCTGTAATACTGAATAATAGTCTTTTTCTTTATGGTCCTTTCACTATATTCAAATGTAAGTTTCTACTTTGTGGTATTTTTACTTTATTTATTTTCCAGTTATTATCACTGACTACCAAAGCATCTCACCCCCGACTCTATATATTACAAAGCATTCAATGCTCATATTTAAATATTTAAATCTGATGATAGCAACGTGTTTAAAAAAAATAAAATGCAAGGATACATCTCACAGAGAAGAATCTTTCCTTTTCTCTATCAGTTGGAGTTTCAGTGCTGTGTAAATGACGTGTGGAAAAATAGTTTCACAGCCTAACAATGACATGCCTCTGTCTTTTGTTATTATTAAAGCTTCAGAGAATCCAGAGAAGTCTCTGCAAGTGACGAGGCTGAATAAATGACCTTCAGGTGGCAAATATCTGAAAACCTTTGTGGGTGAACACAGTTTTTCACATCACCCACAAATGCAAGTTTAAAACACCAAGACGGATCCTTTAAGGCTGCTTTCCTTTCAGCTCAAACCCTACAGAGAGCAAACACATTTAACTTTCAGAAATACAGAATCTGATCTCCTCAGCTCACAAAAGCTTACTATGAGGTGATGCAGTTGATACGAGTTGCACTTTCAGTTGTATCTTCAATTAAATATAAGCTTCCATTGATTTAAAGCTGCATTCTGTTTGTTTTACATCCGAACTTATTTTCACATTCTGACCGAACAAAGGTCTGAAAATAGGATTTAACTTGACTCTGGTACAATGATGATGCATCTGACAATGAACAGCCATGTTTAATATTGTTAACAGCTCCTTACAAAGATAACTTCAAACATAGAGATTCCTGACGACCCTCACTGGTCGACTTTTATTAGTACGGAGTAATTCTACAGAAGGGCCTCGCATCTTTGAAGTACTAAACTTAAAAAAACAAACAGCGTGTCTTTCCAGGAACGATGCTTTGTCATCCTGGGATGCTGGGCAATAAACCGAGCAGCATAAACATTTCATTTAGAGACTAAATGTGTGCTTGCATGCTCGAGGTTTGGAGGGAGTACCAAGGACACTTAGTGGTAGAGTTTAAAATGTTTTTAGTGCTTTTAGCACCATACAGATAATTGTTATCCTCAGCTGTATTCAGGTGAAGCCGTGACTGTCAGAGAAAGATTTTCTTGGTTTAACAAATAAAAACCAAGACCAGAGCTGCATCAGCGTTGGACAGATAAATATAAAAAGATATTACAGCTTCGGCCCTCCTCACAATGTTGACAGGTTAATTTTTTATCTGTATAAAAAAACATCTTCTCAGTACATGTCATCACCGCTTGTTTCTTTTTTAATAGAAACTAATAAACAAGAAAAAACAACTAAACTTTGCTGTAAACAACTTCTCCCTCCTGTTTTACAGCTGTAGACTTTTGCAAACATCCACCACCTGCCCACCTCACTATTCTAATAGCATGTTATTCATTAATTCTCTAACCCCACGTTTCTTCTGAATGGTATCTGTAATGTCTGATCAGGCTGCTTTTGTTAGCTTTCTTGTTTCATGTTCAATGCTGGAAGCGAGTCGATGCAGCCAGTGGATCCACGGTGCTGATTTACAAGAAAACTGCCCTCATTGAGTGAATTACTGGTGCTAAAAGATGATGATGGTGCGACGTCACTGTGTTGTTCTTCTGACAACAACAAATGGACCAATCACATTGTTGTGCTTTGTGTTGGATGGGTGAATGCAACACAGAACCTTCACATACAGAAGCTGGTTTCTTGTCCTCAGTGTGTGAAATAAATTGAACAAACTTTACATTTTAAGTTGCATTTTGGTTCATTTTTTAAAAAGGTGATCCTTTTCACAGCAGTAAGCATGTATTTAAAAAAACCTTTCAGGCTTTATAGCAGTCAAACTTCTCTCATTTGCAGACTTTGCTTCCTGCTCAACATTAATGACTGAAGAAAAAAGTTTTGCTCATTTTTGATGTGAAACTTTTAGTTCAGACTCAGATATACAGGACTGGTAGGCTCTAACTCCATTAGAAAGCCCATTAATAAGACGATGTGAACAGAAGCTCTGAGAACAGATTAAGAATGCGTCTTTTATTCTGGCCATTTAAAAAATGTATTTTTCCCTCCTGCTCCACAGGCCATTGAATGCATCACGCAGGGACGGGAACTGGAGAGGCCACGCACCTGCCCGAAGGAGGTCTACTTGCTGATGCAGGGCTGCTGGCAGAGAGAGCCCCAGCAGAGAATGGTCATGAAGGACATCCACAGCCGTCTGCTGGCCCTGGTCAAGAACCCCCCGGTTTACCTGGATATCCTGGGCTAGAGGGGCCGCGGGCCAACCAGGCTGGGGAGGTTGGATTTTTGATTTGAGATATAAAACTTTAGTCTGTTACTCATTTAAGTTCAACTGCATTCTGCTTTTCCAGCTGTGATGCTTCGTGGGCAGTAACATCTGCTTTGACCTTTTTGGCTGCAGTTTTGCCTCATTCCAGCTCGACTTTGACCCCTTAACTGGTTACTGCCCCGTCCTTCTCTGGAAACCTGTCACATGTTTACCAAAGTGTTTAATGTTTATCTGAGGTGGGATCAGTCTGATGGAGGAGCGTGCATGGATAAGAACTAAAATAACTGTGCACAGGCTCTTGCTGGGAATCTACTGCCACATGGTCTCTGGAGTCCCTTCATCAGCTGAGCTGCGACACATTTTAAATGACTTTTAGCTGACGTGCTTGTGTTGGTTTAGAAAGCAAAAACTCGTTTTACAGATCTTAGTACAGCAGATAGTCATTTGTATAGTACCGTCACTGATTTTGGATAAGTTTTGATATAGAGGGTTATTAAGAAAAAGAAAAAAAGCTTTCATTGATGTATATAAGATAGTCACAGCCAAACCTTGTTTGTTTCTCACGTGTCAGATTGAGTGTATCATATGAATATTTTTCAGAAAAAAAAAAGAACAAGATGTCAGACATTAGCAGTGAAAATGTTTCCTGGTATATCAACGACTGTGTTTACATTTAATTACTGTCAAATATGAACTTCCAAAGAGCGACTTTTCAGCCTGCGGCCGCTATTGAGACTCGCTCAGGAGCGGATTTTGGACAGATCAGCCATGTTTAACATGCTACTGTAACGACCTTCAGAATCAAAGTGCTGCAGTGAAATTTGGTAAGGGGGCAAAGCTGGTGGGGAGGTGACACCCCGAGAGGTAACAGATGGGTTAAAGCGAGACTCCAGGAGGAGAAGGACAGATGGCACTGAAAGTGAAACTGGAGGTGAACCCACCACCGTAACATTTGTCATTCCACCAAATGGGGCATTGAGAGCGTGAAAGACAGGGTGTGTGAACCACTGCGATGCCTTTAAGCATACATACTGAGTGTATATACTCTGTATTAATGTCTAAAACAAAATATATATATATATCTTCATGTATTGTTACTCCAGCACTTTGTATATTGTCTGCCCTTAAAAATAAACAAACTTGATTAAAAAAAACGAGGCTGCAGTGTTCGCAGGAACATCCCTCTGCATCAGTCAATCCATCATTATCGTATGCTTCAGACTGAACAATGATTTGGACTCCTGTCTGTACTTAAAGTTAGACATCTTAACAAGGCTATTCAAGAGCCTTCTATTATTTTGACGAACTAATCAGCAACCTGCGACGTCTCCACGGGATGCTCAGCAGACGGTTATTGAAAAGGAATAATCAAGTTTCATATTGCCTTACCGCGGGCCCTCCAGCAAACAAACACCCTCCAAAACCCAACTCTTTGTCTCTCTGCCTTGCCCCCTTCCTTCACCACCACCCTCCCTCGCTCCATCACTTCGTATGCAGAGTGCCTCCGGGGAGTGGTAATGGATTGTGAGTAATGCTATCATCCCCTTCTTTCTCTTTCTTTCTCTCGACCTCCTCTGGCGTACCGGGAGGGGGATGAAAAACACTTGGACCCGTGTCTGGCTCATTGTTTCTTGTAGTGTCTTACAAGCAGATTCTGGGGAGATAGGATTAGTACACTCTGTAGTATTTGTCCCTGTTATCCTTAAGGGCTCCATTTGTGGTTTCAGAATGAACCTTTTTAATAAGCACTCGAGGCTCCACCTTGGTTGGATGTGGAATATGACTATAATAAAAGCTGGAAATGAGGCCATTTTTAAAATGGAAGTCCTATTAGAGCTTTGCAGCAGGATACTTTCCTTTTCAATCTTCCACCTAGTCATATAATGCACGTATACAGGATATTGATTTCTTATGGTAATTATTTCTTCATGATAATGGTGGTGCCGATTCATTTTGGTGTACTGCTAATAATAAACCACTCAGCGTGCTTTACCGTCCATCCTGCAGCGAGAGATTAGAGAACAGGAAGAGAAATGATTTAGTGAATCAAACCAAAGCAGAAGAAACCTGCACAACCTGAGAAGAAGTAATGTGAGATAATCTGCAGATTAAAAATATTTACACTTACAAATGGCTACGCACAACTATTTCACATCCCCACATTTAAAAGGTCTTATTATTATTGACCCTCAATTCAAGGCTTTTAAAAGCAAACGCTTTACCTCTGTGAGGGGGTTTAAGACTCCAACAACAACACTAAAAATACATTTTGAAGTCTGCAGATTTTCTCGTCCAGCAGCTGGTTTTTCCTGCAGACAAATGTTCACTCTGAGCCTGCGGTTCATTTCTTTACAGATAAAGGCTGCTCAGCAGAGACAGCAGCAAAGAGCTCCTCAAACTAAACAGGATGTGTTTGCTGTACTGTTCTGCCCTCTGCTGGCCAGTCAGGCACACTGCTCTGATTCCAACGAACGTTGAAGTGAGAGGATCTGCAGTCATTCATCGAGAAAAGACACAAAAAGTTGTGAATAAAGACACAGTGACGAGTTGCATATATTTAACAGATTACTGGGTAATGTGGGAAGTCCTTTTGTGTACCGTTTCCACTGTTACATTAAGTGAAATCAGATTACTTAAAAAAAAAAACAAAAAAGAAAGTTTGCTTTTTGATATCACTCCATACAATAATTCCATTTATAAAAGGTTTCATTTATTACACAAATCTAGTAGAACAAAGCAGCAAATTACAAATTACACACGGCAAAGAACAAATAAGTATTTATACATTTCAAGAGTAGTTTGTGTTTTGTATCAAAAGAAAAACTTGTATAAAACATTAAAAAAGGCACCAATAACTTTGCCCCTCTTTTTTAAAATTCAATGGTTCTTCCTGCTCTTGTCTTTGCGCTTCACATCACTCAACATCCATCCATAAAGTGTTTAGAAAATGCCACAAGTGCTCACTTTTCCGGCTGTTATCGCCCTCAGGGTAACCGTGATCTGGTCTGGAGAAATCATTGATACGTTTTTCAAATAAGTGCAGATTGAAACAAAAATCGATGACGTGAGCATGACCGAGTTTTAGAACTCTGGCACGTCTGCAAACAGTAAACGGCTGCAAATGAGTAAGATGACACGAAAATTCCCCCCCAGACAAACACCAGCTCAGAAGTAAAGGCTTCCAGACAAGTCTTGTAGAGTCACATTAAGTCGGTAATGATGCAATTCCAAGAATCAAGAGGGTCAAACAGAGGAATGCTGTAAGATGACGCCTGTAGAGAAAATAAAATTGATCCACGCCTGGCAGGGGAGGAGATAAAACAAGGGAACACTGATGGCAGCGTCTGCCACGGAAAGGAAGATGTGACTTTATACTCTGCGCACTGACCTCGAACACATCTTAAAAACAAGTGCTCTAATATAAATGTGTGTGTGTGTGTGCTTTGTGATTCTACACACTCGCCGCCGACATTTCTACTTCAGCGTCCGACATGGACCTGTAACACACCTCAGTCCTATAATATCACATACATTTCCCCTCTGATCAACTTCTCCACCACGAGTGTTAAAAGATGCGTGTGTAAACGGCGATGATGAAGTAATGATGATGTAAATCTGTCCCATAAAAATGCTCAACAATGGGTTTAATACAGTACAAGCACGACGAGCATCAGTGCTACAACTGAGAGGTTTAGTAACGTAAGACCCAGCTTCAATCCTGTATTATATAACAGTATTATGCGACCTTATATGCTGATTAATGAATTGTCGGATTAATGGATCTTATCAAGTTTTTTTGTGCATTATTGGGAGTAAAAGTTTCTCTTTACACAAGTGAGAAATATCCAAAATAGCCTTTTTTTAAAAAAAAAAAAAAAAAATAACAAGAGCTGCAGCTCATTTCTTTTTCTTTTTTTTTTTTCTTTTCTCAACTTACAATTTTACAGAGTTTTGTCAAAAAGGCTAAAAATTATTTGGGAACAAAAGAAAAAAAAAAAAAAAAAAAGGGCCGCAATACAATTTATTTGCATTTGTCAGGCCCAGTTTTGGAGATATTAGCTTCTCTTAAATATGTTGGAACCAACTGGCATTCGCCGCTTTGTGCTTGAATTACACAAAAAAATATACTTTGAAAACTGAGCAGCACTGTCTCTTTCTACAAATCATAACCAAATAAATAGAGAAATTGTAGTTTTAAATTCACTTCATTTCAGTTAGATTTCAGAGATGATCTTCTGCTTTCAGTTTGGTTTTTGTTGGTTTTGTTGACTCACACATGTCGACACCAAAGACTCAAACACCTGTGACAAATTTCACTGTTAAAGACTAAAATTAGAGACTGTTTAGTTTTGTAATCACTAAATATTGCTTAAATGACGTTAAATAAATGTTCTCTTTTTTCTCGTTTTAGTCAGTAATAACGGCCGTGGCCAGTTTTAGAGGACAGTAAGAACTACTTTCTTTCAGCTACAAGCTACACCCATGATGGGAAACGTGTGTTTGTGATATTGTATAAACACAGACCTTTTCACCCCTCAGCTGAGCTCTGTTAACGAGCACCAGATGTATTAAATAGCAGAAAGAAAATAGTTCCTGTGTGAAACGTTTGCAGGACAAGGCAGAGAACTTTTCAGCAGATATCTCCAAAACTGTGAAGTTCACACAAAACCAATCTAGATGGTCCTGCAAAGTGCAGTTTAGAGTTCCAATAATGGTCAAAAACTACTTGATAATAGTATTATAAGTGTTATTGTTAGCTCACCTATCTGATACAAAAACAAAACAAAAAAAATAAACTGTCTTCCTTTCCGTTAATGCAGCTACAACAAGCAATAAATATTCTATAAATAGAAGAGTGGTAAATAGTCACAAGATACCTAAAGTATAGGAAAGGTTAATAGTTTGCAAAGTGCACCAGATACTGCAACAACACAAAGCTCCCACATTAATATCATCTCTCCTCCCTCCATTTCTCTTAATTCAACCAGTAGTTATTATAAACCACACGTGTTGGAAATTTCTCCAGACTCAAAATATTACAAACTGGTTTTATTTATGTATTTATTTTTTGCTTGTAATTTTAAGTGCTTTTCCCCGCTTTACCTGATAGTTCAGAGTGGATCTTATGAGACGTGATGGAAAGGTAAAATGGTGCCATTTGCTCAGAACATAAAATTGTTGAAGACCTTCAGGGGGCATGAGGCCACTATAGTGTTGCCATGGGAACACCAAATGGTTATAAAAATGGTACCTGTCTTTTAATCACCGCAGCACTGTAACCTGTGGCAGATTGTAGGGTTCATAATAAAGGCAGGCAATCAGAAAGAGAACCACACTGGTCTGCAAATCAATGCCAGTCAGAGTGGAATCAATAGGTGGATATATAAGAGCCGGCAAGCCAGTCTACATCACGTTATGAAGAGGTGAACATGTGTTGTCCATGCTGCTTTAACGCACAGGACAACTTCACTGACCAATGTGTCCAGTTACAGAGAATATTTCAATAATCACTGAATAACAGAAACAGAGTTTCTGACGCTGTTAATCACAAAAGAATCCCTGCAAATTGTGACATTGTTTCCAGTTTGAAGCTTGTAGCGATCCACTGCAAACAGGCACTTAGGTGTCGTGATACCACAGCTTGCTTCCTTCAACCCAGAGCCTTTTTCATATAAGTCAGCAATGAGAAGCATAAAAACAAACAATCATTGGTAGATGTGTTTTCAGCCTCACTTCCATTAACACCAGAAAAAGGCTTTGATAACCGTGTCTGGGTCCTCAGCTTCTGCGTAAACACACGAACACGTCAGACGTGCAACGCTGCCAGGACATGGAATATAAAGTGAGAAACTAAAGGTGTTAAACAAGCACTACTGTCAACTGTAGCTGCTGAGACAGACAAACAGCCGAACCTTTCCTTTGGAAAGCGAATCAGCTTTTATGAGGCGGAAAACGCCCCGCCCTCACTGCTCCTTGCACCCGCAGGTGGATGAGTGTGGCTGGTTGGGGCTGCGGCACGGTTTCCAGAGCAGCGGGGCGCTGAAAATGCCGATTATTCCGAGGTTGATGGCGAGGCTGATGGCGAGTGCCCCGATGGTCCCAAGAAAAGATGGCATCATTCCGTGGTTCAGGAGCCACGTCCTCCGTGATGTCATGTCTGCGATCACACCCTCCATCTGGAAGTGGGACCCCACCACAGCGCTGACGTGGAAGAGCTGGTGGCTGTGGCCTTTGGGAAGGAAAGATGACTTTGAATTAATGAAACAAAAACAGTCGAGTCAAGTCGCCGAACTGAATGGGCGAGTCCAACAGTAAAACTATGGCGTCGCTACTATCCAGAGCAGCTTTGAATTATTCACAGTTTAAAGTAATCCTCGTTTGCTTAGACGGGTTTTGATGAGGTTTGAACCTTTGACTAAACTATCTCGTGATTCATAGGGTTACAGTCCTGTCAACAAAGCCATCACGAAGCTGTATGATACACTGTCCTAAGCCAGGAATGATAACACTCCACACATTAGAGAAAAGAAGAAGCACGAATAAGGCTATCCTCTGAGGACCGGCAGGCAATGTGCAATTTTCAATAGTCCTTAAATAACTCTGCTGTGAACATTGTTGAAATATTTGATACTTTATTTCACTTGTCGTTGAGTCCTAAAGGAATGCACGCTCCAAGTGTTGGAGATGGTGTGGATCATCAGGAGTTTATGTTTTGGAGACGCTTAATACACAAAACACTGAATATATCATTTAAGACTTGTACACTATGAGATTGAGAATTTGTACCTAAAACACTTTCGTGCCATGAAGCTGAGGAAAGATACAAAACTCTTCTGACTGCCAGTAAAAAAAGTGTATAACCAGTAAACTCAGCACCACCCTCAGCTGATGGAGCTCTACAGGAAATATTTCTTTCAACAAAGGAATGATGGACTGGAATAACGGAGGCAGGTTGTGTATTCTCTTTTTTATATTCGAAAAGTTGGGAAAGACCCTTTTTTAATATCTAAGCACCATTTCCTGATAAACAAATCTTTAAAAATCTCCTCTTCTTTTCAAAGATTAACAAATGCAGCAGCTTTTTGTCCGCCTTCAGAGGCGTTTGAAACAATGACACTTGTGTGAAACCTCACCAGAGAAAACAAAACAATCCACCGAGCAAAGAAAAGTTTGCGCAGGTTTACACACCATCACTTCCAAAGCCTGTTTGATATCGAGCCATTATTTAGCGTCAATTGTGCAGCAACCAGCAGGGAAAACATTCAAAAACAAGCAAAGACAATAGAAGGCAAATGTAAGCGTTGCAGTCCCACACGGAGGCCAAACTAAAGAACACGGTGCTTAGAGAATAACTCTGACACTCCCAAAGGCCTTTCCCAAACTATTGTTCATAAACTTACATGTATTCCTATCTTGGAGCGAACTCAATGAAAACAGAGGCTTCTAAAACTTCAAAAGCTTTTGTACATGCACTTGAATTTGAATGCGACTCATTTGGTTATTTTTCTTCATCTTTTAACTGGCATTAAGTTTTGAAAGTGTGTTCCAAGCTGTACTGAGCGCCACAAAAGGACGTACCGAAGTAGTCGAAGCACCCCGGGGCCAGCCTCTCCGGGAGGTGGGCGGTAAACAGAAAACAAGTGAGGAAGGCGAAGAGGAGGTGGTAACAGTGATTGGACAAGGCGCCGGTTGGACTGCAGCTTCCACCGCAGCACAGAAGAATCTAAACACAGGGGAAAAAAACAGATTCTATTATTGGATTAAACACAGATTAACACTGATTGTCGAAGCATTACTGACCCAGACAGAAAAGTGACTTGCATAATGCACAAACTAATGAGGAATAGTGTAGTGATTAGGGGAATTAACTGATGGCAGACATTTGTATTAGATAAACAAAGGAAATCAGATTCTGGGATAGTGAGCCAAAGTCCTATTACATTATTAAAGAGTGGCACTTATCAGCGTTTATGTAATGACACAAACAAACAGACCAACGCAAGCTGTGGCTTTTGAAAAAGATACTTGTTCAGAGTGGAAATTAAGTTCAAATTAAGTAAGAGAAGAATGCAATTATGCAAGTGTATTACACGCCACTTTCTTCCTTTCAGATGTCGGAGCAAACTCTGTGAACTCAATTACTCAGCAGCTTGATATAGAGAAGAATCTACTGCCTCCAGATATATACAGAAACGACAAACACATCACACAGTCTGCAACTCCCACTCTGTGGTTTTCCTCCAATTTCCAGCTCCTTTGTAGTGTCAAAGAAATAAAATAAAACCTTTACGAGATGAAAAAGAGAAAAAGCTGAGAATCTTCCAATATAACCCCCCCTCTCTTTTTTCACTGGTGCCTAAAAATGAAACAGGAGGAAAGCACAGACCAGCAGAGCGAACAGGACCCGCCTTTCATATCGATCATTAATTAATAAAAGAAATCATCACCTTTGTGTATGTGCTATGGTATAATCGAGTACGAGTTGAGCTGATGAGTAAAAGAAGACTATATATATTTGTTTATTTTATAAAACATCTGAACACAGAAATGCTGTAGAAAGTCAGAAACAGTGAAAGTCTGTGAGCTGAGAGAGTGTGAGCACCATCACTTCACTTTTCGGTCTCCTTTAACATGACTTACCCTGTAAATCAGAGGGACGGTGTCAAAAATAAATGGGACGACAAATGCTATGGTCCGAAGGGCTTTACTTCTCTTTGGGAACTGCAACTCCAGGAACCTGCGGAGGCCAACAGAGGGCAGCGATCATTTCACTTTGTCATCTCCTCGCCTTTCAAAGTAGCGCGTCTCAGCCCAACCTGTCGAGAAGCTAATGTAAGCACTACAGCTATGCAAGAGTAAGTCCCTCTAATCATATTACTCCTTGGCTTTGGTGCACCCTGCGTTCACGACACTGAAAGAATACAGAAATCAAATACTGTTGCAGATTAGGATCAGGCCGTTTACATTTGACTTAAAAGACACCAAAGCGCTGAGGATGCAAAATGGGGGAGGGTCACTTGCTCAGTGTGACCCTTCTTTGTCCTGATAAAGTTCAGGAGTTTTGGACACGGTTCACTAAAATATTTGTAGTATTTAACCAATGCAAACTCCATTCAGACGCAGTATTTGTCAGTATGAGAGGAAGAAGGCAACCTAAGTAAACTAAACTATTCTCATTATAGACCAGGGGTAGGCAACTCCAGGCCTCGAGTGCCGGTGTCCTGCAGGTTTTAGATCGCACCCTGGGTTAACACACCTGAATCAAATGATTAGTTCATTACCAGGCCCATGGAGAACTTCAAGAAATGCTGAGGAGTCATTTAGCCCTTTAAATCAGCTGTGATGGATCATGGACACATCTAAAACCTCCAGGACACCGGCACTCGAGGCCTGGAGTCGCCTACCCCTGTTATAGACTCTTCTCATAAGACGAAAGGCCAAGGAGGAGTTCTCCCTTCAAGCACGTACTGTTGAGCTGGCAGGAGTACCAGCCTTAAGTGTCCTATAAACTATTCTGAATTCTAAATATTTGGCTTTTGCAGGTGGCTCCTTAGCTGGGCCGCAGGCATGGACGACTTCTATTTTGCTTTGTTACTGTACACAGGATAGAGCACTGAATTTCCTGAAATACCTCTTTCTTTAAACATACCAGTACACTACACATGAAAAAAAATGGAATTAAGGCAAACTGTTGGTGCAAGGAAGGTGTAGAGGGCAAGCCTACGCTCGAAGCCACTGTGGTGTTCACCATAGTCACAGTCCAATAACTCCAGCTGTACTTATCTTGTCCATTTAACAGCTTTATTGGATTCCATCGTTTGTATTTGTTGTTCAACAGTACTTAGTATCCAGCATCATTTTACATAAAATCACATAAAATCAGCAGTCACAAACTGTTTGCTCCTTCCGACCAACAACACCTGACGCTAATTACATGTGTCAAGGTGTCTACCTTAAATACAGTCCCATAAACACACCATGCTGTAAAAACACTAAAAGTGCACACATAAGGTAACAACACACAAAAAAAAATGGCTGCTACAGGAGGAGCAAACAATTATTTGGAAATCTATTGTTCCACAGAAGTGAGCTACATTCAGTCAAACTCTGACATCCAAGTTTTTAAACTCACAAGGTTTATTTACCTTGATTTGTGCACGACTGTAAGATGCAGGATGCTCAAAGTTGAATTTTCTAAGCAAGCCTGAGGACAGAGAGGATGTAAACATCAGCTTCTTACCTGGAATAGCAGGACAGGCTGGTACAGAACACCGTGTTTCCGATGGCAATGGGAACAAAATGCTGATGAAGCCAAGTGTTCACCCAACACTCTGGCATGACGTAGTATCCGTAGCTTATGGCACATCCTGATTTAAAACAGGAAATTAAAAATATTTATTACATCAACTGACCCGAGAGAAGCCTGAACAACTAACAGCTGATAAATAAACATATTTCATTCTGACTGCAGGACAATAATGTCAGGCAAAGAATTTCAGCTACAGAAACTGAGACAGTGAAACTTTTATTTTAAATATGTTGTTATTAATCCTCAAAATACCTGCAACATTCCCCCCCCCAAAAATTCAAGAATGGATTCAAAGCACACAAAAAAATTGAAAGCTGCAACTTTATGCTACAGTGTCTTAAAAAACAAACAAAAAAACAAAAAGAATGGGGGGGGGTCACCAAAGAAAGAAAATTAGCATTTTGCAAATAGTTTTTTATTAATTAATATTACACTGGTGACTTCTACTTCAAATACTTTAAAAAAGATCAAAGCAGAAAGAGAAGCATGTCATAGAGATCTTTGAAACTAAATGAGGCTGTTAACTAAAATCAAGGACTGTTATATGAAGCAGAAAAACAGTGCATAGTGTATGTGGGACTTGTAACCCAAATAAGTAGCTCTGATCTTTCTCTCTGGAGAAACGCCACAATCAAAGCTCTGCCTGCGACCGAGTGTGCGCTGTATTTTTTTTGTCCTGCAGTGACACCGCCTGCTGATCTTATTCCTGAGATGGACTTTTGAGCATTTTAAACTGGGTAAATCTTGGCCCTAAGAAGCTTTGTGGTAGATTACTAGTGAGCCAGCCATGGGCCAAACCCCCCCCCAAAAAAATAAAAAATAAATAAATAACAGGACTTCCAAGAGGGCCTCAGTTAATGTTTAACTGCTGGTTTGGCTGGTGGGATTCTGTATATGGTACAGAGATCATATATATATAGACAGATAATCTGAAATGCATGTGCAGTATATCAATCAATATCAAGTTGTCTTCTTGTACTAGTGCATCTTAAAAAATAGATACTTTTTTTTCATAAATTATTTTTTTAAGTTAATTTGAATATACTATATATTTATTAAAAATAAGGTGAAATATTTGATGCTTTTGAGTTTTAATTTTTATGTAAATGGATCGTTTCTCATTATCTTAGATTCATAGAAAATTTCCGAAGACCAATGAAAATGTTAAACTTCTGAAAATGATGTTCATTTATACTCTCAAAAACGCCTGATATATTTACAACTAATGCATGAAGAACACAATAATATATTTTTTTGATCTGCTCTAGTATGTGCTCACCCTCAAATATGCAGGTGGTGGGGAAAAAGTTTGCAAATGAACAGCTGCGCAACAAGCAAACCTTCCTTAAAAAACAGGAATGTTCAGTTCCCTCTTTGTGGAAGTTTCTTTTAAAAGCAGGTGCGTGCGGGAGGGAAATACTATTCATAGGAGAGCTGGTTATGAAATCAAGCAAATACTGGAGCCATGAAACCCGATCCATTTTTCAGGACGGTGGCAGAAAAGAGAGTAACATTGTTTCCGTGTGCTTTGAGTGCGAGGCATGTCTGATTTCCATATAATCTCAAAGGCTAACACAAGCAAAAATGCTTTGAATATTACTGTGGAATGGAACTTACCATGCAAACAGTTCAGAGGAGAAAGAAAGCAACGTTTCATCTCTTAGTATGGGATGCATGCACTATTATGGATAGACCTTAATAAAGGAGCAGTCATCCTTAATAAAATGCATGATGGTTGATCAGCCTGTTAAATGTGTGTATTAAAACAGAACCACCTCAAACTGTCTGACTTTACTGTGGTTTGGAGTGTTTCAAGCACCTCGGCCTTTACCCGTTAAATCGAAATTATTCTGTGTGTTATATTCTAAACTGTTTTCTTAAGGTGGAATCTACAACCACTTATTTATTTACCAGGAGATGGAGAGACTGAGGAGACGGTCTATAAACAAACCTCTTTCCTTCACGTAGTTCAAAGATGGAAAAGATAAAGAGATGAAATTCTGAGCATTACGTTGTTTCCTCCGTTGATATTTGGTTACCTAGTAACGCTATCACGCGCTAAAGAAACAAAATACACCCCCAGACATTAAACACCGCTGTGGCGTCAGGACTTTTGCATTCAACCCCCCCGTGCACAAAGATTTACTACCTACAACCAGCCTGGATAGAGCTCACCTCCAAATGCTCATCCTGCTGCTTCTTCTCTGCTCAGAAAGAAGACTTTGTCTCGGGTGGCATGACCCATGAAGCAACGTAGCTTTAGCTTACTGTAACTCAGACAACTCAAACTGAGACAGGATGACACAAAACCATGTGACACATTAATCTAAAGTGAAATCTCATGATATTTCTTGCTGCGTGTAGCTGCTCCCTAAGCTGAAAAAGAACTCATGAAGACCATAGCTCGCTATAGCAAGTATCTGGTATCAATTCTAGGTGACTTCCTTGATGAGTTATTACAGTCACAAGATTTTCAGAAAACCTGACCTCTGACCTCTGACCAAACTTCTTCTGTTCACAAAGGTGAGTGTCCACACTGACCACCCGCCTCCCACCCAAGCAGGATGATGACAATACCCCATCAACTTTTCACAGCTGAGGGGTAAAAAGGATGCGACAGCTCAGAACGTCTCCCAGAAACAAACAAACAAACAAAAAAATCGGGACAAAATAATCTTCTTATAATCCACAACTACTTCAAAGTTAACATTTTCATTCTGCTTTTTACACAGATCTGCTAAGTAGCTACTTATTTTATACAGACATTTTTTGTTGTCTTCTCTAGTGTTGTTTTTTACCTTGGCCATCTGTTTTTATCTAACAAAGGCAGACGGGGAGGTAACAGAGCTGAACTGATGTCTGTATAAGAAGCAAAGCCAATAACACAGAGTGATGACACTGTAGTGTTAGACTTCACATCCCTGATTCTGCAGTGCTGGCGTGCTTCTTAAAAATGACACACTGCGTCCCCTTGGGATTGTTCAGGGAAACAATCAAAATAGAGTGTCATAAAGAGTGGTCTCAGAGGAGTGTGAAAAGAGCTACCGACTCCTCTTTATGATTTCAAGATCGTCCTGTTTCTTGGTAATGTACAATAACATCAAAAATGCTTTTAGGACTCCACCACCGGGGGTTTCTTTACCTAAGCTGTAGAGGCTGAGAGCTCCGTAGTCAAAGAAGTAGCAGATGTGGCGGGACTCTGCGGACATGGTGCTGAAGGTGTGTGCACAACTGGACGTGAAGGGGTAAACGCAGATGAGCATCATGTACACCAGCAGCGGCCAGGTGTAGCTGTCAGTCAGGAAGTTCAGGGTAGAGCAGAGAACGCAGAAACGCCACAGAAAGTACCTACAAAAATTAATTAACAAATTAAAAATGTATATATACAAAAATGTGACCCCATACAGGTACATGTAACTGATGCTACCGTGTAATATGTTGGCATATGCTGTTTCCAGGTTGTAGATTTACTACAGAGAAGTACTCTGTGACTGTGTTTCTTAATTAGCAATGTCACTGCTTCTCTCTGACATCCTGTGAGCTTCAAAGCTCTCTGACTTTACTTGTGTATTTTGATTCAGACTTAGTGAATTTTGCAGCTGTAGCCTCCACATTTCCCCACCTGTCTGTTTTTCTCTCCAGCACTATGAGAATTTTCAAGATTACATCTTTAAATCTCTGACTTTCAGTGATCCTTAGAAACTCTGTCGTGTTTACACAGCTGGAACGCTGACAAATGTTCACTTTACCTCTTGCTTTGATCATGAATATAACTAGACTTGTTCAAGTCTGGTGTGAATGAAAGGACACCAAACACAAAACTCACCATGTTGGGAGGAAGTGGGTCCAGATGTTGATCGTCTCGTTGTTCATTTGGAAGCTGCTGAGGATACAGTCCAGTGCTGAGCTCCTTGGGTGACGGTATCCAGAGATGATGCCGTCCTCCCTGAACACCTGCGGAGCAAGCAGACAATCCAGGTGACAGGTGTGAAATTCAGCCAATCCTCGAAAAGGAAAAACTGATCATCAAACTTCATCAGTAAGCAGAGAGTTTGCAGAACCACTGTATCGTTTAGTTACACTACAGTCCTAATGATGCTGGGTTTCTGAGGCCAATATCAGTATTTAAAAAATTAAATAAATAAACATGTTCATTTTCACATTCCTCTAAATATAAAACCTTATTAGATCCTTTTGATAGTCATCATTAAAATGCTGATATTTTTATATTTTCATCGATCTGTTGTGGAAGAAATGTTAAAAAACAATGATCATTTCCACAAAAGCCAAGTTTGCACCAAAAACTACAGAAAAAAGTTAAAAAATATGTATCAGAACTTTACTAGTGGTAATTATTTTTATCTAGCCCCTTAAAGTGTCTGTATAAAGTTCCACCACTGTTTTCATTACATATTGTAGTGAAAACTTGTTTCTTTATGGTAAAACATCCATGACCGGATCCATCTGGATGTTGTAAGAGGAAAAGATGTTAAGACAAACAAAGATGACAACTATGTAAATATTTAGCAGGAGGGCTCTAATATCACTGCCAGTTCGCACAGATTACAGTACAGCACAGACTACAGTGAGTTAAAGGGAAAGTTCAGGTCGATGGTAACACGTTAGATGTTATGATTGGGTTTTTGAGATCTACTTTATTCATCACACCAGGTTCCCAGCAAGCTTTATATTAAAGGCTGTCGGTTTTTACAGGTATTACCGGACTGTACACAACTCAAAAAATAAAGTAGAACAATATAACTGGAGTATATGTTGCTGATCCCAGCAACAGTTTTTAATGTTTTTAGATGTTAAAAAAAACTCTTTAAACTCTAATAACAGAAAACCAAGGGCCTAATTTTAGTCTACACACTGAACTCATGGCTGGAAACCATGCTGCAGAACTGCTGCATGCAAACTATTTGTCACTTATGAGATAAGGTCACTACAGAAGGGAGGATGGCAGCCAAAGCAGATGCTTGAACTGCAGGGCTCTGGCTCCTGCTGACAGTCTCACAGCCACAATCAGCTACCACGATTTTTTTCTGCTGAAGTGTGAAGATTAACCCTCATATGGCAGAACCATTGTGTGCAAATACACTATGGCTCAGTTTCCGAGACATGGATTAAGCCTAATCTTAAACTAAACTTCTTTCAGTTGAGATTTCTTTACTTTATGTCTATGACTGGGCTTAATGCATGTCTGTGAAACTGGCTGTATGTCTGCAAGGCTGCAAGGTGCAGTGGGTCAGGGTTCGGAGGTAATCACATGATGAAATCCTGGTCGTGGAAGCAAATAAAAGCCTTGAAGTAAAAATACAAACACGGAGGTATAAAAATAATATTATGCAATTTATCATCAAGGTTAAGTGAGACAAAATCCTAAATGTCTGTGGATTTACCACACAGTTTAGACTCTGTGTAGCACACTGTGGTCATTTTTTAAGGGTGTGGTGAAAATATTGCAATAGGGAGCTTTCAAAAGTTTCAAGACAAAATTAAAACTAGTTACAACTAACTAAAACAAACCAATCTGATTATTTGATCAAATTAATAAATTTTCTCCCCCTCCTTTCAGAAAAAAACAACTATATTTAAAGCATATTACTCTCTGCTGTGCCTGTGCATTGATTAAATGATGCAACCTGATGAAACAATAATTATCATACTACAAGAACAGCAAAAAAATAAGAAAAAAAACAGGTTGCAAACTCATCTGTAGCGCATCATAGGCTCATTTACATGGAACAAGCTGAAAGACTACACAGCATAAAAATATCTCTCTTGGCATCGCTATTGTTTGAAGCTCGCGTCATTCGTAAGGCCGGGTCATATCCTGACAGACAAACCTGAGCGTTTCCTGGTGTTACATAAGACAGTAAGAAAAAATAAACATGCATTACATAAACAGAAGAATGGATGCTTGGCTTTATAGACACGACTATTGACAAAATCATTTCTCTGAAGACTTCTACAAATAACTGATGTCTATAGTATAATAATAATAATAATAATAATAATAATAATAATAATATTAGAGCACTGCAGCTTCTCTGCAATTAACCTTCTGAAATGCTGTATAATGCCACAAATGCTTAAACTTGAGTGGAGGGTTACTTATTTGTCTCATATGTATTTACATTCACCTCTTAGTCCTTAATAAGAGTTTAAGAATACCTTCATCTAAGGAATAGAACCAACCCACCACCTTTTCCCATCAGTTATACGGTCCTAACAGACCGGACCTGGGTACACCAGGTTACTTTCTTACCTTGGGGACTTGGTGGATGTCAAAGAGCTGAGGAAGTTTGAAGCTAAGCATGTCTGCGGGAAGCCTGATGGCACCCCTCCCTCTTTGACAAACTTCCCTGAGCCTGGCTCGCCCCCCACTGCAGAGGACGAGCCACACGGGGTAGTCAAACACCGGTATTCTTGCCGCTAGGTCTGTTCTGTTCGGGTCCCATTTCAAGCAGCGCGCCCAGCCCTGGCTCCACCCAATGCCACTACTGGCCCCAATCCCACGCCACACAGGAAACACTGCAGGGACACAAAGACATGCACACAATCAGACAACAAGACAAGACCAAAACCTTGACTTCCCCACACTGGCTCCCCATGATTATCCATACAGGTTTGGTTACTATCAGTCAACAGTGATGTTTGGTGATACACCTGTGCATTTTTAAGTGTCAGAGACTTTATTGTTAAAATATTTATACATGACTTATGAAGTGATGATCAGATTTTCTGGTTGCTTGGTGTTACTCTGATTGCATGCAAAACCTGTAATTTAAAACTAATTAAATGCACAGTATTAACTGATAAAAGACATAGCTTCATGCACTTCTTGCAGCATCATCAATGCATCATCCCACAGATGTAATATTATCTACAGCTACTCTTAGTACCATTGATGTTAAGTTAGACTCTTTTTCTCCAATTGATCTTTCTGAGTTAACTTCAATAATTACTTCCTCCAAACCATCAACGTGTCTTTTAGACCCCATTCCTACAAAACTGCTCAAAGAAGTCCTGCCATTAATTAATTCTTCGATCTTAAATATGATCAACCTATCTCTAATAATCGGCTATGTACCACAGGCCTTCAAGCTGGCTGTAGTTAAACCTTTACTCAAAAAGCATCTCTAGACCCAGCAGTCTTAGCTAATTATAGGCCAATCTCCAACCTTCCTTTCATATCAAAAATCCTTGAAAGAGTAGTTGTCAAACAGCTAACAGATCATCTGCAGAGGAATGGTTTATTTGAAGAGTTTCAGTCAGGTTTCAGAGCTCATCACAGCACAGAAACAGCTTTAGTGAAGGTTACAAATGATCTTCTTATGGCCTCCGACAGTGGACTCATCTATGTGCTTGTCCTGCTAGACCTCAGTGCAGCGTTCGATACTGTCGACCATAATATCCTATTAGAGCGATTAGAACATGCTGTAGGTATTACAGGTACTGCACTGCAGTGGTTTGTATCATATCTATCTAATAGACTCCAATTTGTGCATGTAAATGGAGAGTCCTCTTCACACACTGAGGTTAATTATGGAGTTCCACAGGGTTCAGTGCTAGGACCAATTCTGTTTACATTATACATGCTTCCCTTAGGCAGCATCATTAGAAGACATAGCATACATTTTCACTGCTATGCCGATGACACCCAGCTCTATCTGTCCATGAAGCCAGATAACACACACCAATTAGTTAAACTGCAGGAATGTCTTAAAGACATAAAGACCTGGATGGCCGCTAACTTTCTGCTTCTTAATTCAGATAAAACTGAGGTTATTGTACTCGGCCCTGAAAATCTTAGAAATATGGTATCTAACCAGATTCATACTCTGGATGGCATTACCTTGGCCTCCAGTAACGCTGTGAGGAACCTTGGAGTCATTTTTGACCAGGACATGTCCTTCAACGCACATATTAAACAAATATGTAAGACTGCTTTCTTCCATTTGCGCAACATCTCTAAAATTAGAAATATCCTGTCTCAGAGTGACGCTGAAAAACTAGTTCATGCATTTATTACTTCCAGGCTGGACTACTGTAATTCATTATTATCAGGATGTCCAAAAAACTCACTGAAAAGCCTTCAGCTAATCCAAAATGCTGCAGCAAGAGTACTGACAGGGACTAGAAGGAGAGAGCATATTTCTCCTGTTTTGGCTTCCCTTCATTGGCTTCCTGTTAAGTCCAGAATTGAATTCAAAATCCTGCTCCTCACATACAAGGTCTTAAATAATCAGGCCCCATCTTATCTTAATGACCTTGTAGTACCATATCACCCTATTAGAGCACTTCGCTCTCGCTCTGCAGGCCTACTTGTTGTTCCTAGAGTATTTAAAAGTAGAATGGGAGGCAGAGCCTTCAGTTTTCAGGCCCCTCTTCTGTGGAACCAGCTTCCAGTTTGGATTCGGGAGACAGAAACTATCTCTACTTTTAAGATTAGGCTTAAAACTTTCCTTTTGGCTAAAGCATATAGTTAGGGCTGGACCAGGTGACCCTGAATCCTCCCTTAGTTATGCTGCAATAGACGTAGGCTGCCGGGGGATTCCCATGATGCATTGAGTTTTTCCTTTCCAGTCACCTTTCTCACTCACTATGTATTAACAGACCTCTCTGCATTGAATCATATCTGTTATTAACCTCTGTCTCTCTTCCACAGCATGTCTTTTATCCTGTCTTCCTTCTCTCACCCCAACCGGTCGCAGCAGATGGCCGCCCCTCCCTGAGCCTGGTTCTGCCGGAGGTTTCTTCCTGTTAAAAGGGAGTTTTTCCTTCCCACTGTCGCCAAAGTGCTTGCTCATAGGGGGTCATATGATTGTTGGGTTTTTCTCTGTATCTATGAAGCGCCTTGAGGCGACTTTTGTTGTGATTTGGCGCTATATAAATAAAATTGAATTGAATTGAATCATCAAGATTTTTTATTTTTATTTTCAGAAAATAAATTCCAGTAAAAGGTTGAAGACAAAGTGGCTAACAGCTATTGTGAATTGTAATTTAGGGCACTGAAGGAAATGATGATGTGCTCATCATTAAATCTGACCACCTGCTTTGTTTTGGTCATCACTTTGATCCACTGAAATCCACTCACACAAATGCACCACACCGGATAACTGGTTCATCTGATGGCCCCCACCGTTAAAGTTTATATGACAGAGTCCTCGAGTGTGACATCTCTGTGGACTGGAGCAGACGCTGAGAACAATCGCGTATTGTCGTCGCTCTTGAGACCTACCCAGACATTGATTTAAAGAATGCCCGGCATTGTCACACTGCAGAGGCCTGTGACCAAATGCAAAAATGTAATAAGAACATGTTTGTGTGAGCCACGGTCTTGCTGACCACTGCCCACTGGCTCACAATGGGAGTGTGAGCATTGCAACTGGATCATGTGGCAGTGGAAGAGGGCAGCCTAGTCTGAATTAGACTGATTTTCTTTAACAATTTGTGGACAGATAGCAGCATTATTTACCTTTGGAAGTAATGGCAGCAAGATAGGAAGGCCAGGATGGTCAGCTGGAGCCTACCGATGCTCATGACTGTTAAATACCCACTGCATTATATCTAACAACATCTAACCATTTCCTTCTCCAAAAATGTATCTTTTGCCTTGTTTTTACCCGTGTCTGGTAATATGTATTGCACTAACACCTTCTGAAAGTTGAAGTAATGCACCTGAAAGAAGAACACGTTTAACTGCCAAACACAGGAGTGATAAAACCTGTGTAGCCTGGTGAGGTTTGATGCTACGGTTAAAACAGGTTAAACATGCACAGCAAAGACTATTGCGACTGAAAAAGACGTTCTGACAAACAGTAAAGCTAGCACCTTACAAGTCTATCCCACTATGCACATACTCTATAGTATTAGGCTCGAATTGAATTAGTTTAGAGCATTTCTGGCCTCAGTTACCAGGACAAAATGTCCTACCATACTCCAAATTTTTTAAGTAGTTTGGAGAACATGAAAAAGAGTTCAAGGTGTCCAAATTCCCCAGATCTCAGTCCAGTTGAGCATCATCCCCTCTGGCAGGGTGAGAGCAACAAGAAGGGGCCGCTGCTTACTGCACCCCAGCTGCAGGCCCCGGCCTATTAACAGTGACAAAGTGCGCTTTGTGGAGGCTAAAGCCTTGAGAGTACAGGGACCAAAGGATGACTGTTACACGCTGCACTGGATGGAAATGAGGCATCTCACAAACACACCCACACACACATACAACAGAGTCCCACCATTGCTCAAGTGCTCGGTGCACTAGCATGCAAGCACGCTGGCACAAATCCTGCATTCACTATGGCTGGAAAGCATAGCTGCACACAAACAACTTATAATACCACAGCTTGAGTTAATAATAAAAGCTACTGACAGCCACAAGGTTCACACCAGCCTAGAAAAAAGCTCATTTAGATTCAGATCATTGGCAGTGTGCCACCAATCATTTAGTGTGAGATGTAGGTGTGTTTTTGTTGGAAGGTGTGTGAATGCTGCGAATGTTAATTCTTTGTACTCAGCTTCAGGGACCAAAACAAGTGAAAGATATATGTTTTTATATTGAATTCTAGACGGATCAGTCAATGTTTAAATGTGAAATGAAATATGAAGAGTCCCAGCCTTCTTCTTGGGACTCTCATGTTAAAGCTTAACAAAGTTAAAAAGCATATTTACAGCTTGGTACACAAAACAGTTTTGGCCTCTGTGGATAATTTCCTCCTTCCCAACAAATGTATGGGTTGGGAATTTTTCACACTGATTATACGTTCTGCATCCATAAGTCCACTACGGTCTGATTGATGCAAATTTCATCATAGAGAGTGAGTCCAAAGGTCCGTGCTGTTGTTCGCATGGATGGCGATTTTTTTGTGAGTGTATGGACTCGTCTGCAGAGACTTTGCACTACAACACATCAGCGGCACTTATGCAGAGGGAGGCTTTAAAGAAGACTTCAGAGATATAGAACAAGAATAGAACAATAGAACTTGGCCTATGGGCTCAAAATGTGGTCATAAATATTTTGTACTTGTAAAAAAGATTTGTATGTGTAAAAAGAATTTGTGTGTGCGTAAAAAAGATTTGTGTGTGCGTAAAAAAGATTTGTGTGTGCGTAAAAAAGAATTTGTGTGTGCGTAAAAAAGAATTTGTGTGTGCGTAAAAAAGATTTGTATGTGTAAAAAGAATTTGTGTGTGCGTAAAAAAAGATTTGTGTGTGGACTTAGAAAAAAAAAACCCTGCAAGTTACAAGTACGAATTTTGACCCCATTTTTCTTCCTTTCATCTGATTGGTCAATGTCATGTCAATCACAAATGTAACAATCCAATCAGAGAACAGATGGGTTTGGCTGTCGGAGGGGCGCTTTTTTGAACTGCAGGTCCTTGAAGGGTAATACAGTTTGAAGCTGGAGGATCTCTATATAAATATCCGATAGCAGCTAGGTCCCCTAACTTTCAGCAGCTGTTGAAAGGAAAAAGTTGTGCTATATCAGTGGTTAGAAATACCATTATTACTTTAGGATTAGTTTAACACAAAGTCAGGGCTGACCCAGGACCATTGCTGTGAGTCACAGTGCGCAGCATAAAAGTCCTTTCACATCAGACGCAGGATGTGCTGCTAATGCTAACTGCTAACTAAAAGCAAAGGATCCAGAATTTGTTGTGCTGGCTGCTGGGCTCTGTGGGTTTTTGCAGCAGCTCTACCTGTACTAGATGCACCTGCTCCTTGTCTTTTCTATCTCTGACTTTATGTCCTCTACAAGAGTTTCTGTTTTTTTTGCTGGTTCTTCAAATGTTCAATAAAAACATGTATGCTAATTCATAACGAAGAAAGCTTTGTAATGAAGACTGTCATTTCCAAAACACTGCCCGCCCCCACCCCGCGGTCCGCAGCGCTGTTGAAAAGGCTGTGGAAGTCCCTATATTAAACACGTAGTCCTGTGACACAAAAATCACCAAACTCGGACGACCACAGACTGGTTTCCTTCGTGGTGATGAAGGAAAACGCTGGGTTGGCATGTAAAAGGGCATTTATTCCCTTCAAAGACCTGCAGTTCAAAAAAGCGCCCCTCCGACAGCCAAACCCATCTGTTCTCTGATTGGATTGTTACATTTGTGATTGACATGACATTGACCAATCAGATGAAAGGAAGAAAAATAGGGTCAAAATTCGTACTTGTAACTCGCAGGGTTTTTTTCTAAGTCCACACACAAATCTTTTTTTACGCACACACAAATCTTTTTTACGCACACACAAATCTTTTTTACAAGTACAAAATATTTATGACCACATTTTGAGCCCATACTTGGCCGTCACATCTCCAGGTGTCTGTGTCTTTATCCACAGCAGAGTATAAGGCTTCCAGCCTGCATTTGTGCCTTTTGGAAGCATTTCTCATGGAGTTATGTGACAGGATATCTACCGTAAATTATCCTGCTCCATGGTAGAGACCTTAAAAGAAGATTGTGCTTTAGTTTAAAGTACTCGAGTTTCACTCTCCTGTTCATCTGTTACTTGGGGCTGGGCGGTACGGTGGTGCGATGGTTAGCACCAGCTAGAAGGTCCTGGGTTTGAATCCAGACTGCGACTGTCTGTCTCTCGCCTTTGCCTGCTATGTCTGCTAAATTATTTCAAGCAATACTACAAGCTGATCGGATATTGAAAACTGACAAAAGGTCTTGTGTCTCCAAGACCTGAGCTCTTTACTATTACTAGTTTATAATAAAAGTGAACTAAACATTTGCCAGGTAAATGCTTTTAATGTGAAGTTCCAGCAGAAAGAAATATTTGAACAGAAATCCACTTTTTTCTCTGGAATGTCGCCAAAGACATCAGGTCTGCAATAATGCAAATGTACAAATACTGCAATACTTTAGTCAGTGGGACACAGGCTCAGTCACCTCCATGTTAGACACTGACTTAATGCATTTAAAAGAACATTTCTGAGATAACCATTTTAGGAAACAGAAAGCTTGAATGGGTTCCCAGTTCACCTTCAGTGCAGGCTCAAAGAAAAGCATCAAACATCAAACACAAGAGGCATCATCCACCTGTAGCCTGAAGCTCAGGACCACAGGCAAATCAGCACAACATGCTGAGCATTCAATAAACAAACAGCGCCTGAAAAAGCTGATAAGCAGTCAAATGAGGGAGTGCCACCTTTTTCTTTTTTTCTACACAGCTTTGGATTAGAGGATGTAACCAAACAAGTGGAAAAGTACTCTAGTCGTACAAGCACAAGTTAATGAATGTGCCAAAGACACTACAGCTCCATGACAGGCTCAAAACTTGAGCCTCATCTTCACCCCACCCTTCTTCCTGAGGCCCTGCTCCCTTGACAGATTAACTGAGCCATTCGGGAAGCCCTCTGCAAGGATGTGTTCAGATGGTAAAATGCACATAGAAATTTGTTTGTTGGACACACACATTGAGTCTCATTAACACAGACGGGAACAAAAAAAAAAAAAAAAAAAAAAGGTTTAAATCCTGTGAAAATATCAGTAAGAATATCTCCCAAACTGTCACCCTGTCCACTACACGCGAGGTGTTTACATGTGCTTGTCTGTGAGCGCTAAAGGCACCCACACTTTCTTTCCAGAATTGTGAATTGTGATAAACCTTGCTCAGGCATTTTCATTGGCCTGAGGTGTCAGACTGCACATTTCCCACAAAGTTATGCACGTTCACTCTGCGCTGCACGTGTGACAGTGTTTGTCAGCATCTTCAGGCTCTGCTCAAACACGTCCAGGACAGAAGACGACAACCCTACAGAACGCATACATTAAACATTTCAGAGGGCTTGCCGTCGGTTATTGCACCATCAACCATTCCCATTTATATTAACAATTACATATTTTATGAGTAATGCAGTCTGCTGTGATGATTTTCATCCTCCAAGCATCCACCCAAGAGGACAGGCCCGCATAGGCTACAACCGCCTGTTTGCGTTCAACCCATGAGAAAATTAACAATGAGCAGGGAACCAGTTTTTCAAGTTAGGAAAACTCAACTGTTCCTCAGCACATGCAAAGTCTGATTGTGTCACATTAGGTCCCAGCAGAAAAACTGGTGTACAGCAAATTTCACGCTAAGCTTATTATGCGGAAAAACTATTTTAAACATCGATTTAGTGTTTTAAGTCTTTTATCAAGCTACATGCTCACAGATCAGTGGTTCAATTTCACTAGAACACTTAATCTACCGTATACTAGAGCTGGATAAAACTAAATATTTAACCTAAAATAATTTTATAGATCTATGAGACAATATTGTCATTATGAAGTTGACTGAACTCATTGAGAATTGTGCTGTGCCAGAACGATCATGTTGTTGGGATAGCGGTAAAGCCACATTGGGTTAGGCCGACACATACAGCGTAGGAGGCGCGCCTGTGCTAATATTTGAGCTGCTGCAGCCGCAGACACCAGCATGTTAGGAGTGCGAACGAGACAAAAGACAAAATGACAGCAGAAAGTGTAAATAAAAACTGGAGTGACAGTGTCACCAAACACGATGCCCTGACTCACACAGCCCGAGGATCAAAAGTTGAGGTGTTGAAAAGAAAGGTCAGAGGAATTCAGCAGTGTGGGGATATTTTGGCTGTTTGAAGCCTGGCAAAGAAGCTGAGCAGCCCGCACTCCACACTGCATCGAAGGCATGTTTCCACAAAGGCAGGATATACTGTGGCAAGACACGATGCCAGCAAAGCAGAGTCGAAAATGTCGACTTTAAGTGGCTCATTAAAGTAACTGACCCTCATTATCAACTCCACAGACAGCACTTTCCTAGCTATACATGGAGTGGAGAGAGACAGCTGAACAGCTGTGTCACACTTCACTACCATATCTGATTGTTGGTCAAGTCACATCTGATCCATATGAGGCTGACTGCCCACTTGAATTAAGACAGCTTGAATCTGCGCAAAATAAACGATATAGTGCAAAGACGGCTATTTTATTTAGAACTGATTTTGTTTTACTGACTAGCTTATTTATTTGGAAGAGACCAAAGAATTCAGTTTAGCATTTTCTTGTGTTCTTTTGTAACACTTGAAACATTTAAGTGGTCATAAGAGCACACTGACACTTTTATGTCAGAGTGCTCTTATTTAGTGCCATATCTGTACCTATGTCATTTATTTTAAATACATCATTTTGTACAGTATATTTAACATGTTCAATTCATAAAGTTTTTGTTTCCATATCATTCTCTCACCCACTCAGATAAAAGCTATTGTCAAGCCAACTTTTCTTCTCATTGGCGGACCTTCACAATTAAAGTTAGAATACCAGGTGGGCGGGGCTTCTGTGCTTACAGCCACAGCAGTATGCCAGAGATGATCATACTGGGGAGCAGAAACCAGAATGTCAATGACACAATAGCTCATTCAGCTCACAATCCATCTCTATTCACAGGCTTTCTGCCTGCAAACTGGCAAATATGACCTTGACTGCAATTTCGTAAACACCCATTAATGATGTCTGGGTGCATGTTTCTCTAAAAATCTGGCCAATACTCTGGGAACAATTCTTCTCTATTGTGGACGGACACCTCGCCATGGCATAAACTGCCTCAAACGGACGATTTAGAGCAAACTAAAGCCTCAGCTTTGGTTTGTATAGGAGCTAAATGTTTTCAACTTTGGTTCATATAGAACCCACGATTTGAAAAGAATATTAGAAAAGCATTCACCCCAGAAAACACAATAAAATATTATTTTTGAATATGTGACATTTCTTAAAGCCTAAGCTAACTTATTCAGTTTATTTGTCAGAGGTATTCTGTTCAAAGGAAGTCTTCTCTCCACTCTGTCAGGGTTTTTGGCTTTCTATCGGATTAAAAGAAACAACCTGAAGACGTTATCTTGGACATCTTTCACCACTTTCATAGAAAAATGAATGACCACAAGCAAAACTAAGTACCCACACACTAAATGTGGATGCTTTTATAGCACCAAACACTACCAAGCTGTGTCCCATCAGTGTCAGTGATAAGTATGGATGCTGACAAGACTGTACTCTTATTTAGTGTCATTATTGATTCTGCTTACAAGTAGTCTTGTAAGATAATATAAAATATACAGAGTAAAATTTATACAGGTGGGGAGATGCTCTACTGCAATAATTCTGACATCATTCTTTGCAAAAGAAATTGTCCAAAAAACAAAAAACATAAAAGGAAGTGATAATGTCTCAGGAATGTGACTCTAAAACAAAACTGGAACTGGCTTTTGATTCCGAGCATCCAGCATATAATGATGTAATGCTGAAGAGAGAGAAAAAAATGCACTAATTCCTGGAAGCTTGACTATAGTTTGTACTGCACATTAGGTGGAAAAGTGAGCTCAAATATGTGGCTTCAGTCATGCTTGATGCCTGAAAGCTTCATGCTCACCTGCAAGACGACTGGAGAACATTAATGTCCCCATCAGCATCCAAGGCAGAGGGCGTCTGCTCTATGACTCAAGATTATGACTGAGATTTAAATGCTTTTTAGATAGAAGGTAAGCAGGCTTCTTGTTAATAATCCCAAAAATGCTTTAAGTGGAAAAAAAAAAAACAAGAAACTGAAACATAAAAACAAATGATTGTGTTTATCGGTTACATATGAACTACGCAACCCTGACTCAGTATTTGAGGTTACTTCGAAACATAATGGGATAACCCTGCAGACGGAATGTCCACTCACTTGATCATGTGATATGTTTTGTAACTTCCCTCTGGTTGAAGTCATGCTGCAATGCTTCTCCTAGGTGTTCCTACTTCATCACGCCTTTTCTGGTAACCGATTACATGCCGCATAAGGACTGCGCACTGTTATGAAACATGTTGATTTGACTTCCTGTGCCAGATCAAAACACTAAATCACTATCAGTTCTTTCATTTCTATTGCATTATTGATTCAAGTGGACCATTGAACTACCCAGTTCTGAATACTTGGCACAATCTAATAGAAGAGTCAGCCAGGGAATGCAGTATCAAATGGAAACCAGCTGACACATTAAACATGATACAAAAGAAAACAGGACCGGTTTGACTCCAAACTGAGATAAGGCAGCAACTGCCAAAAACAATGAATATGTCTAAACTAAACAACTAACCTGGGAAAAAGCCTGCAAATACCTGCTCAGGTGTCAGACTTCTCATTTTGTGCAACAAACACATCTTTTGTTGCACAAAAACTATCGTTAAATCCAAAAGACAGCAGAATTCCTCTAATATTTCTGACCAATTCATTTTTGTTAAAAACACAAAACACAGTTACTCTTCGCATAGTCGTATTTGGAGGACATACAGTGTCGAAATAAAAAAAAAAACTTAATAAAAATGCTAATAAAAGGCTCCAAGATAAAGTAAAAAAGCAACAATCAATTTGTCAAAAACACTTTTATGTTTTGATTTTCCACTGTAGGGAAGACTAGCAATGCCAAAACCAAAACTAAAAAACTTGTTTGTTTTTAAACATAGGCAACAATTATTCTAGAAAAATTATTTTCTGATCAAATTTATTTATTCATTTGCTTAATCTAGTTTTCTTTTATTAAAACACAAAAGGCCACAACTAACATTCGTGAAGCTTAAACTTAAACCTTTATGTAATTATTTTTCTATTATGTTATTTTTCTTTTTTCTTTTTTTTAAGTTGTTTTTGGCGAGAAACATAAGTTCTTTAAATCGTCGTGGGAAAAAAAAAAGTTTCGCTCTTCTGGCAAGTTCTTACAATGTGGAAAAACCCATGCTGGAAAAACACTGCAAGAGTATTCGCCTGAACACATCTCCAGGGAAACGGTTCGGGAAAACATGTTGGTCACATGCAGCTAATTCTCATAATAACTGTCTCCGTTCTTCAACAACGTGTGTTCTCTGTTTTCTCCTCTTTTCCTTCCCAATTTCCCAAACGCGACATTCCAAGAATTCCTACCCTAACACAAGCTGGATGAAAAAGAAAAACGGTCTAGATGCTGGACTTCCAGCTGCAGACAAACAACAGTCTCTGCTGTAAAGAGTCACAGCTGCAAAACTTCAACCTTTCAGCGACGGACAGCGAGACCAAAAACAGAGAATGAAATCTTAGTGTGTGTGTAACACAAATATTCTAAATGCGCAGACGTACCGCGACCCTCGGGCATGGGGAGGGATTCCTCTCCTTCAGTCCGCGTAAAAACGCTGAAGTCTTCCTGTGGGCGACAACCAGGGCTGGGTGTCTTCACTTTCCCGTACCTCGGCTTCACTGTGCAAGGTCTCCACACAGCCTCTTTTTCTCTTCTCCCACGCGAGCCAGTAGGAAGCGCCGCTTCGTGCTCACGTGGATCGCAGGAGTAACAACAACACGAGCCATGTGTGTCCACCCTGTGAGCGCGCGCTACTGCTGAATGGACAGTGACAATGGTTTGGTGTAAACCGCGCCCAAAATGGCAAATTTGGTAGTTTCCCTACTGCACATATTTGTATATATACATATAGGGAGGCATACATACTCATATTTACCCAGAGAGGTAGGAGCAAGAATTTCCATATTAAATGTATTTATATAGCTACATGCATGGGGACTGAAACGTCAAAAAATAAATACGCATAACGAAAAAAAGGTCAATAAATGTAAGCAACATTTACATAATGTGACATAAACTGATATTTCCTGTTTATTTTGTATGGAGGATCGAAACTGACAAAAAATATGCAAAAATAAGTTCTCTCCGGGTATTCCAGCTTCCTCCCACAGTCCAAAGACATGCAGTTAGTGGGGTTAGGTTATCTTGTTAGTGTAAATTGCCCACAGGTGTGAATGTGAGTGTGAATGGTTGACTGTCTCTCTGTGATGGAACAGCAACCTGTCCAGGGTGAACCCTGCCTCTGACCCCTGGCAGCTGGGACAGGCTCCAGATTCTTAGTCTTTTAATGACATTTTGTACTGCAGATGATGAGATAATCAGTCCTTACAATTTTACACAGAGGGACATCAGTCTGAAATTGTTCCACAATTTGAAGATTCTGCCCATCTTTACTACTCTGTCCTTCGAAGATGCTCTTTTTATACACGCAGTCATGTTACCGACCTACTCCCATTTAATGAGGAGAAAAATGTTCCTCAGCCTGCTTGTTTTTACTTCACTTCATTTTTCAGCCTTTAGTTGCCACCCTCCTGAAATTGTAAATACTTTGAAAATTTACAATTTAAGAAACATTTGATATGTTTTAAAAATGGAACTGTGGAAAAAAATGTGTTTATGACATTTGCAAAATATTACATCACATTTTTATTTACATTTTACACAGAACTGCAACAGTTTTGGAATTCAGGCTTGAAGTATGAAGGACTGAATATGACAAAACTAGAAATTTACAAATTCATTCTATCATTCAATTATTTATTTATATGCATGGTTGGTTTTGTATAAGGTATGGCATAGAGGTCATAAAAGTAAAAAAAAATGTAAAACTCATAATCTAGCACATTTATGGACTTTACTTTTCTGCATTCCTCCTAATGACCAGCAGAGGATGAGGCCTCTGTTTGCAAAATAAACAAACAAATAAGTAGATAAATAACTGTTGGCTTTTATTTATGAGCTCAATAAAAACGTTACTGATAATTTTATGTCCTCATTCACTTCTCTTAGTATTATTTGATACAACATGATCTACAGTAAAAAGAGACTGAATATTCTTTAGGGCATTGCTTTCAATGAAAACCAGTCAACTCAAACAGAAACTAATGGAGGCAGGACGGTAAAGAGGAAATAGTAACCGTGGGAAAGAGTAAAGTCCTGTGAATCAGTAACGTGGGTCTAGTGGTGGAAAGAAACAGTACATTTATTCAACCACTGAGGACTTATAAGTGCAGTTTTGGGGGGTTTTGTTAAGTAAGTAGTACTTTTTAAGCATTTGTTGATGTTTATGAATGTGCAGTATTTTAACATGAAAGTTAATAAGTGATTATATTTGTGGATATATACTATGAAACACAACCAGCAGCACGGTGGTGCTATACTTAGCACAGTTGGCGAAGGGCGAGGGTTTGAGTGTTTCTGTGTGGAGCTTGCATGTCCTCTGCAGGGCTTTTCTCTCAAGCTTTGTGTCCCAAATATAGTGCTTTGTGAGGGCTTATCATATTAAGTAAAACTAATATTATCTAAATTTTGGCCATTTCCATAAATGCTTAAAAAAACAACTTCCACTTCGTTAAAACTCGTGTTAGCTTATATTAAGCTCAGTATGCGCTGCGTTATGAAGCCACAGAAGTGGCTGTTGCTTCAAGCACAAACAATAATTACTGACATACCTGGTATTAACTCTCCCTCCTTTATGTTGGAGATGTTTTTGGCTCCAGGGCTGCCCAACCCTTTAGACCTAACAGCAGTGTAACACTATGACTCAGCTCTTAAGGAGATGTACAATTTGGATCAAGTGCAAGACCAGTCAGTAGGCCAGTGCTCCACCACTACGGTCCAGACTGAAACTTTAGCCTCCAAAGATAGCGTGGTAAGTATAGAACAAAACACAAGCAGAAAGGGGTCAAAGTTGAAAAGCTGGTCATCTAAAACCTGTAAGCAGATAGATTAATAAATTATTATTACAACTGTAAAATTTCTTAGGGATGTTATTAAAAAATGCAAATCATTTTAAAACTACTTCATATAAGTAACTGCGATACTGACCTAATTACTGAGTAATAATTGGTCTATAACTTTCCTTCTAAGCTCTCATTTCATGAAACACTAAAACTGAATTGATAAGAAGTTTGATGATAACAGGTAGTAAATATCAATTAGCTATGGGTGTCTTGCTGTTAACAGTAAAATATGGAATTGTAGTGAAATGTTTGCAGCCTAAATAAAGCTTGTTAAAACATACATGATCTCTCTCTGCTCAGATCCCTTGTGGCTTATTCACTACCCTTATAGATATGATTTGCAGGATTACTGTTCAGGTTAGTATTCAATGAGTTTCCACAAGAAGACTGCAGAAACGTGACAGATTTTGGCAACACTGTAGCTGCCAATTTGCTTTTTTTTCTTTTGTTAAAAAACCCCTTTATCGTGAAATTAAGCATCACATTACCTCGGTAAATGAAATAACAAAAAGCATCTGATCATGACTCACTTTTGACCAAAAGCTACTTTGGTTTGGTTTGTTTCTGCAGACCTGTAATATATTTGAGGTTTTAACCTCGCGGTCCTCACTGACTTTGAGACTTCCTCAAACACCACCATGACAAAACTTCTTTGGTTTTTTCCAACATGTCTAAACAGCCATGAGATGGACTGTTACATAATGTGGTGCACGCATTCATGCCGCTCAGAGGAGTGATCCTGAGGACTTCCACTGATCTGCTGCTTTTATCTTTCAGTAAAAAAAAGAAAATTAAAAATGACTGAAAAAAAGTTACGCCAGCAGCCCCTTGCACCCAGAATGTGGCCTTCCTTCCTTTAGAACAACATTTAAAATATACATAGACAAAATAAAGAAATAGCCCTTTTTTGAGAAGCACAGATTTAGCTACCTTCTTCAGTGCTGCTGTACTCGAGCTGTGTTTGAATTACAGCTCCTGGGTCGTTGCTGCCCATTTAAATAGTGCTGACCTGTTAACTGGACAGCACATGTTTCTCTGGCAGTGGGGGCAGTGGTGATATTTTGTAGTGCAGTGCAATTTTAGTTTTCTTTAAGAGGGTTTAGTTATTATTTTATCCTTTGTTTGCTTTGTTGATCTTCGGCAGCTTAAACTGACAGGGTTTTTGTAGTTTGTTTCAATACTCATGTCTTAGTTTATCCTCCTTGTGTGTCTTAGTAAGGTTGTGTTGCTGGATTCTTTCACTTGATGCTTGAGGTAGATTTTGGCCTCAAATTATTATCAAATAGTCTCATATTCATTTTATGTCAGTAAAATTTAAAACATTTTTCAAAATCTCCTGTACGTGAAAATGAAATGTCTACTTGGTCAGAGGGAATTATGCTGCATGTTAACAGGTGACAACCACCAGAATCCGGAGGAATCATCCTCTGGAGAGGATGCGCTCACTGACAGCATCGTCAAGCCATGATTGTCTCATGACAGAGGTAAACACAGTGATGTTAGTGATACTGGTTAAATACTGGAAGTCACTCCCTAATGCCTCAGCAAAACCAATCGCACCTCTAGCACGGTGACACTTCCTCAGGATTACAGTTACTCAAGTTGCCTGTGACTTGCTGTCACTTCTACTTTGCACATGATTATTTATGTCAGCCTTCTCATGAACCTGCAGGGAGACTCTTTTGTCTAAGCTTTGACCAGATAAGACATCCTGTTTTATTCAGCACCAGACAAAGATTCAGTTTGTGTCAACACAATCTTCACTGCCATCGTACATCCTGTTTGAGTTCATCCAAACTCAGAACTGTGTGACTTTAAACACAAAGGACATTTTAGTTTCACGCATGCCTGCCTGACAGCACCGCTTCATTTCACTGCACTATTCAAACCAGCTGTTTGAAAGATTAGGAAGCATTGAGACATTTCTTTGCCGCATCATTACTGGCTAAAAATTTTAAATTCCAAGTTGGAAACTGGGCTCAGTACTACATATGAATGACATACTTGCCAAAATATGTCACTGATATTTTAAGGCTGCTGAAAAAAACACTGCCTTTGCTGTAACGTTTTGTCAAAATATATCCAACAAATGAAAAACACCCACATCAAATCCATCTGTAAAGCACATTACCATGCATTCTTAAAATACCCTTGCATATTCACCAGAAAGAAAGAAAAAAACCTGAAGGATTGGCCCCGCCTCCTTTAACGCAACATTAGTTATAAAACTCTCCAGCACATGTGCAGTGACCCCCAGCTGCACATGTTCCTCCTCCCTGAATGAGATCATCAAGTTTGTCTGTTTGGTATTGTCTCAAGTTCAAGTTTGAACGTTTTAGGGCTCAAACATTAGCATTAAATAATTCATTAAAAATGAAAAACATATTAAGAATATTTAGTTTTACTTTGCACTGTGTCAGTAATCATTCAAATGATATCAAGCACATCACGAATGAGCTGTTAATACTTGAATTCAATGAGAAAATGACACAAGTGCTCCATTCAAGATAAGAGGATTATCAGCCAAATGCATAAAAAGTAACGGAAAAAGTGCTGATAAGCACAAAAACCGGACAGTTTACTTTCATGAATATGTTAATGATGTGTTGCATCTTCGCTTAAAGGTTTACGATCATGTATTACATGTAAAATTTGAAGTTATTTTAACTCGGGTGTAGTGATAGCTTCTTTTTTCACTGCCTGAAATTACAAATACTAAAAGTAAAAGTACCTTAAAACCACATTTGAGTGCATATGAGAAACGCGTCGCGTTACTGTGCAAACTGTTAATCAGAAGCAGCTTTACAGACTCTCCTGTTATTATTGCAAGTACATAAAAAACGCTAAGCAGGAGCACGCAGGCGCGAACGCGCGTAAACAAAGCCTGATGCAGGATGCGCAGCGCAAACACGTGTATGGCCTGAACATTGCGACACAGTACATTTGTACGGTTTCCCCCCCCCCCCGCAAATTCCTATAAGGAGTTGCGACTTACGAGGAAAACCCTCCAGTTTCACTTTACGGGAGGAAGGGGAGTGGGTGCACAGAATCATTACACAGTTCCTAGAAAGAGATGCACCGATTCGGGCGGGGGTCCCTGCTATGAGGAGAGATCGTCGCCAAGCTTATGAGAATCACAGCAGGACACAGCACTCGAGTCAACCCTCCAGCATCGTGTGTCCGCTCTTGGGTGATTCCGGTGAAAACAAGAGAAGAAACATTTTTGGGGGGAGGAAAGAAAAACTTCCATTTCCATCAAAATGCCCCATTCGGTTTCGTTCCTGTTGTATCAAACACGACCCCTCCTCTACTTCTCTCCCTTTCCCTCTGCACATTCCTGCACTAACAAAATAAAAACACTGCCGGATCCCCTAGTGTCTGAATCCCACCCCTCGGGCTGGATGTGGGGAAGAAAAGAAACCTTGTTTTTCACGATCGGGAGACAACAACAGAGGACATGAGCTCCGGAAACACCGACAGAGAGGGAAACATTTACAGTGACAGTATGAAACAATGAGGCATACTGCTGAACTATTAACAAACAGAAACAAATGCACGAGAGCGGCGATAGGCGCACATGTAGATTTCAACCACAGAGAAGTTACTTACGCATAAACTCCAAGCAGGCGAGACATTTCCCCAAAGCGAGCACAGACCCCTGCATGGACATTTCTCACACAGATTACAGATGCTTTTAACTAAGGGGGGTAAATCTAACAAGTTTCACGCATGTTTAAACCGTTCACCCTGTCCCTGCAGCCCGGTCCTTCCACTCCAAAGTCCCTGCAGCTTCACAGCTTCAGGAGCTCTCAGAAAGAGGATTGATTCGGGTCAGCTTAGTTTCCCAACCCCCTTACCCAGCAAAATAAATGGGCCAACACCGATGCCAGCCGCCTGCTGCTGGGGTGGCACTGGCTCTGCTGCCAGGGGATTGGTTATTCTGTGTGCTCGGTCAGTGGTGGGCACTGGGCCTGGGACAGAGAAGAACACAAGAGATGGAAGAAAGAAGAGAACGAATGGCACATGGAGACCTAGTTTGAGAGAGGCCTTGGATAGATTTGCAGAGTTGAGAAGGTTTGGGTTACTCAGGTTCGCTGCAGGGATTTTAGATCTGGAATTTGAGTCTTTGTGTTTTTGTTAAAGTCAGACTCCTACTCAAGTGCAAAAGCTTTAGCATCAAAATATTCTCAAAGTACCTAAAGATCTTAACTATTGATTCACTGTATAATCACACTTTTATGTTGCAGCGGAGTTTTATCTACACTGCTCAACAAATCAGGGGAACATCACAGCATAATACAAAGTCAGTTACACTTCATGGATAGCAGTGATTCCACATCACCTGCTTTGGTGCAAATCAAAGTGTCAACAACAGCTGTAGTGTGGAGGAACATGACCCCCAGATAGGCTTTTGCAGGTGGTTGCCCCTCCTGACTGATGTCTGTCTAGTTTTGCTATCTTTCAGTGGGACCTGTGCACAACTGGCACAGTGCAGCTCAACTGGGATTACTAATGAACACCAGAAACTGGCAGGGCTGCTGCCGGTCGGCCCTGCTCTCACTGATGAAAGCAGACTCACAGTGAGCACGTGCCAGATGTCTAAGCATCCAAACTCTTTCACGTGCTCTCACACTTCTGACACACCCAGGAGAGGAGACTCAAAGTACAGCAAAACTTGCATACCATGTTCAGGTTTGAACCTGCCCCAGACATCACGAGCAATGGGTGAATCTGACTGAAAAACGGAGGACACCACACCTCATAGGGTAGCCACTCTGAAGCCATACTTTAAATCATTCTGCTTTATAATTCAATTTTTTAAAAAAAGAGGGGAATAATTTATAAAAATTAACGTAATATAGTGTTAAATAAGGTTTGAAACTGGTGACAAACTGTTGACCTATCAGTGAGTGCTCATAAATTGAATAAAAAGTCATTTTCCTAGAGACAATTTGGTTTCTCTTTAAAACAAAAGTTAATCAAAGAGTGTTTTTTTTAAACCACCATCTGTAAAGGAAGTTAATTGAGGAAACAAGTGCTGGTGGATGATTGTGTAGCTTTAACAAAATATAAGTATTGTATCCTTTACAACTGCTGATATTACAATTACTTTCCAGGCATGTAAAATCCTGAGTTTCACAAACCTGTATGCTGGGTTTTTGCTTCCACGAAGCCTTTAAATTCGTGGAACTGGTATCCCAACCTAAAACCAGAGTCGTGGATTGTATTTCATGTCTCACAAGTATCTGAAAACAGCTCCACTCCCACACAATCCCAGTGCAGCCCTGTGCTGTTTTTATCTAAAAGGCTGTTTAAGAAACCTCCCTTCCCAGCTGCAGAGCTGTCTTCACAGGTTTCGTGTCACGAGTTTTCTGCTTCTCGCCTATTTGATTTATCACTCTAGTGATCTGGTGAAAACAAAAGGTGACATAGGGTCACAGAGGACTGATAAGAAGAAAGAGGTCAACATCGTTGAGAGTTTCTTTTTATTGTTCAATGCATGGCCACACACATATACTGGTTTTCTTTTGCACAGTGCAAGATGGGACAGTCACTATGGAAATGGTGATGTAGATGGGGTACATTTTAGGAGTTTACAGGGGTCCCACCTTCCTCAGGGAAAAGCCAGCTAGCTCCTTCTCTTTTCTTAGCCTCCACAACGACTAGCTACAACATGAGGCCAATCGGCTTCTAGCTACCCTCCTCACACTAACATTACACCTCGATAAATAGATTCTAGGCTCCTTTTAATTTTCAGAACTGAAGGTTTGTTTAGTTGATCCACGCATGACAGCAACCCCTTTCTTTTCCCTTAAACATTCTTGCATATATCATTCAGATTTAGCTTAGAAAAAGCAAAATAAACAACATCATTTGGGTACAAAAATAAAATCCAAATTAAAACCTTTAACAGGGCAACGCCTGTCATGTGTTTTTTTTCCTTTTCTCATACTGAGATAGCACAATACATAAGTCACTGGTCACAAAAGTACACTGCAAATTAAGAAAAACAAAACCCCAAAAAAAAGCCACATAGGAAAGAATCCGCTCCCAGAGAAGTCTTCCTCAACCCTTCCTAGAGGCTGACGAGCTACGAGATGAGGGCTGGAAGCCTCGAGCGTCAGGTGAACAGAGCACGTTTTCTCTGTCTCGAAGCTGTCGTCATACAGCCTTGACTTTACAAAAACACAGCCCCACCAGACTCGCACATTCTTGACCCTGCTTCTCAAATACAGACTGAAGGGAAAGGGGAAAAAGGGAACGGAAATCCAAACCACTGCTCTAAATATCTATATGGATTCAGCTTGAATGTGTTTGTGTGCTCGCCGCTTCTCTCAACACGTATGTACTCGTTTGCTAACATATACAGTGTATTCCTGGTTAGGGAGTGAACCAGGGGCACTTAAAATTGTGTAGCGTCATCCCGCCATTTCCTCACCCCGACCACTAGGGGTCACTCTTTATGTTTAGGATTAGGAGTGGGAGATCTGCTGTTTCTTATAGCGTCGTTTCGCCCGCCTTTCTCTTTTTTTAGTTACTTTAAAAAAAAAATTTTTTTTAACTCCACTATTCACTTTTCCAACCCTCTAAGCTTTTTAACTCCTCGATCCAGCTTTCTTTTGAGTTGTTTTTTTGCCTTTGGAGACGCAGATACACACAGAGCAAAAGAGTGGGAGAAAGAGAGAGGGAGCAAGTGTTGTGATCGATCAGCTGTTCGCAGCGCCGACAGCTGCTCCCCTTTTGACCTCTCAGCCAATCTCCTTCCACTGACGGTAGAACTCCACGATGTTCTTCAGCTCCATACCTGCTGAGCCAGCTGCCTGGATCGCCGCCTGGTGGAGACAAACAAAGCACGAAGATAAACACAAAGTATTTCTCAAATTTGTACATTTTTAAGCTCAGTAGGCAGAACTTGTCCACAGTCTGCAAGCGGTGACAAAACTTGTCACCTTCTCAGACGAAAAATAAACTTCACCTACAGACCCAGTGAGTTAAACACACTCTTGCAAGACAGAGTTTTTCCCCTAAATGTTTGCTTCAAATATGCTGAACCCGTCACTTCTCATTTTAGTATTGCCCAGACTGAGGTAACATCCTATGGGCTTCCTGGATGCAGACTTTTTAATGTATTTCTTTACGTTATCATTTTTTATGTTCTTTTTCTATTTTTTGTTCAGCTTTTTGGTTTTCCTTTGTTTCCTGCACCACCTCTGCTCCATCTGTTAGCAGTGGTAGATGAGGTGAATGTGGGATGGTGATTTTGAAGTCAAACTTTCCAGACATTTGTAGCAGATGCAACTATAGTATAAATCTTAGGTGACTTCCTTCTCCAATTACCGCATTTACAAGACTTTCAGAAAACTTGACCTCTGACCCTTGAGGTTGAGTTCACTGAGATTCAAATACATCCGAGATCTTTAGCAGATACACCTTTGGTATCAATTTGAAGCTCCTATGTCACCTCATTCTCGAGTTAACGCATTCACAAATGCCGTGTGCCTGCCCGCAGAGGTGACGACAATAGCCTTTTATGGCTGAGCGGTAAAATTACAACAAAGTCCGTCTCCTTGGAAGCAGAAATATTTGAAAATGAGGAGTGACTCGAGACTTTTGCACAGTGCTGTACCTTGGAAAATACTGATCCGTGTTTAACAGTGATGAACACAAAGCGAGTTACTGACCTTCATCGCTGCTGACCGAGAGCAAAGCTCCTCTACTTCATGGCCTGTAAGAATGGTCACCATACCGGCTGTATCTTCATCTCCGTTGCTCTGGGAGACTGTTAGCTGACGGCAACTATCCACCATCTTGTACAGATGCCTAGAAACAAGGAAACTGGGTCAGTCAAGCTGGAAGTCATATTCACGGGAACGAATAAGGCGTCAGCAGAAGGGAAGTAGAGCTTACCAGGCTTCGATGTCCTGCCGCTTCAGCTTATCTCTCTCAAAACTTCGACCCGACTCCTTCTGGCAGCGGATGTATCTACAGAAAAAGAAAGAAATAAGATTTAAAGAGAGTTTTTATTGAGATAAATGTTTCATCTCACAACTTAACCCACCTGTTGCCTTTACGAAATTCAGACTCCAGGAAGCGGATTCCATCCCTCGCACCAGCATTTTCCTTCTTTAACCTGTCAAGTCCATCAATCACTAAAAGAAAAGGGGAGTCCAGATTAAACACCTGGGCAAACAGCAACTCCAGCGCTCAGGTCTGGAGCTTGATTCTGACTCGTACACTTTGAGCAGAGGGCGAATCATAAATGAAGCTAGAACTGAGCTCATTTAATTGTTGTTGTATTTTGCCTCTCTGCGAGTCAGTGAACAGTGACGGGGAGTGCACGGGGGTGGTGCCAGGGGAATAATGTGCCGGCCAGAGATGATTTACTCCACGTGGAATGCAGGTATACACCCAAACCAATCAGTGACTAGGTCACCCCAAACTGGCACATGTGACCGACTGCTGCCGTCTAGTGTCATTAGTCAGGAAGCAGCTCGGTACACACTAAATAAACCAGAGCTGTCATAACCACTAGTGAGGATTTTTTTTTTTAGGGCAACAAATAATTATAAAATAATCAATTTCCTGTTAATAATCAGTTAATTTTTTTAGGCTAGAAGAAGTTCTAAAATAGTGAAGATTGCGTGTAATGTTCAAGCACCTCAAAAATAACAAGACAAACCAGCAAATACTGATTTTATAAGTTGTTTAAAATCTTAAATTGATTTTCACGATGACTGATAATAGATTTATCAGTTTGTTTCAGCACCACTCATTCCTTTCACAATCTGTGTTATGTTACATGTTACAGCCTGGCTCTAAATTTATGTATTTATCACCTCAAAATTCTACATACAACATCCCATAATGACAAAGTGAAAAAGGTTTGCTTCAAGTTGTTGCACACAGTGGCCTTTCTGTACAAATTCTGTATGGGGAAATAAAAACTAGCCTCCATCTGTGACAAACTCGCCCACAAAAGGGGAAAAAAAAGCAACAAGACTGTGTTGAAAATATGTTTAACCTCAATTAGTAAAGAAAGAAAAAAGAAAGAAGAAGAAAGAAAGAAAGAAAAAAGTGAGGCTTCATTTCATAAAACTTAAATACATGTTCGCTTATAGAAAAACATGAACACACATCGACTTCTAAGTAAGGTAACACAGACTCTTTGTCTTCACCAACATGTGGATCAGTCGTGTTTATGAGCACAGTCACTATCACAGGCCCGTTTCTGAGCCACGAAAAACCCTCCTCTTAACAACTTTTGGACTTGATTAACTTTATTAATAACATATTTAAACTTGCATGTTTGTGCCAATCAGGATTTTCTGCAGGTGTCACCAATATATAGTTTTAAATATGTATTTTATAACTACAATAATTACATTAATACCAAAATATAAAAGGGATCAGTTCTTTCCTGTATTCCCAGCCGTATGCAGGAATAATTTCCAATAATAACAATAACAAGAATAACTGAAATGAAAACAATTTAAAGCCATTAAAGAAACAGAAAATGGACGACTAGACTACTTTTAGTTAATTAGTTTTTGTTAAAATCTACGTTTTCCTGTTATCACATTTGAGATACTGACAAAGTCTGGGAAATTAACACTGAAAATACCTACAGCAGGTGAGGGAAAATATTTAAGACTTTGTTTATCGGTACAGAAAAAAGGTTTCAACTCTTTCACCCGTAAACACGACATCTGACAACCTTTTTGCTTTGGAAGCCTGAAAACTGGCAGAAACTGTTTAGTTCAGAAAAGAGAAACCAGGATTACCCCTACGAGGGATCTGAGAAGGAAAGCGTTAAGACAACCTGGTATTTTTCCTGCATAATCTTGGCCTCAGGTCCAATTCTAGCGGTGAGTAACATTGTGCAAATTTATGGAGAGGCTTTTAAGACTTATTTTTTTATAAAGGATTAGGTTCAGACTGATATTTTGCTCTGTCATCCTATGAAGCACAATCACAGAACAAGAGAAAGATCCCTGTAAATCCATTAATCCCCACCACCTATGTGGGGAAATGGTACAAACAGCGGCTGTGTACCGCTGTTCCAGACAAAAGATGCCACAGTGCACTGACCTGTTCGTGGGATGATGATGATAAAGCAGCCGCTACCAGCCAGCTGCCGGATGAGGTTCAGATGCTGGCACAGAGCAGCTGTGTCTGGCACCAGGTAGGGAGACATGGATGACTGGGCTTTAGGCTGCTGAAGGCTGCCCTCTAGCTGTGACACCTCCAACTGCAAGGAGAGGACAGAAGAAAGGAATCAACTCGTTATGATCTGTAATTAAATTAAGAAGCCTGTAGATTTTATTTTAACATGTATTGTAGTCAGTGATGGATGCTTGTAGTCTAATAAACAATGTCACTCCTTGCAAACTTTCTCTTCTCAAGATTTCTCCAATAAATTTTATGAACATTTTGTCACAACTGATAAAAGATAATTACATTCTGATGACACTGGTGCACATGGCATTCGATATACTACATAATGTATTTACTATTGCTGCATGTCTCCCCCCGCCCCCTGTTGGTTACCTGTATATCACTAAGCTCTGTGGTCTGGCCTTACAAACTGGAAGCTACCAAACGAGAGAGGAGGTTGTCTCTCATGGTCTCTCCTGCCTTCAGTTTGTTTTTGTATGATTTAGAGTCATTTCTGATGGACTTGGTGGTCATATTTTCACAACTTTATTTCTATTAGATTTAGATCTAATGTTTGTTTACGTCAGAGACAGGAAATCTGCAGCGGAGTGGTCGGAGTTGCTTCCTTTCTTCTTGTTAACTTTGGCCGGCCAATCATGCTCATGTTTTATGTTAATGGTGGATTATTGTTAATTACAGCTGTTTTTTTCTTGGTTATCAACACTCTGGTTGATTATGTTGGCCCTCTTTTGCAGTAAACCTTTCAGAACACTTTGTGTGTGTTTTTTTCATCACTAAAGAGGGAGGCTGTTCTCATATCCAGCACTTCTTAGAGACGCACACGTTCTCTTTGAGCAGGTCCTATGATGCATAAGCAGCAGCAATACTCTCACTTGCAGACAGTTGTTTTTTAACCTAAAATGAAACTTAATAATTAAACCAATCATTAACCAATTAGTAAACATCACCATTTCATGATTTGTTAATTGTAAAGAAACTATAATTAACTATATTTATAATACCATAATTAGTCATCAATTTACCGTGTATTAGGGATTGTTATAAAGCGATAACAACACAAAGAGTCAGGGGACAGTAACTAAAATAAAAACCTGTAGTCGAAGCTGGGCCATGTCCCTCATTAATCGATTTCGACGAGCCTCCTCTTCAGCCTGGACAAACAAAAACAAACAAACAAACAAAGAAAACGGGGTCAATATGAAAAAAAACAAACAAACAAACAAAAACATGTCGGGTTCCAGGTCATTATATATTTATTTTATAGGTCATAATAGAAAAACACTTACACAACACCACAGGTTTTTTAAAATTTTAAACTGTGTAATGTCTAAAATGTCAATCACCATGCGAAACTGGGCCTTGGCCTGCTGCACCAGATTATCCTGTTTGGACTGACTAACGCTGGTGAAGATGCCCGCCTCTGGGTTAAAGTGCAGCACGTTGCCTTGGAGACTTGTCAGGAAGTGACCAAAGCTGCGAATACAACACACTCGTACCACACACTGAAAGAAACACAAAGACAAAAAAAACAAAACAAAACTTTAATGACGCAAAGATTTGGAACTGATTACACATTTAGACTTCACAGGAGTTTTACTCAAATATTTCCATCTCTGTACTTAACTATATCTGAAGATATGTTGCAGTAGTGGTTTGAGGAAGTATTTGGTTGTCATTTTTGAACACCAGCTCACTGCATATTTCTCGAATGGTCAGTCATATACCAGTTATTACTGTCTTTAACACCACAGATGGTGAAGTACATCTTGATTTGTCAGCAAAGGCAGAAACAGAGACAGCAGAATGTTTTTATCTTGGCCAGGTCTAAAGTCAGTAAGATCAGTTTATCTGTAGGTTGAGTTCTAAGTCGATTAAATAACTTACTTTGGTTCATAACACACACACACACACACACACGCACACACACGCACACACACGCGCACACACAGAACCCCACCCGTCCCCGATTCAAATCAACAGTCCAAAGTCTGGAAGTATTTAGGTCACTATTACATGACACTATTTTTCTGCTAATCGACTATTAAGTAATGCTTTCAGCTCTAATTTCAATTACTGAGCTAATTTCATTAAATGTGTCAATCTTCTAAAATTAAACTCTTATTGCATTTTAAGTGATTCTTTAATAAAACCGAATCATGTTTTTGTCTGTATTTATTGTTTTTGTTTGTCTACATTTATTTTTGCAATCTTATGTTGCAATCTTTGTAGACTGTACAATGACCACCCCCGCTGAATCTTTGTCTGTGGTCTATGATGCATGGCTGCTCCCCTTGGTGGCGTAGTACATTGATCATGTTGATCATGATAACAGCAGGATGACATAACAACAAGCAAATAATCTGTGCTGCAACACCTCAGACTAGAATTTCTTCTTTGTTTTCTTAAATCCATTTCATATGTTGTTTTTTTCCTACAACATCTGTGGGTATTGTGTTGATTTTATGTTGTGCTCTCATTGGCTGGTTTGACAGACACAGGTCAAGGGAGCAGTTACATTGTCAGATGGTAATTCTGGATTTCTCATATCGTCTGAATTTTGTCCCTTTACAACATTTTGAACTTCTCTTTGTAGGACTGTTGTTTGGAGTCACGGCCAAAGATATCAACACCATTCTTTCACATGTGCCATCTTTTTCCCACAATAACCAAAATTTCAGTGTTTACCCAGCTTAAGACAATAAATCAGAGACAGGCAATTTCCTTTTGTGCCTTCCAGTGTTTTTTAGCCTGCACTTAATTTGATGTGCATGTATGAGTCTGAGTGCCTGTACCTCTTGTAGGGGACTGAGGGAGGGGTTGCGCCGGGAAAAGTCAAGGCGGCGGTGGGCTACACCGAGAGCAGGCAGGTGTCGCAGAGCCAGATCCTCAGGCAGCAGCAGACTCTGGACCAAATCCGGTCGCTCACACTCATTTAACAACTCTGTCACTTCAGCGTTCAGACTGAGCTCTGCAGCAAGAACACACAAATACAAATTAGTACCGTAAATGTAGACTCAGAGCACACTCAGCAGAGTGTTAAAGTCACACAGGGAGATAACTATTCAGTGCGAGAGCTGAGCGTTACACAGTATTGTCGGTAGTGAGTGAGTGTACAGTACAGTGATGAGATCAGAGCTCAGATGTAAGCACGACAAGAAAAATCACCTAATTGCATTGAAAATAATGTGTTGTTTTAATAACATGTTTCACCGTGGTGACACACTCACGACACACCATTTGTTTTACTGCTTTACATCTCCTGAGCAACCAAGTGTTATTTGGTTTGTGTTTCCAAGAAATAAATAAAGTTCAGCTTGAGAAAAAGTCATTTAAGAGATAATTAGGCTAAGAATAAAGAAATGCTCTTGAATGAGGCTCAGAGTGCGTAGTAATATCTATAAGATCTAGATTTTAATCTTTAAGGACACAGGAGAGAAAAAAAAAAGCCAGATCCGGACTGCCGTTGAGACAAGCAGAAATGTCTGTGCAGTGCAGTCAACCAGCAACTCACCAGCCTCGAGCATCTTGCTGCCATCTGGTAGCAGGTTCAGCAGCACAGACAGTCGGTTCCACAGGCTTTGAGAACTCTGCAGAGAACGCAGATGATCAGTTTGTGAAATACAATCCTGAAAAGCCAGCATTCCGTAAACAAAGCAGGAAAAATCTGTCACCTCACCTGCGCACACATGAGGATAATATCGGTATTTGTCCGTAGCCAGTCAAGAAACACCTTAACAACCTGGATTAACCCCTGATTGGTCATAATCTCCAGTTTCTCTAAGAGGGTTTTTTCACTATGTACTGACTCAGTGCTGTGTTGACTTCCTTCCGAATCAGAGTCCAAGTCTGGTGAATTAGGAAAAATGAGCCAAAAGACAAGCTTGATTAGAACACTGTGAACCCTCTGTGATCAGATGACTGAGCAGCATAATGGGAACACTGATTTTATGTTTTATATAAAACTAATGTTAAACATTACCATTTTCACTGGTTCCATTGGCAGTACCGGGGTTCATTTCACAGGGGGAATCTCCAGGAGGAGGAGGAGGAGGGGGAGGAGGAGTCTCTTGGGAGGGGGGAGCTGAGCTGTCAGTAGGGGTTGGAATACTCGGGGAAGACGAAGCATGAGGCCTTAAAAGCATGTTACTGAATGTTGGCGCCAGGCGAAAGCATCTCTTAGCCTGGAAGAGCTGAGAAGACATGGCCTGGAGGTTACTGCTAATGCTGGAGTCACTGGACATGAGAGGCCCATTGGTGGTCGGAGGGGTGTCGGTGGTATCCCTCTCTCCTGCGTCTTCCTTTGGTTGGTCCTCATCTTCATCATCCTGGTGCTCCCGGGCGTGACCCTCTGAGTTTTCAGAGTTTTCCGTGTCCTCTATGTCTTCTAGGTCTGAGCGAGACTCTTGACTGTTCATGTCTGAATCAGTTTCTACATCAAATGCTGTTCCTCCTTCCTCCTCCTCCTCAGAGCCGCTTCCCCAGCTGCCCTCCTCGCCCAAGGCATCTCTCTTGGGCTCCTTCTTCACAGATGATGAGTTGACTGGCGTTCCTGTTGTGGTCCCACCTGTTGAATCGGCACGGCCCCCTCTTTCTTCATCGTCATCTTCTTCTTCTTCACTCTCGAAGCCTTCGCTCAAGTCACTTTCATCCTCTCCGTGACCGTCTTTGCGAGCACAGCGGCGACGGCGGAGTCGAGAAAGGCGGCTGTACTTCTTCTTCTGCCTCTGCTTCTCTTCGTTCATCTTGCGTTGTTCTTCTATGCTGCTGTGCTTGTTGGCTGCAACCCTTTCAGAGCCATCTTCATCCTTATCCTCCTCATCCTCTTGCTCCAGGGAACCATTTTGCAAAGGCCTTTCACCAGAGGGATCTGTCGGTGCAGCTGTCAGCTCCTTCATGTCCAGATCATCTAGATAAGAGATAAAAACTGCATCTTAATTTCATTCAGGTTCTTTGAGGATGTTTCTCTGAAAAAAAAAATACTTTCAACTATATATTTCACTAAACATTAGTATGTTCAGTATCATTTTGAAACTTCTCCATCTGCCTTTTATGGCTGAGGGGTGTGAGGGTTTACCATTATAAATAAAAACTAAGACAATGTCTTAGGCATTAGGGCTGGACAAAAATATCTGTTAGCACCTTCTTTATTTATAGCGTGTGATTAAAATAAGATGCAAAGACACGACTTCCTTCCTTTTCTTGGAGTTCTGTTATGTGCATAGTGTCAGTAGTTTTCATCACTTTATAACTGTTTGCTTCTGTCCTACTTTGTGCTGACATATACTGTGTATGTTAACATAGGCAAATTCTCCATAATGCTGTCCTTATTTAGGTTTTTTAGTTTAGACTCTCAACATTAAAAAGGCTGAATAGTGCCAATGAGCTCCATTAAAGTTATACCCAACATTCATTGTTGGAACGGGGTGTGCGCACACGCAACAAGGAGAGTGCAAGGATGCAAACCCTGGTATGGTTTTAAAGAGTCAGGTTAAGTAACACATCATCATCATATATCGACACCATCTCCAATGCATCTTAAAAAGTCCATATTCATATAATCAACAGTTGTTCTTGATACTGTGCTGGTTTATGATGGTTTTTATAGCTAAGAAATAGCTTGCAGGCGCATTTTTATGCCTTTTCCCCAACATACAGGAAAAGAATACATTTCTCTTTCACCTGCAGCGTCAGTCTGAAGTGGAGGCACCTGACTCTCTGCTTCTTCGAGTTCAGCCTGAAGCCGGATGTTGACGTGGTTTACAAGGTGGGAGAAGAGGGCCAGAGTGAATGCTATGGATGCACTGTACTGCTTTGAACCTAAGGACAAAATACACAGAAACACTCTGGTAAATAAACACAAAAAAGGTTTACTTTTATACCTCTAAAGTTCCAAGTAATTCAGTGCTTTAATGACTAAAAACAAATTGAAAACGGTCTGTTTTGACAACAAAGGCTCAGGGTCGAAATTTCATTTTGGGAGCGAACACGTCACACGTGCTCTCATAGAGGACGTACTGAAAACTTTTTGTTCACTTGTGGTGACGTAATGAAAAATGAATGAACAAATGAATTCCTTAGAACAGCTTAAATTACACAACCACCTACCTCCTCTCTTAAGGCTGTGCACTACCATCAGACATGTGACCACCATTTTGAAGATTAGGTTGTCAGGCAGCACAGGATAGGAGCTGTCACTGTGCTGCTGCTGCTCCTCCTCTTCCTCGCTAGGGGTGTGGTGAGCACCGCCATGTGTTGGCGGTGGCAGGTAGAACATCACCAAGTTGAAGTCTTCCAGCACCGACTGGCAGAGTGAAGTCAGCTCCGTTTCCATCAGGCTACATAAACCACACAAAATAAAGACTTACTGTAGAAACATGGTAAATGCACTTCAACAATTTAAAACCTCCAAGGATAACATTGATGGTATGTGAAAATATAGTTGTGGACACTGGTTGTACTTTGTGTACATACATTTGCAATCAAAAGTAGCTTTTATGCAAATCTACAGTCTCTATGAAAACAAACACCTCAACAAGAAGATTTTATTACTGTAATATAATATTCATAGTTCCACTCTGGGTGTAACAGCCTATAGTTGCTCAAAACATATCAACAGATTACAGCATGAAATGGAAAACACACTTATATTTGACATTTAAATGATCTGTGCCGCACTTTTGTTGACCATTTTCAAGAACGGTCGGGTGGCACATCACTACAAACTATGGGGTGGTTACCTCCTTTCCTTTCATATCGGATGGTTCAGAGTATGCTCTGCTATAAAAGGCTGAAGCTCCTTTTCTTAGCACTTAGAAAATCTGAACAGCTCTGATTATGGCCACTACACAGATACTTCCAGGTCATTTCAGTAAATTCCTTCCTAAGCAAAATTAACTATCTGACCACTCATAGTGGAACAACAACAAGTGACATGAACTCAAACTTTTAAAAGGTGATTTTTAAAATGGTTTTTTGCGTTTTGTTCGACCAATCTTAAACATGCCACCTAATTACCTAAATTTACTAGAAATAAAAGCAAATTAAAATATTTTTTCCTTTATTTTAATTTTAGACCTGGCCCAGACAGACCCTGCAGTAATCCTACAACTACATTTTACAGGCAATCAACTCTTAGCCTGGAATCCAACAGATCTGTTTTCAAACTTTAGAATGTTAAATATTTAACTTGACTACCACGTCAGAGGGAAGACGCTATAAACAGATTTGTTAAATATTTACTACATATGAATGTAAAAGCATTTATCTGGCATAAACTGAAAGATAAACTGGTTAAGCATTAAAATACACAAAACCAAATGATTTATTTCCACTGTGGACTTTGATTCTAAAACAGTGTGGGTGCAGAGTTACAACACAAACACAAACCTGTTCTTGGGCTGCAGCAGGCTCTGCAGATACATGAAGCTCACCAGGAGCCGCTTAATGTCTTTCGATCTGCAAAAAAGGTCACAGCAAAAATGATGAGTATTAAACACAATAAAAGATCCATTTACTACTTCTATGTTTTGATAAAGAAAAATAAAAGCATTTTAAAACGAAAACATCAGTGGTTTTAGAAACATCTGACCTATGACCTCAGCAAAAACAGGAACATGGAAGAGAACATTCATACTTTTTTAATTTTAAATATGGTCATTAGGGCTGCACGATTTTGCATAAAATGAGAATCATTTTTTTTGCTTAGAATTGAGATCACGATTCTCGCACGATTTTCTTTTCCAGTATAAATATTTATTGCGCTTATTAACTGCACATCAACTTCGTAACAGTTGAGACTGAACATAAAAACAATAAATGTCTCACATTTTGTCGTTGCCGCAAAATGTTGTACTGCTTGAAATTCCGTCTCCACCGTTGCTCGACACTGCGTGTATAGAGCAGGTAGTGCAATAATAGAAAAATAGTTGCGGGACGGCACTGTGTAGCGTTTGTCTAGGGTGTTGATCATTCTCCTAAATCCCTCGTTTTGCACAGTGTTGATGGGAGCCATATCTTTGGTCAGGTGATAAGTAATAGCCTCCGTAATTTCTTTGTGCCTGCGGGAGTTCGACGGGTATAGGGAAGCGCTGTATAAGGTTCCCGTTATTGATGTTTGGGTGGTTGACCGGGACGGATTTTCTCCAGTCACTTTCTCGTCATCCCCGACGTGCTCTCCGTTGTTTTTTCCCTGCCAATTTTAGCAGCCGGCTTCTGTATCACGTGGTATAAGGCTCCGCCCTTGTCATTTGTTGAGCAGGAAGAGTGAGCGCTTGTTTTCATGCAGATTACGTCCCGGATCAAAATGCGGTACAATCGTCGTCTTTTTTGTTTTTCTCTCTCTCTTTTTCTTTTTTTAATCGTTGTCATTTGGAAATGAGATCGCACATAAGTATGAATTGAGATCGCGATTTTCCAACGATTAATCGTGCAGCCCTAATGGTCATATTGTCTATTTTGTAAAATGTTCATATTGTCTATTCTTATTTAATTCACTTAATGTACAGAATTCACCTGCTTGCTGCTTACATGCTACTACTGCACATTCACCTAATGTATATAATATATAATCTTCTTCTCTCTCCCTTTTGCACAAGTCGAGTAGCGTGTCAGGTTACATTTCACTGCCTGTTATACTTGTGTAACTATGCATATGACGAATAAAGAATCTTGAATACAAACTTCCAGCAATGTCATTAACAACACCTGTTCACAATATATTCAGCTCCACATTTTTTAGATTTTGACTCTTACGTGAAAACACAGAGGGATTTAATATGGTACAAGCTGCTTACTGGTCATTTATGTACATGGAATAAGAACAACATTGTTCTCTGTCCAGGTGGGAAAACAATCTTAATCTTGTTTCCCCTCCTACTACCCCCCACCCACTCCTTTTAAAACATTGTTCATTTTGTCTATATTTGTCTTTTATTCCAACTGATGCCTGTTACTTTTGTTTCTTCAACAATCTAATTTACCCAGTGGAATCATCAATCATTTAATATCATCTGGAGAGAGATGCTGCTTTATTTCACCAGTGGTTAGAGCGCATACGTGATTGAGACAGAGTGCACATAAGCTGTTAATTAAATGAAGCCCCAGTAGTCAACTGGGACTGGATTTAAATTACTCTGATGTAAACAGACTGAAGTCAACATGTTTTACTATAGATACATTGTAAGCAAGCCAGTGAAGGCCATTAATAACACAAACACACACACACACGCACGCACACACGCGCACACACACACAGAGAAAGAGGAAAAAGTAAATTTACCAAAATTGACAAATTTCAGAGGGAAAATGTTTAGTACTACCACAGTAATAACACACGTCATAGACCACAATGACCCTTAAATAGTGTGTAAAACACTGCATGAAGTGTGACTGACTAGCTTTGTTGTAACCCAGCTTTAAAAGGTAGCCCGTGAATGTGCATCACCTTTGTCGAGAGGGAGACAACTTCTTCATTTCCTGTTTCTTTACTTGATGATACATCTTGGCAGCTTTGTCAAACAGGCGCTTCAGGTTGCCGTAGGCGCCCTCAAAGGGGGCATCTGATTGAATGCTGAGCACAGATCACATCTGTTAAGACTTACAACTTTACCAGAGCAGTTAAAAACACTGCAAACGTATATAAACATGGCTCACCAGCGTAGGTAGTAGTAAGTTGCTTCAACATTGTAGAACTTGCTCCCTGCTAGTGTGCCCAGTTGGTTAAAAGGCATTCCTGTTGGCAGAAAACCAACACAAACCAAGTCAGGATTTATTTTTGAGTTAGTACCCAGAAAACCATGGTGTAATGCTACATTTGTTAAAAAAAGAAATTGTAAGTTTCTCAAATGCTATTGTAATATAACCCAAAAAAATCATTTGAAAAGAATAAGCGTATGTAGGTTTTTATGAAATATCCCAATATCTTTCAACCCTATAAAGTATGATGTGAACGATGTCTATATAGAGAGGTGGTGGGAGGACATGTTCATAGCAAGTAAGTGATATTTACAGATGTCTTATTGTTTGTCAACTACAAGAAACAATAATTAACAATTGTTCTCACAAGTATACTGACCACAAATCTTATTTTCCTGAATGAACTTAATGGTTCTTTTTGTATTAGTAGTATCAGTAAGTTTATAATTGTTGTTGTGTACATAAAGAATCCAGTTAAATCAGTTTATCTACAGGCCTTTAAACAAACAAAAACAAAGCAGGAAAATGTTCAACCGATGCACAATGCTAAGCTTGCCATTTTAACTAAAAAGGTGTTTATGCGCTCCATTTTGACAATAAACACACAAAAGTGTATTGACCTTCTGCGAAAGCGAGTAAGCACATTTCACAATTCTATACTTTTAATATAAAAAAGAAAAACAAACAACCAAACCAAAAAAAAACAACGCTAAACTGGATTTAACATCTGTGTTGTTCTGGCAAGAAAAATAAAACTTTTAAATCACCCCACATCCCTTCCATGCTGTGTAAGACCACGGGTATGGCAATACAGTACTTTTTGAAAAAACAAACAAACCAAACCCTACATTCTCGTCACTCACCTACGTGTGGCATAACTGACAATGCCTGATGGTAAAACCTCTCTGCCAGCTGCTCAGCCTCCACTCCTGCAAGCTCGTTTTGGTAGCGCGCTGAGGAGAAAATGATTTTAAACATCACAGTTAAAGTAAGAAAAAAAAATGCAAATCTATATAATTACAGCATCGTGGCTGAAAAGGTGAAGACTGAAATTGATTATTTCAGAAATGTGCACAAACACAAAGACCTGGAATGGCTTCAGACAAACATGAGAAAAAAAAAACAAAAACAGCTACAAAGTGAAACATCCTTCAATTTAATGCTACAGCATTCTCACAGTCTTACAAGGATGCTGGACTATCATAAACCAAACAGCTTGAAAACAGCGACTCTAATAGAATCATGGATCACTGGTCATCCAGTATGAATTTCTTAATTTACAATTTTTACAGGTTTTAGTCCAATATATTTAATGTGCTTTAAAGTTAATCAGTAATTTTGCAGGGAAATAGGTCATATGTTCTCACTGCAGGAGTCAAGTGTTAAGTGGTGCAGACATTTTTTTACCCATACCTGTGGTTCACATAAGTCTAAACCAACCAAACAGCCTTCAGCCAGCTATACTATATAACCGAGTCAGATTTTCCCACGCTGAATGACACCTGTTCTGTCTCACACCTCTGCAAGCCCGACAGATAGTTGAATTAATTACATATTCTATTATCTTATTATTACCTAGATCTCCAAGGTAGACCAGACAGCGATGACAGGCCATCTGTGCCCACTCCATCTCCTTGGGGGTGGCTGACACTGGTTTCTTTCGCCCTGTTGGGAACAATTACACAACACTTTTTTTTTTTTTAATCCATCCAATCCTTTTATCCAAAATGACTTTGACTTATGTAACAACACAGCAAGATTAAATTCCAACACAGCAACAGGGTAGCACAGAGTCCAAATAAAAGAGCCGGGACCAGATACTCTTGAAGCATCTCTAATGTTAACATTCAAAACTAGTTTTGTTTAAGTTGGATAAGAAGAGGTGATTTACTCGATAGCCAGGGGCTGGGTTGTGGCATCTTTGCAGTGTTTTTTCTCAAAAATAAGAAATATCATAGAGTCAAAAACAAGTACTTTTACAGAACAGACTATAAACCATCACCTTGCGGGAACATAAAACCTCTCTGGCTGTATTTCCCTGACAACAGGACTGTACAATTACAGTAAAAAAACAAAAAAAAAACCCAAAAAACTATATTAATGATTATCCATAATCATGAATATTTAATGTGATTAGTCTTTACGATTTCCGTCTTGGGCTTTTTAGTCTTCGTTTTTGACAGTAGAGTAGTCAGGAGTCATTACCTTCACTACTGATTATTTGTTCAGTGAGTCTAAACTGCATTTAAATATCAGTAGCAAATGAGGTCAGAGTTTTTAGTTTCTAGTACAGGTAATGTATTACATAGATTAACTATCAATAAAGTTTCAACTATCTTCATCAAGTTTCAAGTTTTTCACAAGGACACCAGCTATACTGTCTACAGCAGACATTTACACTTTAAAAGTGTTGTTGTTACAAATAACTCAGTTTTATTCAAGGGTGGTTTAAGGATCCTGAAACAGAAAGACAATTAATTTTATTTTAATGCCTGCATCTGAGAGTGTGAGAATGTGCTGGCTCATCTAACCTATCAGTGGATCTGTGACGTGGGTCCAGTCAATGCAATCCTGCAGCTCCAGCTGGTAATGTGACTGGATGTAGAGCAGCAGGTGTTGGTAGAAACCCACGCCGGCTATCAGGTGAGTTCTGTAGGCACACTCCAGAGCACTGCGACTGTGGATGTGCTGCAGTGAAAGAAAACCCAAATCAAAAGAGAAGCGAGGACTTTAGAGAAAGGAACAGTACACTAATGAGGATGATCTGCATCAAAATAACAGGCAACTTAAAAAAGAAAATATAACTAATGTAAAATAGACAAGATTACAACTGGCAACTGTGTCGTGTTGTTATAAAGTTGAGTTTCAAGAAGATTTTAAATGCATAAAATAAATGCTTTATAATCCAACGATGCTCATATTAAACCAGCGTTAGCCTGCAATAAAGAGTATGCAGGTTTAAAAGCTGAAATTGGCTGTGAACATGACACCAACATTTCATCACCACAAACTAATTCAAGTATTGACACTATAAATATAGCATTTCTTTTGTGTAGTCACCATGTCTGCAGTTTTATAGTGCTATGACAATGAACCAAAACAAAGTTGCAGACTGGACTGCTGAAAATGATTTGATTATTGTGAAATTATTATTCTCCTAAACGCTTTTGTGGTCACTGGCATGGATATAAAATAAATTGGAGAGTTCACCTTTTAAGTTAAAGCTGGAGTAGCCAGGTAGCAACAGAAAACAAATGTGGTCAGTTTAATATATGCAGCAAGACCGTTTTTCCACAGCTGCAGGGACATTTACCTTCTTGTTGGTCTTGATAACCTGAATGACTTCATAGTAAACCTTTCTCCACAGCAGCTCCTCGGCCTTGCGGCCATAGTCCACTGGATGCAGAAACATCAGTTTCACACAAAGTTCCCTCAGCCTGAAAACAGAAAAAAAGATGCACATGTGCAATGAGAAGACAGCTGGGTTAAAGGACCAATTATTTAAGTGTTTTCACACAAGTATCCTGCAGTGTGGATATGGACCTTAGTTGGGTGTATCAGGTTCAGACACTGGTCAGAGTAGTACTTTCGTACATTTAATCCACAGTAAGTGAGACTATTGTAAATGTGATCTCCTGAGGTGAGAGTGCAGCCTCAGTCGAGCATGCAGAAGGCAGGAAAGCTGCTCACTAGCTGTGAATTTGCCAGACCTGTTCTATTCACAAAAAACTGGACACTATGCCAAAAGTTGTAATAAAAAGCTGACAGATGACTGACCGTTTCAACTGTCACGTTTGAAATCTCACATCCATCTGTGCTGGGTAGCACCTAGAAAACTGCACGTGTGAAAACGGCTTTAATTTCACATGAAGTGTAGGGCTCATCAAGGACAGAAATGACTGCATATTGACAACCTTGTCGTGCAGCAGCTTAATAACATTTAGCTGCTTTCATTTTTGAGCATATTTAGACTTTTCTTGACAGATGAGTGCAAACAGTAGGCAGGAAAGTAGGAAGAGAGTGAGGGAGAATGAATTGCAATAACTGGTCAGACCAAACTCAAACCCAAGCCCCTGCAGTAATGACTTAATTGCATTAAGCAAGTACTTAATGCAACTTTATAAATTTGAGATCCAAGCAAGAAAATCTGCTGCTTTTCCAAAATATGTTTTTTCTTGATGACAATGAAATTTTACATACATCCAGCTGCCAGCCAGATAAAATGCATTTAAATAAAACCAACCTTTGTGAAATTTATTTGTGGAAACTGTTTTAGAGTGGGATTTACTCAACCTCAAAGTTGCATCTGCATGGTCATTGAGGAGGCTGTAGCTTGTAATTCTGTTACTCTAATAAGTGTTTCTATTATTTCATGCACCACATGTAATAAGAGGAAGCTGAATAACAGAAACGTGTGTATAATGAAGTACAGCTGGACAGCTGAACATTATAACATCTGTGACCTCAGCATTCCTATTGGACTGCATATTTCGGTTTTATCCCAAAGTCAGAAACAAGACTTGAGGTTTCTGACTGGTTGCAGGCCCATTGTATTAACACGACAGTACGTGTCCTACAGGGAAAAAACACAAACAAAATATCAGAAATGACTTGTGTGACTCATTGGGTCTGATTCAGAAGTTGTTCACAAGAATTTTGTGAAATCTCAGATCTTGTGTGCGGCAAATGACACGATTATGTTAATACTTTAGGCAAGTACATGCTGCATTTCTCTCATTTTATAAAGATGTTTGTCAGTGCTTGGTTTTTCATACACTTTAACATCATAAAAGATCAGAAAAGAACATCAACATGAGCTAATGCTACCAATGACAAATTGCTGGACAAAGTCTCATGAATAAATTACTTGTGAATTTAGGTTCTTAAATATGAACATGTTCTGATTTATGTTGTCTTCTTTGACAGTAAACTGAAAGCAATGTTTGGGTTAAGGTCAGACAAAGAATAACACTGGAAGATGTTACCTGCCACGTTAGAAAATTGTACGGAAAAAAAAAAGGAAGTCATTTTATCATTTCTAATCATTTTCTGAAACTAATTGACACAGCAGTGTTTGTTTGTTCTTTAAGTGTAAACAAACTGCTTAGTATAGCGGTAAAAATGTCCATCTATACCTTAAAAGTACAGCATTATTCAGTACCAGTCACATTCTTCCATATTTTGATTCTCGTGTCTTCAAGAGTAGGTATGGAATTCGAGAACCATTCCCAGTAGTTTAATTCCTTGGAATCGTTAATCTCATTGCCTATCAATCAGCTGATTTCAGGAACTGTGGCGCAGCCTGCAGTGTGGATATGGACCTTACTTTTAATATTATTGCACAAAGGACGAGAGTGCAACGGTAAAGTGCAAACTGCATGCACAACAGAAAACAACCGCAATATGATGCTAAGAAAACTTTGGTTCTTTGCAAGCTAAAGTTGAAAGTGATGTTAAAGCTTAGTGAATGCTGACCCCAGCACAGCAGCCAGACTAGGGCTGTGTGATATGACCAAAATCTCACATCCCGATATTAAGACATCTATCGTTCCGATAACGATATAAATCACAAAAATTTAACATTTTCTGTAAATTCTATGAATCTCGGGCAGCTCGACTTGCGTGAAGTGTTTCCAGCTGGGCGTCGTGTAGCTGGAGTCGAGTGTTTTAACCGATGAATGAAACTATACATTTTTAGACATAAGTTGTAACGGCCGCCGTTTTCTTTGTGAGTATTTATTACACAGTGTGCTGCGGCAAAAAGCCTGTTCTAACGTTTGAGTCTAAGGTTTATTTTTTAGCACCTGGCGGCTCTTTTTTGCTTCTCATCTGTAAACACTCTGCATACTCTTTCACGTGATTCAGTTTATTTTGAAAAGTCTCAACAAGCTCTTGAGCTTTATTGTGAAAGGTTTATGTGGAAAATAAACAAGCGGACACCGTCTTTGTTGCTAACGACAACGCATAAAAACAGGCGCTTGTCCGTCTGTAGTGGGGTTAATTTAAATATAAGAGAAAGAGAGAACTTTAAGAAATTAATATAGCCACTACAGTGACCATCAAAACGATGAAAAAATATTGCCGTAAACTGTTTATTTTGCGACACCACGAAACAAATGATAGCGTAAAATGAAACGATAGACGTTTTTATATCGTCATCCGATATATATCGTTATATTGCACAGCCCAAAGCCAGACCCTGAACTTCAACAGGTAACAAACCAATAAGAAGTCACAATGCAGCCTCCATTCCTATCGGTTTATGTTTCTAAAATAGAATCACTGTGGCAATAACTCTGAAGTCTCTTAATGTCAGCTTTGTGTTCTTACCTAAATACTAAGAGAAAAAAAATCATAACCATGTCCTCATTAGGACAGGGATTTGTGTTTATGTGTGGGACTGTGGTCTTAGGTTTACATTGTTAAAGAGTAACTATTAGGCAATGGGTTTCAGGTCATTTTACCGAAAAACATGAAAGTAATGTAATGAGTAGTATGCATCATTACTGTTAAGAAAAATGTATGTGCAATACATTACTTTTTTGGAGTAACAACCCTGATACTGATCACAACAAAGAGGGGGGATACCTCCAACAAGCACAAACATTTGACCCACAGCATGCAATTAATTTGCAGAATGTGCTGTCTTTGATATGCTGCTTAGAAAAGCTGGTTACTTCCAAAGTGGAGCCAATGAGAATCGACAAGAGAACTGGTAAGGAATTGAATTGATAAGTTTGCAAAATCAATTCCCATCCCTATTCAAGAGTAGCTTTGCATGATTAACAGTACACTTGTTAACTGGGCTTTGGTGAAGTCCCTCATTTCATTCACTGTTTGAAACCAGCAGTTTTTGCTCCTCTCCTTTTAAAGCCTGTGTCGCAACAGAAGGTTTGAACATGGAACAGGTACCAAATTTGACAGATAGCAAAAGCAGAATGAATAATAGTCAACTTGAATCAATTATCAAAATAGCTCCTGGTTGATTTTATAGTCCAACTAAATTACTGGTTTGTTTACTGGCTTCACTGGTAGTCCTGATGATACTCTAGGCCTGTCTAGTTATAGCTTGACAAAACTCCCAGAGCAATCAGCGCAGGATGAGATAACATTTCCCTTATCTTGCTGACTGTTTAGACACCCATCATTATTCCGCCTCCTCAGTTAACTTTCCAACTTCCTCTTATTGGTTTTGAGCTTTCTGTTCACAACATCCAGTATACAAATAACCACCATAGTCCTGCTCAAGCTGCATGACCAGTGACGCTTGCTTTTCATTTTTGTCTGGACAAGGAAAAAAAACAAAAATAAATCTAAACTAAAAAAACTAACAACTCCAGCTTAGACTTTGAGATAAAGCCACAGTCAGTTGTTTGCAGATAGTCATGCTGGAAATATTAGAAAATAAACATCTGAACTAAATTTAGAAACTAGAGAGCACCAGGAAACGTATGCTCACTGAGATGCTGCATTTACTGCATGTGTTGAGGCATGACAGAGCCTCAATACACACCTGACAGCTAGCAAGACTAGTCAGGACTGAGACTACATGCAGGCAGTGAGGTTTAAGTCAAATTACAGCCGCCTTCACACAAGCTCCCGAGACACTCGTACTTACTTGTTGCGAAGGCTGATGTTCTCCGGCTTGAAGACTTCTCTGTAGGACGATTTGCTGCCGATGATGACATCTAGCTTGTGCACAGTCTCCACCACAGCCCTGTCGGCATGTTAGGCAACACATAGCATCAGCATGATGACAACGCTGTTAGCCAAATTGCCACAAAATAAGCGTCAGGTGGAAACAGAACAAACGTCGGAATAAACATTGTAAGCAGTCGGGTTAACAGCCCGAGACCTTTCTGTTTCACTTCTCTGTAACAAAGACACGGATGACAAATGCTACCGTGCTCATTAGCCAAGACAAGTTGAAGAGAATGAAGCGCTTCCCATCAAATTTAGCTGATGCTACAAAGAAAAGGTATACGGGCGTGCTGGTTTACTCACTGTGGTGATAAGTTAGAGGATAGATGGACTTTCTCTAGTAGTAGCAAGCACTGTCTGACTATTGCTAAGCTAGCCAGCTCAATTAACATTCAATTAGCACCTCGGTTAGCTTTGGCAAAAACGGCCTCGTCAAGGTACCTGTAGAGTCGCTTGATGAGAAGGACTTTGGCCTCTGGCTCACTGTCCTGTCCGGGTCCGCTCATATTAGCGCTTAGCCAGATGTTTGATCACACGCTCCAGCGTTCAACTCCTGTTTCCTTCACCCGTTCCGACGCACGGTTGTCACGACTCCGCGGATTTCTTCCCCGGCAGCGACAACTAGCCAGCTAGTGCTAGCTATAAAGGCAGCGTTAGCGTCCCTCCTCTTCCCTCCGAGTCTCTTTCGTTTCTTTTGTCCTTTGGCAAAGCCCCCTCTACCCATCCGTTCTGAAAACCGGGTAGAAGGGGGTGCCCAGTAATTTACGCTGTTCCTGGTCAGCTAAAACGCTCCGGTATGCCGCTTGTGTTGTTCCCCGCTCCAGCCATTGCTACGAAGGCGGCCATTATTCCTATCAGGCATTGACAGCCTGAATACCGCGAGAGCACACAACATACTCACGAGATTACGGAAAGGAGTTGCCAGATAGTCTACAAACCCTCCCTTTAAGAAAATCAGGAGTTCCAAAAGAAAGAAAGAAAAAAACATATTATGCAGTTTAGGAATAAGATGCATTTACACTTCAAACAAACACTGTACAGCCAGAAAACACTGAAGATAACATCTGATTTTTACATCTGATTCATACTATTGGAGCCACGTTCCTACTACCATCTGTAAGGGATTTCCGATTGTTTTTGTAAACTGAAGAATACCTTTTATTTTTTACATATAAAAAGAGTCAGACACTTCACGTGAGAAGTCAGAAAAAACAAAAAAACAAACAAACAAAATAATTAATTATAAAAACATTAAAAAAATAGATGCTCAAGTTTTTTTGTTTGTGTAGCCACCAGTGAGGATGTTTCCTGGTAATACACAGAGAACTTTGGCACATCTAAATTTAATATATATTTTTTTCATTCACTTGTAGAGTTTAATTTCAACAAGGGCACACAAAAATATTTAGGGACTGGATACTAAAGTATAGTCTGTCTAAAGTACAAAAATGTATTAATTTGTTTTTCTGCTCTGAAAAACACAAAACCCCTTTTGAGTCTTTATATTGTTTATTAACATTGAGTCTCAACTGCCCAGCATTGCATTAACGTTTTCAACCAAATGACTTTTTTCAAATATTTCTGAAAGACCAAATACAGTAACACAGTCTCAGTGGTTTACTAGCAACAAATAGAAATACATACCTTCAGTCTTGTGTCACAGCTGCTTATCCAAATTGCATCCCAAGGATGCTCTGCTGCACTGAGATCTGGTGACTCGACGCCATCTGAGTACCGCGTTTTTAGATCTTCTGTTGTCTAATTTTGATGAGTCTGTGCAAAATGTAGCCTCAGTTCCCTGTTCTTAGCTGCCACGTGTAGTCCATCTGCTTCAAGGTTGGATGTGTTTTGCTTTCAGAGATGCTCTTCTGCATAGCTTGTTTGTAACTAGTGGTTATTTGAGTTACTGTTACCTTCTTATCAGCTGTAAGCCCTGAAAATGGCCATGCTGGAAAATCCCAGTACATCAACAATGTCTGAAATACTCACACCAGCCCATCTGACATCAAGAACCATGCCACGTTCAGTCATCTTGAACTTGTTCGAACTTGACAGGCTGTCTTGACCATGTCTGCATGTCTAAATGATTTGAGTTGCTGCTGATGTGAAAGGCTGATTAGATATTTGGGTTACTGTGATGAGCAGTGGAACAGACGTACCTAATAAAGTGGTTGCTGAATGTATAGCGTGACTTCACTGGACTAAACAGTAATTGGTCCTACGTTTTTTTTCTGATGCTTTAATTTTACGAGTATTATCCTGCTTTTCTTCATTTCATCAGTTTTGTAAAATTACAGGATTACAGGTCATGTTATATATATATATATATATGCAAAACCTCATGTTTGTTTTTGTCCCATATTGGCATTAATACCTACAATATTTACATACAATTTATGTTTTGATCCTTATACCATGTTGATCAAAAATGCTGCTTAAAAACTGGGTTTATTAATAGACTAGAATGCACCTCTGTTCTTGTAATTTCAGGTAGATGCCACTAGAGGACTATAAAGCTCATGGATTATTGCACACATCTATAAAACATTTCCATAATTTTAAGTTTTTATGTATCTGCCTACTGTGGAAATGTGACAGAGAGCCAACTGTCTCTCAAAAACACAGATTTTGAACGGTTATTGCAAGCACATGGGTTTTTTTTTGTTTGTTTGTTTGTTTGTTTTTTTTTATGACTCAAACTTTATTAAATTTTAATATACACAAAAAAAAACAAAAAAAAAAACCCCAGACCCCCCCCCCCCCCCCCCAAAAAAAAAAAAAAAAACACCCAAAAAATAGCAGAATGGACATTCCCAGTAACAAGAACAGAACAAATTGAGAATCAATGCATATTTCCATCCCCAAAAAAAAAAAAAAAAAAAAGGTGATGCCAACATTTCACATAGACCAGATTACAGCTATCCTATTTAGTCCGACCTTAACTACTTTAGCCGGATACGTCACTGACCTGTATGTAAAAAGTAATTAGCCCACTTATCATTATAATCGTCCAGTCTATTTAGCAGTCTATATGATAATCTTTCGTAAGCTGCCACTTGTCCCAAAGAGATATACCACTGAGAGAAGGTAGGAGTCGATGAGGCCTTCCACTCTTTCACCAGCAGCTTCCTCCCCAGCATAATCGCCGTTTGTACCCAATGAGCAAGAGAAGTGGATAAGTGACTCAAAGCTGAAGGGTCTCCTAATACATAAAGACTGTTCATAAATGGGACCCCTTGACCTACAACCTTCTCTACTACAGTGTGAATATGAATCCAATAATCTTGGACTTTGGAGCACCCCCAAAGCAAATGTAAAAGTGTGCCACTTCCTTGCTGGCATTTCCAGCATGCATCATCAGTCGCTAGACCCACCCTATGCAACCGTGAGGGTGTCCAGTATACTCTATTTAAAATCTTAAATTGAACCAATCTTGAACGTAATTCGCGTGACATTTTTTTCAGATTCCTGAGGATGCCATTCCATTCCTCCACTGTAAAGTTGAGATTTAAGTCCATTTCCCACGTTCTTTTGAGGGACAGTGTGTTAGGATCAGAAGCTAATAAAAGCATTTTGTAATAAGCTGATGCCTCTTGTCCACGCCCAAAGGTTTTTTTTATTTCCTCCAGAAAGTCGCAGCTTAAAGGGAACTTTGCGAATGAACCACATGTATTGGCCATCAAATGTCTTAGTTGTAGATATTTCCAAAATTCCTGTCTAGGTAAATCAAATTCTTCTGCAAGTTTTCCATATGTTTCCATTGTTTGTTTGTTTTTTTAATTTCTCAGTGTCCCCTGCAGAATAATTACAAGAGTAGTAATTACAGGTAAGTTGGGGTGGAACTCTCCGCTCTGTTTGTTCAGTTTACACATCATGAACCCTCTGCTTAAGTGCTTTTTCTTCCTTTCTGTCCAAAGTCACAAGTTGCAAACCCCTGAAGGAACTGCAGGCAATTAAGTGTAGAAGGATGAAGATAATTACAAGCTTACTAAATTCAGTCGAATCCCCAGATCCCAAATCTTACCTGCCCTCCTCACTCTGGGCACCGTGTCTGAGGAGCGTGTGAGGGCATGATCTGCTCCACCACAAGTGAAGACTCACAATCCTTAAATGATGATTAAATCACCCACACATGTGTGAACACTGTGATGCAACCAAATTCTTACTGTGAACTGATCACCAACTTCCTTTGTTTTACATGTACACTGAACACACCCTTCTATCTTTAATGTACAGTATTTTTACAAGAGGTTGTCAAGTATAATGTTTTTGATTTTATTAATTAAATAAATGAGATTAAATGTGTGACTTCTCTCTTTTACAAACTGTACATTCATTCAGAAGTTTTTATGTGGAATTAATTATGTGACACAGGCTGTGGGAAACTGCTACTATATGTTAATAATATTAATAATATGTTGGCTGTCGAATATTACAAGCTGTGTATGATCAAACATTGTTGGTGGTGGTGTAAGTGGGACTGACTCGAGATTTATTGCTAGATCGTATATAAACGATAGGTTGATGCTCAGCAGTGAATTTTGAAGGTAAGCCCTTTGTCAGTCATACACTAGTTAAAAGACACTATTACATATTTCCTCTTGAATTAAACCATAATTTATAAAATGACACAGCGTTAAATTGGCCTTGAGACTAGCATACCAGACCATAAAGTCATCAGGAAAGTGTCTGCAGACATCGTAAATCAAAAGCGAAGGGTCATTTTCTACTACAGTCATACAACAAGATATTTTGCAACCATGAGAACTGCCCCTACTGACCATTAAAAAGAGGAGATTTAAGCATAGACTGTATTTAAAGTCCAGTTCAGTTGCTTAAATTAGCAGATGTGAGGTCTAGGAGCTAAAGCTGCATGTACCAGCACATCAGTTAATCAAATAAATACAAGCTTTATCAGCATCCCGAAATTCTTTTTACTCACATTACAACTTTTTGCATTGGCCTGACTTTAAAGCTCAAGAGGTACCACTTAGGTTTAATGCAATTTTTATAGTATGGCTCAAAAACGTAGATTTGTGCATGGTAACTCACATATCTCTCTCTCTATCTCTCTCTCTCTCTCTCTCTCTCTCTCTCTCTCTCTCTATATATATATATATATATATATATATACACACCAGACTGCAGTGTGTCTGAGTCATCAGAGTAACAAAAAGGCCCAAAAACTCTTGTTCATTTGCATTTGAAAAAAAAGAGGAATAAGGTTGATTAAACTTTGGATATGCAAATAAAGAAAAAAGTTTTCTACTTTCTACATTCTCTGAAATCATCCAGAGTTGGTCCAGAAAGGTAGAACACACATTTCCACACAAAGTTAAGAATTTAATTATTTGTTTATTTATTAATTTATTTACGTATTTCTATCTCCAGAATCACCCACCCGAAAAATATAAATTCCGGTGTATTCCAAAAAAAAAAAGAGAGAAAGGAAAAAAGGAACAATGGCATCTTCATCAACTGCATCAAAGGAATTAATCAACAAAATCAAAGAGGCAATAATTATTATCATTATTACAATAATAATTCAATGATCAGAATATCCACATTCATAACAAATCCATATACAACTGCAATACACTCTTCAACACCACTCTTCCATTAATATACAGAAAATCCCCAAATGTCTGTCCTGTCAAAACAACAATAGAGGAGCTTTCAGGGAGGGTGGGAGCTATGGCTTGTCAAAGGGTAATGGAGATGAGCGATCAGCGGAGGTAACGGATCTAAGGTTAGTAAGAGTATAAGGGGGAGGAGGCACACTTATTTAGTAAGGACCTATACAAAAATGAGCAATGGTGAGTAATGACAGTAGACTTTCATGGAAGGGTTTGCCAGTCTAGCCGCACAAAAAGGTTAGACGGTTCCATGAGAAGCAGAATTTGGGGAACAAAATTTCAAGAAATATATAAGGGTTGTCTGAATAAATATATAGCTCTGAATGACAACCGCTGCAAACATATAAGTGAACGCCAGATACGCAAGAACTCAAAACAGGTTGAGAATTTTTAAAGAAATGCAAATGGAGGTTTCTGGGGGGCAAAAAAGGTCTAAGTCTATATATGTACAAACATTGCTTGGTCACCCAAATCTACTTAGAAAAGCTTTTTTAGTTGGTCAGAAAATGAGTGCAAGCTTAATATTACGTGAGTTACTTCTTGTATGAGAGCTTCAAGAATGCAGCTAGAAGTGACAGACCTTGCTGATATTCTAAGTCTGCACAGAAAGTGCCTCTGATAGCTGTCAGTACATGTAAAAACCTTTCCATGCCTCAATATTGGTAACTTGAGAAGACCTATTCATAGAAAGAGAGAGAAACATTAGAGGAAAAAATAGCTGTACACTCTGCATATACAAACAAACTGTATATACACATAGACATACCATATATACACATGTATCCAGTATATACACAAAGATTGAGCCAGTACACACACTTATATACAAACACATTCACTCGTTTCAGCAGGACCTCTAACATGTCTCTCTCTCGTTTCAGTCAAAAGTGGAAATGGCAGGGATTTCAACTCAGATTGGTGTCAGTGGAGTCCATCCAAAGAAAGAAAACGGGGAGTTTTACAGCAATTTGACTGCAGAAATGTGGCCACACTGAAACCAAGAGTTCATCCTCTGCTTGGTTAAAACTCTACAGACAGGTAGTCGAAGTGGAGTACAAAACGATAGCTGTAAGAATGTCCTTATCCAATCACTTTCACATCGTCCATATATGGAGAGCTCCATGGCGACATCTGTCCACTTTATTTCGCTTTTGAACAATAATAACCAAGAGCAAGGAGGGATCAGGTGTCAGCAACGTGCAAACTGTCGTAAGGGGAGTAGGTGAAACACGAGTTCATCCCTTTCGCCGCAGTCTTTTGGGGCAACTCTTCTTTCCAAAAGATTGTCTCAGTAAGAAACTCGGTTCATATAAAATGGGTTATTTATGAACTTCCATTAGATAGAGGCATCTATCTATATCAATAAATAAATATCTCCTCCGGAAGATTTTAAACGAAGAGTTTTTCTTTAATTGTAAGAATAAGCAGTTTCATCATAGAAATATAAATAATAACATTCTGTCCGGCTTTTCAAAGTCTTCACTGAAGCAAGAGTATTGTTTAGAAGCGGTTTTACGTTATGAATTAGGCTGTGCATATTTAGGTTCCTTTAAAATCAAACGCTGAACGAGATTCAAACGGAAGAGCTAAAAACTACGAGGAGAGAAAAAGATCAAGTGTGTCTAGAACGAAGTAAGACTGAAGTGGTTAAATAATGCTTTTTAAAATCCTAGATGCATAAAGAGTGAATAGATGAAGAGGAATCAAGGGGTAATTTGAAAAGACTACAAGAGAGATAGATAGAGAGGCAAATAAATGCTATGAAAGCAAATCAGCTTGGACTGAAAATTTTAAGAGAAGTCAAGCACCTTTGAAATACATCTTACCCACCCCTCTCTCTCACTTTGAGCATCGCGCCTTCCTTGGCTTTTGTGTTCCTCCGTTCTGCTGATTGATCAGACTGCATAGCTGTTCTTTGCATGCTCGGCAGGCTGACAACAACAATATCTGTCCAGCCTACCTTTTGTTTGTAAGTCAAATGTAGATCCAACCATGAGGCATCAAACATATTAAAAAAAAATAATCCTGTTATCAAATCAGAGAGAGAGGGCCCAGTAAAGTGAAAACAAAAAAGCCAAAAAAACCCAGCATTTCCTTACATGGTCCGCTGGGGCTCTGCACCATCCTTTGAGCAAAGAGAATGGGACCAGTGCCCCAAGTTCTCCCTTTGTCAGCCAATCGCGTCACGAGAGAGGGCTCTGGACATTTGGCCATGCCACCCTGCAGACTGCCGATGGTGCATCAGCCAATTAGGTTCCACATTGTCCTCGATGAAGCTTTGAGAGTGGCTGGGGGAGAAAAAAGGGAGACAGAGAGAGAGAAGAAACGGGGGAGGGTGCTTGATCAGGTGCTATTAAAGCATAGCTATTGACCGAGTATCTGCATGGTGGCAGTCTTTCCAAAGCTGGACTCGTCTCTTTTTATTTTCTATAGTTTTTGTGTTCAGCTCTGAGGCAACTGCTTGTTTACCTGAGTCACTGAGGTATTTTCACAGCAATGTTAATTTCTCAATCACGGATCATATCACGTCTCAGAAAAGACACTGATGTTCATAACCTAGCCCGCTTTGAATCCAACATTCACCACACAAGTAAATTCACAAGAAAGAAGTAGCCCTAAATAGACAATCTTTCCCTGCATAAGACTGCTAGCATTATAAACATTTGGTGGTTCAACATTCACTATCATTAGAAGTCTAATCTAAGCTTAACCACTGCAGGCCATTTTGACCTTTGACACGGCAAAAACAAAAAATGTTGTGGTCTGTCTAAAGTGAAAAATGGCTGATGTGAAACACTTCTTGAACTTTAAAACAAGCCAAGTTGTTGCAGAGCGACACCGGTGTGTGAGGCTACAAAGACAAAAACAAATTCACATCGAGACAAACCTACAGCAGACAGTTCATACACAAAATGAAGGAATATGGATACATGTTGCAAACATTTCAAAGACGTGTTTTCAGCATTGGACACATGAGAAATCAAATCATGAGTTCATTTGCAAAGTACATCAAACAATTCTCTAAAATTTTATTTATTTTTGCTTTGTTTTCAACAACAGGTCTCTTTTCATTTAAAAAAAGAAACCTCAAGTTAAGCAAACTACACACAGTAATATATACTATAATATAATATATAATAATTTGTAGAATCAGGGATATAATTTGTTTTATTGTGTTAAGCAAGGCTTTATAAGGTGCATTTGGTTGATGACTAGCTAGTCTACTGGCCAAAGGATACTCAATACATCTATCCCAGGCACTTAACGGCAGGCTTAGCAAACCTAGAAATGGTCTTTTCACAGATATTTGTAAGGAAGCAAAATCCTCTCTGTGTGTAACTGGCAAATTTGAAAGTAAAAATGGGGTAAAATGTAGTGTATGCCCAAACCAACTACGAACCTGTTTTTACTATTTATTTGTTTTGGTGAAAATTGCAAGATAAATTATTAAAGGCTGTGTCTGAAACAAGGAAAATAATCATCTTCTAGAAAAACACAAAGAATCAACATAATTTAAGTGAAAGAAAAACAAACAAACACTGAATACACTTCATTCATCCCTGTCTTTCAAAGTATTAAAATTACTAGTGCTAGTTGTAAACTACAGATAGCCTTTGGAGGCAAAAGTGCAATAGTTGATCCATCAATTCTGAGCCTGGGAGCTGCTTTTATTAAATGTGATTAAAATCAGAGATTGGAGGAGTGCAAAAAAAACAAAAACAGATATGGAAACCCCAACACCCCCATTTAAGCATAACACAACATGATGCACAAAGAACAAAGACGGACGCACACGGAACATATTGGGAGGAAAAAAAAGTCCTGTCAAAGACAAACTGCAGAAGAGAGAGAGAGAAAAGACAGTGAGTGAATCATGAAAGAGGCAGTGCTATGGCAGACACAGACAGCTGACTTGGAAAATGGCACCATTTGTTTCTGTTTAGCACCAGTTTATCACAAATCGGTTCTGAGATTGAGAAGAGAAAAACTGCACGAGCTCAGTCCAAAAACAAGACGTCCCTTAGATTGAAAAGAAGAAAGAAGTTCCCAGAAATGTCTCTCATCACTCAAACCGCTATGATGCTTGATCTTGTGTCTTTGAATCTCTGTTTTCGGCCCATATATTGTTTCCCTTACTTGCAAAGCCAACTTGATCGCCGTCTGTTAACTGTATTGTAAAACCCTGTTGGAAAAACACTCAAAGGCACTATGAAAGCCAGACCACATTGCCACATTCCTACTAAAACAAACTGTAGCCTGGCGTGTTCAGGATATATTAATGCATCTACATCCATGGGAGTCAAGGGTTACTGTAAGCTAGCTTCTAGCTTCTAGCACTTCTCTGCTAATGGCTACTATGAAGTCTTTGGGGTGCAAGACATTCTATAGTTCTTGATCCTTACATGTTTGTTTCTAGTGGAATCAAAGACAGGCAATGAGTGCATGGAGCACATATTCACATATCTTGGTATGCATGTTAATGCTTTGTTTGACAGATTCAAAGTACGTAAGGTATCATTGTCTTGTCCTGCAAGACTGATACTATCTGAAGCTCCATGTGAGCATCAAGAGAACAAATGTCCATTGAAGAGCCCTTTGTGTTGTGTGTTAATGTGTTAAGCACTGTACAGTAGCTGTATGATTACTACTCGTCTCCTGCTCGCTTTTCTTCTCTCTCTTGCCTGGGCAATAAGAACATAAAAGGTGATTTCTTTTCAAAGAACTGTCTTGCTAAATGGGGAAAGGGCAGGGGTGGTGTTTTCCTTTGGGTCATCTCTCTCTGATTTGGCTCAGTGGTGTGTTTGACCTACTCCCCCTTCTTCTGCTATGCCTGTAGTTGCTGCTGCTGTAGTTCCAGTTGTCTGTGAGGTTGTCATTGGGGAAGATGTTTGGCTGCCACGGAGCTCTCCATTCTGACTAGGATGTTGATGAGGAGCGGGTAGAGAGGGAGGATCTATGGTTTGAGGGAGGACTCCATTGTGGGGCGAGCTGACAGAGGAAATGCCCGAGGAAGAGACTCTGAGGCCTTGATCGTTGGTTACTGCTCCACCTCCTCCACCTCCCCCTCCACCTTCAGTTTTCACACCGGGGTCTGCAGAACCCAGGGAGGAAAGCTGGTCCTCCTAGCGAGATAGAGAGAGAAGGGAGGGGAAAGAGGAGTGGGAGCAGGGAGAAATGGTCGTAGGAGAGAGGCCATTCAATGAAAGATGGGAGGGATGTGAGGAGTTGCAATAGGAGATGTCCAATCAAGGCAGACATGTAAAGGGAAAAAATACACGTTGAAGAGGTGTGAAAGTGTGGGAGGAATAGCAGTGAGATAAGGATGGAAAGAGGATAAAAGAGAAAAATCACCAGAGAAGGACATGATTTGAAGGGAAAAACATCAACAGCGAAAAACAGAAATAACCAGATGGAATGCATACATGTAAAAGCAATGGTCAAAGCAAAGCGAAGGTGCATTTGGAAAATAACAGACGCGTGACAAGGGATTGGAAGAACCACACATAAAGAAGGAGAGACACAGAGAGAGGAGAGAAAGAGCCCAATGAGTTACGAGGTTGATGCGTGACGCACACCAATAGAAATGGTAGCACAAGAAAAGGGACACAGGTAAAGAGGAGATGAAGGGGAATTAAAAATCTTGAGGTCAAAGGATCCTGATCCTCTTGGCATGAGTAGGTGTTTGTCAGGTGTCAGGCAAAGTCAAGAAGTCAAGTGAGTCATCTTCTGACAGTGAGTACAAATAATGCTCAATAACCACTAATTTTCAAAGTAAAAGCGCGTGCTTGAGCAGCTGAAAATATTTTAAATTACAGACTGAAAAAGAGCGCTAGTCTTATGGCTTGAAAGTAAGCTTAACAGCACTCGCTGTAGCATAACATGTTACGCAAAACATGCAAAACTGTCAAGACACATAGAGGTCAGCAGCAACTTTAAAAAGCAAGTCTTAAACAGTCTGACATGAAATCCAAACCTCTGTCAAATTCACCAACCAAAACATCCAACCCAAAGCCACTGATCACCGCAGCGGGCTGCTGCACGGATGTTCCTCCTGGGTTGGAGCTTTTGATTAGACATTCAAACAAAGTTTGGTTTTACTTTTGTTTTTTACTTACATTAGAGCGAAATAACAGCAATGCAATACTAGAGTTTTATTAGTTTATATCAAGGTCTGTTTGCAAGCCTTCACTTCCAGTCTTGTTCACTGATGTCTAAGAGCAGTGGGAAGAGAAAACAATTGGGTTATTATGCCAATAGACAACTATGATGACTCTATTCATACTGCTGCTTAATGTAACAATGCACGACTTCAAGATGATTTGAATACAGAAGCATTTTGAAAGCTGGAATTCACAGTTTTAACATCAGACCTGGGTAGAAACCTCTTGAAATAATTGCACTTGATTTATGGTGCCTGACACATTTGCTGTGTGGTGTCTAGACATAATTACAAAGATTCAGTGACAGTGTAGGACGAGTGCAGCAAGCATCTAAAAGAGCTTGAAGATCTGTGCAGTAATTTAACTTTATATCAAACAGGAAAATGTTCACATATTATACATGTGACAGTAAAAACCACTTTAATGCTCACACACAAGAAGTATGAAACACTGTAATGTGAATGGGATGAAGTGCTGTAGAGGGGAAGACAGGAAGGAGGAGAGATAGTCTGGTCTGCATCCAGTAGAGAAAATGAATCAAAAGCATCAAAAGCAAATAATCTTCGCTTAAACTGTGTCTGATGGGTGTGTCCGCTGTGAGGTGTCTCCATTTCAGTTAAAAAGAGTAAAAAGAAGAAATAATAATAAAAAAAATTACCCCAGAATTAGATGTGAATTGGCGGGCCTTTTCTCTTCTCAATCAGAACCAAAATGAATGCAAACACTTTCAGTTGCTAACTGGTGCTATGAACAGCTAAAATCTACTATGGTTACAGACAGTTACAGGATGCCAGTAACATGACTCCACTATAGCACTTGCTTTATTAGTCTCCAACACAACCAACAGTGTTGTTTAATATCCATGTGTAGTCCAGTACACATGTCTATTAAACTGGGAAATCAGGCAGCTGAACAAAGACATGGCAAAATGTTTACTGACATCCTTTTTAACTTACCAAACTTGCTTCACTTTGTGGGCTGTAGTGTTTGATTACGTGGTGCATTCAATTACAGCTTGGTGTGAGTGTGTGTTTTTGTATGCTAATGAAAATTGCAGTATTGGAGACAGAAACACAAAACACTTAGTGGAAATGTTAAGTGTACTGTAAATGATGCAGAAAATAAATTATCACACACACACACACACAAATTCTTACCCATCTCCTCCAATCTCCAATCACTCCAATTTGGAATGTGAATGTCTACAGCAAACTGTGAAATCTTTCTCACCTTCACATTTCAGACTAAATACCTGCTGTACGTGCTGGTTTTATCACTCTATATATGGGTAAAAAAACGTAAAAAGAGACCTGCAAGTCTTGGAAAGCCTAGCTTGATGGGTATTGAGCTTCTGCTTTGATAGAAAGTACAAAAAGAAAACAGCAAAAAGCAAGAACACGGTATGCATGTCGCACATAAAAAGACGCACAGTAACAGCTGACCTACGCCACCATTCGGACAAACAATACGCCCAGGTGCCAAACACATACAGAAACACATACATATCAGGAAAAACACAGATTCACTGAAAGACACAGAACACAACACAAAACATGTGCACAATAATCAGTGTTCTTCAGGGAAGGACTGGGTCAGATACGGAGATTTCACATAAATCGTGTCGTTTGTCATAGGGGGTTGCAGGAGGGATGGAAATCTGAATGGAAAATGTGAATTTAAAGTGGTGCTAAAATATGGCACGTTTGAAGAAAAAAAAGCAATAAAAGAGAATAACACTAATATTTCATTTACTTTCAGACTGATTTATAAGCAAGAATGGTAAAGCCTTGAGAAGCTGTGTTTTCAGTCTGCTTTTGTAAGCTGCAAACAGTTGCAAATATTCAGTTTCTTGCTCACAAATCTAAAGTCTGGAATTATTGCAGCTACTTCTACAATTTCTTTGCATTCAAAGTTGTTGTAAAGATACTTTTAGATATCTGTTAGTCAACTTCTATTGACTAAAAACATCATCAAAAGAACGTTAAAAAGATATGAAACGTATGCTGTTTGTAAGTAGCATATAATTATGGAAATACTTCCTTAAAACTGACTTTAGTTTAATTAAAGCCAAAGAAAAATTACCGTTATATGTAATGAGAAGTGGAATTTTGCAAATGCCAACATATTAAAAGCAGCAGAGTGTAAGAATCAATGATTTCCATTGATTGCTGAATTTCTCTGCATTTCAGCAGCTGATTCAATGCAAAGTAGAAAGTTCTCCGTATATGACTTGAAATTAATTTGTGCATAATAATGTTGGCATATATGTCTGTGGACTGCTGGTTGTGACTGAATCTTATGTGTGAACAAGCGATGACATTTTCATCTGCAGAGAGCAACAACAGTCACACACAGAGAATTTGAAATGACATTAAAAAAGCTACGGCAGTATTTCTTTATATTTTTGTCAGGGGATGTCGAATGCTTATTTGTCAACATAAAGAGAAAAGGCAGTCTCAGTTCTGTCTCATCTAATTCATGTAAACATCCAGGAGGTCTATCACAGAATATTTCCAAGTTAGCAGTGGATAAAAGGAGACACGTTATGGTGTTGGAAGGGTGACAATAAAAAGCACAGTGGGTTACCTCCTCATTCAGCCTGACAAAACAAAGAAAATGTCATTTTTATGTGTGTGTGTTGTGGAAGAGAAGCTCACTTCACACAGTGCCAATCATGGCGCTGTGTAAAAATGACACATTTTTGTCATCTGTCAGAGTAAAGAGAATTTAAAGCTGCAGCTGTGCATGTAAAAACACATACAAATAAAATACATCTTTCAGCATAAATCGGCAGCAGGAGAGGTTTGCCTTCAGGGCTCCCTGCCAGAAAGCCTTCTGACAGAAATATTTCCTTTCTTTTATGTTATTCTCAGCTTGCAGGTTGGTTAGGTTTGAGCAGCAAAACTACTTGGTGAGGTTGATTTACATTATATTCCAAGGCAAGATTATGGCTTGGATTAAAATGTAAACCATGTCTCAGAAGAAAGTTCTAAAGGTAATGAAATGAAAGCAATGAAAACATCCTGTTCTGCTAGCTTTTGAATGTCTGCCTTTGTTTGCTAACTAATGAAATGTTAGCAGTGTTGTAGCTAATAAATAGACCTTTACAATTCTACTATAGGTGCCTCAAGTGTAAGTAAAGTTGTTAATAGCAGGAAAATGCAGCAAAATAAAGTAGTTTTTCATAAAAAAAGCTAATGAAGGAATATAGTGAGCACAGGTTTCTCTTTAGAAAACATTGTGAAAACCTGCTCCTCAAATCATAAAAGGATAAAATGCTAACAATGTATGATGGTATGGTAAAAAAATTTTTTAAACTGCAGTACCTTGCTGTCAGTTTGTTCTAGCTGGTCACTGCAACAAAAATCCCCCACAGCATTTTCACATAGTTTCACAGAAATGAGTTATAGTTAGAATTTCTGCTCTTCTTTGTTCTCATTCGACTGTGCCTCTGTTTATGTATTCTTGATATTGATATTGCTACAAAAGTCTTGAGCCACCCCTCGTTAGTGGGTGGCTAACGACTCATGGACTGGCCTCCCCAGAGACTGAACCTCAAAATTATCGAAGCAGTTTGGGGTCATCTTAACAGAGAACAGAAGAAAAGGCAGCCAACATCCAAAGAAGGCCTGTGAATGTCCTTCAAGAAGCTTGCAGAACTACTCCTGCAGACTGCTTAAAGAAATGACAAGAACATCACCTCAAAGCTGTGCTAGAGCTTTAGGCTGTGCTAAAAAATAAAGGTGGTCATTTTGACTCTGAAGCTTTTTAGAATTGCACAGTTATTTTTGCCTTACTTATTGAATTTCCATGTATCTTTGCATGTATCAATACATCACTGCATGCGTGGGTCCTTTATCGTGTCACACACTGCATCCTTTTCCTATTTTCATAACAAAATTTAAAGAAATGCAAGGTGGCTCATGACTTTTACCCTGTACCAAAAAGATATAAGTAAATACCCCTGAAGCCTTTATTTGCCCCAAAGAAAACATTTGCTAACAAATGCTTATACCGCTGTGATTACATATACTTACAAAAATCACAAAAGCAGTATAAATATGTTGATATTATCTTGCAGAACAAAATGTGAGTATTAAAAACTTTAATTTTTGCTGTTTTTTTTAGTTGGCCTAAAAAGCCCAGCCTTTATCCCTGCAGCAGAGAACGTGAGGCTGCAGACTTCACATTGTCACTGGAGATTTCATAAGCATGTGTTATCTTTTAGGTTAAAGTATTAATCATATAAGACCATCACTTAATGAAATCTTTCTTATATTGGTAGGTGGACGCAGTGCAGCCTTGCAAAAAGAGCCAATCGGATGTACAAATTGGAGCAGTAGCCAATTCAAAATGAATAGTTATTAAATTTATGAATACAATTTCATGTTCACACTGAATCCTTCACAACTGGACTCGTTTTAAAATCAAATTGATTTTCTGTTTCACCAACAGTAATTTGAAGCTTTTGAACAGAGACAATAAAATCTAAGCTTTTAGCTGGAACTGGTTTTCTGCCAAAAAACATCTTGGGTGTTTTAATTAAATTTTAAAAACCTGCTGAATAGAGTCATGATCATTCCCGACTTTAAGGGTCTTCAGCTGTGTGTTACTGCTTAGAACATCACCTTCAAGTGTAACTGGACTAAGATGTTAAGTTAGCTGAACATTAGCGAGCCACTCTGCCTGATGACTGGAACAGCTAATTCACACAGTGGTGGTCGTGAAATGCCTCAGTTTGTCTTATCAATAAAAGATATCCTCTTGTTTTTTAAAGCATGCCATCTGCTCAGGATGGTGTGTTCCTATCAATTTTTTATTGAGCCACATTTAAAATTCTGCCTCTCTAGGACATATTATCATGGGGCATAATGTTGACAGGTCAGCCTGGTACTGTGTGCAGTTACTGATATTGCAGTACATGATTTATGGGCAGGAGAGTGCAGATAAGATTTAGATGAACACGACTAGTTGTTTTGCTCACTTTTAAAAATTTGACATTATTTTATTGTCACCCTAACACACAGGTGTGTCCCTACGAAACATCAGTCATCTCTGTCCAGACATTCTGTGACAGTCGTCCTTTTTATGAGAAGATAAATGGGAGAGCAAAGTGGGCCTGTCAGTGTGTGGGCCTGCAGTGAGTTCACAGGATGCTGTATAAGGACAGGGACGCACATAGAGAACAGTAGAAGTGGAAAAGAGGCAGCAGTTATGGATGGAGAGTGAGAGTTTGCCGGCTTGTTTATTACCTGGATACTCGGGGTGGGACAGGCGCAAGACGGGGCTGCACTAGGATGGACTGACGCCTCCCCTAAGAGAAATCACCGTATCTCATCAACATAGGAGGAGAGGAGAGGAAACGAGAGGAGAGGAGATGAGAGGAAAAAGGAAAGCAGAGGAGGACTAAAAGCAGGAGGCAGGAAGAGAAAACTGATTGCGAAAATAAATAAAATGAGGGACGACTTGTGCGCAAGTGGGGAGGGTCCAGAAGGGCGGTGAGGGTAGAGGAAATCAACAGCCACCCAAACAATACATACAAGGTGCACAACACAACATGAACAGAGAACAAGAACATAAATATACATATAAAATGCTTCCTAAGGCATATTTACATATATAATGGCAACCAGAGACACACAGCAGTGTCAGACACGCAACAGCCTGAAAGCATTAGAGCAGCATGCCATGCAGTGTATCATTAACAGAAATCATGCTTGTAGGATAAGAAAGAAAAAGGCGTTAAATCGTGCTCTCCAAATGCCATCTGCATCTGAAAGCAGCCGAATGTTTCATGTTTCCTGGTTCAGAAAGGTAAGAAGACAGCATAAAGAACATGCTTATATCAAACATGCAGTTATCAACGTTATGAAATATATACACACTTTGAAAACCCAGAAAAACCCAGTTACACCAACACCATATGCAAAAAAACACAGAAACAACCAAGAATATACTTTTTTTAAAACAAATTTACTCTAACACACACACACACACACACACACGCACGCATGCACGCACGCACACACACACACACACGCACGCGCGCGCACACACACACACACACACACACACACACACACACACACACACACACACACCTCGCTGAAACTCAAAGTTGCAAGAAATGAGCACAGGGAAAGGAAATAAATCTTAAATGAAGGAGACCCTGATGTGATTAATGTAACTACAACCTCAGGAAGTATTTTCTCTTTGAATGCTGATAACTGATCAAAAGAAAGGTTTAGAAAAACCTGAAAAATCTACAAATGATCAGTCCAACACTGTCAAAGACAAACTGTGAATGTTTCAAGTTACAAGACAATGTTATTACCTCTGTAAATTAAAAAAAAAGTTATACTATTGCACTGACATTTACAGGCTTCTGCTGCATCTTCATCCCTGTAAAGCCTACAAACATCTGCATTGTCCGAGCTCCTCATGCCTGGGTGTGGCTTTTCCGGGTGGAGTTATAGGTGGAATACTTTCAGGTTCTAAAAATGTGTTTTCCCTTCACATGTGTTGCAGTGTTTTAGTTCCCTGTTTGCTGTTCCCTAACTGCTTTACTTTACCTTACAGCTGAATCATCTTCTCTTTATTGTTTCAGGGCAGCTCTGTGTCCCTATGCATGCTTATGGAGGAGATTTAGCCACAAATAAAAACATTATAACTGACTCAATGTTCAATTTCATTATGAATTAATTTGATTTTTGTTAAAACTGACAAAAGAGTTGCGAGCTTCCTAGCAGCAACCACTGCACAGGCACAAAAAAGGACCTAAAATTTAAAGTCACTGCTTACATTAGGCAAAAAAAAGCATTTAAAATGTGTGTTTAAATGTAAGATTAAAAAGAGAGAGAGAGGACACTCTCGATTGTTTAAATCAAATCTTCTTGGAGTGTTTTTTTTTCTTTTCTTTTTGTAGGCATTAGGACACTCTTGTGGAAAGGATTATGGCATTCTGCACCTGTGATATTATGTGAGGTCTAATTAAGTGTGGAGTGTTGTTTTGGAAGATGGTAGCAGTGGCCTGAGGAAACAACAGCACCATGGCTCATCCCCCTTCTCACTCCCTATTAATTTACTCTCCCACCCCACACTCTCAGCTGCTGCGTGTGCACCACACATTAAAAGTGAAAGTTATCACATTGGACTGAACTGTCTGCTCATCTTAAATGCTGAGGTGACAAGCACGAGTGCCTAAAGCTGAAATAGAAAGCTAAATACTAACTTCTGACAAAACAGCCCAACAAAATGCTCACTCACAGTAATGGCTGTTTTAGCTTCGAGCGGTGCACATTAAAGGAACATTGCAGCAGTATCTTCCTTGTCACATCACATTTTCAGTTTCAGCCATGTACAGCACATTAACATAAACTGGGGGATTATCATCTTTGAAATTACAAAGGTACAATAGAAACCTGAAAATTACATAATTTATCAGATTAAACTTTCCTCATCTTTTATTTACATAACACACGCTAACACGGTGAAGAAAGAAATCATCACCCCAGCCTAGCTTTATTATTATAATCATCACTGATATGCTGACATTAGCTTGTACCTGAAAGCATTAATGCTGTCCGAATGGTTTAACTTTACAGATACACTAAATTGACAAAATTACTGGGTCAGCTATATCTACAGCAGTTGCTTGGCCGTAAAAACTCATCTCATGAAGCTCCTGGCTCACATTTTTCATGCTGATGTTAATGTCAGAGAAGGTCTGGAGCTCTGCAGTTAGTGCAGGTAACTTTTACACACTGTGGACCTCAGCACTTATCAATCCCACTCTGTAACTTTACATGGTCCGATACTTTTTACCTGAGTTGCTGTTGTTCCTAAACACTTCAGCTTTGTAATAATACCACTTACAGTTGATTTTGGAATATTTAGAAGGGAAGAAAATTCATGAACTGACGCTCAGACTCAGTGAGCTATTTAGAACGAGCCATTGTTTTACAAGTATTTTCAAAGGCACACTGCATTTGATTTTATACACCCATTAAAATGCGTCTGTAAACGCCTGAATTTAAAGATTAAAAGGCCTGACCCAATATTTTTGTCAGTGAACCATGGTGAGAGTCATTATCCACAAATACATCATTTTTGGAACAGTGGAGAGCCTTGCTGTAGTGTCTGGCCTTCTAAAATTACTCCAAGAGTGTGATGACTCATTCAGGAGGACCCAGAACAACATGTGAAGAACTGCAGGCCTCACTTGCCTCAGTTGAGGCAATGATTCAACAATAAGCAAGAAACTGGACAAAAATGGGAGAATTCCAAGGAGAAAACCACTGCTGACCAAAAAGAAGACTTTTGGGGAAATATTCTGTAGACTGACGAGACAAAAGTTTAACGTTTTGGAAGTTGTGACTCACATTGGTAAGTTTAGGGCCTGAAACTCAAGCACACTTGGGTTATGCAACAGGAAAATCATCCCAAAAGGTTTGGAGTTTGCCTAGTCAAAGTCAGAACTTAAATCAGATTGAGATACTTTGTTATGTCCGTGCACAGGCCATTCATGCTGGAAACCCCCCATTGTGGCTCAATTAAAACAATTCTGCAAAGAACAGTGGACCAAACTTCCTCCAAGTGATGTGAAAGACTCATTGTCAGTTATCACATTGAAGTTCTTGCTGCCAAGGATGGGACAACAAGTTATTAGGTTTAGACTCAGCCACCACCTCTGCTCTCACTGTCACTCAGCACCAGATCTCAGCCCATAGGTGTACACCTAGGTGTACACATACACCCTGTGTACACCTATGACTGTACACCAAACCGACCCAACCAATGTCATCGTCAAGTATGCTGATGACACTGTGGTTGGGCTCATCTCTGATACAGATGAGACAGCGTACAGGGCAGAGTTAGAGAACTTGTCCCATTGGTGCTCAGAAAACAACCTGAAGCTGAATGTCCTTAAAACCAAAGGACTCATAATGGACAGGAGGCACAGACAGGTCGACTCGCCCCGATTATAAATGGAGAACGGCTGGAATTATTCTCCACCTTCAGGTTTCTGGGCACCCACGTCTCTGCTGATCTCACTTGGACCCTCTCCTCCTGTCTGGGTGTTTGGTATACAGGGGCCATGACTGAGAGCAGGCAGGCTGTGCAGAGGGTTATTAACACCGCTGCCCTCTACTACCCCTGGAGGCCATCGCCAGATCCTCCTGCCTCAGGTAAACCAGGGCCTCACAGGTGACTCCTTGCACCCCACCCACCACCTGTTTGACCTGCTGCTCACTGGTCAGTACCACACGTCCAGACCACGAAACAGCCTCTTCCCCTGTCAACAAACACTAACCCCCCCACACCCCACGGTGAGCCATGGTCTGAGTAACCCCCATCACTCAGGCCACTCACATATGTACTTATACTCAGACCAAGTCCTCTGCACTACTTCCAAGCACTTTGTATATATTCCTGTAGTTTGGAAAGATTTCACCTGTTTGTTATTTATTCCGGTTGTCTTACTATTTATATATTATTCCTGCACAGTTGCCATGGAGCAGCCATAATTTCGTTGTACAATGACAATAAAGGGCTATTCTATTCTATTGCATTCTAATATATGATTCTCTGAAATATGTAAGTGTGACAAAAAAAAAGAAATTAAGAAGGGCATAGATACTTTTTTGCAGCGCTGTAAATGTTTAAATATAAGGATAAATTAGAATTTTTAAATTTGAATGAGCTGAATACATGAATACGTTTGCATATTTTTTCTTTCTTTCCTTTTTTTCTCTTTTGCAGCTTGATTGTAATTCTGTAGTTGTAAGAAAACTTTTCTTGTGATTACAGAAATATAATTTGGTACTTTTAGCAAAATACATCTTTTCTGCTGACAGAGAACATGACTTATCATGATTCGTTGTGCTCCTAAAAGTCCTGGGTTTTTCATTCTTTGTTTTTCTTCTTAATATTTTAAAAAATCTGCAGTAAATCAAATTCTAAATAGTGTTATCCATCTGGCACCAAACTTGGTTTATATGAAACATAACTTCTCCAACACCAGTCCAAACTCACAGGTTTATAAATCCATATAGACATTGAAATACTGTGCTGTATACAGTACATTCTCAGAACATATAACGGTCACATCAGCTGTAATCATGACCACCAGAGTGACACTTGGAGCGTCTGTCAGCTCTTCTCTTTTGGCATATTATTAATTTATTATTATTTTCAACTCTCTGCACCTTGAAAGGTCAACTAGAAACCTACAATGAGGCATTTTTTAAAATAATTTTTCATGCAGTTAAATGAGTGACAATTCAAAAGTATGACCTAATGAATGAAGGAACATGTCAAGTTGGGTTACTGATTGAAAGGAAATTACTTGGAAATTGGTAAGTAAAGAGTTATTCCTTCATTCAATGGTCAGAATAGAATTTAATGCATTTAAATTTATATGTACAGCACCTGAAATTGTAATGCCTTATATAGTTCTTATCATGTTGGATTAGCAACAAAACTCTCGTGTTAAATTACTAAAATTTGAGAATTCATGAAATTTTCTACCTCACAATCCTCCAATTATTTTTAATATATTCTCGTGTATTTCATGTCTTTTTGGAAACTAATAAATTATGTTTTTTTTATTTTTATTTTGACAATTTCAGTGCTCCACAAATGAGTATGCTGCAAATGGGACACAACATTTGCAATTCTTCATATTTTTCATGGTATAATTTCCAGGTTACGTGAGTCACACCAGAGTTCATGGGTGAAGCCATGGCTACGTTAGACTTAGTTATAGCAAACATAGTGACACAGCAACCATACAAATCAGTGTCAGACGTGACAATGACTGCTACAGCAGCTGAAGCCAGAACTTTGAGATTTTTATCTGTGAAATTTGCTTTATAAATACATTTTAGTTACTTACCTACTACAATGAAAAAATATCTTTACTTTTTCACACTCCATTGCATTTAACATATAAAGTATTTTGCATGGTAACAAAACAACTTTTTGATTTCCTGGGCCCTTTATGGGGCTGAATTAGCCTACTTGGTCTCAAATCTCATCTAATTTAATCCCTCTCTGTGAAAGAACTGCCGCTAACTGAATGAATATGATTGTTTACACCTAATATTGCATTTTATTTTTATTGCACTATAGAGGCTGCTGAGAAACATTTCATTTGAGCCTGTGTACTTCTGTAAATAGCATCCGAAATGAAAAGAAACACTCTTGAATCTTGAATCTTGCAAAGTAAATAAGTGTAAAAGGTAAGTTCTACGCATGTACCATGTCATACAACTTCATATAATGTATTAATATATATTACTCAGCTACACTTAATTGATAAATTTACCATGGAATCTAATTTATAAGAGAGATAAGTTGACAAATTATGATGTAATCTCCTTGAGGTGATTACATTGATCCCTGAGGCAAATTTACAGCAATATATTTACATTTAATTAAATCAGCAAAATTTGTACAGGTCACAGCATTAAAGATAACAACACAGCAAAGATCATGTTCCAATAATATTTCTACATTTGAGTTATATATATATCAACTCATATGACTCATGCTTGAAGGTGGGCTTGCTCAATTTGACAGGATGGCAGGATAAGGAAGGGGGTGGGTTTTGGGCATGAAATGAGAAGCACTGAGGAAGTAGAGCTCCCGAAGACACAGCACCACCATCACGCAGCGTACAATACAGTAAGACGTGAGCTTCAGCTGTTCAGTAATCGGTGCGAAAGGGAGCCACCAGGAGTTTTAACCCCAACATGCTCGGCAGAAAGGTTTCACAGAAGCAACTACAAAACTGGCAACATCACCACAGACCCAGATACGTTCACAAACCCAGCTAGAGTCAGACATCTTGATAGCTTGAGCTTAAGAATACAAACAACAGCATTCTTTCATCTTTCATCTTCAAAGCCCCCGCGTATGTTGGCAGACGAATGGCAGTCAAACCCAAACAGGACAGGTCAGGGACAGGGCAAGGCAGAGGCAGATCAGAGGGACCACATACACACAGCAAACAAAATCATATCAATAACAGGGGGGGGGGGTAAAGAGAGGTAGGATGGAGAAAGAAGATAGCACGGGCCACCGTACGAACTCGACGACAGAAGAAGCAGTCTCACAGACCTGATCAGCGAAAATCCTGGTTTTTGGCTCAAGGATGGCTCCTCCTCTTATCTCATCCTCCACAGCCATGAGTCTTGGAAGCAGAGAAAGAGAGAGGGGGAGAGAGAAAGTAGGGAAGGGGGGGTGACAGAAGGAGAGGGAGTATTATGAATTCAAAATGATACTTAACAAGATGTTGAGCAGATGCATCTCCAACATCTGACTCAACGACATCACAGTGATACGATGCTGATCTCCTGTATCTCAAATCTAAATCTCAAATACTGATAGGAAGCACAATCTTTTGAGCCACTGAGCAGCAGGAACGTAAGCCGTGCTTTATGAGGCACTGCCAATTTTCACTGGTGGAGCCTTGTTTTGTCCCCATGGGATTTATCAAAGTATTTCTTCCCAATTTAAGGTGTTTTCAAAGCGCAATTACAGCCAACAGTGGAAAATTACACCCGGTTATGTGACGTGAATGTTCAGTAACTGATCCCAATCATCCCCAGGGAATTTCCCATCTTGCGTAACATGGACTGACCAAGGCACGGGCGGAAAAATCCTTTGACTAATCATTTCAAAGACTCTGCTCGCAGATACGAGCGAGAGTCCGGCTGCAGTTTTCATGAGCCAGCAAACAGTGCAGGTTTCCCAGCTTTCATGATTATTCAAGTGCCAGGGATAGAGTCATTCAATGATATTTCTCACAAAGCGTTATCTTACACTTACTTGGCCAACTGGCTAGATTGTGGATATTGTCATTTGGTGTAAATGCCAAGTAGAAGTTACCGTGAATAAAGAAAGACCTCTCAACATCATAGACTTCAATGCATTGCCTTCATGATTTTCCATGTTTTACATTTTTTTTAATCGTAGCTGACAGCAGAAGAATAAACATCCTTTATTTTCTTAACATGAAACATGACTGTTGGAATGTTATCCCTTTATAATAGTCAACTATTGAGTAATCTTGCAAACGCATGTCAATTTGTCAAAGTAAAACAAGGTGGAAGATTGTCACTTGTGCATTCATTAAGCCACTAATCCAATCAAATAGTTGACAGGAACATTTAATTGGCGCCATGCAGAATAAATACACCACAAATCAAGTCGTGCTGTGTCACTCAAAGCTAGTCCCCTCCACCACATCCATATCACTTTATTAAGAACACAGAGGCACGTGTTTGACAATAAAGAACGAAAATCCACAGGTGAAGTTTCAAACATAAGCGTTTGGATGTTTTATTCCATAAATAATGTACAATGTTGAGAGTTTGTTTTTTTTTTTTTTTTACAAAAGAAGAGAAGAGGAAAAGAAAAGAGTCAATCATAAGCACACACAGAAATATTAGCACTGTCCCAAAAAACAATGGAATGTAACATGGGCATACAGCATTAAGATTCTGACATGACTCCAAAAAGGCAGACAATGATTCATGTGGGTGATATGTTACAAAAAGAAGAGGAAAAAAAGAAGCTTTATATATCCAGTTGTACTTCAAGTAGTGTGCTTTTGAGGTCAAGTCGTACATTTAGTCAAAACAATGTGTGTATGTACCAACATGAGGTCACAAAGTCTGAATATTTTGCTACAGAGGAAAAAGGCAAAAGACAAAGGTGTCAAATAGGATGTAAAGTTAATGAAAAGCAAAAGGAAAGACAGACCTGGGTCAAACAGCAGCTGCAGATATGCTCTCTATTTTTTGTAAACTTACCTGATAACATCTAATTTGTGTTGATACAGCAAGTTTAACCCAACCTCGTGACATATTTTAGCTTACTCTGCACTTTAATCGCACATTACAAATAATTTTAACATAAATTAAAGCAATGTCTTTTTGTCAGTCAAACATAAACGAAACAAGCAAACTAAAAGTGTTTTAAATATACAAAAACAACCATGCAATCAACCCAAGTCCCCAGTACAGAACAGCATGTTAATATGCATTTAAAAAACAGTATGTTTGACTTACATTTGACTGACGGATATGCCTCCCATCGAATTGATCACATTGTTTATTTATGTAAAAACTATGCAATCCAAATGGATGCAGTTAAAATGCACATTAAACCAAATTTTTCTTTGAGTGCATTTGTTTAAAATAAACAACGCAACTGTTTGACACAGGTCTATATAAAAGTGAGCAAAAACCCTTGGCTGTTGCTACAAGCCATGTCAATCACACACACATCAAGCCAAAACTCATCACCACTATGAATTCATTTGCAAGATTTAAACATAATTTTTGCTGTTGTACAATCTATACAGCCTATCAATATATTCTTGCTACAAAGAGAGGCAGGTATACTGACACCAGAATATTATCTAAGACTCTGGAGAGGGAAAATAAATAGAAAAGAATATGTTTTTTCCTTTTAATACTTAAATCATATTTTAACTGCATAAGTTAAATGACAGTCTAACTCTCTTAAACAACTATTCTGATCACCACGTCACCGGACACCACCAATGACGGACTGCAGGTCAAAAACAAAATCATACCAAGCATTTACAGCAAAAATCATACAGAGATGAGAAAGTCAGTTTTGCTTTAATTAATAAATAATATAAATTTCAATCTTTCATTTAAAATGCAGATAAGTTCACAAGCACCATACAGGTCATCAAAAAAAAGAAAAAGAAAAAACAACCCATAAACAATAGAAAAAAAACCCAACTTAGGATTTAAGAACACATTTTGCAGAACATACTGCTGTCAAAAGCTCACGTCATTGTCGTCATGTTGTCTCTGTGGTGTTTTGCATTTTACAGTATTCCAGGTCTATATTTTGTATGTTTAGATACTGCAGATGGCACCTGGTAAAAGATTTTGGCAGGAAGTCACTGTTTCGTTATCTACACAAGATGCATACAATACACCTCAGGATCCTGCATGTGCATTTGGCACAAACAGCACACGCAGATACATACTGCATCTGTTATTGCGCTTCTCCTGCTAAAAAGTTAGCTATTGCAAGGTTAAAATAGTAATCTCACTCTCAATAGAATTCATATACATCACATTTCTTATACTACTATTATTATGGCTCTTGCATTACTGAATTTACTATGCTATGGGTTATAGTTAAAATAGATTATTACTATGACAGGTGCAATTAAGACCATTAAGTCCCCTCCCCCCTTTCTGCTGCAAATTCAATGCATCTCGTCAATATAAATCTCTTCAGTTCACAGCAAAGAGCTCGGGGAAGATAAATAGTTTCATTCATATTAAAAATTAAAGTATTTTGACAAAAAAATATGAGAGCCTGTAGCCAACTAATGGAATAACTACCCTAAAGAAAAAATAAAAATACAAGTGCTACAGGTAAAGTGGATTCAGTGTTTAACCTAGCATGACCTAAAACTCAATATTCGGCTTTGGTTTAAATTAGATTGTTGAGAACAAAAGGTGTACCTGGTCTAATGACATAGGTTGGATTTGCTCTGAGCTTAAAGCAAATTCTATGCACAGAACATTAAGGCTTCTCTGAAAAAAAAAATATCTCTCAAACTTGAAACATAACGCTGAGTATTTTAGGTCTGCAGATAAAGAGTTGTTTTTTTTTCCAAGCCTACACAGGAGCCATGAAATTAAGGTCACAACTAAGGGCTCCATTAGCAGAACCTGAGCTTGCTTTTGCATCAACATAATATATATATATGTATATATATATATATGTTTATATATCTGAATGTGAAAATTGAACATAAAAGTCAATTTAAGGTGAAACATAACATAAGGCTATGGTTGCACTTGTTATTTCACTGATATTCTGAAGTCCAATCAACAGGACGCCCTCTACATTATTTGCATTGCTCGTGTGTGTGCATTAGAGCTGCAGTGCTCTGCATGACCTGGGCTGGCTCAGTGAATTGTGTGTAAAATTGACTCGGAAGCATCCAGATCTGCTACTTACTGTAATTCATCCTTGTGTGGTCAGATGATAAAGGTCCCACAAGTTACAAGTTTAAGCCTTGAAAACAGCAGCTAATAACTGCACGTTGTGCTTCATGTGTACAGCACTCTCCTTAAGCTTTAACTTCAGGGGAGCAGTAATCAAGGGTTTTGCTTTAAGTGCTCTGACAAAGTTTCTGTAGTATAGGGCATAGCTCATTTATGCCTTTATACCCGAATCTTCACCATTCACTGACTGATTCAGGTTTGTCTCTGATGTTCTCCCCTCTTCATTTCACATCATGTGTTGTTAAAAAAAAGAGAGAGGTATTAGTCCCCATGTTCACTCTGGAGAAGTAAAAAAAACCCATCAGCAGTCCTTCAGTGAACATGGTTCACCTTGATTTAAAATGGAAGAGCTATTATTAAACCATGGTCTTCCATAGTCCGGTGCCCGAAGGTCCAAAACAATTCTTTGAGTTGGTTTAAAAAGTGCAGACATGTTTCTGAAGTTTTACAACTCCCCATCCTTTTGTGCTTTTACAGTGCAATCTCGTGGGAGAATCATTGAAAATTCTGCTAACTGGAATCATCCTGCATGATCCCAAAATCCAGAACTTTGTTCATAAACAAACAGCTGATGGTGAGTGTGACAGCACAGGATAAAGGAGGACGTTTTAATGGTGGTTATATACAAGGTTAGGCCTTTTAAGATGTTTTTCCATAAAAGACGAGCAGGACTCTCTGTCTTCATTCCAAGTCTTCTTTCCTGGAGTGGATTAGAAGTGGCAATATTCTCTGTCACAGTTATCCACCCTTCAGTTGCAGACCACAGACTATTATAAGATGTAAAAATACTGCAATATTTTCATGTAGTTTTAAGTGTCTTTTCACTGAAAAATAAAAACAAAATTAAATGCAGGGCACCATTGCTAATATGTGGTCACACGTAAAATGCTCACGGAGTCCTTAAAACCCAGCAAATATTTGGTTTTTGTGCTGAGACACGATCAATACTCAACCCTTTTTTCCATCAACTGCTTAATTTGTGAGTGATCAATAAAAGTTAAGACTGCACTGACAATAAAAGCCCCATTACAATTTTGCACAAGCACTCGAGAAATTAGGGCTCAGCTGGAGTTCTCTGCAGTTGTCCAAATATGATGCTCTTGAATAACAAATAAAGCATGTTGTGAGGTTATGACCGCATTTAAATTTGCTACGGCAAGAGCTCAGAGGACAATCAAAGACTCTTTTGTCCAGCTTAACTAAGCTGAAGAAACAACCACCACGGGAACATCTCCTGCATGCTTATCTAAGATAAAGATCTTTGTCTTCTGTATTACAGTCTATTATTTAATTTGCCACTCATTACATGTCTGCAGCTTTGGCTTTCAATATAAAGCTCCCATCCTTTCTCATAGGCTACAGTGCTTTATGAAACGGAAACCAATCTTCTTATCTTGTAATATTCTTTTCAAGATAACAACCTCTGGTAAATAGAGTCTTATTCCGATGTGCAATGTATATATTGCCAGTAACAACTGCTTCATTTTCATGTTTCATCCTGTTAAACAGAATCCAATATGCTAACGCTGTACTGTGGAGTCCTCCGCAGAAGTATAAGAAGTCTTTTTAATTAATGCTAGCAATCATAATTTTATAGAAAAGGTCCTTTTTCCACAAAAACCCTGTAACAGAAGAAAAAGAAAGACTATGGCCCACCAATGGCCTCCTTATACAAGACCACAAGTCTTTTCCCTCCATCCCAACAACAGCTTCCATTTACCTGCTAATTATTCCTTTAATTTGGGAGTCTTTCTCCACTTGCTGCTGCCGTAGCCTCCTCTCACTGTCCTCGAGACGATTCTGGTACTGTAGGAGGATCTTATTGGTCTGCTGCTCCTGCGTGAGGAGCCTCCGTTCATACTCCTCCAGCTTTTTGTGGGACATCATCAAGCGCTCCTTCAGGGAGTTGATCTCCTCCTCGTACTCCCGTACCTGAGGTAGAGATGTGAAAAGAATGCTAAATTAGAGCAGTTTATTGCGACGCTGGTGCGTACATGCCTTGCTTTCTTGGTCACTGCAGTGCCTGGTGGATTTGAGTTCTCTAAACACATGAAAGCATTGGAAACCACCTCCAGATATTCAAAATTAGGCCGGCTGCCTTTATAAAGGCTGAGGTACAGTAAATATACCAAACTGCAGAAAAAGAAAAATAATGCAAACAAGTTGAACATTTGGCTCATGGCTTTTGTTTCCCACAGTTTGAGACCTCTGGACTTCTGCGTCAAGATCAAATCTGAGTGCCATCTGCTCAGAAATGACAGACATAACTCAATGTTCCTCTGACTTCAACTGAAATGTTAATTAAATACTTAAAAATTAAACCTACCCTATCCATGCGTGACTCATCCATGCTTTTTGAGTACTCCTTAAGTTTGAAATCCTCACGGTCAATCCGAGAACTTTCAATGTCAGCGGACAGATGAGGCATGTTGGAGACCCAGGCCACCGTCCGCTCATTGGCTGGCGTTGGGGGATTGAGGGTAGATGGAGACTGGGAGCCCTGGGAAGAAAGGTCAGCACACTGAATATGAGAACATGAATTTTTAATTGGGTGAAAGTCACTTGCATAAATTTGGTGCACGATGTTACCCAAAATGCCTCAGTGTTACACGAGTTCATACATTTTGAGCATGGCTGAGCCCTGATGGCTCCCAAGCTCTTAATCTTGAATGTCAGTTTTATCCCCTAGATAAGCTAAACACTGACATCTTACACGTTGTTGTTGAGAAATAGCTTTGAGCACAGGTGCTAAAGAAAAAAAAATAGGAAAGTTAGATATTAGGAGAGTGTGCAGCAGTTACCTGTTTGCTCATAGTGGGTTTGAGCAGGTGCTGCTGTTGCTGAGGCTGCTGCTGTGGTGACTGTTGAGTGCTCTGACTGGTGGTTCCCTGTGGACTCTGGCTTTCCCTGACAGAGCTCTGCTGGTGGGGCAGGCCCGGGGCAGTGTTGTCTTTGACGGAGAGCTGCCGGGGCCCATGCTGCCTGCCGTAGCCGGATTCTGGCGACTGGAGAAGGTTTCCGCTTTGCGGCCTAGTTTTTGCAGGAGCAGAGGGTGCAGCAGCTGCACTGACGGACAGCTGATGGGAGGTCTGGGATTTGACACGCTGGGTGGGAGGCGGAGCAACAGAACTCTGGCGCATAGGTTGGACTGTGGAGGGAGGCGTGGTGGCCAGGGAGGAATGGGAGGTTCCCGTCTGGGAGGCCATGCCCATCATTTGTTGCTGTTGGAGATTATCCTTGAAAAACACGTGAATGATAAATTAACATTTATACTAATTCACTTATCAGATTGGAAAAAAAATTCAGTGGGTTGCCACACTCGGGTAAATTGCCTCAAATACTAATGAGACAATAAAATGTAGTAACAGAAGTTCGAATGATGAATTGATGTGTTTCAAGCATTTTGAGATTCAGTCTATGAAGGTGATGCAACAGTAGAAATATGGAGTTATTATTCATCTCTTCCACAGTGTGCCTTTTGCCTTGTCTCCCTTGCCTCCCCCCCAACCAGTCGCAGCAGATGGCTGCACCTCCCTGAGCCTAGTTCTGCTGGACGTTTCTTCCTGTTAAAAGGGAGTTTTTTATTCCCACTGTTGCTAAAGTGCTTGCTCATAGGGGGTCATTTGATTGTTGGAGTTTTCTCTGTATTATTGTAGTATCTTTAATAATAATAATGTATACTTTATTGATCCCTGTGGGGAAATTCCTCTCTGCATTTAACCCATTCACTGTGAAGCAGTGAATGAAGCACTTTACCTTACAATATTACGCACCTTGAGGTGACTGTTGTTGTAATTTGGGGCTATATAAAACAAGTTGAATTGAATTTAAATTAATTGCATTGCTTTACTAATTCTACTGACTACTCCAAGGGCCCATCTAAATCTTCAGTTAGCTCCAGTGCTTTATTCTAGCTCAGTATCTTGCTCAAGCACCCTTAGACATACAGACCAGGTGGGCTGAAGATTCATCCACTAACCCTCCAATAAAAGGACAACGCACTTTACCCAATCAAATTCCAGCTTACAGCACCTGGTATCAGCACCAGACACTCAAGGATCCAAGTACTAACCAGGCCTGATTCTGCTTAGCTTCCTAGATTGGATAAAACTGGGAATTGACAGAACCAATGCAGCCCCTTGCTGGATGAGGCTTGCATGGCATTCTAGTTTGATTCAGCTTTTCTGACAGGCAACTTGTTGTGTTTTGGCTTTTACATTGGTGCTCCTGCAGTGTGATGTGTGATGTAATGTAATGTGATGTAATGCAAAAAGTGAGACACTTTTTCAAGTTTGACCCGGTACGCCATGTTTATGACAGGTTTACGTTGTCCTGGTTAATGTCAAGCTGTCATCACAAAGACATATCAATCAATGTAACTTTGTAATAAAAATGACATCGTGACACTTAATGACAACAATCATAAACATTCACAAAGACTTGTGACTTTGTGACAAGAAGACTTTGTCATGACTTCTTATGATGGCGTCATGTCTTAAGCTCATCCCTAAAAAAAGTGTGTTATCAGCACACTAGACAAAGAAAAACTGCAAATCCTCAGAATTAGAATTATATATTATCAATTAATATATATTATATATTCCTAATAAATGTTGGAATAAAGAGATCTTTTTGGTGATTGACTCTTAAAGCTCGGCTCCACTGTCAAAGAAAGGCCCAATTTTTGAGGGTTTCAGTAAACGTGTTCAAAAGTTTTTGGGCCTAGTTGATAGTTTCATGTCTTACTGATCAAAACATGAAGTTCATGTGATGTCTGTTCCCAAAATGCTAAGCTTGCTAAGATGAAAACAGAATATTGCAAATCTATCGGTGACATCACGGTGGCTACGTTGATCTGCGTTTTATAAACCGGCCCACATTTTGCTTAACATGTGAATAATTACATATCTACTACATTCCAGGAGAAAATCACAGCCGCATTTTTGAATCATCACTGAATTTTCTGCAGTAGCCTCTCCCAGCCACTGGGCTGGGCTCAGCAATTTTATGGTTCCAGTCTTTTTTATCAGGTTCTAGAGAAAGCACTGGCACTGCTTCAGAGCAAAAGAGGTATGAAGCATACTCACTGAAGGACTTTCACAACAAATTGATTAGAGTGGAATTAAACAATCTTCTGGAACCAATTTAATTATCAATGATTCATAATTTACTGTTTTCAAGTTAGAAAATCTTTGGTGTTTATTTTAGAGCATTTTGGGATTTTTTAGTCTGGTTTGTACAAAAAAACTGAAGCTCAGGGTATGAGACTGTGATTATATTTTTTTAATCAATGTCTATAACATTGTTCCTTTTTTATCCTTTGTGCATAATGAAAATACTAATTCAACATCTATAGTAATACCATTTCACATGTAAACATTATTACATAGCGAATTTATGACATTACAGAAATACAGTGAGAGTCCATTTACCTGCATATGCATGGACATCTGCCTGCGTCCATAGTCAGCCCTGCTGTAGTCGTCACTGTAGCTATGTGAGTGGATGATGCTGGGTTGTCCCAGGTGACCGTCCCTGGTCCTGAGGGTGGACAGATCCTCACTGCGAGAGAACCCTCCATGGGCGAACTGTGGGATGTAGGACTGGTGAGAGGGTTCGGGCTCTGGGGCCAGGAGAAGGGGTGCGGGGGGTTGAGCCCGGCTGTGCTGGTGATGGAGCTGTTGCTGTTGAGGCCCATCAGCAGTCGCCAGATGAAAGAGGGGATTCTGGAAGGAAAGCGGGTAGCGCATGGCGGCGGCCTGCTGTTGCTGCTGCTGGGATAGCGAGTCGGTGGTGGTGCCCATCTGGCTCAGCTGGCTCAGCCGGAGGCCACCGGACATGCTGGAGCCGCCAGAGCCAGCTGACAACCTCCCACCGGCCCGCAGCTGGCTGCTCAGGCCCGACCCCAGGCCGCCACCGCCTCCGCTGCTCAGCCCGCCGAAGCTGCCCATACCGGCGATGGAGGCCTGGGAGGAGTTGAGCATGTCCACCGACTGCAGGTTAGACACGCTGTTCATTCGGGAATCCTGGAGGTCCATCATAGATACGCTTTTATTGACACTGAGCACCTAAATAATAAGGGATATGAGAGGCTAGTGTGCCCCCTGTTATTGCTTATGTTAGGTGGCCACGGATGATGGGTGAGGGTGGTGCGGGTGTTTTTACCGCGAGGCCTGCCTGGTTATCGGAATGCATCAAAGTATTTCCCAGGAAATACCGCTAGGATGAGTTGCGTGGTGAATCAGTGGGAAAAAAGCAGATGTCATGATATACTAGAGCCTCGATCACACGATGGCAGATTCTTACAGTATGACCAACATGCACGTCATACTAATCTCACCTTGATAAAGGTAAACCTAGCGGATGGGATGGTGATTCCCCGAGTCAGTGTGGTAAAACTCACCTTAGGATCAGGTTCTGTGATATCCGAGCTGCTCGTGCAGTACGCTGGGCTGGATCGGGCCAGGGGAGGGCGTGATACGTAAAACATGTCTTTGGAGGATGCTCGATGAGGATGGTCACGGTCCTGAAAACTCATCTGGGTACGAGATGGCATGACCCCTCCGGTGGATGTAGGGGAAGGCAAACGGGTGATATCTATAGAGCTGGAGAACAGCAGAAACAGGAGGTGAGGCCCGAGTCTAACAAACTCTACACTCTTCCCCTATGAACAGTTTATTTAGACACTATATTACTATATTATTATGATTGCAAGTTGAAAGCTAAATACAACAGCGCTGGAAGAAGCATCTGAATTGTTTCTTCAGTTGGTTAAAATCAAGACTGAATGCTTCCTCTGTTATTAAACTAGGATGTATCACTCTATCAGGCTTTTATCTATAACTAAATTCAATGTAACAAGAAAATGTGCGGTGTGTGGAAAGGGCGAGAAGGTCCTTGAACATATGTAAGCTGCCACAATTACATAAACATGAATTAAATATCTTCTCCATCTTGCCCTAGTCATGCTGACTATTTTTACCCAGTTTTATGCAGTGTTAAGATAAGTTCAGTGGTTCTGAACATAAAGCTGAAATCCCCTCTATAGAGTCACTGGAACAATCTGAAGTGGATTAATCTGATTACAATTATGAGTAAGAGGGTAGGGGAAAGTTCTGCTGCAAAAATCTGTATTTTCTTCCTCTAATTTTAGGCTTTTGGAAAAATTTTGTTGGAAGTTGTTACCTTAAAATGTTATTTAAATGAAACCTTAGTAAGATGTCTCTCCGAGGAGATCTAGGCAACCGAAAGTTGCCATGTGGCGCTAGACAGAAAAAACAAGGCTGCATGCAAAAAGGTTCAAGGCCAATTTTCTTAAGCAGCGCTCTGCATTTTTAAATAATGACACAGCTTTTTCATTGAAAAAAATTAGCTAAAAAAAACAAATCTCCAGCTGTTACATAAATGTAGTGCAGAAAAAAGAGCCACATCTCCCGTAGTATTTTTACCTACTACTGCACAACAATGAGAAAAGAAGCATTTGTTGAAAGACTTTTTCAAATATGCACTGCAGCCCCAAACTTTCCTAGACTTTACTTGGCAATGGTAACCACAAGAAGGCAAATGTAAGATGCAGTCAGATGATGGATGTCCTTTGCAAAAGTATTTCCAGTAGTGGGAAACTGCATCACTTAAAAAGAACATCTTCTGGATTTTATTCTCTTGACACTCTGTGAAAACAACTCAGGTTTCAGCGTTTGAAACTGTTTAAAGTCTTAAATGTCCCTACCTATTAAGATCCCTCATCATGAGATTTTGGAACTCAGATGAGATGCCCCTGCTGAAGCTGGGCCGTGACAGCAGCCTGTCCGACTGTCTCCCGGGCTCTCTGTCTGTCTGATGGCTGGGCTGCCTCTGGAGGTGTGGGTTACGCAAGGCCATGCTGATGTCATTCAGGAGACGAGGCAAAGGACCCAGTTTGATGATGGCATCCTGTGGTTGGAGGGAAAACAAAAAGAAATGGCACTTTAGCTACATATTCATTAAAAACATTTTTGTGTAATCTAATGTAAGTGTTTTTCAGTACGTCCATCTTCATTCACCACGCACTGGAAATGTAATCACATGGAGTCTGATTTTGTGAAACATTTGAGGTGAGAGAACAACAAGACATTCTTTTTAGATGCAGCTTTTAAAACAGAGTCCTGAAATTACACATCGAACCTCAGCACGGCTTAGTCTGGCTGCACAATGTAAGCGATGTACTGTGTTATCAGAATGTTATCAACTGAACTCTGGCAATTCAATTTAAACTGTAATTATGTTTAGTTTTTAGTTTTACTTCACTTATTTTATGACATTATTTCACTTGCATGTGAGAAAGCACAATGTTGTTTTCCAGTTCCAGAGCAGCATGATTAGGAATGCAGCAGTATTATTACATATGAAACGACTACTTTGATGACTATAGTAGGTTAAATTCAGGATACTGTAAAGCGATAAATAACCCACTGTGGATTTTTTTGACATATCATTTGATTTTTACCAGTATGGTTGCAGTTTATAACAACAGATATGATGCTTTGTGTTTACCTTGCTGAGTTGAGCCATGACCTCCCAGAGGAGACTGTGCAGTATAGACAGCTCCCTGCCCAGGTCGATGTAGCCCTCAAAAGCGCCTGCATTGCTGACACTGTCCAGGTTGGAGATCTCGAAGAGGAACTGCTGCATGGAGCCCCACTCCATTTCTAAAAACTCATTCATGAAACACATGTACTCCTCTTTGCTTCCAAACCTGCAGGTGGGAACAGACAGAACAGGGCGGGGAGGACATATGTGTGTGACAGGGAAAGTGGTAGAAAAAGAACTGAAAAATATTTTAGCAGGGAAATTAAATTCTAGCTACACTCATAATCTTTGATTTAATAATAGATTTTTCAAATAAATGTCATTAATTTCAACTGTTTTTGTATTAAAGCTCAAATTTTTTAATAGTTTTGGGCACTGTAAAGAAGAAAAATCAAACAATTAAATGCATAAATTCATTTATTTATTTGTTTTTGTCATTGATGGTCAGCTTTTTTCCTTCCCTAAATACATGGATAAAAAAACCTGAATTATTTTCATAAAGCTAAATATATGAATGAAATGAAATAAAACTGACTTGGAGAAGTTAGCCAGGTTTTGCACTACTTTAGCGATGAGGGTGAGTGTGCGTGATGTCTGCTCATCTGGATACTCCTGGGTGAGGTTGAAAAGCGATGGCGACATGATAGCAGGACACAGGAAGCGCAGGAAAAGAGAACCGCTGATGAGGCGGTCAGCGATGTCTTCTCGACCCCTCTCAGCACAGCGCACTCGCCAGGAGGCAAAGACTTCCTTCAGCTCTCGAGGGAACACACTACAAAGCAACATAAAAGGTTTCAAGACAAACTAGGTACATTTAGATATTCCACCGAGAAGCTGTTTAAAAGCCTCATCTATCTTTATTATAGCGAAGAGAAATAAACACAGTCTAGTAAAGGAGTTGCTTTTTTGCATTATTAACTACTCACCAATGGGAATTAACAATCTTGCAGAGTGCCAATTCACAGCACATTCGAAGATTGGCTTGGTGGTCTGGTAATACAGAGGGTGGTATTCTCATGGGGTCAACTTCACAATTTTCTTCTGACTCATACAAGGCCCTTATGAACTCCCCTGCAAGTTACATTTCATTAGCAACAAGTTTCAGTGTTATTAATAAAGAAAACAACATCCACAACAAGATTAATATGAAAGAAATCAATTATGAGACAACAAACCCAGCATTGCCACACTACCACACTATGCTGTTTAAGTAGTCGTAGGTGAGGAGCTGTCTTATTGGCCAACAGCAAATTACAACAGTAGTTGTTACTTTTAGCTCAAAGTATTTTCATACCAATATAGCATATAGAAATCAATTCTCAGAAATGGACTGCTGAGCAGAATTCACTGCACTGTAGTATTATTATTACGAGCACTTAGCACTTACTGGAAATCTATGGAGAAACTGTGTGTCCCTCTACACTCCTATGCACTACCTTTATGAACACCAAAGCATTAAATGCACTCAGTGTTAGAAAATTAAGAGAAAACTTTACTGAGAAACAACTGAGAAACTGTTTATGTTATCCTATACAGGGAGTGCAGAATTATTAGGCAAATTAGTATTTTGTCCACATCATCCTCTTCATGCATGTTGTCTTACTCCAAGCTGTATAGGCTCGAAAGCCTACTACCAATTAAGCATATTAGGTGATGTGCATCTCTGTAATGAGAAGGGGTGTGGTCTAATGACATCAACACCCTATATCAGGTGTGCATAATTATTAGGCAACGTCCTTTCCTTTGGCAAAATGGGTCAAAAGAAGGACTTGACAGGCTCAGAAAAGTCAAAAATAGTGAGATATCTTGCAGAGGGATGCAGCAGTCTCAAAATTGCAAAGCTTCTGAAGCGTGATCATCGAACAATCAAGCGTTTCATTCAAAATAGTCAACAGGGTCGCAAGAAGCGTGTGGAAAAACCAAGGCGCAAAATAACTGCCCATGAACTGAGAAAAGTCAAGCGTGCAGCTGCCAAGATGCCACTTGCCACCAGTTTGGCCATATTTCAGAGCTGCAACATCACTGGAGTGCCCAAAAGCACAAGGTGTGCAATACTCAGAGACATGGCCAAGGTAAGAAAGGCTGAAAGACGACCACCACTGAACAAGACACACAAGCTGAAACGTCAAGACTGGGCCAAGAAATATCTCAAGACTGATTTTTCTAAGGTTTTATGGACTGATGAAATGAGAGTGAGTCTTGATGGGCCAGATGGATGGGCCCGTGGCTGGATTGGTAAAGGGCAGAGAGCTCCAGTCCGACTCAGACGCCAGCAAGGTGGAGGTGGAGTACTGGTTTGGGCTGGTATCATCAAAGATGAGCTTGTGGGGCCTTTTCAGGTTGAGGATGGAGTCAAGCTCAACTCCCAGTCCTACTGCCAGTTTCTGGAAGACACCTTCTTCAAGCAGTGGTACAGGAAGAAGTCTGCATCCTTCAAGAAAAACATGATTTTCATGCAGGACAATGCTCCATCACACGCGTCCAAGTACTCCACAGCGTGGCTGGCAAGAAAGGGTATAAAAGAAGAAAAACTAATGACATGGCCTCCTTGTTCACCTGATCTGAACCCCATTGAGAACCTGTGGTCCATCATCAAATGTGAGATTTACAAGGAGGGAAAACAGTACACCTCTCTGAACAGTGTCTGGGAGGCTGTGGTTGCTGCTGCACGCAATGTTGATGGTGAACAGATCAAAACACTGACAGAATCCATGGATGGCAGGCTTTTGAGTGTCCTTGCAAAGAAAGGTGGCTATATTGGTCGCTGATTTGTTTTTGTTTTGTTTTTGAATGTCAGAAATGTATATTTGTGAATGTGGAGATGTTATATTGGTTTCACTGGTAAAAATAAATCATTGAAATGGGTATATATTTGTTTTTTGTTAAGTTGCCTAATAATTATGCACAGTAATAGTCACCTGCACACACAGATATCCCCCTAAAATAGCTAAAACTAAAAACAAACTAAAAACTACTTCCAAAAACATTCAGCTTTGATATTAATGAGTTTTTTGGGTTCATTGAGAACATGGTTGTTGTTCAATAATAAAATTATTCCTCAAAAATACAACTTGCCTAATAATTCTGCACTCCCTGTATATCATTGTTTACTTGGAGGTACCTTACCTTTATTTAACTTTTATTTTATGCTGTTTTTTTACCCACCTTTTTAAATTTGATAAAGTTTAAGTTTAATTAGGGCTTAAAGTTATGAAATATTAGATGGACTGTGTTATTTATTGTATTAATCGCCCATTTAAGGTGTCTGTAGCATTATTGAATGAAATGATAGTATTTTATTTGTAAGATACTTATTATTATTTCAAAGTACATCCTGATAATGAAGCCAGCTGGTGTACACTGATCACTTTATTCCACCCTCTTATCTAAATATGATCACTTTTAGCCTGTTAAAAACCAAATGGCCACTGCCATGAAGCTCAAGTTATCCATAAGACACTGAAGTCTTCATGTTCATCCTACAATCCAGAATAATGATGGCTGAATACAATTATGTTAAATAAGTTTTCGATTTCGTATGAACTCAAGCAAACATTCATTAATGAAACCAGGCTAACGATAACAACATATCGAGCTCGTTGCTTCCTCTCAGGAAGTCGTATTTCTCGCCTTTTGAGGAGAGCTGCTTCTTGATCTCACCGCCAACAGACTTGTGCTGAGCTCGGATAATCACATAATTCAATATATCATCAACATCATCATCCACACAGCAGTGCAAAAAAGACACAAGTTTGAGTACCACGAATAAGTTGAAAAATAATAAAATTCCCCACACCCAACCAAACTATCTTCTGCAAGCAAAAACACTAAGGCATGCTGAGAGAAAGTTGGGTCTCTTAAGTAGGATTTTTCCCCCCTTTAATTAAAAGTTTGGCTATTTCCCAACTTTCAAAAGTTGATCTGCTGAATTTTAAATTGGTTTGAACACAGGAGCGACTGAGTCAAACACTGCAAACGCTCTGTACACTATTCCGACTCACCTATAGCATCCTTGAGGTACTTATGTCCAATCAGTTTGAGGTACTCTTCTATGGCTTTGGTGGCCAGAGTGTTCTCTCTGAAGATAAGGTGTTCTCGGTCGATGAATCTGTCTACCTCACACATTGCCATGTCCGATAGAAAATCCTGGAGAAAAGGGGAACCGAGTTATTATTTTCCTCCTAAAATAGTGTTTGTCAAGTAGAGGACTCAGTGATCCCATACCTTAGCTTTCCCTGTGCTCTGAAGTATATGCACCAGAGCACAGGCTACTTCCTCTTTGCTCTTGACACTCAGCACAGGCTCCAGCACAGCACACAGGGTGCGGTAGTTATTAGTGACATACTCTGCAAACTCCTTATACAGCTCCATGGGCAGGATGTTCATGGTCTGAAAGCGGGATTTGAGGCGTAGAGATGCATTGATGATCTTCCCTCCTCCGACACCAGCTCCCTTGGTGAGAACGCTGGGCTGGATGACTGGGTACCACTGCTCCACAAACTGACGTCCAGTGATGCTTGAGATGGGGATGCTTACGAGTCCTAAGTATGTGCTCTTTTCCTTAGACGTGAAAAGCAAAAACAAACATTAGCTGTGGTAAAGAAACATTGTTTCTTTCAGTTCTGCAGAGAAATATTTTAGAAAACTAATCTGAAAGTCGGAAATGTCAAAAAAAGTTCATTTTAAGCTTCAGCAATGAATTAATTATGAGCAGCAGGACTAACGCTGGATCCCCGGAGTGCTGTTTGAAGCTAGAGCTTTACTGTGGCAGCGTTACTCTTGTACTGAGCTGAAAATGAAAATGACTGGTTTTGTGACTCAGTATTAAGTCACTTACTTCTTAAGTGCTAATGTTACACCTCACAGTATTACTCATGCATTTGCTTTATCTTTTAAATTGAAGTGTTTTCACTTTTACTTTTTAGAAAGAATCTACCCTGTCACCACAGGTGATTACCTCTTTACCTGTGGTATACCCCAAGGTTCAGTTTTAGGTCCTGCTATATTTTCTATCATGTGCTTCTACCAGCTCTTAGTACTGTGCAGCAGATACACAGATATACCTTGCTGGAGACCTCTTGACCCTAAAAGCATAGTTGCTTTTTCAGTATCACCTCTGTAGCACTGACTGCTCCATAAATAACATGTCAGTCTCAGTCCTACGAACCTTCCATTGTAAAGCCCTCTAACAGACATTTGGGAGTACCATTTGATTCAGCTTTGAAGCACACATCGAGAGCAGCTGTTCAGATCTGTCTGCATCTCAAAAATAAAACCAATGCTCTCACACAATTCATGCATTTATTTTCTCATGGCTGGACTGCTTCATCTCCCTCTTTTTGGGCATACACGAAAAGTCACTCTGCCCTGAAACTAGCTCAGAAAGTTCCCTACTGGTTACACGGTCATGGCTTCTCTCCACTGGCTTCTTGTGCATTTTGCAACTGATTTCAAGAATTTACTGATCACAATTAAAGCACATCTGCGTCCGCAAGCTATGCAGCAAAACAGTTGGCCCAATTTGAACTAGTTCATAGCCTTAGATCCTCAGGGAGGTCCTTCGAGCTGTTCCAAAGTCGAGGCTGAAATCTAAAGGCGACTGTCGGGATTCTTTGACTTTAGAACAACCTGCCTGAGTAAGTACGGCTCAGACGATCAGGGAAATCCTTTAAATTGTGTCCTAAAACACTGGCCTGCAGATTTCACTTTATGCGATGTATTTTATTTATATTTTTAGTATTATTTATCCTTTGTTTTGTTTGTTTGTTGTTGTTTTTTTGCCTCACTCGTCTTATTTAGTATCTTTTCAGGACTTTTATTCTTTTATTAGTATCTACGTTGACATTTTTCATTTCTGTTTCCTGTTTTGTCTTGTTGCTGTTAGAACTATTGCATTTAGTTTATCCTGATTTTGCTTTGTTATTAATGATGTTATATAAATAAAGCTAGTATAATTAATGTTGTTGATCTAGGTATGATAATAAGAAAATAAAAAAATAAGTCGATAAAATTCAACTTTAGGATATTTCAATTGTATTTGTTTCAACAACTTTAAGTTAATATAAATGACTCATTTTCAGACCTTTATGCTACCCTACAGTTCTCTGTGTCACCTTGCGTCTCTTCTTGTCTGTCTCCTTGTATAGATGAAGGCGTAGGTTGCGGACAGCTGGCAGGTTGTTGAATTCAAAGTGCTCGCCCCAGAAAACGGTGTCGGTGCGGGGCTTGCTGGTGGTGCGTGCATACAGCATGTCGTCCAAACATAGTTCGCAGTAGTATCGTTTCTTTGCTGGAAGCTCGCGGGCCTCTATGATCCACAGTTTGAGCACATTGTCCACCCTCCGGCTGTTGTCCTGTGTGGAGAGAAAGTCAGGTCAAACAAGGTCAAGCATGTCTGATAAAACATTTAAAAGCTTTACAAAGACAAGATGATACAATGCAGGAGGAAACATGACAGACGGCAAAGAAAAAAAGACGTGGAAGCAGAGAGAGTATGTGCAAATAAAAGGCGACAGCAGGTCAGCCTGCAGGAGAAAAGAGTAAATGACAGGAAATAAATGGCTGGTGACATGGTGGTTTGGCTACTATGATAGTGGGTTGTACTTGGTAAATTGCTCTCAACTCTCATCTTGGATACAGAGACAGAAAACAGCATGAGAAACACACAAGAGAAAGAGAACAGAAAATAATGAAGAATGATTCTTTTTATGGATAAAACAAAGTAATCCCCTTAGACACAGAAAAAACACAAATGACACAATACACATGTGCTGCAAACACAATGGACTAAAAATGCTCCTATGGACTGCTACATTCCCTAATCATGATCACAAAGCCCAGCTATATTTGACATCCTCCATGGGAGGAGAGAGTGCTCTGTTGATTACAGAATGATGTTTCAGTAACTGGGAGTCATTTCAATTGGGCTCAAATGCCACTGTTGATGGCCCCCCTGTTTGCTTCAGACTATTTAAGTCCTAATTTAGACGGCCAAATACGTGAGCATCATCAAGATCAACAGCTCTAACGTCTCCATTTGTATGCTCTTTGATAACCAGCGCCAAACACAAGGCATAATTAATTCCAGACCTCTGAGTTTGAATGTGCTGGGCATCTGGTGGCTCAGTTTGCTAGTGCACATACAGTGCAGCAGAGCCAGCATGCGCTCAAGTCCTCCACCTTGATATTATGTTACACATTCCCTTTTGCCAGTATATTTCAATTGTATTACCAAAAGACTAGTGGAATGCTATATTAAGGTGGAATAAATACTTTTTTTCCTGAAAACCAAGCAATCACGGCCGAAAAAAGGAATTAAAAAACTCTAGAAAATTACAAAGAATAATGATAATCCTTCTCTCTGCAGTTAGTCTTATCGCTTATGGTGCATCTGGTCTGAAAAGAAGAGTGCGTGTTGTTTTGGGGGAGGAGGAGGAGAGATTTTGGAGAAAGCGCCCGTTTGGAGTCCTTGGAGCTCCGTGACTCAGCCAGGACCCCTGCGGCCGCAGCATCTGGACGAGGCGTTCAACTCTGGTGATGTTTCATCTCAGTCTCGCTTAATAACCCTTTAGCCTCTGGTTGCCATCTAAGCTGCGTATCTCACATGTCTGCTCACTTTTAATAACACTGAGGGGAAATATGGGAGAGTTTTACTTTACGATGGAATTTGGATTAAAATTAGGATATTAATTATATATGGAGCGAACATGAAGGGCGATAAGTCTTTTTTAAGCTGTGAAGACGCAAATAACATCATAGTACCTTAAAGCTACACTGGAAACGACTTTCCATATGAAAATACACCATCTTGTAGTGTTTAAAAAATACAAGTATATCATCTGCAAAAACTGGTGTCAGATACAAGCACATGGAAAATGAACCTCATGTTGAAACACCATCATGCATTTAATTAATCAGTTAAATTTTAAATTGCTTGATTTAACCTCATAAATGTGTCTGTTGTCCTGTCTTCCTCCTTTACAGACGGCTGCTCCTCCCTGAGCCTGGTTCTGCTGGAGGTTTCTTCCTTTTAAAGGGACGTTTTTCATTCCCACTGTTGCCAAGTGCTAGCTCATAGGGGGTCATTTGATTTTGTGGGGTTTTACCTTACAATATAGAGTGCCTTGTTGTTGTGATTTGACGCTATATAAATAAAAGTTAAATTGAATTTTTCAGGTTCACAAAATAAATGATTATTAGCATAATCAGTCGTGGTTAATACATGTTTTGAGATCAGGAGGAGATAGATAAAGTGCAGCATCCACAGTAAAATATGAGGCTCCATCCATTTTAGCAACTAAGCATGACCAGTGCCCCGAAAATTGACTTTTACTAGCAAGTCTGCCTGCACTGCTCATATTTTCCAAAGGAAAATAAAGGTAGACAACGTTCTCCATAGATGCAATAGTGATATAGTCTTAATCAAATATTAATTTGGGAAAGTTGCCTGTCTTACTTATGATAATTTTATGATTAGACAATCCGATTTCAGGTCCAACAAGTGGGGTTTGCTCTGACAACAAGTCTGGACCACTTGAGAAAAACTACCCATAGATTTTTACTGCCACAAATTGTCTTGTGGTTCTTGCATGAGGCCCATTGTCTGTAGAGAGCAACAATAAAAGACCTAGACTCACGAGCGTTAAATCTTTTACTTCCCTATCAAAGTATCACAGACATGCTGTGCAGGTAAACATCAACCCGCTGTGTTCAATTTACTTATCACATTACCTGATTTGTGGTTTTTCAAAACAGCATTTTGGGTCCTCCCACCATCGACATTACCTTGTGCAGCTTTAATATTTTGCTTGTAGAAGCCACTAAATTGTTCAACACAGACACACACACAGACACGAGGATGGAGTTCACACAGAGAAATGAAGCGGTGCGCTCTTATTGAAAACACACAACAACGGGAGACGGGGAGGAGAGAGAGAGACACACAGACAGAGGGATCATCCTTTTTTCTTCCTCTACCGCATCCCTTTCTCTCCCCTCACCTTGTTGGGCTTGACAGCTCTCTGCAGGTTCTCGATCCATTTGTCTCTCTCTGCAGCTGAGCGACACGCAAAGCACTTGGTTCCCGATGCCGTAGTCACCTGAGGTTAGCCAATGGTAAATTCAACAACCACAGCCATTAGTCACTATGGAGACTGCAACTAAAGCGCCAAAATAATGACTTGTATTCACTCTCAACCTCTGTCATGTTCCACTAATGAACAGGTGATGGAAAAGCTGAGAGGACTTAGGCTCATTTAAATGTCCTTATTTTAATTTTCACATTTAAAAAGAAAAGAAAAAAAGCAATCCTATTTGCATTGCACATCACTTTCACTTGTCAGGGTGGAAACAACAGTTTTAGTGTCATTTACTGCTCTGTACACTCTGTGGTTGTGTGCGAGTGTGCCGTGGGCTCTCCGCTGAGCAGCTCAGTTCTCACCTCAAAGCAGTACTCCTGTCCCAGGATGCTCGAGTGCACAGGTTTGATGATAGCGTCCTCGTCCAGAGTGAGGTCCAGGGCCTCAGCGGCACTGCTGGGAGAAAGCAGGGACTCATGGGAGTGGGACTCTTTGAAGCTCTGCATCAAACGGGTCCTGGGAGAGCGAGAGTCGTGAGAGTGAGGAGAGTGAGGAGGCTCTTTTATTAAAGGTCGCTTAGACTTCAGTATTCAAGAAACTACAGGTGATTTCTTTTTGTATGCTAATTCTCCAAATGTGTTGCTTCACATTTTCATCTTTATCTTGCATACTGAAAAACAGCCAAACGAGTGCTGCACAACATACTGATAATTCTGGTAATAAGCAGCTTATCAACACATTCATCCATTCTCTTAATCATTTATCAGGGTCACAGGGGGACTGGGGCTTATCCCAGCTGTGATTGGACGAGAGATGGCGCACACCCTGTACAGTTCATCAGCCTGTTGCAGGGCTATCACACAGAGACAGACAATCATTCACGCTCACCTGTGGCCAATTTAGAATCACAAATTAACCTAACACGTCCTTGGTATGTGGAAGGAAGTCAGGGTACCCCAAAAGAAGCCATGCAAACATGAAAACTCCACACAGAAAAGTCTCCTTTTCTGTGGTCCTGGCTAGCTGGGGTCCTCCTGTGTGGAGTTTGCATTGTCTCCCTGTACCTGGGTGGGTTCGCTCTAAACCTCCTCCCATATATATGTTTGCCAGGTTACTGATAGGTGTGAATGGCTGGTTAGATAACTGAGTACCCAAAGCATTTTTGTACAACTTGGCTCATTCTCCCATTCATACATTACTTATTCTATGTAAGTGCTTCCAGTCTAACATTCATATTCTGATGGATGCATCAGAGACTGGAGCAGACAGGGATCGAACCACCAGGATTAGTAGGGGACCTGCTCTACCTTCTGAGCGAGCCCATTTGTGCGCTAGTCCTGTGACAGGTATGTACCCCACCTCTGCCCCACTAATAGCTGGGACAGGCACCAGCCCCACCCAACTGCTTATCAGCAGATCATATCAAATATATATCATCATGCTATGGTTTACATATATAGGTGGCCACTTTAACATTTTCTTACACAGCATAATTAGAAGAATAGGATATTTTTGATACGCCTCTCAACACTGATCTACTGTGGCACCTACACATAACAGCTAACCTAGCAAAAAAACAACAATTTTAAATTGTTTAGTTAGGCACTTTGTTACTATCAGCCTGTCTCAAAAGGACATAATCTGTTCCCAAGAGTTGGCAGTTTGTCTTGTAATCGGAAGGTTGCTGGTTCGAGCCCCGGCTCGGACAGTCTCTGTCGTCGTGTCCTTGGGCAAGACACTTCACCCGTTGCCTACTGGTGGTGGTCAGAGGGCCCGGTGGCGCCAGTGTCCGGCAGCCTTGCCTCTGTCAGTGCGCCCCAGGGCAGCTGTGGCTACAATGTAGCTGCCATCACCAGTGTGTGAATGACTGAATGTAGTGTAAAGCCATACAAATACAGGCCATTTACCATTTCTTTAGTTGAGGCTCTAAAAGATGCCAACACAGTTTGACAGGCATAAAACTGTATTTTTGCACCAAAAAGGTAATAATTTAAAAGCTTGCGTATTTCAGCAAGACTCAAGACTTTTGCACAGTGCTGTAAATAGATGCTTAAGTGAGCAACTACACACGACCAAGTTTGAATTTCTATATCTGATTTAAGAAGCTGTGGTAAAATGCAGCACACACACATTTTAAATAACCAATTAAACCATTCTTAATAAATCATTAATCCTGACACACATGTGCTCACAGCCCACACTAACAAGCAAAGGAGGTCTGTGCTAAAGCCCATTCATCATCACCTACTCCCACCCACACACACATGTAGAGAAGCAGGTAAAATCACAGACCAACTCAGGAAACAGCCACACAGCCACTGAAACAAACACACGATGGCACAGTGAGTCTAACCAGATAGCCAGGACAGATGGTCAGGTGTGATGAAGCCCTTCAGAGAAGAAAGGGGGACGGTAGATTAGGAAAAAGGAAAGATAGAAAAGAAGCTGTATATCCTGCGCTCTGCGTCCGGTTCTTGGCTTCTCCCCTGTTTGGGCTCAAACTGTTTTTGTCTATGTTCAATCATAACGTTCCACAACAGAGCAGTGATTGCATGTACGGGACTGAGGGGGAGAGAAACATAGAGAGTGAGGGAGAGATAAAAATAGACCCAAAGGAATGAGTCAGATTGAGGGTACCATAGAAGAGACGAGAGAAAGAGTGGGGGAGGTCAGGAGAGGATGTGAGAGAAGGAAAGACTGAGAGAGAAAGGGCTGAGGCCTCAGGGATGGAGGGAGAAGACCTCTCAGTGGAAATCATGTTGATTATGTAAACAGTGGATCCTTTGGAGAGGAAGAAAGTGAGAGTATGGATTAGAGGAATGAAAGAGAAAGGGAAAGGAGGAAGCGCAAGGGTCGGGATGGATGAAGGGATTGAGATGAGAGGAGGAGCGATGGAGGTAAAAAGGAGGTCTATGCAAGGTCTCAGTGGACAGACATAAAAGACGAAACACACACACACATGCATGCAGACACCTTGCAAATTATAGTCAGTGCATCACAACTGATGAACTACACACCTGGAGAAAAAAACTCAGGGATGAAAGACTAGGGACAAGGATACTGACATTGGGAAGGTGAGCTGAGCTTTGCTGTAGTGATCTAAAAGAGAACAAACCTGACAACAACCACTTTGCAAAGAAAAGCAACTGAACTGAAGCCACTTTTCAATTTCAAATACTAATTAAGCTCAAGACCCATTTCACTGAATTTGCTGCTTTTGTCTTTTATTAAACTGAACATAAAACAAAATGATTGTTGATCAATAAGGTCAAACAAACACTGGCAAAATACAAACTGAAGGCTAATAGTCAAACTGGGTTGTTTGACTCATAATTACTTATTAGCAATAAAACTTAAGCCTAAGCAACGGCTCTCTTTTTTCTTCCAGGTATGCCTCCCATTTCTATGAAACAACATTTATTATGTATTTATTAATTTATTTTTCTGATTCTTAAGAGCAGGAAGGCAGGTATTCTAAAGAGAAGTGCTTCTTTACAGACATTATATAGACATACAGTAGATGCTTCACTGATTACTGCTATTTAAAGATGCATCAGCATATTGCAACTGCCATATTTTTACTGGGTCTTCTAATGTGTGTAACTCTATGCACTTGCCAGTTAAATATAGTCATAACTCAGTGAAGTTTGCACAGATATTCTGTGGATTTTTGGCTTGTTACATATGCTACAACTGCATTTATTCTTGTTTAAGTTTAAAAATGAAAATTTTCATAACAAAACACTTATCTTGTGTTGACTGTAATCACAACAGTCCAGTAATATTATGTTAAAAAATGTTCTACTACTCTGCAGCTGCTTTTTGTGATGTTCTACTATAAAAAAATAGTGTAAACAGTAAAAACTGAAAGGACTGCTCTCATAATTTTTGTAAATGTTGCTGACCAGTCCTGCCAAGTTTTGATTTGAACTTAAAGCTACAGATGAGCCATGTAACTGCTTCTCCTCAGTGCTGATGTCTATGCTTAAACACAAAAATAGGTGAGTCTGGACAAGGGTTTACAACACTTAATGCTACTGCAACTACAAAATCAGCTACAAACTTACCAGTTATTGCACATTTTGCTTCTCACTCCTGATATATATGTAATAAATAAGTACTTAAGTAAATGCAGTAATAGGTAAAAACTGTAAAATACTGTAAAACAACCTTTCAACAGAAGTGTTTGTCCTTTTCTAGAAGCATTTCTTTCATTAAAACTTAAACTGAAAGAAAATTCTTGTATTTTATGCAGGGCTGGATCAGAATCCACAGTCAGACCAGCACCCACCCCAGAGTAGCATCTACATGCATATATGTACAGACAATTCTGAAAATATTTAGGGTAGATGTTGGCACAAGTAATGGGGGGTCATGTCAGCGTCTATTGCATCTTAACAGAGAACTTAATGATGGTTCTACAGAAAAAGGCAGCATGTCTCCAAAGATATTAGATTAAATCATTGGGAGGTATAATGTTTGAGATAAAATTTCATGGTATTTAAGAACTGCGATATTCTAGTGTGAAACAAAGAGACATCCCTTGTGCTACATCATGAATATTACTAATAAAAAAGTTTACAGGGTGTGGCTTCGGTAGTGCAAAGACTTCTTTTCTGTTTCCTGTTTTTGATGTTGAATAGATTTGTGTTTATAATTCTTTGGCAGACAAAAAAGCTATTTCATTACATTATTTAGGCTAAAGATATGCTAATGATGAAGACCTCCACAATTTGAAACCTCAAAGATATAAAACAGCTTTAAGAAAAACAAACAAACAAAAAAAAATTACAACTTTATTTTTCTGCAAGACAGAGTACCCTCTGCGACTACACAGAGTAATCCTATGGGGTACTTACGCTGAAAAATCTGAGTGGACTGAAAGATCTGTTAAGTTTGGCTTAATTAGTGGGAAGAATACAAAAATTATGTGCAAATATGTGCATCGTTGCAGCTTTTAGAGCCTGTTTGGGAGCTCAGATGCACATTTATGCCTGCATTAAATCCAATCCATGCTGAAAAGAAAAGCAAGCTCTCCCTGGATAAACAAAGGTAAAAAAAAAAAGGAATACAAATGAACAAAGCTGCAGATGTTCACCAGCACCCCTGACAGAAAACACTCAGAGCAAACCAGGAGCTGTGAAAGACGATGGATCAGCCACGAGGGCCTTGGCAAACAACCACGACTTCACATCGCTCTTGACTTTTTTGTCCGTTCAGTCTTCTCAAGTCAGCCGGGGATAATAGACATCCACAAGCTTCCCAAATGAATAAATCATGTGGAAACACACCTTGGCAGACACCTGGCTCTGCAAAGGTGTTAGCACTCTCCTGAGTGTGCTCTTGCCCTCTGTTTGGATTATACAACTGACCTTCACATTTGAAGTTTAAGTTTGCCTTGAGTCTAACTGTCCAGTGGAAGAATACAGAAAAAGTGAATGGACCAAATGAATGCTGAATCAGTCAGTTCATAGATGGTCATTCATTTTCTGTAAGTATTCTGATTTACTGTTCACTGGGGATGGATTTTAAATATTCAAAGAGTCTGTCATAATTAAAATCAAATGGTTTTGTAGATGCATTTTCTCTTGTTTTTATTGATGGCAGGTACTAGATAATGATACTAAATACTGCCAGAAGGTGGCATTAATGAAACGGGGAATTTAAAAACATGTAAAACAAAAGAACACTTGACAAACTACCAGATGCTGTTTTTTTAAAAACTTGCAGCACAGTAAGAGGAGATGATACTGTAAGCAAGAACTGGAGAAATGTGACAATGAAATTCACAGCTGCTAGAAAAGAGAGGAGGGTGAGTCCTGGGTGCAATCTTTGAGAACATTCGAATAGTTCCTGCTGAATACTGAACAGCATTTTTGCTCATCTCAGTTGTGCACATCAGGCTTTTCAGTTAAAAAAATGCTGCTTGTCTCCATTTTATGTTTGCACTGAAATGTTTTTGGGATATTGTTTTGCTTTTGGACAAAACAAGCTAGAAGATGTCTGTCACAGTGGACTTTAGACATCTCCGAGAAGAAAGCAGAGCTTAATCTACGAAATTATCAGCAGTTATCATTAACGAAAATACAGAAATAGGTTGCAGCCCTTAGCTAAATGCTTTGGATCCTTGCTGTTTACAGGCTGCTTGAAATTAGGCTCAAAACCTTGCACAGTTCCTCATTTATGTTTCTCATATTTGACAAACTAAAAAAATCTGAAGATTTTTGCACTCGAACATCGGTCATGCAACTCCTGTGTTACTGTGTCTGAAGAATTCCAGCACTGCTGCAACTATGTAGATGATACAGAGGAGGTATAATTAAGCAAATCTCCCACTGACTCATTATGGTCTGTACAGCCGCCATATGGCTGTCTGCTGGTTGCTATGGTGAAGTGGGGGATGTTTTTTCATCGGCTCAGCAGAGAAATAGTGAGTGCTGAGTGCAAGCGACAATGCAGTGAGAGAGTAAAATAAACTTAGGACTGTGATAGACATATAAAGGATTACAGAGACAGAGATTAGGCCATACACAGAGAAAGCTGATGCCAAGATACAGATAGAAAGCCAGAGACTGAGCTACTGATAGTGATAGATAAAAAGATTAATAGAGGCAGAGATGACAAGATGGAAAAGAATCAAAAGATGAGATAGAAGACGATAAAGATAGAAATCCATGGAAGCATGCAGATATAGATAGACCCTAATAAATAAATAAATTAATAAATAAATAAATAAAATCTCCCCTTCTAGGCCATCTCTGTGGGTAGAGGTGGCATTGCTTTCACACCAGGCTACTATTTTCTAGAGCGCTCCTTGGAACCACAGAGACCCAATAACTTTTGAGCAACTGGATCTGCTCTGGTAAGCCAAAACACTGACCCTTTAAATTGAATTTATTTTAGGGGATTAAGCGGCAGAGAGTGAAGTATAGCACGGATGTGTGATGAGACTTTTGTGCTGTATGGTTTAAAAAAGGTTTTCAAAAAACCCTGTGTGAGTCGTTTGCAGCAAATGCTCTCTGTCCGCAGCTTCAGGATGTCACAACAGAACTATGAGCTGACAAACTGGGTATGGTGGCAAAATTTAGGGTATACAACCTCATGATACAACCTCATGAATGCTGAAAAGAAAACTGACAAGCAGACTTGGTTTTGATGCACTGCCTTCAGGCTAGGACACTGCAGACTTGTCCACTCAGTACTGCTGTTTTGACTGAAACTGAGGGATGTAGCACACTCATACAGTAGTGACTTGACAATAACAAGGTAGCCCTGCCCTAAAACTTACCATGCTTTTCCCATCTTTTTCAAAGATCACAGAACCAAAAGGGGCCATTTCCCTTTGATTTCTACACAGCCAGACTTTTTTGCAACCACAGGAGTCACCCACTGCTGGCTATTAGTAAGAATGTACTTCTGGAACAGCTTTTTTCATCAGTCACAACCATCCAGAGACTAAGATCTTGTCACCAGTCGACATGAAAGCTCAGTTTGACACACAAGTTGATATTTTCTCTCTGTGGCAGTTTGAGAGGCACGATGAGACAGATCTACAGATGCAGTGCTCAACATTTTCCAAAGAATAATATGCTATAATCTTGCATTTAAGATAATATATCTCGAGGTTCTAGTAAACACACGTCTTTTCTAAGCCAAAATCTAATGTGCATTTTTACCAGACTGACAGAGACTCTCAGTCAGTGTGCAACATGGTCACTAACTGTGCTATCACTGATTATGTAAAAGTAGATACAAAAGCAAATAGTGATGTCATGATGGCAACCAAAAAGACAAACAGAATTCATGCATCTGTAAATGCAACAGCAAAATGCAGGACCAAACACAGCCTGTCAGTCCACAAACATCGCATGAAAACGCTCACACACGCTGACTCACTAACCTGTCTTGGTCGGCACTGCGGAAGCGGGGGAGGATCATGTGGCGGAAACTGCTAGTTCGGTCCAGTTTGGGCTGACTCTTGGCCCTCTTGATTGAGCCCTTCAACCTTCTACTGAGGAAACTCTGGAGCGTGGCGGAGGAGGAGAGCGACAACGAAGGCAGACAGATGGAGTGGGAGAGGGAGGAGGAAGTGTGTGGCGCGAAGTTACAGAGACAAAGAAGTGGTTGCCGTGAATCGGAAAAGATGAGAGATTGAGCGGTGAAGAGAGGTCGATGTGGTTGGATAGGGCAGGAAAGTATGGTATGAATGCAGATGATTTCCGTCATGTCAGCATGGTTTATAACAGATGCATTTGTGTGACGGCAAAATCAAATCAAGAGACAAACACAAATGAAAGACACGATGCATGATGGGAAGAGCACAAGGTACATTTATTATCAACGAGGAATCAACTTGCTACAGAAAACTGCAATGTTGTAACAGATCCTGTGGTGGGCAGTGGTGAACCATTCAGTCCATAAGAACAGCAGAGTCTGACAGTTTGTCCTAAATGAGCTTCCTGGCACGATACAATCAAATATCAGAGAACTGGAACGAGGAATTGTTCATTGATAAGTGTTCGGTACATATTTTACATTTCATTTACAATTATTTTTTGTCTTTCTGGCTGGAAGTGGTTCCATTTTTTGTATATCAGCATAACACTTAAAAACCACCACCCACCAGATTTTGTATCAACAAACTGCATACTGAACCCAGGATCAGAATCTCGTCTACAAGGAGTGTGAGTGTGCAGTTTCCTGTCAATGTGATGGTCATAGAACTGAAAAAAGATGGGACTTTACTTTAGCTTAAAGAAAATCAAGACATTATAGAACTAACAGCAAAATCATTTAACAATTAGTAATCTGTATCAAACCTTTTGAAAACAAAATATATGTTTTCTCTGTTTTTAAACCATATATTGTAAATAAACTGTTTTTGGTTGAGACTGTTGGTAATGCAAACAAGCTAGTGAATGAAGTCACCTTGGACGATTATATCACTTTTTAAAACATTTGTAGACTTCCTGATTTCACACCCTGTGTTTGTAGACCTCAGATGTTAACGTTACACTCATTCCTGTAATAGTAAATTTAAATGTCCCCAAATATGCATGAAATATCATTACATGCTTTTTCTTCCACTGTCCCCTGAAGACGCTTTGCCCATTCAGCTTTTAGGTGCATCCTGAAGTGCTATCATTTATAAACCTACAGCATAACGACATCACTCAGTGGGAGAATGACTGGAGGGAAATGACACCTTGTCATGTGGCATGAGTCATATGGCTTTGAAGCCTGTCTTGAGGATGTGACTAAAGACTTGGCTCCATCTGCTGGTTCCAACCTAATAGTCTGCATGACTAAATCTGATTTGATTAGCCGCTCCGTCTGACACTTTAAGTCTCAAAAAGTAGAAAGTCTTTAATTCAAAGAGTGAGAGAAAATCCCGAAAGCACAATAAAGAGAGCTAAGAGGAGGCCCGCGCTTTAGCTTCTGTGGCCGTGTTTGCTGTTCTGCACTTTGTTACTGGCTCAGCTTTGGGTTCATTCCAGGTTACTGGTGTCGTTTAGTGTTCCAGCTCATTTGCTGCTGCGCATGTTTAATAGCTGTGTGTAATTAGTTATTAATTTTTTAAAACACTAATTGTCAAACATGAAATGAAATTCTGTCTGAGTTGAAAAATATGCTCAAAATGGCGACTGATGTCTTAGTAGGAGATTTATTCTGATGCTTACTTTAGCGTTAATGCTATTTTACACTTGTTACAGCTTGGGGATGATTGATGCTAAATTATATTAAATTACCCAATTTATCGGTTTTGTTAGTTTCTCTAGAATCTCTAGAACAGATGTGGTTCAAAGTCAGCATGACCCATGGAGTCATGGAACACAGCAGCATTTAGAGAGAACAAGACCGACTGAACTAAACTGGAATTATCTGTTAAGCAGGCACTTGTCCCCAGGCTAAGTATGTTTTGCCTTAGGTAAGACGTTGCCGTGGGAAAGCATTCTTATACTGCCATTCTGTCACATGCTGCTGGCTTCACAGAGATGCACACAAGGTCTCCCATGGCATCTGTGCCTTGACATGATGGTCAGGGTAATTGTAGATGCTGAGAGGTAATGATCCTCTTCTAAAGAGGAACAAAGTTTGGAGGGGAAGCCGGAAAGCTGGAGTGGTGGTGGAACACCAGAAGAGGGTTGTGGCTTGTGCCCCATTTGCAACTCGATTTATTTGCTTTTTGCTTTCACTTTCAGATGCTGGTTATTAGTGTTTAGGAAAAAAATGTGGCTTGAGTTAAATATGCTTAACCAGTGTGTTTAAATGTGACACTAAAAAGGTTCAGGATTTGATGGTTCAGGAGAGAGAATGGTCTGGCCTTCAAGACTGACGTCAGGGATCAAAAGCCTCCTGTAAAGCAGTACTATCAGAGCTTTAATGAAAGACTGTCACGTGCTTGGCTGCACTTCTGATGAGCAGAATTTGTACTGATAAGAATTTGTGCCTATTTTTAAGGGATACAGTAACAGTTCTGCTAGATTTAACTGCAATAATGATTTTTTTCCTCCAGGTTTCAAGTGACTTGCATTAAACAAAGTGTGAGTTAAAAATCAGAATGACCTTTTTTGTCACTGCTGAAAAGTTTTGTTTGAATCTTGTGTTTCCAATATGGCATTTATCCTGTCCCTCAGGACTGCTTATCACATCACAGGATGAAATATTGATACAACAAACACTCATCTCAGCCACTATGAAAAAATTATGAAATAGAAAAAACTCTGATCAAGCCCAACTGAGCCTTTACATTTCCTGTAATGGACTATCTTGCTTCTGCAATTTCCAAGTCAGTGGCGGCTATTTTTCATACTGCAGCAGTGAATGGGCAGCAAATAGTTTCCTGTGATGGGAGGAAAACACATCCTGCCGTTCCCAGCTACAGTAACGGTGTGCAAACACCAGCAGAAATAATGGAAAAGGAGATGGGCAACATAGACTGCTGGCACAAACTTAATAAGACACCAGTCAATCCTCTAAGCCCCTTCGCGTTAACATTTGATACCTTGTGATTGAGTTTCTGTTGCCATTAATGAAACAAAAACAGATTATTTGTGCCTGCAGACACAAAATGTTTCGTGTGTCAGCTGCCCGCTTCTTCTCTGACAGACATCGTGTCTGGTTTAAAAAGAGTCACGATGATCCCAGAAATAATAGTGACACAACCTTTTTATGCTGCTCATCTTCATTTGACTTTAATGAATCATAGCAGGCATCTGGTGCATTTTAGCCTATTTACTATGAGTCACATTTACTTTATATCACATTTGCAAACTTTCAGCTCTTTGAAAAACCCGAGCATTTTCTTCTTAATAGTGGATATAATCTCAGACCCTCGGTACAGATGACATTTAGACTGAGTAGTGTATTTTATTGCAATCTAGTTTTTAAAAGTATTTAAAAAGCATTCACTTCTCCTTGATCTTCTTGGCCTTTGCCTGCTGCAGTTTCTGGATTTATTCATTGAAGGTTTACTAATTAATAACAGTTTTAGTTTTGTGAACTACCTTTGTAGGTCGAATACAATCTGGAATTTAAATGCATTCTTCTCAGTTTTTCTAAAGATAAACAAAGAATTTAAAAGCCCACATAAAATAACAGAAGCCATTATAAAAGCACAAAGAGATTAAACATAAATGTAATGCTAAAAATGAAATAACTCATTTAGAATGATTATTAGAAACATGATTCATTTTCTTATTTTTTTTTTTTGTATTGCCTTCTTTTTTTGTATATTTTCATCCATTTATCATCCAGCAGTTTTTTTCCTGCTGGGGAGTCTTGGCTTGTCTCATGCCCTGTAAAATATTCATGAAATTCAATTATTTTATATCCTTAATAATGCTCATGCAAACAAACAAATTAACAAATTGCTGTGCATGTCTTTTAAAATCTGATCTGTACTTAGGCTAATCTCTATTACCGCACAACGATGAAGTAACTTTGACAAACATTAATGCTGATGAATAGGTCCATTAAAGCATTAGTCAGACATTTGATTTTCATATTTTTGCAATAAGAATGGAGAATAATGCCCATCTGGAATGATGTGAATATAAATATAACATTAGACAAAATATATACCTTCAATTTCAAAATACTTAGTTAAAAGCTTTTAAACAAACTGGTGTTAAGCTTTTAAATGTGCGCCTGCTAACAATAACAGCAGCCTAATTGTGTGAACGTGTTTCTTTCATGCACATTCCTAGCTGTCGGGCCAAAAGCCGCCTGTATGAGTGTCGGTGTAGCATGCAAAAATAGCCAGTGTCTCTGCTTCAGCCATGTTTGTGTCACATACCTCAACAGGGGGCAGTGGTGCAATATATGCTCCTCCCGCCACTGGACTCGAACCGGCAGCCCTCCAGTCTCCGCCCCAGTACAAGAAGGGGGGGGAGGAGGAGGAGGCGGCAGGCGAGTGAGGCAGGGTGAAGGACAGGGAGGGGGAGAGGGGCAGCGAGCGGGGCAAGGGGGGCGTGCCGGAACCTTTCTTGAAGCCCTTTTGCTGCTGCGGCTGCTGCTGGCAAAAGGCGAGGGAGGGGGAGACGGCCAGGGAGAGAGGGTAAGGGTGAGGCGGGGTGCCGCTGGCCCGACGGCCACAGGTGTGCGGTGGACCCAGGGCGGGAGGAGGGAGGAGGGACAGCGAGAGGGATGGAGGCAGCGAGCGAGGCCGGGAACAGTGGGGGTTACTCACGGATTGTCGGAAGGGTTGAAGGGGGGCAGTGGGAGGGACCTCCATGCTGGGCTGCTTCCCGGTGGCTATGCTCTTCCGCCGGGCGCGATGATCTGCGAAAAGGAGAGGAGATCATTGGGTAAGACACTATTATACATCAGTGGAAGGAAAACATCAATGGTAATATGAGGCAAGGACACAAAAATTGCAGTGCAGGACACAGGTAGAGCCAGAGGATCTGGACAAAGTAATGTGCAAATAAACAGCTGCGGGACAGCCGATATTGACATTCTGCCTGAAGGAACCAAAGAATATGAGAGCTCGATAGAGGTCAAAGGTGAACGAGACAGAAATAAAACCATGCAAGGTCACACCCATTCACCAGCATCACTGCAGATTCTGCCGCTACACAGAAACTCTTATGCACTTTCATCTGTTGAGAGTGTGGGGGCTGACAAAGTGGAGAGATAGATTTTCTGTCTGGTTGTCAGCTGAGGCAAATGTTAACAGTCTGAATGTTGAGGGGAGGAACTGGGAGATGCATGGGTAGAAAGCAGCGAGCATTAAACAAACAAAACACTTATTGACTTCCGTCTCTGAGTCAGTACATAATGCAGCAAATTGTCCAGTAAAGAAATAAAGTTCTGTCCTACACTTGATGGATGATGGAGAGAGTGTGAATGCACACAGAGAGGAGCAAAAACAAAACACAAGAGGCCAACTAACAGATAAAAAAAACAACAACAGAAAAAAATTTAAAAAATTTACTCAAAAATTCACTGACTGTGAATTTTGAAGAATTGCCTACTTTGATCTTTGTGTCTTTCTCTTTTGTCCTCCAACCAAATGCTAATTCTATCTCTGTGTCTCTGCACCAAATGTCTGCACTCTCAATGGGACTTCACAGGATATAATTACATATACACAGTTTTAATTAATTGCTTTTTCCTACAAATCAATAAATTGTACATCCATAAGATACATGGAGGATTTTGTTAATTACGTACAAACTCTTTCTTCCAGTGGGAAAAGAAATGATTAAAACCTCATTTTTATTAAGCTTCGTGTGGCTTTCCAAAACTGAGATATTAGTTTACATTTTCAAATAGCTGTTTGTTGGTTTACATGCCAATAGGGCTGCCACAAACGATTATTATGATAGTCGACTAGTCACAGATTATTTTTGCAATTAGTCAACAAATCAGATCATGGACATAAAACGTGCAGCTTATTGCACCAGCAGCATCTGCTCTTATATAACTATCATTAGCTTACAGCTTGAAGTGTTTAAGGTATGTGCTAACTGAACTTTGCAGATTATCTCGGTGGAGTTTAATCAACTTCGCCATCTGCTCCTCGCTCGCTAATACATAGCATGACACTGGAGAAAATTCTCGACTACCTCACACTTGTGTTTAATGAGTTTACTGTTTAACGTTTATTCAGCTGTGTGAGAACTATAACTATAAGCCGCGCTATGAATTCTGGGATAGGTTGGGCCACGGACACACCCGACTCATCCTTCAAACCTGGGGAAAAGGAGGACGCAATTATTGGCCGCATTTATTGGACAAGTCTTTGAATTTGGACAGCCTTCGGTTGCTGTAATGTAATCGGCCTACCAATGTGGCCTCCGAAGGATGTAGCCCCTGAATTTCGACACAGCTACGATACCGCAGACTGCTTCATCTTCTTCTTTGGCGTTTAACGGCAGCTGGCATCCTTGCGTCTTTCAGGATCTTACCAAGCTTCAAACGACCAATCGACTATTAGTGACTATCAAAATCATTGACGACTAATAGTCTTCGACGATTTTGATAGTTGATGTAATCGTGACTAGTCGACTAATCATGGCAGCCCTATAGGCCAATAAAGATTTACAGGAAGAAATCTGCGACATAAGTAAATAAATAAAATCTCCTAAGAGTTAAATAAGTGCCAAGTATCTATATATAATAACGTCAATGAATAAAAGACAGGTGAGAATATTGTAAGGACGTGTAGTACTCACTTATAATTCTGCCTTGAAATTTCTGTGCACTCATTTCTAATTTATACAATTTTGTTTACAACATACCACACAGCTGAATACTGCTGAATACTAGAAAAGTATATTTTTCAGTTGCATGAATGGAGGGAAAAAGCACCATTACAATATGCCAACTAACACATAGCAACTTTTGCTGCTCTAACAGCAGAAACTGGCTAATGATGGTTAGCTAAGTATCTTCATAAACTGTACCACAAGCTAAACCTTTCTAGCAACAGAAAAAAGAATGACTTCCTAACAAATTCAACACAGTTGTAACGACCTTTCTGTGTTCACTAAGGTAGAGGCATGCTAGAGGCACAACAAGACTTGTTGCAATGCTAACATGCATACCAGTTATCATCTTAGCTTATGCTAATTAACAGTAAACACAAAGTGCAGCAGAGGCTGTCATTAGTTTGGCAAATCTGATGGTGGTACAAAAGGAAAGCAGTCTCACTGTCTGTCTACATATAGGCTAAAACTGGCATGTACTTTTATCAGCCTTAATAGCTGCCATGTGCCTATTGACAAGTAGCCACTATTTATCTGTTGTGTCACATCAGTTCTTAGCTGAGTAAAAAAATATTGTAAGAAAGAGAAGAAAGACTTGTGTGGAAAATAACAACCAGAACAAAACACCACTGATATCAGGCCTAGCTGGAGGACAAATTATTTTCAATTTGATATGGCGATGAAGGCAAACAGTAAGGGGCGGGGATTAATCAATATATATTATATTGCCAAACGTATTCACTTACTCATCCAAATCATCACTCTATGACTTCAGGTGTACACAATCAAGCACCTAGTCATGCAGACTGCTTCTACAAACATTTGTGACAGAACGGGTCATTCTCAGGTACCTTGACGAGACGCATGAATTTCCTCCCTACTAAATATTCCACAGTCAACTGTTAGTGGTATTATAACAAAGGTGGAACGACAGCAACTCAGACATGAAGTGAAAATAACAGAGCGTGGTCAGCAGATGCTGCACACAGGTCCCCAACTTTTTGCAGCCTTAGTCACTATAGGATTCCAAACTCCAAGTGGCCTTCAGATTAGCCCAAAAACTATGTGCAGAGAGCTTCATGGAATGAAGTTTTCATGGATGAGCAGCTGGATCCAAGCCTTACACGACCAAGTGCAATGCAAAGGATGCAGTGGTATAAAGCTTGCTGCCACTGGACTCTAAAGCAGTGTTCTCTGGAGTGACAAATCATGCTTCTCCATCTGACAGTTAAATGGACAAGTCTGGGTTTGGCGGTTGCTAGTTCAGCAGTACTTGTCTGACTGCATTGTGCTAAGTGTAGTTTTGTTTGGTGTGAAAGAACTTTACTGGCCTGCACAGAGTCCTAACCTCAACCCGATAGAATACCTATGGGATGAATTAGAGTGGAGACTGTGAAGCAGGTGCTGTAGGTGCATAAATCCTTTTAGCTCGTTTTTATCTGACATAGAATGAAACTTTCAGGAGATTTGGTAACTCAGGGGACCTTAAGCTGTGCCCAAACTGGAAGTGTTTCGCTTTGAAACTGACATCTGGTCACTTGCTGACATTCCAGGCTCTGGTTGCCAAGGTAACCTTCTAGGTCAAGTGTCAATCAACGTGGCAGTCGGTAACCCCTTCAATCGCTTGTCTAGTAGTTAAGGAAGGTTTATTCCAGGTCCCGCCCACTTCCCGTTGCCAGCAGTTATTTCGCCCATAGTTGCTTGAAAAATCTAAAACTGTCAGTTTCAGTGGTTTTTGGTCACCATGGCGCTGCAAATCACTTGCAATATAGACACAGCTTAAGATTGGTTGGTCGACTCCTGACGATGAAAGTGCAGAGACAGAGATTACAGATATTATGGTAATATTAGACATTACCATCTGCAGAGCCAAACCACTGAGATGGCTGAAAAAAATGAAATAAAATCCAGAGCCACGGTAAATATGTAGAGTTACCATGTTTCATCAGTCTTAGAAAAGGATCACCATACCAAACCTGCTTAAATCATCACTTTTACTATCCCAAAAACTCATCAGGAAGATGCCTATGAAAGCCTACTTTAATCCTGTTTTAATCAGACATTCTTTGTCCAGTTTTTCCCTTTACTTTCAGCACGGCCCTCTGAAAAGACCTGCAACACGCTAAATGTGATGAATGTGATACAGGTAATAAATTTTTATATGTGTTGAAATTTCTGTATATTGTTTTCCTGTATTTCAGCCCATCTCACATCTTTTCACATTGATCATGCTGGTATCTGTGCTCTTTCCTTGCTTTCTCCTTCTCTCAGCCTCTTCTGTCACACTCAGACACACACACGCCTCCTCTCTCCCACGCAGCTATTTTACATAATTCAAATAGTGCATTTACCCTGCTACCTCTCCTCAGCCCTTGATCTTTCTCTCTTTCTTTCACCTCCTTGCACCCTCTTGTTCCCTCCCCTTCAGATATGTGCATCATGTAGATGCCCTCCATTTTCTTCATACTTACCTTTATCTGGAATCCTCTTTTATCCTCATCGGCCCTCTGCTCTCATTCTCTGTCATTTACCTGTCCAAATGGCAATCCTTTCACTGTGAGCCTGCCCCTCTTTCTGCCTGCAGTGTTCTCCTACCCACACAAGGTGGGAAAAATAAATGACCATCACGGAGTTTGTCGGAAAACGCACCAAGATCCCTTTCCCCCCAAAATGTACACCTTCAAAATCTACCACCTGTAGGCTGGATGACAGGCAAGTGGAGGAGTCTTAAATCTGTCACAGAAGAAGAGAAAAATCTACAATAAAATGTGACACTTCTGACAGCTGATCATAATTATATAAAAAGTTATTTTGATGGTTATATAACAGCAAACTTTTTTCAACTGAATAAAATGAAACTGGAGCTTTTACGGAGACTAAAATGAAAGAAAGTAAAGTTTTTTGGTATCTGGTTCTCCTTGATGAATCTAAAGACACTGAAACTATTCCAGGACGTGATCTACTTTAGCTTTCGAGATACTGAATGAGTTCATGAACTTGGAAAGAGTTCTTCAGCTATCTTGTGAAGGAGCCATGGCTCTCTCTCAGTATCACTCACAGTTTCTTAGGTGTTTGTTACTCTGCAAGAGGTGTTAATTATTGGAAATTATCAGGGGTGATGCCCTGTAAATCTGCAAGTTATACTATCAACATTTATGTATCACGACTGCGCCAAACGCAATTAAAAGATCGTAGAACAGGCAGCTTATTGATCCAATTCAGAATTTATCTTTTCCCAAACTAATTAGTGTAACCAGGAGGAGCAGACTGTGCAAATAAGAGAATGGTGATTTAGGATTCAACTGGCAGCAGTATTATGACAGCAAAAACAAAGTTTGGACTGTTTCTGTGGGTTTAGACAGTGAGATCACAAAAACAAGCAGCCTGTGAGTTGGTGTACTATCATAACCCTTAAAGTGTGTGTCTGTGTGTGTTTTAAGACATTTTGTCCTTTTGGTGCCAGTTTGGAGCCACACAGAGCATGTGTTTTATTACATCCTCCACTGAAGGGTTTTATTCAGGGCAGAAGTCTTTGTCTGCTTTTGGTAGCTGCAGCTGTCATTTTAACCCATGAGAACACCAGTTTTCTATGTTCTAAAGTTTATGTCTTGTGCTTACTAGAGATGGACCGATCCGATATTACGTATCGGTATCGGTCCGATACTGACCTAAATTACTGGATCAGATATCGGAGAAAAATAAAAAAATGTAATCCGATCCATTAAATATCACGAAAGCACCTCGCAAAACTTGCAACACGCCGTAACTCGCCTCAGAACATTAGCACGTCGGAGCAGTATGCATCACGTGATAGAGCGGCTGTGGCATGCGGGACCTGTCGGTGGTCTGGATAGCATTTGGAGCTTCGCTAGCAACCCGGCATTTCATCTCCGACAAAGTTATCCCCGAGAGAAGTAAAGCAAGTGTGTAAGTCCATCTCTGAATGTTTGTAAAGCATTCCTGCGTTAAGCTTAACAAACGATATATGGAGCGACTGCCTCTTCTTGCTGCTACTTCAATCATGAAACTGCTTAATGATCAGCTGATCGGCTTTTCTGTCGCGAGTCCGTCTCTCTTGTTTGTTTTTGGCCCACTTTGCACTAGAGATGGCACGATACCACTTTTTTATGTCCGATACCGATATCATAAATTTGGATATCTGCCGATACCGATATGAATCCGATATAGTGTTTTTTAATCAACAAAACTGTTTTTTTAAATATCGTGCTGCATTTTGTATAAGTTCATACTCAAGTTTAAAACAACAACTACACTAAAGCTATTCTGTTATACCTGTATGCAAAAAAAAATATTTCATAGTTCAGCAATACTGATCAATCTAATAAACTTAAACCTACTCCATCCTCCCTATTCTGGTATTTTAAAGAGTACTTAGCGTAAATATTAAGCAACCTAACTAATAGGGTTCCAACTCCCAGCAACAACAAAAATAAATAAATAAAAAATAGGGAACCACCCCTCACGCTCCATCTCATGATGCTTAATCGACGTAATCAACCTTAATTTGATGCAGTGTGAAAAAAAAATGCACAGAAATCAATTATTTTTCAAGAAATATTAAATAGATTCAACATCTTTCTTCAACAGAATTGCAGACTGCACAGATGGTACCTTCCCAAAGGAAAAAGTACTATAGCTTACTAGGGTATATATATTAGACTTAATAGTTACTATATACAGTAATGGACTTCTATTCATTTTACATCAAATTAAAACTTTGGGTGTCAGATAATTATTTATTAAAAGCTAGACATTTTAAATGAGAATAAGAAAGAAAAGTATGTCTTTGTGCTCCCCTTTTCCCTGTTAATGCCCTATCGGCCCCCCTGGCTAAACTTTGCTAGATCCGCCCCTGCACAGTTACCAGCGTCAGCTATGTAGAAAAAGATCCTGGTGTAGAAAGTAATATTAAATAAATTCTAACAACAGCTTATCAAGCTTAAACGTGCTGCTGTTGTTTATCCACTGGTTTCCTCTTTCTGGTGCAAAGTAGAGATGGACCGATCCGATATTACGTATCGGCATCGGTCCGATACTGACCTAAATTACTGGATCGGATATCGGAGAAAAATAAAAAATGTAATCCGATCCATTAAATATCACGAAAGCACCTCGCAAAACTTGCAACACGCCGTAACTCGCCTCAGAACATTAGCACGTCGGAGCAGTATGCATCACGTGATAGAGCGGCTGTGGCATGCGGGACCTGTCGGTGGTCTGGATAGCATTTGGAGCTTCGCTAGCAACCCGGCATTTCATCTCCGACAAAGTTATCCCCGAGAGAAGTAAAGCAAGTGTGTAAGTCCATCTCTGAATGTTTGTAAAGCATTCCTGCGTTAAGCTTAACAAACGATATATGGAGCGACTGCCTCTTCTTGCTGCTACTTCAATCATGAAACTGCTTAATGATCAGCTGATCGGCTTTTCTGTCGCGAGTCCGTCTCTCTTGTTTGTTTTTGGCCCACTTTGCACCAGAAAGAGGAAACCAGTGGATAAACAACAGCAGCACGTTTAAGCTTGATAAGCTGTTGTTAGAATTTATTTAATATTACTTTCTACAGCAGGATCTTTTTCTACATAGCTGACGCTGGTAACTGTGCAGGGGCGGATCTAGCAAAGTTTAGCCAGGGGGGCCGATAGGGCATTAACAGGGAAAAGGGGAGCACAAAGACATACTTTTCTTTCTTATTCTCATTTAAAATGTCTAGCTTTTAATAAATAATTATCTGACACCCAAAGTTTTAATTTGATGTAAAATGAATAGAAGTCCATTACTGTATATAGTAACTATTAAGTCTAATATATATACCCTAGTAAGCTATAGTACTTTTTCCTTTGGGAAGGTACCATCTGTGCAGTCTGCAATTCTGTTGAAGAAAGATGTTGAATCTATTTAATATTTCTTGAAAAATAATTGATTTCTGTGCATTTTTTTTCACACTGCATCAAATTAAGGTTGATTACGTCGATTAAGCATCATGAGATGGAGCGTGAGGGGTGGTTCCCTATTTTTTATTTATTTATTTTTGTTGTTGCTGGGAGTTGGAACCCTATTAGTTAGGTTGCTTAATATTTACGCTAAGTACTCTTTAAAATACCAGAATAGGGAGGATGGAGTAGGTTTAAGTTTATTAGATTGATCAGTATTGCTGAACTATGAAATATTTTTTTTTGCATACAGGTATAACAGAATAGCTTTAGTGTAGTTGTTGTTTTAAACTTGAGTATGAACTTATACAAAATGCAGCACGATATTTAAAAAAACAGTTTTGTTGATTAAAAAACACTATATCGGATTCATATCGGTATCGGCAGATATCCAAATTTATGATATCGGTATCGGACATAAAAAAGTGGTATCGTGCCATCTCTAGTGCTTACTGCTGCCTTCCTAACCAGTGATGTGGATCATCAGTGGAAAAACATCAAGTCTAATCTTGTGTTGTCAGCTGGATCAAATGCACCTTTTTATCTTTTTGCAGGATCACTGTGCACAGATCAACGTCACAGTACATGCAACAGGATAAAACTCTCACATATGCAGTCTTATTTTATAACAATTAGCTAACTGCAAAACTGAGTGAGAAAAAGCTGATGAAATCACAGTCCAGAGTTACTCTCAGCTCCGGTAGCGATTGGTGTTAGCAAAGCAAACCGAACAACCAAAAATTATGCCAATGTAGAAGTGCAAAAATCCGCTCCAGAAATGGCCACTTCAAGGGCTCCAAAGGCAACCCAATCACCGTGTAAAATTAAACAACTTTAAGCAAAAATGAGCAGAGAAATAAAAACTGTTAAAATTAACTGATGGGTGGCTGCCATTTCACTTGTTCAGTGTTAATTTGTATTAATAGACACTGTAAAAATGGGATTCTAAGTTTGGGTTACTCTCTGCAAAATCAGTGAGCCAGTATATGACTGAGGACAGCACAAAAACATGCACACAAACACATGGTTCATGTTGTTTTTTATCTTTTCTCAAAGTTACCGCTCGTGACAGCCATTATTATTATTAACTAGCTGTACTTGTCAGGTTTTCTTTTTGTGTGTGTAATGAACCACAGAAATCTGGTAAGCAGTCTACCCAAAATTTATGAGCCACCTTATTAATGAAATTAACCAACCAGCACTATCCATTCATCCACTTCCGCGTATCCTTTTCAGGGTCGCGGGGGGCGCTGGAGCCTATCCCAGCTGTCATAGGGCGAGAGGCAGGGTACACCCTGGACAGGTTGCCAGTCTGTCGCAGGGCCAACACACAGGGACAGACAACCATTCACACTCACATTCACACCTAGTGGCAGTTTGAATTATCCAATTAACCTATCCCCACAAGCTGCATGTCTTTGGACAGTGGGAGGAAGCCAGAGTACCCGGAGGGAACCCACGCAAACACCACACAGAAAGACCCCAGCCTGATGGTGGAATTGAACTCAGGACCTTCTTGCTGTGCGGCAACAATGCTAACCACCGTGCCACCGTGCTGCCTCCAACCAGCACTAGTTTTGCCCAATTCCCAGGTCTACAGTCTGTCTAAATATTCTTATGTCCATATTCAAAAACAAACAAACCAACAAACACAATGATGGCAGTCAAAATGCCAGAGTAAAGGCTTCAAAAAAGTATGCAACAAATAAATGATGACATGATGACCATGTCAGTTTATCGTTTAGACCATATGTGAGACCATTTCATCTCTTGATGCCTGGTGTGTCTTGCAGCCATATGTGACTAAGGCTCTCTGGTATGATAAGACCTTTTTACCGAACTACTACTGAGACTTGTCCCTATTTTTTACGTTAACTACGATACTGTGATTTCACATCTTGAACTCTAAACTCTAAATCTTTGTTTTGTTACATACTCAAAAAGTTTAACAAAAGCAAAAAAAAAAAAAAAAAAAAAACATAACCGCTTGACAAGTTTAAAGCGGTAATAAGATATGAAATACTTTGCTTTTTATTATTAAAAAAAGATCTCACTTGGAGCACTTCTCATTATATTAGAAACTGCTGAGCAAGAATCCCATGTGCCATGCAAGCATTTACTTTCTATGTCCAAAGAGACTCCGGAGCAGTGTTGCGATTTAAATGCAGTTTGACCTCCAAAACATGATCTTTTTCCAGGCTTTTCCCAGTGTGAGCACTCTGTCTGCTTTTATTCTTATTTATACACACATACAGAAAAAATCTGAAGGGGGAATACTAATCCCTTTCTTGTAATTTGCAGAATTGGTCACAGAGGGCAGATTACAGCTGACTTATAGTACACAGTATATAAATCATGACTGCAATTTAAAGATGCCCTGGTCTGCAACACAATGCCTTAGAGAGGGTATAAGTAGTCCTGCTTGTCCATGTAGCAGGACACTACACTACAAATGGTGGTAATCACATTAGCACACATACATGTATGTCTGCCAGCAAGCCTGCTCTCCAAATACCAAGAGTCCAACTTGCAATAAGTTAATAGCTAAGCAACCAGCATAAGCAAACTAGCTGATGCTAGAGGGGAGATGATCTAGAAACTTGACCCGATGTATTCAATCCTCACAGTTATGCAGCATGAAAGCTTGAGTGTGCAGTTTCTCTGTGCATTACAAAGAAAATGTTAACCCACAGAAACAACAATCCACTGTAAGAGGACAATATTTCATGGTGGGATTGACAAAAGACAAAATTGTCTTGTCATTTATTACTGATGTTTAATAATTTTATGATAATACTGTTAAAAAACATGGAACTTACAAAATAGATCATTAAATTGTATATCTTTTTTTTTTTTAAACCAACAACTTCAGTACATTTGTAAATCTTTGGCCTTCTGTTAGAGGACTCTTGCAGCATCTTCATGCAAACATCCCAAATTGCTTTTTTACAGAATTGCAGAGCAGAGTGCTGTGAAATTTCTTATAAATATTGTGATTTTTTCACCAATAACAGTTCATTTACTTTGGGCACATGTCGCACTACCACAGATGGCGTGGGGGCAGTGTCAGCAGTGGAAGAAAGATAAACACCTGTATGATGGATTTTAGCATGAAATGCTATTCTAATTGTTTTGTTTTTAGATACTAATTGTGTCTTATTATTTTATCAGTATATGTCTATACAACAAAAAAGAAGAAAAGAAATAAAACGTGCAGTGGGTGCTGATGTCACCATTAGTGTATATTCTGCTGGTAAAAGTTTGGAAAATGGCTTTGAACTTTCACAAAGAACTAAAAGCTTTCAAGTATTGTGTTCTTAACAGGTATGTGCACATAAAGATGCCAAAAAAGGGTAAGAAAAATCACTTTGTTATATACAAAATGTTATTATATCTGTGGCCTTTAAAAAGTTCAGCAAGTCTGAAGCACAATGTTTTGTGCTTTCAAATGATGCATAGTTTGTCAAATACCTTAGAAAAATCACCACCAGAACTTTTATTCACTCGAGTCCTCTTTTATGTGTTTGGAGCGCACATCTGGACTCACATTCACACCTACGAGGAATTTGGAATCACCAGTTAACCCAACCCCACAAACTGCATGTCTTTGGACTGTCGGAGGAAGCTGGAGCACCCGGAGGCTACCCACGCAAACGTGGACAGAACATGCAAGTTACTAGCTGACTGGGTGATATGTTACATGGTGGCATTTGCAGGTGTGCATGTATATGCCAGTCAATCTGGGATTGCTTTTGATTTAAACCAGACAAAGCGGGCAAAAGGAACGTAAATGAATTCGATGGAACAACACGTGAAATAGTGTACAACCTGTAATGCGTGGTTATGTAGAAGAGGCTATATCTACTGTATCATACAATGCTACATCTCTACCTTACTACATTCACTAGTCAAACAAGTCAGTCATCTCCATTAATGTCCCAAACATTGCGTTTAACAGACATCAGTAGCTTCCAGGTCTGAAAATTAAAATGCCTTAGACCTGCATTCTTCACTGTAGTCAGCAGGGCTGCAAATAGAAGAAAACAACCTTTAGAACTGATCAATGATTTAAATAAACATTTCCCTGATAGGGTTGTCGTTAGGGGTAGGCGATATAAACGATATACGATCGAAACGATATAAATTTGGCCAATGATAGAGATTTTGACTATATCGCTCTATCACATGTTGATGATGTCATCAAGCTGCGCCTGTTTTGGTCGAAAGCATCGCAGCGGCTACAACCATTATCATCTGCAAGTTATGCCGGGCGACAGTCATAGCAAAGAGATGAAGCACTTTTGAACTATGGGGAAAGCCAAAAACTGCGCTTCCTCCACTTCCGTAATATTGATTCATTAATGTTGAATTCTCTTGCAGCTGTTCTATTCCCATGTTGTTGCAGTATATACGATTGCATTTGTCCCTGACCACCAGAATCCGTCACGTTAACTTTTAATGAGTGGAAAAAAAGTTGGCGTTTATCCTCCAGCTTCACTGTGCTAATGTTATGCTAACATAGCTGTGTCGCTAGCAATCAGAGCACAACATTATATACCAGGTAGTCCAACTTCAGTAACCCTGCAAACGCCACTGCTGTTTAGTTTTCTGTCTTCATTTATGTTGGAAGTGGTAGCAGAGCTGTACGTTTTAATTAGTTTCAAAAATCTCTCAGTCAGAACATGGTATGAAATGTTTAGGTGTAAACTAGCGAGCTAACTTCCTGTTAACTTGTAACTCCGTTAAATTTAATGAATTCTGTTTTCATGGATGCCTGGATGTTAAACTTAATTGTTACACCTGGTAAAGCAGCAACGCTGATGATTTTATTAAAGATGAAAGAATTTAGACCGTTTTTAACTCTCAGTGTTCGTTTGACTTTGGGACCTGAAGGGGACGAAGTTTTGGACCCAGATTACTCCACAAAGCTCCTCACTACGGCAGCCGTAATTCTCTGACAACCCATCAAGCAGTGCGGCTTACCAAAGTTGCACTAAAACATTTTTTAACAGATTTCTGCAGCCAAAATCGGTTCGAGGTCAGTAAGCACAACCAGAATTCATACATAAGGCACACTCTTGATTTTTGAGAAAATTAAAGGATTTTAAGTGTGCCTTATAGTGAAAAAATATGTTACGTTATACAGAAGAAAATAATATATTGTGATATATATCGTTACCGCACATGCTTCATATTATATCGCGATATGGATTTTAGGTCATATCGCCCAGCCCTAGTTGTGGTTTCATACTTTAGATATAGCCTTTTTAATTATTGTAATATTGAGGTTATTTATCAGGGGCATATTTAAGAACAGAATAGAAATTACAATAAAAACTAAATACTTTGTAAATATAGTTGACTCACATATGTGCAAACATTACAAGTCTCAAAAAACATTAGTACCAAAACTTCATCAGGTACAGTACCAGATTACATTTCTTATTGTTAAAGGTTTATTTATTTTTTTTAAATTTCAGTTAACTAATGATTCTTTTCACATCTAGTTTATTTAGGTTTAATAAACTCTAATGACCAATGCTTAGATTGAAGCCTCAGTTCACAAACCAATGGATGACTTCACGTTTCCATCTTTTATCTACAGTTTCTGTTCTCCACTCCATCTCAACACAACTTGAAGACAGTAGGTACTCCTGTTTGGTGCTACTTAGCAAGTGTGATTTACAAGTTATTACCAAATAAAACTCTCAAGGGAGCTAAACACTAATACTGGCACTAATAGTTACAGATTTACATCATATTTGTTCACATGCCCGACTACAGTCCCAGCAGAAAAGACCATAGGACAAGAACAACTACATGTCCCTGGTATTTGCAGTTTGTGCATCGTAGGTGGTACAGTCCAAGGAAGCAATTCTGAGGAAAAGTATGACCTGCTGTACATTGCAGAAGTTGCATAGTTGGATACCTCCTATATTTTTACATAGCTCAGGATTTACTCCAAATGCTACATTATCTATCATTTGGTGAGAATGGGTGCAAAGACATTTTTCATTTTGGAAATTGTCCTCTCCAACCTGAATACAGACCAAAATTCACTTCTCAAAAATAATACACTCTCACTGACCCTTTTTTACTTTCAGCATGCACGGAGTGGAGAAATGTAGGTGGCGGTGCATGCAAAGACTCATTTAGAGTCCGTATATAAATCGATCCACAGACTTTATGCAAATGATGAGGAAGGATGTGAGATGGGAGAGGCTAGCAGAGCGTATTAAGCAGTGATTAATTTAAAACCAAAACAGGTGGCCTGGTCATCGTCTTTCCTGTCATATTAGCACACTTGCATTTTCACCTTATCAGCTGTCTAAATTTATCAAAGCTATTCAGCACAGAGTATTAACAAAAAGCATCGGTGTGGATGAAAAAAGTCTGGATAGGTCCATTTAAATCTGTTTCTCACCATTTGTCACTCCGTTTTCAATCCCAATGAAAGCTCTGTGTTTTGTTGCCAAGGCAACGTTATTTTTTCCTGAAGTACCTTACATTTTAGTTTCAGACATACAGTACTCTACAGAAAAGCTGAGAACTGAGGAGGTGTTTGGATATTACAGCCACACAAAACACAAAAACGTACACACACACACACAAATCCATACATCGGTACATAGCAAATACTGTATTAAGCAGCCTGGAAAATCACTCAAAAGCTTCATTAGTTCTGGAATCACTCATGATTAATGCAATGTGCTGTTTGATTAAGAGCAGCCTTGAAATTGAAAGCGTGAACACATCTGGAGAACTGTTTTGATTTGCTTGTTGGTCTATTTTAAAATGCTATTATGTAACTGTTGTTGAAAGATAATGTAAAGGCTTGAAAAGCAGGCTTTAAAAAAGCAGGCTGGCTCAGGCATCGTCATGTCACTGGGGGGTCTAGCTGGGGTCGTGAGGCTGTTGTTAGATGTGCCTGTCTCTGTTATTTAGCTGCTCAATAAATCATCCGTGTGCATAAATAACATTGTTCAAAGTTTCCCACTCTAACTATTACTGTGCTGAAATCTTGGTTTTGAACGTTAGGCCAGATTCATTAGTACTCTAATACATGATGAAAATAAAAATGGAACATCTTACCTTTTGTGCAATGAATCACACAATATTGAAAGAGCTTACATCTATTTTTTTTTAAATGCAACAGAAAAAAAGAAGAACAACAAAGATAAAAGTTTTGTAATCACTCTTCATCTGCCAGTTAGTTCACAAAATGATGATTAATAAGTCTACCGTGTATCAATATGCTGCTCGCTATAAAATGAGCTCTCGGGTGTAAAATATATAGATGTCAGACTACAGACTGTATAAAAAAAGATGGACATAGACAACACGGTAACCCCTTACTTGTGCACTACTGTTTTGAAGTTTCAAGGTTGGCATTTGGCTGCTGCTATTTTGGGGGGTTTTGGGGAGCCAAGAGTGACCAGAAGGTGAAGTTATCATCTTTCCACTAAGGGAGAGATAGACTGTAAAACTGTGCAGCCTAGCCTAAACTAAAGAAAAACTCTTAATCTAACTTACATCCATAAATTGGTGCCTTAATCTTAACTATGCTGAACGCCATTAGCAGAGGGTAGATCGTGTGTGCGGTTAGTCCAAAGTCCCACTAGCTATGGCATCCAATTTTAAAAAGTTGCAGAGTACATTTGAGCGTGACAGTACTTTTACTTTTAATTTGTTTCATTTGCACAAGCACAGGACTCAAAGGTAGATCCGGCCTCCATACATCTATTGGTTTTCTGTTTCAAAATAAGCCTGTACATGTTATTAGATATGTTTTAAAATTAAGTAAACATTTTTTGTTTACTTAAGTTATATAATTTCATCTATTCAATTTCTTCCATTTATCAAATTCAATGTAACAGCTGGACTGGAGCCTAACTTAGCAGACATAGGAAAGGGTACATCCTGGACAGATCACCATTTATTGTAGGACTGGTAATTGTTGTTTAAATATTATTTTTATGTTATCATTATTTAAAGAAGAATTATTAGACATAAGTATTACTTAACAAATCAACATTACATATAAGAGTCACCTAAGGTCCTAATTTATTTTACAGGATGGTGAAAATTGTTTTTTTCTCGGCTGTATTGTTAAGGTCACCATCCGCTGAATTAACTAAACAACAAATCATATAGTTTTTCAAATGAATAAATTGGGAGTGATCAAAAATGAACACCAACATCACTAGAACATCTGAGCGGTCCACTTCAGTAATTAAAATTAACAGATGTGACCCCTGCAGTAAGCAGATAGCTAATGGTTATTTTTAACCTCTAATTACACCCAACTTTCCCTCATTGTGGCTCAGTCATGCAAAACTTCAAGCTTTAATACAATGAACATGAATAAATAATACACATTTTAAATTTAACATAATATATGGAGGGGTTCACCGCCTTTCACAGTTGTTATGAAGGAGTAATTAGTTATAAAGTTCTTGAAAAAGAATACAGCTTAGTGCAAAAAACAAACATGTTTTTACTGTAAAATTTTTAACATGGGAGTCTATGGGGACTGACTCACTACTGGGGCCAGCCCCAAGTGCCATCGCCAAATACAAATATATGCGGTTTAAGAAGTTTTAAAATGCATGAAGTCAATGAGTAATAGTGTTAAAATAATCATGATTATGATTTCTACCATAATCCAGCGGCCCTAGTTACAATGCAGCTCACTTTAAAACCACATTTCTCTCACTGAGAGTACATTACGCTGCGTTAATGAGCTTTGGACATATTTTTGGGCAGAGTCAGGCAAGTGGTTTCTCCCCACAGCCAGCTTGTGCTCCATAGATGTTGTCCAGACATGAGACTGGTAGTGATCTCTTCAGCTCCCTTTCTTTGCAAAAAAATGAATCCTTTAATAATAGATACAAAAATCACAGAAGTGTTCAGCGTTTTTTGATTATAATATATCAATCATCCATAGTGTATCAGAAAAAACACTCAACATAATATTTCATATCAATTGACTAGTGGATTTAGATCAGTGTGTGTACAGACATCACAACACCATACGAATCACGTACAGTTCAGTGCGGCACAGGCACGAATGTTCACTTGCTGAAAAATCCAGCTCGTTGGTTCACATGTAAGCCATGTGCTAGGCAACATGAGAAATGCTGCGCTTGTTCATTGTGAATGTAAATCTGATGTCAAGCTGAAAGCTGAAGAGGGAATGTGTGGGTGGCAATCGCTTCCAGCTTAGACCCTCTGAGAGAAGTGAGAGAGACAGAGTTAAAAGAGTGGGAGGGAGGGATGTAGACACACATGAGTAAGAGGTTGGTTTTTTTTAAAAAAAAAAAAAAAAAAAAAAAAGGAAAAGGAACTGTGAGTGTGTGTGTGTGGGTGGTAGTGGTAAGTGTTCGTGTAGGAGTAGCAGGGACAGCGTAAGAGCAAGACTATATGGAGTGAAGACAGGATGACAGAAAGAGAGAGAGGCGAATAGAGGGAAAAAGGAAAAGAGCGAAATGGAGGAAATGCATCTGGGGGAGCGGTAACAAGAGAGGGAGGGAGGGCTGAGAGTTGCACTAAGGAAGGGGGGGTTGGATGGAGAGAGGGAGGGAGCACAAGAGCCAGAGATGGAGGCTGGAGAGGGAGTGGGTGTCTTAATAGCGCTGAAACGCTCAGGGCTTTTTGTATGTTTGCTTTTGTTATGATAGAAAGCTGGTTGGCTCCCTGTTTGCTTTTGATCCATGAACTGTGACTACAAATGCAAGGCAGTCTCTTCTGTACTTAAAGTAGAATGTACAGCAGCTACGTGTGGGACCCTCATTACATAATTTAATGTGTAAACGCTGTCATCGAGAGGCAGGTGGGTAAAGGAAGGCACTAGCACTGCAATGGGTTCGGTCCCTACAATTACTATATTTGGATCAGTTGGTCGCTTGCAGCGCTGATGAAAACCTGCAGTGGCTGTTCAATCCTAAAGCTGAAAAGAGCTACATGTGTGCAGATGGCGAGTGACAGAGGCACAGAGTCAGATTTTGATCCCTTATACAGAAGCAGCAGGGACACAGCAGCGTTTCTCTGCAAATGCTGACCTCTCTGACAATGTCCACTCTGCTTTCAAAATTACCAAATGGGTACAGCTACACTATGTGTGTACGATGCATGTGATTTTTAGAGTCCTGCAGTCAGCAGTGTCAGGATCGATTCGCTGAGGTGTCACATACCTTGGTCTACAGTGTTTTTGAGGGTGATGGGAACAGCTACAATTATTATAATTATGAATTAGTCTGTGACTTATTGCATGATTAGCTGACAAAACCCTCAAAACCAAACAATATGTAATTCGCAATATACCACATCAAACAGGGAAAAACTGTCAATTCATGAAGTCTGATGAAGTCGGATACAAAATTAAAAGATGAAAAATGAAAAGACTGATCAAATAGCAATATCACTGTCTGAGAGGCTGCAGACCGTTTGGTTTGGTTCATACACAAGTATTTTGTTAGTGCTGGGCGGTACACCAATTTTAACTTTTGTGGACACTTTTCATCTAGTTTTGATACATTATGGAGATATCATATTATAATACAATTCGTGAATATACACCCTTCTCACTTGTACTTTGAGTCAACTGGTGCAAAAGATTATTGCAAGATAAACATTTATTATTCACAAGTTATTTTAAACAGTACAAAACATCATGGCACACAAAATCTGTGAAACAAAAACTATTTCTAACAGTAATAACTGCACATTTGCAAAATTACCATCACCAAACTGCATGCTGGGTAACAGTCTGTTAACAGCTGGAGGTTTTTTGCCACACTGAAACACAGTGAAAACAGATGGAAGATGAAGAAAAGAGAGCTGTGTCTACTGTTTGGAAGTTTTGGGATTTAAAAAAAAAGACTGGTTTTGTTTTCTGCATCTTTCCTGACTTTCACTGTGGGTGGAGCTACACATAACAACAGAGAACCAGAAGAAGGAAAGATCGTTCGTTAATCAAGGCTAACAGATGTTCCTAAATGATGGCCGAACAATTTGTGACAAAGAGTTTGAAGGAACGAGTCCAAATTATGTTTGTCTCCAAAGCTGCACCTCACAGCTCTGCTGTGGAATCATCAACACTCACAAGCCAACAAACAACAGTGCTGACAAGTGGATTGAAGCAATGCACAACCCAAAATTGTGATTTTTGGGTAAAAAGTAAATAAAAACAGAATGCAATGGTTTGCAAAACTCATAAACCTATGTTTTATTCACAATATAGCATAGAAAGCATATGAAATTTTTGAGACATTTTACTATTTCACTGAAAACATGGCAGCAACACATCTCAAAAAAGTAAGTGTTACTACAAAGAAAGCATTTTATAATTAATTAGGTTCACTGGCAACAGGTCAGTAACATGCATCTCAGAGAGGCAGCACAGAAGACCACCACTCTGCAAACAATTTCAGAACAATTTTCCTCAACATAAAAATTTCAAAAACTTTGAATATTTCATCATCTACAGTACATAATATCAATGGATTCATGGAATCTGAAGAAATCTCTGTACAGAAGGGACAAGGCCAGAAATCAGTATTTTTTCTTCAGGCCCTCAGGCAGCACTGTATGAAAAAAAAAGGCATAATTCTGTCTTTGAAATCACAGCATGGACTCAGGAACATGATCCAGAATGCTTATTTTGATAGTTGACTAACCTGCCAAATTTTTCTTTGATTAGTCAATTAGTTAAAGATTATTTGAGTAACTCTAATCTGCGTCCTGTGGGTAAACCTCCTGTTCTAGGCTCCAATACCTCACCTGCTTAAGTCTGCACACCTGTAATTATCACCCTGTTGTCTTGTCCCACAGCAAATAAAAAAATGACCCAAGAAACATATGAAATTGAAAATAATAATAAAAATCAAAATAATAATTTTATTTTCCAAGTTTCCAAAGTTTAGAGATGATTAAGTTCTTGAATTCAGTTTAACTGATTATATATATATAATTAATTATTGATATGGTCCAACCCATAGATCAACTACCTAACTTTCGGTGGAAGAGGTTTACTATTCAGAATAAACGCTAAAATTAATGTGAGAAAAAAAAAATTAAGTAGGGGACAATGTAGGTTTGCTATTGGCTTTCACTCATTAGCTAACAAAGACTGAACTGGTGTTCACTTAGCAAGCAAGAGAAGTTTCCAACAGGTAACCTAACATAAACATTACTGTACAAACATTAACATAAACAATGTATCAACGCAACGCTTAACTTAACTCTCTAAAACTGACCCATTCAGTGTTAACGTCACAGCTCCAAGGTGCAGGCTTTTTAAATACTCGTGCACTGCAGTAGTGCTGTCATGGAAGGACTCCGCTTTGCACAGTCTGCATTTAACTTTGCTTTCTGTAAAATGCTTTCACATTTTCTAAAATCTTGCATTTTCCATCTCTGATGATGCATTAGTGCTTACTGAACTGGGAGCTTGCAGATCTGGGAAGGCGCCATCATTGCAGGTTTGTAAGGTTTTAGAGCAGGATATGCTTCCATTCAGACAATGCCTTTTTGAGGGAAAGCCTTGCTTATTTCAGCAAGACAATATGAAACAGCATACTGCAACACACAGCATGGGTTTGTAGTAGATGAGTCCCAAGCTGGCCTTTCACCAACTAAATGAATTTGGCATGAAACAAAAGATATACCAAATAATACCCAGGGAGTATAAATTATGGGGACAAAAGCTTTGGGACTTTGGGAATTTTAGGCCCAAATCACTAAACTTCTAAAATGATTTGTTGATGGATTTGATTGGTGGTTCTTTACGTGCAGCTGTTATGCCTCAGTGATCACTGAAATTAAAGTTATGGCTCTCTCCCTAATCACTGAAAAAATGGGCCTTCAAATATCTGCCTGGATCAAATAGCAGTCAAACTTGCTTCAGTAAGGGATTTATTCTTGTTGGACTTAATCATCTCATACTTGGTCAGAACACATTCTAAGCACATTTTAAGCACATGGAGCGTACTGCTCCAGATGAGGGAGAATGATGACTAATAAAAATCTGCAGATGAGTGTGTATAATCACATTAACATCCAACTGTAAGCCAAGAGTTTAAGACTTTTCTGGTGTTTTTAAATTTTTCTTTTGCTTAGGTTTAGGCAAACATCTCCTTACTTAATATACCTCACAACAGTGACAGGATCAGCAGGGCACATTTCATGTTTAGGAGCTTAAATCAAGTTTCCTGAAAATGAAATGAGTTGGCTTGAAAAATGAAAAATGTTTATAGTCTAGGACTAGAGTTAATCCAAAAGCTAACTATCTTGCAGTATCAATAATTAGGCAAAACATATGCAAAACATTGTATTGGCCATTAAATTTAGATGCATGTGATAAGTTGATCCATCTATTCAGACTTTTTGCCACGACTATACCAAAACACTATTACCTATGGAAGCCCGTTTCTGCCACTAAAAAAAAAATAAAAAAATAAAAAAGTATCCATAACTCGAAATTTTGAGTTAGCTCTGCCAATCAGTAATCTACGTGAATAAGGTCACTTTCTTGTTACCCGGAAGCATATGGCGCAGAGGAATGCACGCTCAAAACCGGATCGCAACAAATTGGCGCTTTCGCGAGTACGTTTGCTGATAGTAACGCCATGTGATTCAGCTAATAACACAAGGATTTCATCATTTTTGAAGCCACGCTGAAAATAATCATCAATCTGTGCATTCATGACTGGATGTAATACCAGTAGCTTAGCTGTAGCATTTGTACCTGAGGGTTTCAGCTTCCCGGTAACAAGGAAATGATGTCATCCATGTAGATTACTGATTGGCAGTGCTAACTCGAAATTTCGACTTATTAACTCAAATTTTTGAGAAAAGTAAGTCGAAATTTTGAGTTAATAAGTCGAAATTTTGAGAAAATAACTCAAAATTTTGAGTTGTGGATCCTTTTTTTTTTTTCTTTTTGTGGCGGAAACGGGCTTCCATAATTACCTCTCATTTGTAACCAAAATCGCTCATAATTATATGGCCAATAAAGGACTTTGTTACATAAGCATACTGTAAGTAACGTCTCTGCAGTTGCTGAAATGACTGACGGTCTCATCTCTCATTTTGGGAGGACAGTTTTGACAAATAACAGGGACAATTCTACAAATTAAATGCAGCTCGCTTGTCACAAGGAGTACTCAGTTTATGAAAACACTTGACCTCTGTGGCTCAGCTCAGAATTTTATTAATGTTGGGCTTAACTTCTACTTTTCAGAGCACTTGTGTCATAAACAGAAGTAGAGTCTGAAAGATGTTGGCATTTATAAGAAGGGAGGGGTGTAACGCTGCTTTTAGGCAGTATTAGCAGAATAGTAAGAGAAGAAAAGTCTCCTATTATTCCAACTTTGCAGCAAAAACACATTATTCCATGACTGTAGTTGCACCACATTAATATATACATTTCATTTGAAAGTATCATTTGTTTTCCTGCATATTATTGACACTTTTGGGGTTTTAGTTTTTTTAAAAAAAAAATACATACAGATGAAGATACATATAACTAGAAGCCTCTAGTCTTTAACATATACAGGGAGTGCAGAATTATTAGGCAAGTTGTATTTTTGAGGAATAATTTTATTATTGAACAACAACCATGTTCTCAATGAACCCAAAAAACTCATTAATATCAAAGCTGAATGTTTTTGGAAGTAGTTTTCAGTTTGTTTTTAGTTTTAGCTATTTTAGGGGGATATCTGTGTGTGCAGGTGACTATTACTGTGCATAATTATTAGGCAACTTAACAAAAAACAAATATATACCCATTTCAATGATTTATTTTTACCAGTGAAACCAATATAACATCTCCACATTCACAAATATACATTTCTGACATTCAAAAACAAAACAAAAACAAATCAGCGACCAATATAGCCACCTTTCTTTGCAAGGACACTCAAAAGCCTGCCATCCATGGATTCTGTCAGTGTTTTGATCTGTTCACCATCAACATTGCGTGCAGCAGCAACCACAGCCTCCCAGACACTGTTCAGAGAGGTGTACTGTTTTCCCTCCTTGTAAATCTCACATTTGATGATGGACCACAGGTTCTCAATGGGGTTCAGATCAGGTGAACAAGGAGGCCATGTCATTAGTTTTTCTTCTTTTATACCCTTTCTTGCCAGCCACGCTGTGGAGTACTTGGACGCGTGTGATGGAGCATTGTCCTGCATGAAAATCATGTTTTTCTTGAAGGATGCAGACTTCTTCCTGTACCACTGCTTGAAGAAGGTGTCTTCCAGAAACTGGCAGTAGGACTGGGAGTTGAGCTTGACTCCATCCTCAACCCGAAAAGGCCCCACAAGCTCATCTTTGATGATACCAGCCCAAACCAGTACTCCACCTCCACCTTGCTGGCGTCTGAGTCGGACTGGAGCTCTCTGCCCTTTACCAATCCAGCCACGGGCCCATCCATCTGGCCCATCAAGACTCACTCTCATTTCATCAGTCCATAAAGCCTTAGAAAAATCAGTCTTGAGATATTTCTTGGCCCAGTCTTGACGTTTCAGCTTGTGTGTCTTGTTCAGTGGTGGTCGTCTTTCAGCCTTTCTTACCTTGGCCATGTCTCTGAGTATTGCACACCTTGTGCTTTTGGGCACTCCAGTGATGTTGCAGCTCTGAAATATGGCCAAACTGGTGGCAAGTGGCATCTTGGCAGCTGCACGCTTGACTTTTCTCAGTTCATGGGCAGTTATTTTGCGCCTTGGTTTTTCCACACGCTTCTTGCGACCCTGTTGACTATTTTGAATGAAACGCTTGATTGTTCGATGATCACGCTTCAGAAGCTTTGCAATTTTGAGATTGCTGCATCCCTCTGCAAGATATCTCACTATTTTTGACTTTTCTGAGCCCGTCAAGTCCTTCTTTTGACCCATTTTGCCAAAGGAAAGGACGTTGCCTAATAATTATGCACACCTGATATAGGGTGTTGATGTCATTAGACCACACCCCTTCTCATTACAGAGATGCACATCACCTAATATGCTTAATTGGTAGTAGGCTTTCGAGCCTATACAGCTTGGAGTAAGACAACATGCATGAAGAGGATGATGTGGACAAAATACTCATTTGCCTAATAATTCTGCACTCCCTGTAGGCCATAAAGAAGTGCCCTGAAACCTGCATTAATCCAAATGTCCAGCACACTGTGTCTGCTTCTTGATTTATAACCTTGCTAAAAAAAAAAAAAAAAAAGAAAGAAAGAAAAGCTGAAGATATTTTTTCCTCAGTCACTCGTTTCAAATCTTATTCAGTGCAGCATTAATGTATTCTCTACATTACAGTCCCACTTACAATAAAACAGATGATAAGCAACTCTCTGCTTTAGGAAGTGATTACCAATTTGCTGCTATATAGACACATTCATTTTTGGGAGATATTGAAAACTTTGTGTAAACAGTTTATGCAGACAGACTCCGCACACACTCGCTCAGAGCAAAACGTTTTAAGGGACCTAATTTAGGTAATCTGATGACGGTTGACACCACTTATAGCATTTAACTGAACAAACAAGTAAGGATAACATATAGTATATCTTGTATGTTGTTGCTATGACGATAATTGCAGCAAAGCCATCCCTCCAAACAAGGCAGTGAAGCCTTGACAATTGAAGCAATGCATACATGTAAACCCTGCTTCAGGGTGCACATCCTGCAATGTGAGTTGGTGTTGGAGAAGAGCTAGCAACATGCAGCAAAAGAAGCATGGGCTCTGGGATAGCTTGTTATCCCATAAAGCTGTTGCACACAAAAATCAAGTTGGTTTAGTTACATCCTCTGTACTTAACAACCATAAAGTTCCAGGTTTCACTGGCTCTGACCTTTAGATAGTCCCAGATGACCTGTACTTTGACCTGCACCATTGACTCATGACAAACCAACTTAAATTCGTAAGTAGGCAGACCCTTAAATTATCCAAAAAAAAAAAAAAAAAAAAAGAACAAGCATACAACAAAATCACTACTGAAAAAACAACAGCAGTGGACTCATCCTTTGCAGAACATCCACCCATCTGCTTGGCCCTAGTGTGCATAGTGCCCTTTGGTTCTTGGTCAAATCTGCCCCTCATTCATAATGCCCAGTTCCAAAAGTGTGAGATGGCATGATAAGGCAAACATCACATAACTTCTTGTAGTCTTGTACAAAAACACAGCCTATGGTGAAAATGTTGCATAATTAAGCCGAGCTGCATTGTGTGGAATTTAAGTTGCAGGGCTAACTCATTTCTCTGTCACTGTTGCAGCATTGCTTACTAAATGTGTTCATCACAAGTCCTATAAGTTTACGGATGCAAAGTAATATCATTACCTCTTTAATCTAATTGGTATTCAATCAATCAATACAAAACTTCATATAAAGATGAATCAAAATCCCCACCTCACATTAAAAAGCATGTTTACAGCCTGCTACACAAAACTCTTTGGGCCTCTTTAGATTTTTCCCTGCAGACCAACTCTGAAACGAGTGGGGGTGGATACTGGTTTGACAGCTATCCTGACACAGACAGTTATACCCTGTTGGTGTCACCTCCACCAATGAGAGTCACTGAACTGGACTTCTCTGTATTCCTGGTGATGTTGCCTTGTAGAGCACTTTAATAGAATTATGTGCAAAATGACATGAGATGCCTGCAAAGAAGCTTGTGCTTCAGTTTTGAATTGTTAAATTCTGTTTTTTTATTGGTCTCCCTAATCTAGTGCTAATTAGCAGTTATGTGTATCTTTGCACTGAACCCATACTGCTTATGTTAATATAACTTAGCACTCCACCCACTTGTCCTAATTTACTCCTAGCTCCAAAAACGAACACTGCAGCTCTCTTCAAGACAATCCAGTGGTCTAGAAACCACTTGCAGTGTGATATGTTCATCTTTTATATACAGTCGTACAAAAGTCTGGATGCAAAACCCTGCACAAGTCTAAAATACAAATAAACTAATTCATACAGAAATAATGTGAACATTACACAGCAGCTGAAATCTGAAAACCAAAAACTCAGATGTGCTGTTAAATAATGGGCCTTTCATGGATCAGTCATTGTAACCAAATCTGAAAAAAATAACACAGAATGGGAAAGAAGCACCAGCCAACAACTGAATAATGACACATTTTCACTGCTGATCACAAGTTTCTCTACTCTACATGAACAGTATGAGCCAAGCTGGCAGTTAACCAAAATTCTGGACAGTCCTTTGTACTCTCAAAGCTGATTTGCTAGGTAAAACGAGTTTCACAATCCACAAACCACTAATATAATACTTGGTTTTGTTTCTACCGTTGCTCTTTCTAATGCTTCAGCTCAAGATATTTTATTTTATGTGCTCCCATTATCTAAAACTATCATAGGCAGATTTTTATAAGTTGACATTTTGTTTGAATCAGGCAAATGCAATTCCCCCGCAGGGTTAAAAGAAATGAGTAATATAATGTCAGAGTCCTGGTTTTATTGATAGTGCTATTTCTCTCCTATTTGCCGTCACTGTTAATGCTGTGTTTTGGGAATCTGAGGTAAACTTTTGAGCAGGAGAGCTTCATTCAGAGCTGTCACTCAGCTGCCTACCGATTGCTTTTGCCTTCGTGTCTGTGGGAAGTAGAAAGAGGGGTGGGCGATTGTCTTTCTTATTCTCTGCAAACACACCTACTGCAGCTTTAACACAAAGAAATGAAAGGTCTAATTTTGGATCCAGCTTGTGTTTCTTGTGGGAAATATTTGATTTTTAGACCAAAGGGAAGAGAGTACGGTCTGATCCGATTTACCAGGACAATGCTTGTCACAGTACATTATTTACTTCACATGCAATTTTCCCCACAGAGCAATAAAAGAACATCAGGAGCCATCAAACCTTTAAACCCCATAACCCAAACAGCCCTCTCCCATCAAGCAAATTGTTTTAATTGGAGTAAAGAGTTAATTAAAGCTAAGAAATATGAACTTTTAGCATTAAATTGAGCAACACAAACACTGTTTTATGCTGAGTTTTTGCTGTATTATTGCACTGCCTGTGAGGCAACAGCAGATGGGAAGTGGTGGACTATTTGTGCTCTTGAGCATGACGACAAACCGGCAGAAACACACAGACAAAAGTGATGTCATTGTACAAGAGATGAGTGCAAATAGGGTGAAGATTAGGAGTGCATTTACAGCACACTTGGAAACAGCTTTTTATGCATTTTCATTAAGTAATTTCACAAAATTATTTCCAAAATTAGACACTTTGAACTGGTAAAACTGAAACACCCTCTCAGAAAAAAGCTCAGATCAGTGCCGTAATCAAGCTTATAATTTCAAAACTGCAGTTCGGCCATAGTGATGTATTTCTGCAGAGAGGACTATTTTAAAATTCAAATTGTACACCTGCATCAAATGTTATAATAAGCTGGATGTGCATATGCAGAGGTTTTAGAGCAACAAATATGAAACAAAAAGATGTCCTACCTAGTTCAGGTGGGGCTCTTGTGCTTTGTGTCCAAACTTCTAAAGACAGTGTCTCTGCACTTCCAGTGTACAGTGTGTGACCCCCACAGTCAGCTGCTGCCAGCTGCTATTAAAGATGAGTTCAGCCTGTATTCCTCCAAGTCTCTGCGTCTGACTGAAACTTCTGAAGCTCCGTAGATTGGGTTACATTCCGTCGAGCATCGGCACTTGTTCTGAACTGATACTCCAAAAGCACACAGTGATATTAATGTCTATAAATAACTGAGCGTGTTGGTGTATCTGCAAACAGCACCTGCCACCGAGTGTTAGGACACACATGTGCTTGTCTTACTGTTTGATAAGCAGGTGACCATCTTCTGGTGGGTTTATAAGGCTGTGGTCGAGTTCCAGACACAGGAGTATTGCTAAAAAAGTCAGTGCTCAAATCAGCCTAGGAAAAAAGGAATCAAGAGGACTCGAACTAAAACGAAGCAAGAGAACTTGAAATTGCACTACAAAAGCCCAATACAGCAAAAACACTACCATGTTGGCCTTAAATCATATCATGACTTCTGATAATTCATAGACAGTTCGGTAGGTTAATAAATGATGAATTGCCAAACTCCACTATCAAGGCACCTGGAAACAGGGCTCCTTCAAGGTATCTACATATATGCGAGTACAAAAGGAATTTTAGTGATCTTATAATAAATATAAATACAATACTATTTAATTATCACAGAAAATTATAAACTATGTATTTATATTGGCTATTCTAAAGAAATACTGTATCCTAGTAATATTGAAGAGATAGAAATGACCATTAAGTCCAATATAGCGACTATAAACCCACTACTGAGTATCACAGACACACTAGACGTCCCTTTATAATGATAATAGGATATTCTGGATAGGTCTGACTTATATTACTACAAACACCTTAAACTAATACGAAAAGAAAATCACAAAGTTGAAATTAGTAAAGTGGGAGGATGTCCTTTCAAAAGCCACTGCACAGGTAAATTCACAACTGCAGGCCTTCACTTCACCAAAGTGCTGAATTTACCTTTAAGCTGACCCAAAAGTGCCACACCGGTTAGAGAACGGATGGCAGTTATTAAGTAGGCCACTGTTCGTTATCTCGCATCTTCAGACTAATTAGTGAGAGGTAAAATGCAAGAAAACAAACACTCCCAAAGCCAGCTGAGTGTTATAATTTCAGACTGAGGCACTCTTCATCCTCCCCCCGCCTCCCCCTGGCAGCAGCAGCCTGCTTCTTGAGCACGGCAGCAGCGGCTGTTCCGCGGCGGGCAGTCCGGATGAGAGCTCCTCCTCCCCGGCCTCTCCCTGTCCTCTCTCCCCGGTGCCCTCCGCCCCGACCCTGCACTCACAAATCCGGTGACCGACGGGAAATCCGCTGAGGCCAATTTCTCTCATCTTTTAGATGGTTTCTGCGATGGTTTCCTTTAGTGGGTGTCCCCCTTGTGCATATCAGAAAGAACTTGGCAAGGATGGATGGGTGAAAGCTAAACGCTTATCTGTGCTAAGCTCTGGAGTTTAACGGCACTCAGAAGCTAAGGTGTGCACACACAGGGGAACCAGCTGCATGTCTGGAGTTGCAGCCGTGTGTGCACGTGCGTGCGAGCGTGCGCGTCTGAGCCCATGTGCGCGTGAAGGAGCGGTGCGGCGCGCAATAGGTCCGCCTTTCTATATGTGCAGGCTTAGCGAAGGCGCTTCGCTCTCATCGGACAACTCCAACATTGAGCCAGCGAGCAAGCAGAAAGAATTCAAACGGAAGCTTTAGTTTCCAAATGCAGGCGGAAATGTGTGGACAATCACCAAAAACACAGACCGTTATGGAAAGAAAAGAGAGAGAGAGAGTGGCCAAGAAACAGCTAAGCGCCACTGAATAAAGTAGTCTAAAAGCTGCAGTGCCTACAAACTGAACGTTTGGCAGGAGCTGACAAGCAGCACGCGGAAAAAAAAAAAAAAAAAACCGAGGCTGTAATGGCAACTTAGTCCCTCGTATTCCTCCACCAAACGGCGGTTCACCCTCAAGTAATCTGCCTGGCAAACGGTGGATGTTGTAGTGTCTCCTGGCTGCTGGTTGGACGGAGATTATCCCGCACAGGTGGACAGCAGCTCAGTTTAGGCAGGGAGCAGCAGTGCTCTGATGCCCTGCGCTTCAGTCTCTCCCTCTCTCGCTGCCTCTCTCTGTTTCCAGCAGCAAAGAGAATAAAAGAGAGAGAGAAATAGGAAGAGAGATGTTTAGAAGGGGTGGGGCTGCTTGGTTCCCGACTGGGACCTGGAGTGGTTTCTCTCGCTTCCACACTCCCCTCTTTCTTCCCATCTTCCTTTCCTCTCTCGGTCTTTTCTGTTTACCTTTCACCTTCCGCTAACACACACACACACACAGACACACACACAGACACACACACGTACATGCCAGGGGCAACTGTGTGGGAAGCATGCAATATTATCACTCACATAATATACCGTATAACCACCAGTCCTGTACCAACTGCCCATGCATGCTGTCACACACCCACGGGCAAATCATGACCAATCAAAATTAAAAACTGCACAGCTAATTTCTCTATCCAAGCCACACTTGACCCCTGCTGATTTCCAACAGCATGCTGCTTTTTATAAGTGCATAAACAAAGTCATCCATCCAATTATTTAAATCCACCAGGAGCTTTAATTTACTTCTCAATGTATCTGACTTTGATGTAGGCGACATTAAGTACTTTTTTTATTTCACTGTTAATGACATCTCCATTGATTGGGCTTTCAGTAATGATAAGCAATGAGCACTTTCAGAGGGGGAAAGAGTATCTTAGATCTGTTTCCATGACAACTGTGCGTTTGAAACAACTTTTTAAAGCACCGTTTTATTATGACACTGTACTATTGCTGTACTCACCACGCTAGAGCCCCCTTATCGCTGGTAAGATATAACGGTGGATAAAAATAATATGACCTCCATGCTGTTGATGCTTTTTCCCCCCACCTAAGATATCTTGCAGTTTCATATCAAAGGAAAGATTAACATAAGGCATAAAAGATGTCACAGCATATTCTGCAGCTGCTGTAAGAAGGCGGTTAAACTGGCTTTATGAGGGTTTAACCTACACGTCATCCCTGTGCATCTGATCTTTAAGCAATCACCAATCATTAGAGACACAGTTTAGGGATTCCAGCAAACATTTTCAGCTACTTTACCCCCCATAGTTCTCCTTTTCTTCTCCTCTCCCGTTGTCTTTTGCCCTCCCTTTCTCCTTCTCTTTCTCTGAAGCTCACACTCTCTCTAGCAGTCTGTCTGTCTGCTCTATAATTATTTCCATAGTTACCATTAAGGATGTGAAGCTAAGCCTGATGTACTATGGTAGTAATCTTTTCCTTTTCTCCTCCTCCTGTTCGCTCTGTACTCTCCTTTCATCCATTGCTTCTTCTTTTTCTTATGCTGCATGGATCTCCACGGCCTTCTCTTGTGCACATTTTTCCCATTACCTTTCATTTTCTGTGTCAAATCTGCTTAAAACCAACATATAAATTGGAAGCTTTTACAACTCTGGTAAATGTGCAAAATCATACCCGAGTAATCCATATGTAAGCAAGTCAGGAAGTCAACGTGTCCAAAAAGCATTAATCAGATTGTGTTCATACTGTTTGGCGAGTAGCTACGCAAGATAGTTTGAGGTTGTTGTTTCTAAAGTGGCTCATGAAGTTCTTAAAAGTGAAACAGATTTCTTTAGGTGCCGTTTCACCTTTTTTTAAAAACAAACTTCAGCGATATGAGATATTTTCCTCCTTGTGTTAATCTTTACACTTTCCCTGTTCCTGCATGTCAGCATTGCTCACGAATTACTGTTGTAAAATGAGCCCCAGGATTCAGTGGGGGGTGTTCATTTTTGAAACACGGGCCATCTGAGATGAATCATAAATATAAGTGATAAACAGCTGTGCGAGAAAGTATCTGGTTCTTTGATAAAATGCCCAAGGCGTAACAATTACTACAAAGAAAAATTAAAAGAATAAAAATTCCCTTTTTTGCTGATAGTTAAATGAGAAAAACAATTTCTTATACATAGAAGGTTACTAACAGAAGATGTTTAGCTTAGAATGAGGAATGGGAAACAGGAAAGATACTGTAACTCCTCTGTGGTTCAAATACTTGACATGAGTCCCGACCATCATGCTGGTAGGTCAGTCATTAGTCCTTAGATTAATCCCTGACCAAGCTGGATTGTCTGTACATTATCATCAGCTAAAGAAGATGTTAAAATCAGGTGGAAACATTAGCTTCTGGTGACCTTTCTCAGGGTCATGGGATACGCTCCAGCTCCCCGTGACCCTGAACTGGATAAGCAGTGACGAAAATGGATGTATGGACATTGGTCTCGAGTCAATGAGCAGAGAAAAATTCAAATTCCCTACCCCATGGAAATTTGTTAGCGTGGCAGTAATGTCTTGATGATGACAGAAACTGAGTTTAATAAATTGGAGACAACTCTAAGTATTAAAAATCCACAAGTATAAAGTGTATTAATTGCATCGCCTCAATTTTAACACCTTGTCCTAATGTGCACTAATGGAAGACCTCAAAAATTATGTGACATTAAAAAGAAACAGCTCGAGGAACATTTTGTAACTAATTAAATTAAACGGCAACAGGTCAGTAACATTAGGTGTACACCCAGTGTAAAAGACAGAGATCCACCAAACTGTGGAACAACTTAGGAATAATGTTCCTCAGCATAAAATTATAAATAATTTGAATATTTCACCATCTACAGCACATGATAAATCATCAAAAGATTCACAAAAGAATCTCATAAAAATCAGTAAAAACAGCCACGACTCAAATCACTACATAGGCTCAGAGAAACTCCCAGAAATCATTCTGTCAACACTCACTATGCCATCCACAAATGCAGGTTTAAGCTCTGTCACTAGGGATGGGAATCGGGTAAGCGTTCGTTTCCCTGGAATTGTGGGTCTGCTTGCCCATTGATACCGCTCATCGGTTTCACTTGAATTCATGCTACAATCAGCTGATTTCAGTTTTTGTGCTGGGGGAGGAAAATAGTAGAGCTGTAAGTGTGGATATGAGCATCCAATATTAATTTTATTTTTATTTCATAAAAGGAAGAGAGTACGATGGTAAAGTGCAAACTGCATCCAGGACAGTAACAACAGCATTATGCTGCTAACCCAACTTCGGCTCTTTGCAAGCATCTATAAGCTCACTGAAAATGGACTGATGCAAAGTGGAAAGCTGTTCTGTGGTCAGATGAATTGAAATTATTTTTGTAAAACACTGAATGTGCATCCTCTGGATTAAAGAGGAGTTCAAAAGCTCCCATCTTTGATGGTATGAGAGTACAGTAGTGCCTATGAGATTGTAGTCAATGCTGAAAGGTTTGTACACGATTTAGAGCAACATATGCTCTAAAAGGGATCACTGTATCAGAAAAGTCCAGGTGCTGAACTGTCCAGCCTTGAGTCCAGACATTTCACCAACTGTAGACATTTAACAAAGAAGACACAGGACTGTTACAGGGACAATAAACAAAGGATCTGACAACAGTGGACAACATTGCTCTTATAAATTCCCAGATATATACAGAATGTATATATAAATTGTTGTTAAAAGAAGAGTGGATATTACACAGTGGGAAACATGGAATTGATGGGAAACACGGAGAGCTATTGCAGAAAAGTAAATTCAGAATAATCTAATATTTTTCTTAAAACGGGACAATAGAGCAGAGAAAACATTCAATGTTTTCTCTGCTCTATTGTGACCAAAATGTGGATTTCTAAAATTTGCAAGTCATTATATTTTTTTTTTTCATTTACATTTTACACACTGCCCCAACATTTTGAAACTGGTGTTTTAGAAACATGTTTTTAATGTTGTTTACAATGTAATTATTCATCTAATTTGTCATTTATCTACACTCTCATTATATTATATGGCTGTGCCCTTTTAAGCACAGATTTAATGGCACCTGACTGAACAATCAGTGTCACCAATCAGTGTCAGTCAATGCACCAGCTCATGGTATTCACATAATAGTACATAATGACACATTTAAAAACAAATTTTCCTTTTGCTGATTTCCCAGAAATTATTTTCAAATTTGAAGTCAACTTGCATGGAGCCCTCAGTGGAAGAATAAACACCTGCAAAGCTGCAACATGTTTTTCTTCTTTTCCTTCTTTTTCTTTAAAGAGATTGCATGCTATCATTGGACAGAGCCACACTAGCATTTTCCCTATTTTCAGTCAATATGCTAAGTGACCAGGGTGCTGACAGAAGCTTCACATTACATGAGAGAAGGCTCATCTTCTTATCTAAGAAATAAGTTAGTATTTTCCCTCAGAAATATTTCTTTAAGGTCAAAACTCGGAAACTATCCCATCCCTGAGATTAAGGCTCCTGTGGATGGAAAAGCCCTTCTGACATTACTGCTCCATTTGCAAACCGTTTTCTCCTAAGCAATGATAACTAAGGCTCCTCAGTATCGCAGTAGAAACAAAGACTGAGTAATTAAACCTTATGCCCCTATAGTGTAACCCTAATATTGTTAAGTTATTCATGAGTGTTTCAATGTAAAGGGACACTATGAATATCGTTAAAGCACTCAAATAGAAATTCATAGTAATAAAAGAATGTGCTCAATCTGACCTCCCGAAATTCAATTAACTGTTACATTATGACTACATTCAAAGTTTAGTATCTTGTTAATTTGATTCCTAAACGTAGATTTGAATGTATGCCTTCCTGATTGTGCAGATAGACCTGCAGGGTGTCTGCTTCTTTGCACTGATAATTTTATAACATTAAGACCAGCATAAGTGAACTGGCTTTTCTTGTGTATATAAAGTGACATAACAGAAGATGACTGCATTTTAATAGAGACCTTGAATATGCCTTGGTGAGGAATTCCTGCAGTTTCTTGCTCTTTGTAACTCTGTTTGCCGTCCGCCACTCAAGAACAAAGTCACGTTGACTCATTTCATTACTACGGTTGCCAAAGCAGAAACGTATAATGATGATTTTTTTTTACTTTTGCTTGACAGACGATTTGGAACAAAACACTGACATGGAAATATGTTTTAGTCATGATAATAGACAAAGTATTCAGAGCCCAACTCTTATGCAACCAGTTCTTTCTGAAGTCAAATGAGTTCATCTCATACCGACATGTATACCAGACCTTCCCACCACTTTCCTGTCAGTCTGAACTTGACCAACTGCAACCAGCTCCAATTCCAGTTGAACTGCTGCAGAGCAGACACCGGCTCGTGTTTCAGATGGATAGATAACGGGAGGTTTGGGCTGACAGGAGAGGAAGGAATCAGAAGAGTTGTAACAGGAAACATGCTGTGACAGCCAGACTCCTGAAGGGCTGGAGGAGAAAATGGAGAACTGGGAGGGGGGCTGGGTGTTGCATTGTAAGGAGCGCTACTGAGAAAGTCTTGTATTCTGTGACGGGATGATGGATGGTTGAGCAAGGAGGACAGAACTGAACATGTGCACAGTGCCACCTTACTGAGTCTAATGCCAAAGCATGGTGACAATGAGGTCTGGAGTATGCCAGACTGGAACAGACTGTCATGTGTACACAGCCATTTTTCGTACTTTTTAACCTTTGTCTGAGTAATACTGTGTAATATCCCCAATCAGTTTGGCAGCACTCTGAATTGGATAGCATTCAATATTACTTGAATAAATATTTTGAAAATGATCAGAAAGAAGATCAAAAATAGCTTGAACCAAAAAAATATTTTCCATTCAGAGTTTTGACTACATTATAAGTCACGGCTACACATTTCCCTCCACATTGGCATTTACAGCACAGGGACTCAAAATGATGTCGCTGGCTACATTTGGAGCCTTTGATGTATCCGGGCAGGCCATTTTGTTCTAATGCCAAGCATATGATGGGAGCCTGTGCAGGCTACAAGTTTTCCAAATGACAACAGACGCTGGAAGAACTTTATTTAGTCATGTTAAAAGTTTCTCTAGAGATGGTCAGGACAGCTTGAAAGTCCTTCAGTTTAGTCCAACTACTAAGTAAACTGAGACATTTGGTACAGATGATGTTCCCTCAAGTCAAGTTTATTGATTATCGTGTGAAATATCCAAGATAGAACTAGACGTCCAACAAAATAACCATATTGGTCTTTGATTTAAAACAACCAACTCAAGTGTTCCAGAAGTGACCTTGAGGAATATTTCTACTTCAAGAGAACCAGCTTCAGCTACAGCTGTGTGTCAGTCATACCCTCGATATAGCAAACTTTAACTGGTAAGCTACAAAAATAAATAAATAAATAAAAGCTAAAGCACTCAGAACATTTTTCGTACCACGCAGGTAACACATTTATGTGTTTTTCAAAATTTTGAGTTTAACATGGGGCTTTATGGTGACTCACTCACCTCAACACTGGCTTCATTTCTTTAGCCCCAGAGATTGCAGCTTGGATCAATATTCAACAGCTGTGGGTCTGCATTAATGTTGAAAGAAAGTCTGATGGTCTAAAGTGATGTCGATGTCATGTCAGTATAATTTAAAAGAAGGATGCTGTCGCTGACCTTTGAAGGAATGTTTTATCAGGAGATGTAATTAACTGCAGCTTCCCAATAAATTCAATTTATAAGAAACATTCAGAAATAATTGGACCTTTTGGATTTTTTTTTGTTTTTGGATAAAATTACAGAAATGGCCATCAGTATCACATCAGCTGTGACATTTATTCAGTCAAAAACATCAACTCTAAAAATGATTAGAGCACTCCTGTTATTTAGGCCATGTCATTTGCCTTTTTTCAATCTGTAGCGCCCGCCCGCAAATCTCTGCATTTCTGTACCAGTTTTTTGTTTTAGGTTGAAATCTGCAGGAGCACATCAACAGTAGTCACAGGCTTCTCATCATTTCGCCCTCAATCTCATATTCCTCCTTGCTGATTTGCAGATTCAAATCAGAGCATTTCCAAATAAAAGCCCACATTTTTAACCTTTAAAATACTGCCACCTGCACTGACTTCCCACGTAATCACATCTCTGCAGCTCTTGTTTTCTGCTTTCCAGTTATTGTGAAGTCATTTGTGAATCATCAGCGCTCGCCAACTGCTGCTGTGCCAGAGGATGTGGAAAGATTTGAAAAGGTGACTATCAAATCCAATGATGCCAAGTCAATCCTAAGGTACATCCTTGTGGCAAGCAATCTTCCAGCAAGAGAAAGAGCAATCTTCGACTGATGGGTGAACATCATGGGTGCAATCAGTTCAGCTCTACAACATGGACATTACTTGGTGCTTTAATAATAAACCCAAAGACGTCAAAATACCAAGTTGAGGTATATGAGGTGTGTGGATAACTTGGCTTTATGTGTTCTTTTTCCAGGACTCTTGGTCTCTGAGCCAAGGAAAGAATTGTTTGTTCAATGCATGGCATGAGATTTTCACTAAAGTCAATTGATCTTTAGGCAAACAGATGGCAAAATTAAAATGACTGCATTCTCGTTCATCCTGTGACATTAACCACACAGCCCTCCTCAAACGTGCAAAGATAGCAGGATCCTTATGAAGTTGCTAAAATCGTTCACAAAGAGGTGTAAGCACCAACAAGACATTTTTGGATTTGCTGTTTCCCAAAGACACACGTGCAAATACACAACTCCTGAGCACAAACACATGTTAAACCTGCACGACAACATGAACATATTGCTGGCTTTGTCACAACCGCCTACACATGTTTAAGAATTGGAAGCAATAAATTGTATAAATGTGATGCGTTTTTTGTGTGTAATACACAGCTAAGACCAACTGTGTTGCCTCTTTTATTTGGCTATGAGTTTCATCAATGTCACAGCCATGGCCAGGTTAAATATATGCATACATAAAGATGTGATGTCTATGGAAAAATTTTGCTTGAATTTATTTTGGGTTTTCTCTCAAACACACAGTGTCAAAAGTATACATGAAAACCCTCTAATTACTGGCTAGATGTCCTTAGCAAGTTTTATTACAGCTTTAGTAAGTTATTCAAACTGGTCCTCACTTTTCCAAGGTCTGGAAGAAGAGCAAAACTGTCACACTTATATGACAGCAAACTGCCTAGGATGTTCAGGAACAAGCCAGGAACCACCAAGGCTCAAGACTTCCATGAACTGGAAACTGCTGGAACACCAGTGTCATGTCCACAGTGAAGTAAGTTTTACATGGCCATCGACTGACCAAGAAAGAAGCCTCTGCTCCAAAATTAGAATCTTCAGCCTCAGCTGAAGTTTGTAGCTGCCCACATGGACAAACTAAATTCTAAATACCTTCTGTTTAAAAGTTTTATGGTCAGATGAGACAAAGACTGAGCTATTTGCCCACAGTGACAAGAGCTTTGTTTGGAGGAATAACAGTGAAGCTTTCAGACCTAGGAACACTGTACCAACTGTCAAGCATGGCGGTGGTACCATCATGCTTGACTGTGTGTGGACTGTGCTTAAACGCCAGCTCTGTGCCAGGAAACCAACCAACTTCAATGAATTCTGACAAGAGGAGTCGTCAAATTTTCCCCCAGAATTATGCCAGAAGCTTGTTGATGCCTAATAAAAGTGTAGTTGAACTGCAACTTACTAAGGGATAGTTAATAATTATTATTTAATACATTAATACATACATAGATTGATTAATATTAGTGGGAGTGAATGCATATATTTGACCTTGCGTGTTTAATTTTGACCGTGTTGATTTGAGGAAAATCTGAAATGAATTCAAGATTATGCACCCAATTCTTGTTTTGTAAAAGTCATTAACCCTCTCAGGCTCAAATTAAGTTTTTGTTGCTAATGCACAAAAGAATACCTGCAGTGGTACTTCTGAGTAAAAAAAACCTCATAAAATATGTATGTGGGCTAATCAGGTTGTTAGCTTTTAACTGTGGCAAATCTGCAACGCCTGCTTTGAGAGGGTTAAATATGTATGCTATACAATCATTACATCCTGGAAAAACAACAGTTCAAAGAAATCAATAACGGCCCATAATGACCATGACAGTCATTCCCATGATGAATTTAAATAAACTTTTGACCACTGCTGTATCAGGAGACATTCTCAGATTATGGAGAGGGAAATGCTGCATCTTTAAAAGTGAGATTTTCTTGAGAAAAAACTAATTGATCTCTTTGCTTCCTGTTTTAACTTCTTCTAGTGGTGAAGAAGGAGAATACTGCAGCAAGTTTGGTGTGTTTCAAGTGTAAGAATAAATGTTTGCAGGGCTATGAGGACATCACAGTTGGTGCATGCAGCAACCAATGCAATGACCTAAACTTCTCTTACTCCACTATAGGAAGTCTGCAAACAAGCATACAAATGACTGTGGCTCTGGTGGGGTGGAGGTCACTAAACAAACTGTTATTTATCTTGGACAATGCAGACCACGCTCTGCATGGATAGAGACAGCCAATCTTTCCAACCTCATGCCACTATACTTCTACTGTAGTTTGTATTATCCAATTGTTTTTATTCTTTTGAGTTATTCGACTATACATATATAAAATCTGTGGTTACAGTGTTACCTCCTGAGAAAAGTAACTTGTTGAAATGTCTTGATGCATGCTTGATCACTCAGGTAAAGAAATCCCAGAAAGCTGATTATTTTCATCTGGACGCAGGATCTTCAGTGGGAAATGCTGCATCCAGATGAAAAGAATCAACAGGCAGGCTTTCTGTACATCTAACTTTGAATGAACTGATTTTATCTCAGTTGATATTCTTGTCATCTCCTCCACAAGTAACCTGCAAAAAGCTTTTGAATTTCCCCTGGAATCACAGTCAGAGTTAGACAAATCAAAAAGTAGGTCTTGATGTTTTGAACCTGTAGACCTGACGTCATTCTCCTCCTGAAGCAGAAATCTTATACAACTGCAGGACTGATACCTTCAAATATACAGGTACCTCTCAAGGAGAAGGAAACAGAATTAGTGTAAATGCATTACAGATTTTTTCCCTTCAACTCTGGCAGCAAAAGGAACGAGGAAAAGGTGCAATTTTTTTAGTAACTAATTGCATTTATCAAAAGCAAACTAAACAATGGATTACTTGAATTACAAAATTGCCACATTAAGTTATTTGTCAGTACTCTCTGGTTTTATTTTGTTACACATACCCTCAACACGGACATAATTTCTTCCCTCCCTCCTTACCCTAACCGTCACAAAACATTCACACTCTGATTATCTAAAACTCAAACCTGTTCTCTCAAAAACTGCTCTACACACACACACACACACACACACACACACACACACACACACACACACACACACACACACACACACACACACACACACCATCTTACTACAGGGCAAAGAAGACTGTGTGCATCAGCACAGAACAGCACTGGGCCCGGAGGTGACAGTGAGACATGAAGTCAGCGTTGGCTTAACAGCACTAGTTCTACCCTCCCTCTCTCTCTTACTTTTCCCCACAGTCCAAAGACCTTCTCTCCTTCTTTCTCTCTTGCTCTTAATTACTTTTTCTTTTCTTCTTCTACAGGCTCCTCCTTCATCTTTCCACCTCCTGCCTCTCTTTTCCCATGCTGCAGTACACAGCTATGTGCAGATATTCAATTAAAAGGCTGTTGAGCAAAAACTAAAAGCCTAACGTTACCACACACACACACACACACACACACACACACACACACACACACACACACACGACCGATGAAAAGAGTTATGATGCAGATTACAATCACACACCAGCAGAAACACAAGGATGAGGGAATCATGCAGTATTTATTGCTGAAATACAATTTGATTAATTTGTTATAAAGATGTATGTGACTGAAGATTCTATCAACCTTTTTCTGTGCTGAATACAAAGACTGCTTACAAAGGAAATGTTTTACTTTTCTCTATTTGCTTTCTCACAGACACATTCTCTTTGATAAAGCTCAAATCTATATTTAAATCAATCAAAAAAATAAATGCCTTTGGCATTCTTTTTATGCTGTTTATGTGTTGAGGATGTGTGTTTTAGTTGCACCCAACTCAAATTCAAAACACATTCTTATTCTTTAAAAATATGGAGGCAAGCTTTAGATTATATTTATCACCATTCATTAAAAAAAAAAAATCTGGCAAAGCCCAAAAAACACACTGTCTTCCTTAAGGAAACAAGACCTCCATTGAAAAAATTCAGGTACAGAATATCAGTCCTTACACTGCCTGAGCTTTCAGAGAAACTCAGATGTCTGCTAATAAACCCTGAAGATCTGGGTTTGATTTTTTTTCTCCAGCCTTTGCAAGTAACAACTGTCTATGCTGGGTTTTGGGGAGGATTTTGATTATTATGGCTTCAAATGAGTTATTCCATGCCTTACGATTACTGCTGGAATTGTTTCCAATGATAATTTTTAGTTAGCCTTTTAGTTAGACAGTCTCGGTCGTTGTGTCCTTGGGCAAGACACTTCACCCGTTGCCTACTGGTGGTGGTCAGAGGGCCCGGTGGCGCCAGTGTCCGGCAGCCTCGCCTCTGTCAGTGTGCCCCAGGGTGGCTGTGGCTACAATTTAGCTTGCCATCACCAGTGTGTGAATGTGTGTGTGAATGGGTGGATGACTGGTTGTGTAAAGCGCTTTGGGGTCCTTAGGGACTAGTAAAGCGCTATACAAATAAAGGCCATTTACCAGCCTTAATCTTTCTGTCTACCTTTCTGTCTTTGAGAAATGTAACAATCAGTATTATTTTTCTTGTGGAGCTATGATGCAGAAATGCCAGAAGCCAGAGCCTATTGGTCCAAAAATGAAAAAGTTGTGTTATCATGAGATATTTTAACCATGGTCATGCAGTTAGGCTAACTGGAAATTGCAGGTGCATTCGATAACATGTGTCACTGATGCTATAAGTATTCTGTTTTGTTCAATGTGAGGTTCTAGTTTTCTTTTTACTTTCTTTCACAATGGAAGGAAAATCCTCCTATTAACAGGAAAAAAACTCAAAAGGGAAAGTTTTAAGCCTAATTGTTCAAGTAGCGACCCTCTTTTTCATAAAGCATATAGTTAGAGCTGGGTCAGGTGACACTGAATAATGTACTTATATTACAACTTTTAATTACTTAATATATTAGTGAATTTGGTCCTGGTTTTTATGTGTCTTCATACAATTAAAGCTTTATTCTTGTCATCTGAAGCTACCTTTACCTGCTCCATTATTCACAAGGGGCCACCACAGCAGGTAAGTCCAAACGTTTGATTTGGCAGATTGTTTTTACACCAGATGCTCTTTCTGTGATCTCCTCCAGATCACCAGGGAGCTTTCACTTTGTTAGGTGAACGTGTAGACTTCTACAATACTCTTTAATCTCATGTTCTCTTCCTCATAAAGTTTGTACCTCTGGATTTTTTACTTATTGGTGTGAAATTATTAGTTTTAAAAATGCTAGCAGCAGCATTTTGTCAATTCTGAAAAGTAAACTATGCAGAAAGATCACAGTTTGTCTGCAGGGGTCTGATCAATGTGTTTTAAATCCAAAGCGCACAGAGCTGTGAGTAGATAAACATAAGAGATGGAAATAAAGGCTGCAAAATTCTTCTGTCTTTTGGATAATTTCTTTCTTCAGAATGCTTTTAGCTGCACTGTGGGATATGCAAGGATAATTGATGAGAGTTCTACAAGATGACGTTCCAGAATAGTACCAACTATATTTTTGCATGTGTAGTCATATAAGGCTAACAGTGAGACAACACTTTTTTCTTTATTATGTCCAGCTGTTAATTTTCATCTCTGCAGGCTCTGAACATCTGTCGTGATAAGGAATAATTCACTGAAGAAGGTGATTTACCTGAGAGGAAAATATGAAGTGGGAGCTGAACTAATATGCGATAATGCTTTTGCTTTAATTTATCTCTCCTATTTGCTTTTGCCATTCACAAATGATCATTTCCAAATTTACTACCACTGTAAGGCAAGATTTGTGATATGAATGTCTAGCATTTCACTTTGGAAAATCCTTTAATGCAAAACTACTATAAGAGCTGGAAATGATTGAATGACAAATGACAGAAAGAAATGAACATATCACTTGGTAAATGCTCAGTTTAAGCCGGTTTTGGTAAATTTGTCCCCCTGTTTTTCTTTTTTAACATTTTTTTTATTTGACTAAGAAAAGACTCATCAGTTTTTGAAAACCTTCCCACTTAGCCACTTCATTCTACAGTACATCTGCAGGTTGTGTGTGCGGTTGTGTAGGTGTGTGTCTGTGATTGCTTTTGCTTTGAAATCAAGCAACCTCCCCAGTTGTTGTCACTCTTTTGATCAACAGCTACTAAATTTAAAACACTCTCTCATCAGAATTCCTTCGTGCAGCTTTGAGCTGAGCAATTATGTCATCACTTTACTGCAGTAAGATCCCTGGTGACAGACTGACATAAACTTTAATATGAACAAAATTTAAATAAGAAAAAAAGATAGCTTTATAATTAGACACGGCTTTCATTACACAGACATGTTGAGGATGTTGTAGAAAATCTATTAAATAAAATCAATTATATCTGGTAAATTTTCTACTTTTAGAGATGTTTAATCACTCACACAGAAAACGGTGCTGGAGATTTCCATCAGGGCCATTAAAGTGACGAACAGGAAACAGAGATGACCACTGGGGACAAAACTACTCTTGAATTTAGCTTTCAGCTAATCTGCTAACTTCTGACTTATTTGGCTGTGAATAGAAATGATACTATTTACAGTAAGACAACTTAAACAGTAAGTCTCAATTTACCGAGAGTTGGTGCTGACATCTCAATTCACAAACTTGCTACAGCAGGCTGTTCAGTAACTGTTATCACACTGACCACCTCGTCCTTGCTTTATTTTTCTCCACGACTTCCATTTTTACTCTTTTGTTAGGGCGAAAGTATTGCCAGCTTGCCAGCAGCACTGTCAAGGTTGTTGCACCTTGGGTTCTTTGTGCATCTCTACATCTACTTCATTGTACCACCTCAGCACTAACATTTTAGCTATTTGCAACCTATTCATGATTCACACCTGGGTGGCTGATGCATTGCAGGGAGGTTGCAGGAAGCTGAAGGTTTTAAAAGTAAGTGCTTTTACCTTTTATGCTGGGGACTGATGGTTTAAATGGAAATTTGGGGAGCCAAAAGACAATGTTTTATGACCATGTATTCTGAGGTTTTTAGTGATTCTCTGATTGAACTTTGTTTGAGCACAATTTATTATAGATTGAAGTGTATTATACTACAGACATTTCCCTAAAAAGTCTGTCTAGTACATCAAATAACATGACTTTTCTTTTTCTTGAAAAACTTTAAAAGCCATAGATAAAATCCTGAAGTCATTTACAGGGTAAGATCATCATTACAGAACATGAGCTCATAATGGGATTGGTTGGTACCATGAACATTCAAGGTGCCCAAAGAATGAACCATAAAATCTCTGAATCTGTAGTTTTTCCTTTAGTTCCAACAACAGGGACAATTTTTTGCCATTATAGTTTAACATACAACCAACACACCGTTTAACATCTATATGTTAACATCTATATGGTTAGATATACCATTATAATTAAAAAAGCTCATTTTGAATTTGATGGCAGCAACAACTCTCAAAAAGTTGGGATAGGCTCATGTGTAGCCTCCCCTCTTTTGTAACAACAGTCCATAATCCAATGCTGAACCATACTTCTCTAATACAGTATTCCAGCTGTCCCTGAGTCTTCTTTGTCCTATTTCCTGATTTCATGATTGGCCAAATGTTTTCTGTTGTTTAAGGGTCTGGACTGCAGGCAGGCCAGTTCATGAGCTCCAGTATGTGGTTTAGCATTGTCTTGCTGAAATATGTAAAGCCTTCCCTGAAAAGGATGTCATCTGGATAGGAGTATATATTGCTCTAAAACTTTTATATACCTTTCAGCATTGATGACATCTCTCCAGACAAACTGTGAATTTCATAGGCATTAATGCACCCTTATACCATCAGAGATACAGGTTTTTGAACTGAGAGCTGATATGCAATGTTCATGTTTTCCAAAAAGAATTTCAAATTTTGATTAATCCGACCACACAGCAGGTTTTCCCTTTGTTTCGGTGGTGGTGTTTCTGGATCATATTCACACATGGCTTCTTTTCTACATGATGGAACTTTAACCTGCATACCTGCATTTATGGATGTGTAGCCCAGTTAGTTTTAAAACTCATGTCTGTGTTTAATGCAGTGCTGCCCTGAGGGCCTGGAGATCCCAAGATCATGGAGATCCAATAATGACTTTTGGCCTTGTCCCTTGTGAAGAAGGATTTTTTTTTGTGTGTGTGTGTGTGGGGGGGGGGGGGGGGGGGACTAGTGAACCTCTGCCTATCTTTAATGCAAAACTCTGCCATTCAAAGATGCCTTTTATACACCCAATCATGTTACTGACCTGTTGCCAATTAACCCAATAGCTGCAGAATGTTCCTCTTTCTTTTTCTTTCTAGTCCTGCTGACTTTTCCTGTTGCCTCAGTGCCAACTTTTTGGAGAAGCTGACTTATTAATACGTGCCTTTCTCGTGTGGAATGAAAAGATACTTCATTGTTTGATGTTCAGCAGCAAAATAAAGCACCTTTCTGCGCTTTATTACTTTTTACATATGTCAACGTGCTATCAGATCTTATTAGCAGCACTGTGAAATTGTGACTATGTTGTGTTTAGAAACCCTCTAGGGCAGCGGTCCCCAACCCCCGGGCCTCGGACCGGTACCGGTCCGTGAGTCGTTTGGTACCGGGCCGCGAGAGTTGAGGCTCAGGTGTGAAATGTATAGTTTTCAGGGTTTTTATCGTTTTTATCGTTAACTCGGTTTTCCTTGGTCTTTTCACGTGTGTTATGAATAAATCTTCTTTTTTTCGGTACCGGTACTAGTTTTATTTTGTTGTATTTATCCGCGACACCTTAAAGGCCGGTCCGTGAAAATATTGTCGGGCATGAACCGGTCCGTCGCGCAAAAAAGGTTGGGGACCGCTGCTCTAGGGTACATGATACACACCAATTTGTCGTAGTACGGCTCATGTCATACTTATTTCAGATGCATTTTAATCCAATTTTTCTCAATTTACAAAAATGCATTTGAAATGGTTTACATGTGTTGGTGAGGTTCATTATATATATTCTGATTAAAAATGTGACAAGCAAGTTGAAAGTTGGCAGCAGCCGCTGTGTAAAATTTTGATGTGACAATAAAAAAAAAAAATGTACTGAAAACTAATGTAAAACCTGAAGTGATATTCAGCGTCAGTGAAGAGGCTATGCAGTGTTGCATGAGCCTAACACACAGCTTTTTTGTCAGGGTCTTGGGTCAGTTTGATCCAGGGTCCCTGAGCAGTTATGGACTTTTTATCATGTGTGTTTTTGGTGTGCTGTCCCTCGTTCTCCCTGCTTGCAGGTATATGTGTGTGTGTGTATGTGTGTGTGTGTGTGTGTGTGTGTGTGTGTGTGTGTGTGTGTGTGTGTGTGTGTGTGTATGCCGGTGTTTCTGAGACCACCTTCAGGCCTGGTGGGTGTGTCTCAGCCAGGTGGTTGGCCACACCTGAAGACCCTCACACAGCTGATCAAGCCTCGTCGGAGGAGCTACTTAAGAGTGCGGTGGAGCTTTTTCTGACGCTGGATCATTGTGTGACTTCACGTTAGTCTCTCGGACAGTCAGTACAGTTAGTCTGCTGCATTGTGTGTGTCTTACGGCTGCCTGTTTGTTATCTCCCCAGGAGAAGAGTGGAGACGAGAGGGCAGCGAGCATGGGGTGCTCAGACACTGAGGAGTGGGGACAAGGAACACTGACACTGGGAAGAGGACATGTCACGGGAGTCAGGAACGCACTGAGGATTTATTGTTATTTTCCATTTCACTGTAAATAAACGCACTGTTTGCATTCAGAGCTCCACGCCTGGGTCCTCCTTCCTCACATCCCCATTTTTAATGCAATGTAAACCTGAGTAAAATGCGAGCCTGTGAATGAGAAACACTTCCACCTCCAGCTACTGTTGAGATAAGTTTGAACACTTCACCCCAAAAGAGCTGTGAAGTGCTCAATAGTAAAAAAACTAACTGGTTGTACTGGCCATCTGCCAGGTGTGAATGTGTGCAGCGCAGAGGGAAGCAGGGCATGCACTTAGCAAAATTAAAACTAAATAAATAAATAAATAACAAACTTTTGTGAGAAAATGACTGCCACCTTCACTGGAGTGGTGCTTGATGCAGAGTAGTTTGAGTCCAGAAGGAGTTTAAACTTATTGTAGAGGTATAGGAATCTGTTTATTTCCCACAAGGCTTTATGCAGATGCGGCAGATTGCTATTCTATGACCCCAGTGGAAATGAACTGATGTATTTTTGATGTGGCATATGTGAAGGCACGGTCGACTGCCTATATCTGTTGATGTATATCTAGACTGATGTGCCAATAATCCAACCAAATGGTGAAAAAATTTGTAATGGTTCTGTGTTTGGAATTTGTAATCACACATCTGAATTTAAAGAGTTTTGCTTAATTACAACTTAATTACAACTTCCAGTCTGCAGAACTAAATTGTAAAACTGTAATAAGCTCAAATCATCTTTAAAAGAAAACTCTACACCCACAGTAAGTTGGGTGGATTTGGTAAATCATTCTTAATGTTCTGATATAAAAGCTCAGCTGATCTGTTTCATTAGGAGTGTTTGTGTAGTTTGATTTCAAAATAAACTAAAAGCCCCACAACTGCTTCAAATATCTATAAATCCTGTTTTGTGCATAACATAAAAATACGTGTTTTCATCACATATCAACAGCAATTCCAAAAAAACCCCCAAAGACCAAACAAAGTTCAGGCAATGTTTCATTTGGATTTAAATGCTCACCTGTCACTTTAGTAGGTAAGCCATGGTAGTACTGCACAACCCTCGTTTGCTTTCAGAGCTGCCTCAGTGCTATTGACAGGATACCATCCTGCAGTTTCTGCAGATTTGACAGTGAATCTCCCGTTACATCTCCAAAGATGCTCTGTTGGACTGAGATCTGGTGGCTGTGTAGGCCATGTGAGTACAGCAAACTCATTATCATGTTCAAGAAACCAATTTGAGAAGATTTGAGCTTTGTGACATGACACAGTACCCCAGGGCCATCAGAAGATGGGTACTCTGGTCATAAAGGGATGGATATGGTCAACTGTGGCATTTAAACAGTGCTTAGTTGGTATTATAAGGGGTCCAAAGTTTGCCAAGTAAATATCCACATCATTACAGCACCACCACCAGCCTGAAGCTGGTACACAGCAGGATGGATCCATGCTTTCATAATATTTATGCCAAATTCTGATGTTAACATAAAATCAGGGAACATTTCTACAGTCTTTAGTTCTAAAATATTGGTAAGTCCATGTGAGCTATGTTGTCTTAGTTTCTTGTTCTTAGATGGCAGGCGTGGCAGCAGACTGGTGTGGTCTTCTGCTGTCTGCTTCCAGGTTCAATGTGCTGTCCATTCAGAGAGTTATTTGTGCCATCCTACCAAGTCGAAGCTTTCTGGCCAGTCTCCTCTGACCTCTGGCATGAACAAGGTGTTTTCTTCCAGTGAACTGCTGCTCACTGGATATTTTCTCTTTTTCAGACCATCCTCTGTAAGCCTCAGAGATGATTGTTGAACAGGTGGCCTAACAAAGTTGCTGCAGAGTGTATATCAGGTTCCATAGACGATAACAAAAAGCCCATGTCAGATATGTCATTTACCAGAAAGTAGTAAATTTGTAATCAAATATAATATACCCTGCCACTAGCCCCCTGTCCACTGACTTCACTGATAGCATTTTGACCAGTCTGGACATCCTGAGGCAAAACAGGATTATGGATCTTTAAAAGATTGTTTTTATTTTTTGATGGAATTCTAAGATGTAACTGGCTACAGTGCTGAAAGGAACAAAACGGAATATTCATTACTTATTTATTCTAATGTTCTATGGACCCCCTATGGGCTGTGCCCTTTGTAAAGTCAGAAGTGAATATGATTATGACTTTCTAAATATCACAACCATTTTGCTTCAGACTTTCTCTTGAAATGTTTGTGTGTGTGTATATACTGCAGACACAGCGGTAGGCATGCCGATGCACTGTATGGAGCAAGGGTGGAAAAACACATGCATGTTTACAGTCACACAAAACTGGTACGTACGTGGTGTACTATTGAATGACTTTAGAACCACTGTGGAAAATAGCTCTGGTCATGTTTTTTACGTTGAATTACACAGTGTGAGTACTGAGAGCAGTTTCACATTTTTACTGACAATATTAAAAATGATGTTATTAAGAATATTTTTTACATAAGATGCAGGGATTCTGGTCCAATTTTTTATTTGGATTGATCAAAACTGGACAATTTTCTCTTCTCTCACTTTGATTTTAATTACTATTTAATTATTTTTTCACTTGCATTCAGTACTTTATATAGTTGCTAGCTAGACTTTCATTTGCATTACGTTGGTAATAAGGAGTTAAGGCTGATTCACATTAGTGGAAACAGAACCAATTGCAGTGCACCAGTCATGGCTGCAGCTTTTTGGCTTGTCTAACAACACTGTATTCACCTCAAGGTCCATTTTTGTGAACATGATGATGTATACAGATATTTTGTTGCACTTCTCGATGCAGTGCATTGTCAATTTCAAGTCCAGCAAAGGGCAACGACTTTGGTTGCAAAAAATTATTTTTGATTTTAAAGAAGAAAATGACTCTGCTGCTGAGTTTTTTGTGTGCAAATATTTTTCTGTTGGATTTATAGACTTTATTGCTAGTTTCTCATCCTATGGTTACCAATAAAGTCAAAAAGGATGATAAAGCAAGTGTGTGAGTATGCAGAGGGCAATTACAAAACACTAAGAACTACTCAGCTCAATACTTCTTGCAAGGACTTCACTAAACAATAGTTGACGGTATGGTGGCCATTTTATATATACAGTGTATCATGCTGTGGTTAGCTGATTTTTAAATCTCATTAGATGATTTGACAGTTTCTACTTTTGAATTGTAACACAAACACTCTTGTTCGTCTTGTTCCCATAACACTTAGGATCGACTTCTATATCCCGAGTAGCCAGGAAAAAAGCTGAGTGACAGTCAGAAGGAGGCAATGTTCACCAGTAACTAGTTTCCATTTCACACAGATTTTCCCCAGTCAGCTGCACACTGGCTGAGAAACAAATTCAAGTCTTTAGTATCTAAATATTAAAAATAGGGCATTGTAGGTTCTCAGAAACACAGTCTGTTCTTGGAACAAGAACAGCAACAATAGATCTTACTTGAAAATGCAAGCTGAGGATAAATATAAACGCAGAATGATTGTTATTCACATCCACTGAAATAACACCTGATTACAGCAACTAGGGGTCACAAAAATTAATGATGTGTTACTTGCAACATCAATTTCAGACCCTGGACTTTTTCTCTGCCTGATTTCACTAATGCTAACTTGTAGTCATGTGACGTCGTCAACTGCTGGCTGTCAAAAGGGTACCTAATCGTCTTCTACAGGGAGTGCAGAATTATTAGGCAAATGAGTATTTTGTCCACATCATCCTCTTCATGCATGTTGTCTTACTCCAAGCTGTATAGGCTCGAAAGCCTACTACCAATTAAGCATATTAGGTGATGTGCATCTCTGTAATGAGAAGGGGTGTGGTCTAATGACATCAACACCCTATATCAGGTGTGCATTATTATTAGGCAACGTCCTTTCCTTTGGCAAAATGGGTCAAAAGAAGGACTTGACAGGCTCAGAAAAGTCAAAAATAGTGAGATATCTTGCAGAGGGATGCAGCAGTCTCAAAATTGCAAAGCTTCTGAAGCGTGATCATCGAACAATCAAGCGTTTCATTCAAAATAGTCAACAGGGTCGCAAGAAGCGTGTGGAAAAACCAAGGCGCAAAATAACTGCCCATGAACTGAGAAAAGTCAAGCGTGCAGCTGCCAAGATGCCACTTGCCACCAGTTTGGCCATATTTCAGAGCTGCAACATCACTGGAGTGCCCAAAAGCACAAGGTGTGCAATACTCAGAGACATGGCCAAGGTAAGAAAGGCTGAAAGACGACCACCACTGAACAAGACACACAAGCTGAAACGTCAAGACTGGGCCAAGAAATATCTCAAGACTGATTTTTCTAAGGCTTTATGGACTGATGAAATGAGAGTGAGTCTTGATGGGCCAGATGGATGGGCCCGTGGCTGGATTGGTAAAGGGCAGAGAGCTCCAGTCCGACTCAGACGCCAGCAAGGTGGAGGTGGAGTACTGGTTTGGGCTGGTATCATCAAAGATGAGCTTGTGGGGCCTTTTCGGGTTGAGGATGGAGTCAAGCTCAACTCCCAGTCCTACTGCCAGTTTCTGGAAGACACCTTCTTCAAGCAGTGGTACAGGAAGAAGTCTGCATCCTTCAAGAAAAACATGATTTTCATGCAGGACAGTGCTCCATCACACGCGTCCAAGTACTCCACAGCGTGGCTGGCAAGAAAGGGTATAAAAGAAGAAAAACGAATGACATGGCCTCCTTGTTCACCTGATCTGAACCCCATTGAGAACCTGTGGTCCATCATCAAATGTGAGATTTACAAGGAGGGAAAACAGTACACCTCTCTGAACAGTGTCTGGGAGGCTGTGGTTGCTGCTGCACGCAATGTTGATGGTGAACAGATCAAAACACTGACAGAATCCATGGATGGCAGGCTTTTGAGTGTCCTTGCAAAGAAAGGTGGCTATATTGGTCGCTGATTTGTTTTTGTTTTGTTTTTGAATGTCAGAAATGTATATTTGTGAATGTGGAGATGTTATATTGGTTTCACTGGTAAAAATAAATAATTGAAATGGGTATATATTTGTTTTTTGTTAAGTTGCCTAATAATTATGCACAGTAATAGTCACCTGCACACACAGATATCCCCCTAAAATAGCTAAAACTAAAAACAAACTAAAAACTACTTCCAAAAACATTCAGCTTTGATATTAATGAGTTTTTTGGGTTCATTGAGAACATGGTTGTTGTTCAATAATAACATTATTCCTCAAAAATACAACTTGCCTAATAATTCTGCACTCCCTGTACATGGATAACTGGAAAAACTTCTGGGGAAATTCTGGTCTTATTAGAAAACAGAATTCATCCCACTGCGGATAACAGAGCTCTTACATACATAAATAATGTTGAGTTTGATAGAACATTGTGCATGTCAATCTAGAGTTGAAATCAGGAATTGCAGTGCTACATACCGCAAAGCTCATAGGAATAACAGAACCAAATAATAAGACAGGTAATACTAAAAATCAGATCTCTATTCCAGATCTATGTTGGTAAAAGATTTGATAGCTGATCAACAGATTTATGTGTTTTGTCTCATAGAAACTTGGTTGCAGCAGGGGGTTGAATATGTCCGTCTGAATGAATCAGCCCCCTGAGTCAGAGTAATTGTCACAATTCAAGTGGAAGCAATCTGACACTTAAGCATATTAATCAGCCCAAGATGTAAACTTGGAAATAACTGGTTTGAAAATGTTACGCTAACTCTTTCAAACCCAAAATGGAAAAATCTGTTGTTTTTACTGATGGGATCCTTACTCACAATATTTATCTGAAAGAAACATTTGGTGACACACAGACATGTCTTCAAAAATACAAAGGCCTTATTTTTCTATATTTATATTCAAAATTCAGGCAATTTGACAGTTAAGAATTTCAGAAACACTAGGTGTGTCTAAACTTACATACATACTGAAAAAGCCTTCGCTTGATTAAAAATGCTGCTGCGGGAGTACTGACAGAAAGACAGCATATTTCTCCTATTTTGGCTTTTAATCAAAAGTAGAAAAGTAGAAAGGGAGGCAGAGCCTTCAGTTTTCAGACTTCTTCTATGGAACCTGCAGTTTGGATTCAGGAGGCAGACACTGTCTCTTCTTTTAAAATTAGACTTTCCCTTTTTTAGGGCTGGATCAGCTGACCCTGAATCCTGCCCTATTTATGTTGATGCACTGAGTCTTTCTTCTGAGTTTATACACCACTCTGCATTTAATCACTTAATAATAATCTCTGGCTCTCTTTAACAGTGTGTCTTGGTCAGGGGTGAAATGAGGGAGATTCCTTCCTGTTGAGAGGCAGTTTTTCGTTCCTACTGTCACCAAGTGCTTGGTTGGACATGGTTTATGATTGTTGGGGTTTTCCTGGTTTATTGTAGGGTCTTTCAATGCAAGAAAAAATGCCTCGGCACAACTGATGTTGTGATTTGGGGTAGCTGTAGCTCAGGAGGTAGTGCAGGGCATCAACTATTCAGAAGGGTGGTGGTTTGATCCCTGGCTGCTTCAGTCTGTATGCCAAATACCCTTGGGCAAGATACTAAATCCTAGATGCTCTCTGACGCATCTATCGGCATGTCAAAGTTACATAGAAAGTACTTATGTAGTAAAAGAAAACATAGGGCAAGTTGTATAAACCGCTTTGAGTGTTCAGGTAGAGTTGAAAAGCACTTTATAAGAACAAGCCCATTTAGCATTTGGCACTAGAGACTTGAAGTGAAATGAATTGTGCTGATCTTACTCTGGATGGTATTTCTCTTCTATATTAAATGTAATAAACTTTCAAGTCATTTTTGAGAAAGATATGTCCTTTAACTCAAACACTGAACAAATGTCTGCCCTCTGTCTCAGAGTGGTGCTGGAAGACTATTCCATGCATTTATCATTTCAAAGATGGACTCCTATGATTTCTTACTCTCAGGATGTCCCAGTGGTTCTGTAAAAAAGCCTCCAGCGGATCCACATTGCTGCAGCAATAGTGACTATAATTCTCCATATTAGCTTCTCATCACCGACTTCCTGTAAAACTCTGAACAGAATTTAAAATCCTCTTGCTCACATATGAAACCATTAATAAGCAAGCTCCATGATATTTTAAAGACGTCACAGTAGCATATTATCCCAATAAAGCTGACTGCAGGCAGAGTGCAGGATTACTTGTTTTCTTTAAACATTCCAAAAGTACAATCTGAAGCAGGGCCTTCAGCTTTCATCCTGTGAAACCAGCTCCTACTCAGGCAGGCGAGCATTCAAAATTGAAAGCATACCTGTTATGCTCAGTGCCAACTCCATAGTTTTGCTTCTCTTTTACTATTCTTCTGTTGTATCTTTGCATGATTTTTGAGTTAAAAGTAGTCTTTATTTTTCCGACACTCGACCTTGCAGTCCCTCAGGTCATCCACCGTTGAAAACAAGCTTCTTAAGTTTATTTTTCAAACCTGTTTTTCCAAAAGGTTTGAAAAGCAGAGCCAGAGCTCTGTGCCTGAGATGACCAGATTAGGGATATTTGCTATCACTCACATCATACAGATTCAAGTATAATAAACTGTCCTAAGCATTTGAGTCTCTCTGTCTCCAACAGTGTAACACTATATACGAGAGAGCAGAAGTATAATAGGTCCCCTAAAAAATTGGGTTTTTGATAAGCCATCTTCAGGCTTCTGAAAGATCCCCCACGATGCAGATCTCCCCACTCTGTGTTAATTTGTATGCCACTACTGTCATTAGCCTTGTGTCTTGTGTCTCTGTAGTTTGTACTGTTTCTTCTCTCCCCTCTTGCTTACTATATCTATCTGCGCATTACTGGTGTCGGAGACTCGTGATTTTCAATTGAGGTTACTTCCCCTCCAACATGCTGAGTGTTCAATGTTGCATTGTTTGTTGTCTCTATATGTGCTTTTATTCTTTTTTACCCTCTTTCCCCTCGGCCGAGTCATTCACAACAGATAGCTGCCCTTATTGCACTGCGTTCTATTGACCGTTTCCTCCTGTTGAAAAGGATTTTTCTTTCTCTCCCACTGTCACCAAGTCCTTGCTCAAAGAGAATCGCTGGATTTCCAGGCACAGCATTGCGGTGTGCCCAGAGATGATTGCTGTTGTGAATTTGCTTTATACAAATAAAACCTTGAAAAACATTTTTTAAAAACACACAAAATGCCACCTGACACCAATTCAAAACACTCTTTGTGTGCTTATTTTACCCCCTTAACACACACTAATGCATATATTTGATATCCCCGGTTGAGAATTACTGATGTAGATCATAAGTATTTCATTGACTTTCACATCAGTCATGTGCTGTGAAGCTCAGTGAATGAATTCTGGCTCTCACTGCTTTAAACTGTCAGCATGTCATCACCAAAGCCACTGAGACACATGCAGAAAAAACTATGAATTTGCATACTATGTATGAGATCATATACTTACACAAATACTTTACACTAATGGTGTTTTTAACCAGAACATATCAAACACTTGTGAAAGACAGGTTGACAGATTTGAAGTCATGATTTTTAAATCTGTTTCAAGAAGCTTGAACTAAAGTCGAGTGTAACCCTTTAACCAAGCCTCAAAATCCTCTCATCATCACATGGCAGATAGAAGGTGGCCACGTGTGCGTGTGTGTGTGTGTGTGTGTGTGTGTGTGTGTGTGTAAGCTGAGTACCACACCTGAAGCTGGCTAAGAACTAGAGCACTGGAGAGATGAAACCCTCTTGCGTGCAGACCTGGTGGCCAGCTGTCCCTCAAAATAAGACTGGGCTTGCTAGCTTTATCTTGCTTTTTCTACTTTATGAATGTTGTTAGGAGATGATAATATAGCTGACCGTTATATCACACCAACCCACGGGGTATATCACTCAGACAGACATTTCATGTTATATAATCATTCCATTTACATGCTGTTTTGCATAGAAATCCTGATACATGGCGTTCTTATAAGAGCCCTGCTGTGAGCAAACACGTTGAAGAAAGAAATAATGCAGATCTGATTGTCAGTCGGGTGGTAAGAAGGTTGAAAAAAAAAGCTTTTTTTCTTTTCAAACTGTTTTCTAATAATGTCAGACCAACCTGATATTGTTGCATCAGACTGACAGTAATCACACATCCAAACAAACAAACTGCAACTGTGACATAAGTAAACAAATCAACTAACGGTTACATATATTTATCAGAAAAATACTCAAAAACAAATTTTCTGTGGTAAGCCACATGAGTCTAAATGTTACAGGTTTTGATTTGTATGGTTTTAAAAAAAAGCTAAACCTACTAATGCACTGCTCAAAAATGAAAGGAATACTTAGAAAACACTTCAGATCTCAATGGGAAAAAAATGCTGGATATCTTTACTGATGTGGACTCGATAACGTGTTAGGAACACAAGGATGACACATAGTTTAATAGAAATTATAATTATCAACATATAAAGGGCTGAATTCAGAGACATCCCAAAAGTAACAGTGAAAATAATGATGCGGCAGTCTCATTCATTTTGCTGAAATTTCATTGCACTAATTTAAAATGCTACTCCGTACTTTGCATGACCCCATGTGCTCATATGCATACCTGACAACATTGGGGCATGCTCCCAATGAGATAGCAGATGATGTCCTGAGGAATCACCTTCCAGATCTGGACCAGGGCATCACTGAGCTTCTGGACACTCTGAGCTGCAACCTGGCTGGGTTGGATGAACTGAAACATAATGTCCCAGAGGCAGTCTACTGGATTTGGATTAGGTAAGCATGGAGGCAATCATTGCCATCCATTCTCCTCCAGGAACTGCCTGCATACTCTCACCACATGAGGCCAGACATTGGTAAGCACCAGGAGGAAACCTGGACTCAGCTCTTCTAAGTGCCTGTCTCCTGTAATCTGATCCATGCTCCTGAAACCGTGCTTGGAGACACAGCGAACCTTGCTTGGCAAACATGCCTGGTAATTTCATGTATCGATGCGCATCCTGGAAGGGGTCGGACTACCTGTGCAACCTCTAGGATCCAGCTATCGTCTCATGCTACCAGTTATGATGCAATCATAGCCAAACGGACAGTCCTAAAAGATGAGGTGGGAGAAAAGTCTGTGGGCTCCACCTGTAAAACCATTCCTGTTTCAAGGGTTGTGTCATTGTTGCCCCTCTAGTGCATTTGTTATTAATTTCATGAACACCAAAGCAGCTGCCCACTGCTGGTGTAGAGTCAAAACTCAAAACCGTAACCTCACATGAGCTTCTATACATACTGAAATCAGGGCTGAGCATTTGACGACATAGTAAATGTCTGGAGACTGAGTAGTCATGCAGTAGCAACCTCAATCTGCACATACTGAAGTTTTGTAGTCTTTGTCAGCTTTGCCATCCATTTGTTGCATTGTCAATTCAATTCAATTCAATTGTCAATTCCTGTGGGAAATTGACACAGGCCTTTACTTGACCTGTGACCTTCACGTTCACATACAATTGGTCTTTTTCTGCATTCAGAGGAGGTGCCCCCGATGGCCCTGCAGAAGAATGCAGGTTTAAAATACTTCCACACTGGCTTCATTTTTCAGACCTGGAAGCTACACATTCATATTTTACATGCAGTCTAAATTTGCAACTCATCCTGTTGTGGATGCTGAATGCCTGAATCAACTTTCAAGGCACTTCATCCAATAATAATACAAAGATATTTCAATCGGAGCCAAAGCTTTGGATCGACTACCTTACAGAGCCATCATTGCTGCAGAGCCACACTGCTTTCTTGGCTAAAAACATCAAAAAGAGGCAGCTAGACATCCCGTTTGTGGTGGACTTTTAGAATGAAGCGTTTAGGCTTCTTTGGGTCCAGGTTTTCATTCATTCCATTCACTCACTAAAGCTATTATCAAACACATCATAATGTATTATATTTGGCACTCATAAACACACACCATATAAAAATGAAAACACCAGAAATGCAGATATTAATTTTAGATACAATCAGTCTCGTTTTGCTTCAACTTAATGATGGAGACAAACTTTACATGTGAACACAAGTGTCGTTATTACAAAGTCTGATTTTAATTTCCTTATTACCAGTTAGCCTTTGGTCTGGTTGTCAAACAGCTTACAAGAGCTATGCTTGTTTTTCTGCATTTTAAACATGACAATGAATCTCGATTATTATACCCAAAATATGCAATTCTGTGCAGTATTCAGGACACAGAAGAGCTTTTCGCAAAGTGCAGAATTACTCAGTGTGTTGACACTACCTGGTGGATAAGCAGCTTTTAGAGGTGCAGTACTCACTTTTAGGGGCCTCTATGTCCATGTCCATCAAACAGCAACCACAGCAGAGTAGGAAACCATTTGTATTCATTCACGGTTCCAAAAGGAAGACAGCCAGATGATTCAGCAAATCTCTCCAAAGACAAACGCGGACGTCTTGAGGGAGGTTTGCACTTTTACCAGCTACAGAAGCACAAGGTTTGTACACCCTCTACCTGTACATTAACACCGATATTCCAGCTCACACTGATGCAAAAACACTTCTATTCTAATAGCGCGCTTAATGAACACTTCTTGTTGAGCTTAAAACATAGAACCACCTATTTATGCCGTTCTTAATTACACTGAAGGAGACTGATTTTTCGCGATCACACCAACACAATAAAAAGACAGATTTATATGGTGAAATGTCAAAATGTTCCTTTTGTCAATTCTTCAGGATTCAGTTATTAAGAGAAGAGTTTTTTTGTTCAGAACAAAGTTAAAATGCATTAAGTACACTTAGAGGCTGACAGCCTGTCAGACTTCTCTAAGGACCTTAAAAAGCATGACAGCAGGCTCACTTCAGGTATGCAGTTTTTTCTTGTGTTGATGGAACAAGAGAAGAATTGCTATCTGGGGTAATTTAACTTCACATTAAGGATGCAGATTTAAAGGTCAGCTGTAGCAAACTGTCCCAAATCAAGGCTTGGCCTAAAAGAATACAAGACCCTTTAATTTAACCATAAGAAACCAGAAATAAGTAAATTCACAGTCTGTGAGATAAGCAGTCTAAAGTTAGGTGCACGGTGAGCTGGGATGCAAAATCAAATTTCATGCCTTGTTTCTTTTTTTATTGGTTTCATAACAGGTAAAAAAAAAAGTTGGCATATAGATTTATTAAGCTTAATGTTGTAAACGCTACTTTCTACTGCTCCCTTACTCACAAGAGGCCACCACAGAAGGTCACTCTGCATGTTTACACCAGATGGCCTTCCTGACACAACCCCAAAGGGATTCATGTCATCTTGTGGGACCAAAGCAGGGAATTGTTTAGGTATATCCAACTTTTATATGATTGCAAGACAGCATTAAAGGGTGTGCAGCTTTTTTTAATGTCTTCAAATGAAGACAAGTTAATCAAAGAAGGAAAAAGTGTCACATCCACAGACGATTGCACATCCACAGAACCAGCTGTGCAATCACCTGAACAAGCAAAACCTATTTGGCTGATGGAGATCTATTTAAATGGTTGACAGCAAAACACAGATAAACAACATTATTTTCCTACTGCTTTTTTCCCCTTTGAAGATTACAACACGATTGAAAACCATATTCTTAGATTTTTAGATCTTAATGCCCAAGCTATTACATTTTCCCATATTCCCCAGGCCCCATATTAAACTCAGATTAAAGACCTAAACCTAACTCTTACACCCATCACACCCACTGCCTAACCCAACCCAACTCTATCATACGAGTTATGTGTAATAGAAAAATAAAAACATAGTGACATTCTTATTAAAAAAAAGGTTACGCATATTGCCAAATTATTATTTTTAGATGCTTTGACTCAGAAACATCTGGAATGCCAGGATATGTTGCACGTATAGTTTACAATACAATGTTACAATGTTACTTTTCGGTGAGATAAACGTTCGCAGGTGTTGAGCCATACAAAAAGGTGAATAGTGACAGAAAGAATAGTGTAGCAGCTTTTATCCTGCAACATGAAAACTATATTATTCCATCTTCAGCTGAATCATCCAACAGTGATTTAGAGATGACATGAAGATGTTATGTTTATTTCAAAGATGGGGAGAAAACATGCTTCCAAAAACACACTACAGAAGTTTAGTCTTTTGAAGAAATCATCCATATTCTATTGTCTTAATCCTCCTCGGATGACAGATTGTAATGACTCATGGTGCTTGTCTCCACACGAACAACAACTGTGAAAAGTCTAACACCCTTTTTTCTGATGTGATTTGTCTTTACTGTGTCATTGTTTCAACATCCTCTTTAGTGCGGGGAGGGAACACATAGCCTGTAGGCCTTGTTGAGTGGGTGAGAGAAGTGGGATGGTGTTAGGATGAGGGAGCAAGGAGGGAATGGAGTAAAGGCCATGTGGGGTAGGGATTTTGCAAGTTTCATTCTGAGGTTTATGTGAAAGAAACATTTATTTGCACACATGTGCGAAAAAAATCCACTCGGTCCATGTATGTCTGGAATCCAGCATCTGATCTCAAATACTAATATGAAGGTCAGGCATGGGAAAGGGCGCTAAAACAATTGCTTAGCTGATCCTGCTATATCACAGTGGTTTGCTAAGCTGAGATGGATAAAGGAATAAGTGAGATTTACAAGGACAAACTGAGGAGAATGGCCATATGCTTAAACCGCTGTTGGTGAAAAACTATTCAAGTGGAGTTCATAACCATTCAGCTTTGTAGTGCTGCATTTTTTCTTCTTCCTCCCCGCGGCTAAGTCATTCAGATAATAAGGTTTCTCTCAATAACAGAGCAGACATAGATGCATTCAATTTACATTTTGAACACAAAACATTAAAGGCCAAATTCATTAATGGGAATTATCACATCACATGCTGGAGAGGTTAATAAGAGGAGGGGTGGTGCTGGATGAATGTGAGGGCGAATGCTTCCTTTCTGTTTGCCCACAATCCATCTATCTATAATACCAAAATAAAACATGGACGATTCATCATATGGAAGGCAGGCAGAAAATGTCCTTGACTCATATTTAGCCTGCCGGATCCCTTCCAGCTGTATATTACTAACCTTCTTCTTCTTTAGAGGTCACCACAGCAGATCATCTCCTTCCATCTTACCCAATCCCCAGCATCCTTCTCTTTCACACCAGCCCTCTGCACGTCCTTCTTCAATACATGCATGGTTCTCCTCTGTGGTTTTTCTCTTCTTCTCAATCTTCAACATCCTTTGTCCAGTATATCCACTGTCCCGCCTCTGCACATGTCCAAACCATCTCAGCCTCTCTTCTCTCGCTGTCTCCCAAAGCACTCAATGTGAGCTCTCCCACTGATGTACTCATTTCTGATCTTGTCCCTCCTGGTCACTCCCAATGAAAATTTAACATCTTCAACTCTACCACCTCGGTCTCCTGTCTTTTTGCCAGTATCCCTTTCTCCAACCCATACATGATAGCAGGTTGTAAACCCTCCTTTTCACTTTTGCTGCCATCCTTCTATCACAAATCACTCCTGACACCCTGCCTGCACTCTCTTCTTCACCTCTCTTCTGCACTGTCCGTTGGTTTGGATGGTTGACCCCAAGTATTTAAACTCATACACCTTCACTACCTCTACTTCTTACAGCTTCACTGTTCAACAATCTATTTTAACCACTTTTTAGTTATCAATTCTAATTCTTATTATTTAAAAGTGTCAACATATCATTGATATAATATCAACAATTATTATATGACTTTTAACATCAGCCATAAAATTAAGTGTTGTGAGCCTACTACATGTGTTTATTGCAGATGTATCAAAAATGTAATTATATCTATATATTGTGTCTTATATCATATAGTATTACATGATACTAAAATCTCATCAGTGTTAAGCATCATACATGCAGACATTCCATACTAATATTTTTTTTTCTTATATAATTAATAGTACAAAGAAGGAAAGACAGAAATTAAACCACCTCAAGAACATTTTTTTTGTTTAGCTAAGAAAAATTATGTTCCCCAGTCACAATCACATAATGCTAATTAGGAAGCATATTTACATGAAATGCTTATGCTGTACCATAATTATCCAGCAAAGTTAATGCCTTCATTATATGTTAATTACCTGCTCAACTTAAAAAGTATTGAGAAGTGAATGAGAAGGAGAAAAGTAAAGTATCTGCATCACTTCATGTTTCGCTCCAGAAAATCCCAAAAAGGTACTGATCTACTGTGTCTTTGACTTATCATCAGCACAGCCCAGTATCTTCCATCTGTTTGTGTCACAACATCAGGCTTCCAGCTGGGATTGTTGTCATAAGCCTTCATTCATAAATATCTTCTAAAAAATGGAGGCTTTTTGGCCCTGTGATGAACAGCGAGGCCAGGCTGATGTATTAGTGTTGTCACAAGCACATGAACTGGTGATAAGAGGCTGCTGCAGCTTCAGTATCTGCAGTTTAAACTTTCCACCCGACAAAAATATTTCTGAACTCTCCGTCTTGTTTTGGATCCACTGAAGATGACGACACCGTGCCTTTCAAATATGTGAAAAGGCACAATTATTCATCATTTTGAAGGTCCTAAAACATTCAGAAATATGTTCAATGAATATACTAAATGCACACTAAATTGAGTTTCCTTTTATAAGACAGAAAGATATGGCAGCAAAATGCTGATAATAACCTCGCCATTTTAATAATTTTCCATCCAAGTCAATACTTTTGTATATATATTTTACACTGTTATGTGTCCTTGTGCTTCTAAATAGGGAAACATGGCAGGGATGACATCAATACACGTGGCAAATGATTTGGCCCGCCTCAGTCATAGTTTGACTTTGTTAATAAGAGTTTGGTAGATCAATACCAGTCTGTTTACCAGTCTGAATCAGGTGAGACATTTCAACCATTTCAACAGCTGCTATAGATTGATCTATATTTAGCATCAGAGCTTTATCAATCTAATTATTCTTAGTAATTAACCTACTTCCCAAAATATTGAACAATGCCTTACATGTTTTGACAGTCTCAACAGTCTGACCCCGATACATCCAGTTTCTCAGAAAGAATGATGATTATCAGGGATGCTTCAGCTAATGAAGGTTCTAAGAACTGTGTGAACTGTGTGAATTAGGAGAAGCTGAAACATTTTTATTCTGTACTGACCTTATTATGATGAGTTAACAGCCAGAGTACATTTCAGGGCGGTCACTAAATAAATCCCAGACACCATTATGACACATAATTTCAGTCCACATCAGTTGAGGAATCATGTGGTACCCTTTACAACTTGCATGTAATTGGCAAATCACAAATTGTGCAAGTTATTTAAGCTTCTTTAGTCTGCCTACAAGTTGAGTGGGGGGAGGGAGGGAAATAATCTTTTGGCTATAGGGCCCTGAATGAGCTGTCTATTAAATGAAATGAAATGAAATTAAATTAAATGTTTTTCTGCACATGGGGCGGCTGCAGATGAAAATTACCTGTGCATTTGCATGTCAAACCCAAGTGCTCATGTAAACGAATGTGCTTTGTTCCTACATGTAACCACTGAAAACTGCATAATGAAATGTAAGCTTTTGTTTCAAAAGCTTGGGAAGTACATCAGTTATTTATTTATCATTTTTCATAATTTATGGCGGTGTTGTCAATCTATAACAGTGTCTATAAGCACATTTGGGTTGGGCATACTATTTATACAAGTTGCAATAATAAAATCAAACATAAATCTGATTCAAAATGATAAATAGTTTTCTGCAAACAGTGTAATCTGTTGGCCAAGGAACAGCATTAGTGCAGCTCACTGCTCAAGTCAGATTCCAACTTAAATGTGAGATCGAAACAACTTCAGAATAAATAATTGGCACATTAGTATATGATGACTTAATTCACTGTGAAACCCTAATCACCTCATTGTTTTAAGTCAGAGAATTCATAAAGTAGGTCATGTAGCTTCCTGTAGAGTATGCCTCTAACTGTGGCCTCATGACAGCCTCCATTAGCTTTTTTGTGTATCTGATAATTACAAATTTCCTGGAGTCCATTAATCTGTTCTGGCACTTTGTGCTTAGGCACTACCGTCAGTTCATAATGGTGTCAGTGCACTATGGCCTGTGCCACAGCAAACTAACATATGTGAATGCATATTTACAATACACTTACACATAGGCAATATGAAGTGACACTGCCATGTCAGCATATGTCAAAATGGAGCAGGACCACGTCAAGTGATGTGTCACTGCTTGATCGCTTTAAGGTCAGAGAGCCACTCATATGAAAACTGAAAAAAGTATTTATCCAGTTGAATCAGCACTGTTGGGCAGCAAAGAAGCAGAAGCAATGGCAGAATCAATGATAGAGGACGTCGCAAGGGAGACCCTTAAAATAGCTGAGTGCGAGGAAGAGGTGTCGGGTGAAGGAAAAGGGAGAAACTGTGCGGGACATTTGTAGAGGGCCCAGAGAGACTGAGTCAGGCAAAATAAACAAAGGAAGGCTGCTATCAGAGGGTCAGTTTCACGGGATCCATTTAAGAGGACGCTACGGCAATAAAAAAGCCAAGAGGACAAGTGAAAAAAGAGTCGGAAAAGTTTAAAAGCATAAACAAAGAAAATAAAAAAATTTATCAATGTCAGAGACAGACAACAAACTCAAAAGATATGTGCGTTAATCAAGTAATCAATGCATGTATTTCATTTCAAAGTGAGTCCACTGATAAAATCAGTCAAACTGACAAAAGAACGAGTGAAAATCTTAAAGGAAGCAACTGCCTTCAGCTCTGATCAGATGTGACGCTTTTATCTCTGCTCAGATGCAGAGTGCTGCTGTGAGCGTTGCTAGTAACAGCGCGAGTAATGGCTCAAAGGATACCAAAAGCTTTACATCATTTTCGTTGCTATGCAACCATCCTGTTATTATAAGAAACCCAAACTAAAGTAATACAGGTGATAATGTTTTTGAAAATCATAATGGGCAACCAAAAAAAGATGTTGAATTACCGCGAGAAGCAACTGGGGCATCGACCAAAAATGGTCCACAGAGAGCACCTGCTCAGAAATGTGTCACTAATGGATAGTTTCACATTTTTCCACGTCTGTGTTAAAACATTAGCGGATGGCCAGAAAAATAATGAAACTTAAAAAAAACAAAAAAAATTTTGCCTTGCCAAAAATGTTCTCATTGAAAATGATGGTAGACAAAATCTGCAGTACTCTGTCTGTGAAAAATGCCTTCAGCAGCGTGAGTTAAAACAAGTAGATATCACCTCAAGATTCTATTTAGTAAGAAATTCCTTTTTTGTTGCAACTCTTTGATTGGCACAGAGAAAATACCACTTGCATTTGTCAAACTCAGACTGGTTCTCTTGCTCAAAGTTGATGTTTTTGTAAAATATGTTTGTGAATTTCTTTTCATAGAATGAGCCTTTTGCACCACATCACTAAAACTGTCGGTGAAAATAAACAGCTAAAAGTAAGACAAAACGCAAAATAACTGTTGATTGGACCTTGATTAGAGCCTCAATCAGAATCAGAGAAGAAAAGTCAGAGAAAAAATGAAATTTGTCTGCTCACCCATCTCGGGATGGTGCCTTCCCTCAACAGGAACGCTGACTGTCCGCCGCAGCAGCTTGTTCCTGTGAGACTCTGAGCGCCTCTCGCGCATCAGCAAAGGGTGTACCTGCACAGGGAGAGCACAAGGTCAGTACACAAACTCACACTCCAGCAAAACGGCGACCTAAAGTTCTGTACAGAACAGGAACGCACAGCTACAAACTCTTTCTCTTTGACGCCTATGAGGAGCCGATGCTCATACATATTTTGACAAACAACTGCAGTACAGTTGCACTAATAATTTTAGATTTCTGTGAAATTATAAGTGCTTTTGGGAATAGACTGGAGCAAAAATTGCTTTCTAGACAAAACAGAAAATAGTTCTATAATGGGACTGTTTTCAAAATCATTAACGAACTCATAAACCTCTGGTGAAATCAATCAAACAGACCACATTAGCCCAAAGTGCCTTTATTATGTTTTATATGTTTTCTCTATTCCTTAGCTGGTTATATATAGATATTGTTGTACATGTCAAAACAAAGTCCAAGTTCTACCCAAAAATTATTATACATCATACTAATATATAAACTAGAGGCTATTTGACACCCAAATCTGGATATTAGATGGGTTAGGAGGCTATTTTTAATTGTCTATGGGGCAGGTTTCTTGAAAAAAATCAGCCCTGGCTAACTGATCCATAAAAGTCTCAGCTATGAGCAAAGCACAGCAAATATCACAGCACAAAATCTTTTATGGACTCCTGGTATATGAAGAACTGAAAGCTCAGCAAATTACTTTTATTTTAAGCCTTCATATTTAATATCAGCACAAAGCATGGCTAATGTGGTTAATATTACCATGGTCCCTTTTTGCTCTTTCTCCTGGTCTTATATTTATTTTTAATAAAGAATTCCCAGTTACAGTGCTCTTATTTACATATTTTTAGTTTTCTTGTGTTTCATCAGCTGACCAACAAACGCAAAATGAGGAGTGACAGCAGGTGAGATGGATCAATTGAGAGAGGGGATGAAAAAAAGGTGCAGCGGCAATGTCCTTTTTTTTTTTTTTAAATAATGTGGTTTTGAACATTAAAGCAAGTAAACTATTCTAATAGAATCCCGAAATAGATTTATGAGCCTGTAAATGAGGATAACATGAGCACAGTTAATGTTGGTTAAGATGTAGCCCACAGGCCAACATTTGGATCATGTTCTTTAAAGTCTTTTCACATCACCCAACAAAAGTAAAAGAAAGAATATATTATTAAAAAAAGGAATCACTGTATATCTTCCACAGCAGTTCACTTTGTGACTGAAAACCCAAAGCAAAAAGACAAGGAAAAAAATAAAAAAAACCACATTTCACACTGCTGCCACATTTGGGCCCACAGTCCCTGAATTCATAAAAGTGAGACTTGGGGGAAAATAAATGGGAGAATGTGCTGCACTAATCAGAAACCCTGGTCCTTTGGAAACTTCACAGTTCCACCCAGAAAATACAGCGTATACTGTACAGCACCGACCTATAAATCTTGGCTGAACACCAAAGCTAGTACATTGTTGGCAATGAGCCCCAGAACACCAAGGAAACACAAAGAAATGCCAACAGAACGCTATGATGAGACTTGACTCAAAATAACACACTGTGATGCACCAGTATGTGAAAGCTGGACTGCTGTATTAAGCTGCATTAGATTTAGGTTGGAGTTCTTACTAAACTATGTGTTTGCTGCATTTTAGTCCCATTTGGTTGATTGGATTGATGTTTGTAGCATTGCTTTATGACACCAAACACCTCACGTTTGCTCTTAAAAAGCCAGGCTTCAGCACAATCAAGCAGATATTTCAACAAAATTAACCCCCTTTCTCCACCTGACCATTACCAGACTGCAGAAAACAAAAAAGTGTCAGCACGCTGAAGGAGGCAAAAGGCAGAGCTCAGAGTTTAGTTAATATTAAACAAAAAGACATTCAAATGCCTGTAAATTTAATACATTTTTGGTCAACTTAGGCACCCAACACAGTTCAACATATTCTGCCTTAAGATATATTTGTCACCTTTGTTATTCAACTGTTTACTGTTTGAGTTGCTTCATTAGTTTTAAAAAGAATATTTCAAAGGGATTTCTTGTAACGTTTTCTTATTTAATAAAAATAATTTTTCTAGCTTTAAAGTCTTATAGTGCTTTTTTAAAATTAATTTTTTAGCGTTTTAGCTCATTTTCATATTCTGAACTTCTGAATCTATGTTCTATTTTTTTTTTAATTCATTGTTATTTATTCTTATGTATTGATGGGTAGCAGGCTGATACAGTGGATACTGGTGTTCCCTTATAGCAAAAATGTCCTGAGTTTGGCCCCAACGGCCAGCTGGGACCCCTCTCTATTGGAGCCTTCTTGTTCTCCCTGTACCTCTGTGGGCACTCCAGCTTTTTCCTATAGTCCAAAAACAGTTGTTGGGTTAATCCAGGGCTTCTAAATTCATAAATATATTTCATCTGCATATATAACTGAATTTTATTTATATGCTTTTGTAAAACACTAGTACTGCAACACCAGTCTTGTTATGTACAAATAAACATTATTACTGCATCATGGAGCTCTACTGGAGTCCTTGCTTGTCGTGTGTGTGCATAACTGAAATAACTGACATATAATAAAATGTCTGACAGTACCAGTTCAAGCAAAACAAACTGCAGAGGCCAAATTATTGCCAAGCTGTTGTATATAGCTGTATATAGCTGTTGAAATGTGAGACCATAACATTTTTCTTCTTCTGCACCCAGGTGGTACATAAATTCTGTTTCTACAGTTTTAAGAAACGCTGAATTGTAGTGATTATTTCAAATATGAATAGATGCTGTATGAACAGCAGGTATGAGCATCAGCCACTGTCCTTTATGCATGCTGACATAAACATAAAAAGGTGTGTGCAGAAATGAGAGCAGTAGCCTTGCTTGTGTTAATATAATATACGTGTGTGTGCGTTTTAGAGTGTTCTATTGGGAATAGTGTCTGCATAAAAGAGCTGGTTAGAACACAGACAGTCAGAAGGTGGTACTAACTGCAGAGAGCAGTGCAGGATAGTGCAGCCTGGGGGGCTTTGGGGTAAAGCCAGCAATAGTGAAGGACGCTGGCAGGTCACACTGAGCCATATGTCCCTCAAGAAAGCAGAGAGGCTCATTCCAAAGATGCTCTGTGAAGATAAAAGAATTCCAGAGCGAGCGTGCGCATTTTTGCCTGAGTTTAGGAAAGTAAAGACAGCTAATTGGTAGAGTGTGTGCTCATGTGTGTCCAAAGTGACACATAATAATTTAATGCAAACACAACTCCACATCAAGCTACTGCCATCCTTCACTACCACTGCACAGCTATATCACATTGTACAAATAAACACACACACACGCACACACACACACACACACACACACACACTCACACTCGTATACATAAATGCAAATCTCTGCTGCAATAATCTAGTTAAAGCAGTCAAGCTGAAGACACATCACAGCATCGGGATTCTGCTTATGAGTCTCTTTATCCAACTTAATCGGGTACAAGCATCGTAAATCAGCAGCCTTAGCAATTACTCTCTACTTTGCAACTTGTGCAGCCAAAGAGTACAAAGCTACGTTGTAATGTTGTCTTGGAATGAACATATTGCCGGTTACGATGAAATTACAGTACAACCTCCTTAATGAAAAATATATTAAGCAGAATCCATTCTTTATGAGTCCAGAGTGAGAATGCACAGAGCATGTACTATAATTCACCAAGTTCCATTTTTATTGGGCGAGTTTCCCATTTCTCAGCTTTTAGCCTTCCTTGGAGTCTGTGCATCTGCATGCTTTATCTCCTGTGTTGTTTTGTCACACCTTATAGACTACTACAGACTACTATGTCTTTTAATGTAGTACACATTTCTGCAAAATCTACTGAGACAAAGGTTTACTCAAAAAAATCTATTTGGGTAAATCCAGAAAATAAAATCGCCTGACCATCCATCTGTCCATCCATCCAGCCATCAACTGCTTAACAGCTGGTACAAATGGTTGTGCTCATTTACATGCTACATGTTACTAGTGAGTTTTCCTCATACCATGGTAACACTATTAGATCCTCAAGAAAAGTAATAAGACAGCCTTCTTCATTCTAAATCGAAGCCTTTTAGTGCATTCACCTTCAATTTAAATCCAGGTCTTGTCAGTGCATACACTTTTTTTCTTTCACTCTTTTAATTCTCGCTGCCAGATTAATGCAGGAAGCAGCAGCAGCAGAGTGGCTGAGCACTCTGTTCTACTAATTGAATATGCTTTAGTGCCAATAAGGACTAGCAAACCTGAATTAACCCCACATTCAGCCAGCTCCATATGATCGCGAATGCAGATAAAGCCACGGTTTCTGAAGCCTTATTGGGACCGCCGTGCCTCACAGTGTTTCTAAATGCATGTAATAAGCGAAGTGGTTTCATATTGCCTGATTGAGCTCTGCACCAGCAATGAGTCTACGAAAGAGGAATTGGGAGGGGTGTGTGGAGGAGTAGCAAACTCATACAGCAGGTAATCTCACTGAATGGTTTTGCGGTTATTGAAGGGATCGCTGTGCTTTTCAGCAGGGTTAAAGTGATGCTTCTCTCTGTCCAGATTTTCTGCTGTTGCCATGGATTCCACAGGAGACAACTGGGCTGTGCTCACTTTTATCTACAGTACGAGTTCTAAGAAGCCTACAAAATACATGTAAGCATAGGTTTGCTCATGCATACAGATTAACACTTTCAAATCCTCCTTCTTACACAGTACATTCTTAATAAGGATGTGAGTTACACGCAAATAACTAAAATCAACTTAAATCCATGAGTCATAAAAAGCTAAATTCCTGACTAGCCATCTAAATGCCAGTTACAACAAGCTAAATATGGTAATTTTCCCCAGTCACATCTACTTGAACAAGAATAAGCCCACTCATTTTCTCCCCTACTGCTGCCCTGCCCTGTGCAATTCATCACTGACAGCTTGACTCATGGAAAGGCTCCAAAACAACTTTCTACCCCACCAATAGGCATCCCACCACAGCTTCCAGCATGGGGAAAAAACCTGGAGGCAATTTTTTCTCTGTGTGTGGCAGGATGCGATTGGTCATATGTGGCGAGGTCAACAGCTGGAGATGTGACATAACACTGTCTCTGGGGTTGCCATGAGTTGGCAAAAGAAGCTGGCAGGCGGCTTGCACTCAGCATCCATGGAGAGGCAGCATTAAGCTTGCACTCTGACCATTTTAGATGGTGGACTTGTGAGGCACACACATATTTAAATAAATTATTTCGTTCACACCACAAAGGGCCAGTGGTAATGTAAATACAGCGTTTTATGGTGGAAACTAGAAGCTACAGTGTCGATTAGAACTCTGCAAGCAGAACAAAACAAGGATATTGACAAGGCTTTAACTCCTTCCCAGTGGCCACACTCAAAGGCAGAGCAAGAAGTCAGCTATGACAGAGAGGAGGTGCAAAATGACTAGGACACCGACACTCACAAAAAATATTAGAAAATATTTTCTCGAAGGAATTTAGGCGTTTCACTCGGTGGTGCCGAAAAAGAGCGCTGGAAGTGGTTGAGAAAAAGAAAAACAACAGCTTGAGAGAGTTCAATTTTGGAAAGTGTCATCACAAAACACCTGGACAGTTGCTGCCTGGTTGTTAAATGACAGTATCTGTATCACAAAGATACAAAAATTGTGGGAAGCAGCTCCTCTAAAAAGTGTTTTGAGAGAGGCCATCAGATGCTGTTCTATGATCCAGCAAGCACTCTGAGCTCTACTAACAGCTTTTTCTTATTCGCAGAGATAACTACAGCATGCAAGTAAAAGTGGTGCTGCAGAAAAAAAATCACGAGGACATCTAAATCAAAATGTATCTACAACACGGGTTTATTCAGAGCACTTGTAAAAGCAAATTTAATGCCAATCTGCACATTCATTTTTGATTTTTCTTATGCTTGAGGGTGGCAACTGCCTCCGGTCAATTCCAGTCCAGTGGCATGAAGTCATGCAGAATCAATTCAAAGTGAAGAAGTAGTAAAATAATAATAATAATCTCTCACGCAACTGACCCAAGATGTCATTCTTACCCAGAGTTAGTGTTTTTTTCTGTATTTCTAATGGCTAAAAAACACAGACCTGTTTGATTTTTCAACATGACGTTCACAACTTCTTTGGTTGTGAAATGACTAGCATCAGTGGATGAACATTTCTATGCATGTTTATACATCCACATGTAAAGTATAGTCCATCTGTACAGACCTTGGCACTGTCACAGTTCATGACAGTCTTCACTCTCCTATTTTAGTGCAAGAGATACACAGCGAGACTCTGTATATATCACTAGTGTGTTGGCTGGTTTGCTTGGTATAAGATCTGGATATTAAGTGAACATGGTCTTGAGTAGAATCTCACTTTAGGACACACATTGGAAGAATAGGAAAGAGGAAAAACAGTTTCTGTTATTATAATTTCTAAATGGATAACATTTAAAAAAGGTACAGAAGGTCCTCATCGTTAGAAAGGTGGAAGAAGGTCTAGCTGATATTCACAAAGAATATCGAACATTTTGAAACTATAATTCAACCAAGACGCAGAGTCTTAAATAGACTTCAAAAACACAAATTCAAAATTCTTGCAAGGAGTAAAGATACTGGGCAAAGTTGCAATATTGACCTAAACTAACACATGAATCATTCTGTTGGATCCATAAATGTCCATACCATGTGGCCAGTATTTGGGGAGATATCTGGTTTAGGGAACAAATATTTACTGGGTAATAAGACCAGCTGGACCATAATCTTAGCAAAGAAAAAAAAGGTTTTCAGTATTTCGGCATTGATTCTAATCATGCATCCAGTGAGTTCCACTATTCCCCAAAGTTCCATCATTATTACATTTAGTAGCTGAACCGATGGTGTGGCTGTCACTGCGTCCACATGCTGTGTTAACAGTAACTAACAGAATGTGACAGCAGAATGTCTTAGTGTACAACGAAGTAGTATTTGGCATTTATTTATGAGTCCTTAAATGTGAAAGAGTGAAGACTTCAACAATCCAACATTCCCCGATTCTCTAATTAAAGTATAGATTAGTAAATTAAAACCTTCCAAGTGCAACACTTGATCACAACACTTGGTTAAAGACAAGTTAGACATTTGATTTCAGGTTCTGGATCATGCTTGGAGACTGCTGACACCAGCAGTGTTGCGATCAATATCATTCAGTCTGAAATGAAGTGTTTGCCTGATGGATTTACGCATCCATGATAACTTTGGTAATGCACAAGATTGAAATCGATCCATTTCTAATTACAGTCAGATAATTAGAAATGATTAAGAACAACAACTGTGTCACATCATATGAGGGAACTGCCAGTCCTGGCATAGTGGAAAAGGTTTGGATTTAGGGATTGTGACGTCTGAAGAGAAAGGAAAGGAGGGTGGCAGAAGAGTGAAGGTAGAGCCATTCATGTGAAGGGAAGAGTGGGTTTTTGTTCAGCTTGGCAGGTTGGGTTGAGCGATGCTGCAGGCTGGATAGCCCATACGCCATCATTGCTTCTTCAGGCCCAGCTGTGAGGAGCAAGGGAATACGGTGGCATGATGTGTATGGGAAAGTGTGGGTTAAGAAAGGGAAAGAGGGAGTCTGTTTGCAAGAGAAAGAAAGAAAACTTAATGAGTCTGTATAACTGCAAGAAATAGTGTGCGCTGTGTGATGCTTGAAAACCTAGCAATCCATTATTTCTTAACAGGGCAGTAATCAAACACTGCTGGCTGTCTGATGCTGGCTCAAGCACAAAATCATACGCACACTTAGCTGGAACACACACACACAGTAACTAATGCACACACATGCTTTCTGTACAGCACGATAGGAGTCAACTTGTCCAAAAGCATGTGTCCTTCAGAGCATCAGTTTTGTCCTTTCATAGACAGATGTTCCACCTCCTTCTGACCTCAAGCACTTTCCAAAAAGAGGCATAGCCATTAAAATAAAAGAGTTGTGCGCTATGATAAAAATAAAAGTGATGCTATTGATTGACAGAAAAGAGTCTCTCTCTACGTCAACAACAAGAGCCTGGCTCGCATTTTGGCAGTAAGTCAAACTAATTTCCAGTAGGTGTTGGACTCTGCCAAGACTGCCCTTTGTCACCAATTCTGTTCATAGATTTAATGGAAAGAATTTCTGGGCACAGCCAAGGGACAGAGGGTGTTGGTGTCTCATCTTTGCATATGAGAGATAATATAGGACTGCTGGCTTCATCATGCGGTTACATCCTGCTTGCACTTGAGTGATTAGCAGCAGCGTGAGAAGCAGCTGGGATGAGACCTCCAAATCTGAGCTTGTAGTTCTCAGTCAGAAAATGGTGCAGGCCTCCTCTGCGGTGGGATAGCGTTGCCACAGGAGGAGAGTTCAAGTACTTTAAGGACACAAGGGGTCACACTGCTCCCCAACATCTGATGTTTGAGACAATTTGATTGGTTAAATATCTCATGTAATCAGTCTGTTCTCACATTTCAAATATAAAACCAACATGGCAACTTCTGAGCAACAACCCATTACAATCAGTGAATCTGCCAACATTTTAGATCTAGTCCCAAATCTTTTTTAGAGGTGTCAAGTCATGCTGGTGGTCTCTCATTTGCACAGCTACAGTAACAGCAACATTGTCTTTATGCAAACAAGAGCAGGGTAACATGAACGCTGCTGGTTATATAAGACAATGAATGAGAAGCATGAAGATCACTGATCCCATATTAAAGACAGGCTGAGGATCTCAGTGTCTTTAGAGGGACTCAGAAAAGCCACCGCTCACTGAGGTTGTTCAGACATCTGTTCACTGTCAGTGATTCTCATGTTAGCTAGTGTCATCTGACCACACATAATACCAGTTTCACATATCTAACTCTATAATTTAACACATGTTATGCTTGGTTTTAAATGCACTGCTTGGAAACATCTGTGCCGTTTAGCATCGCCACTGATACTGACAAGTTATGCTTCTATTGGCTGAAAACTGCAAGGTGTCCTTTCAGTTAACCTGTGATTGTAATGAGTACTTCAGTGGGCTGGAAGATTTCAGTATATACAACAGTGTAAACACACTAATGCACTCAAAAAAGCAACTGTAAGTATGGAAGTTTGTCACTTGAGAGCTTCTCTGTATTGACATAAAGGAGTTAGTAGGGTAAAAACAGACTGCTGCCTGATGACCATGGATGGATGGACACATGAAGAACACTGTCTGAAAAAAATATTTCATATGACATCAGTTATTAACATGAGAATAGTAGAATAGTGAATTACCCTAAATTGACATAAAAACATAAAGAACGTGATGAAAATAGTGAAAAAAAGACATTTAAAAATAGCACAGCATAATTTAAAAAGCATCATAAGAACATATACAGGCAAAATGGCGAGCAGGAAGACTTTTAGAAGAGGTCGAAATGAAGCTCTAGCTGATGCATGTGGGCTGACATCGTGAACTAAATCCTTAAAATGTTAATGTATGTTGAGGTAGTCTGTTCTGCATGCTCGTAGAGGCTGTAACAGCATAAAAACAGTTCAAGCCACCCATAAGTCTCCACATCCCACAGAAAAGAACCCAGCCAAGTACAATTCTTCTTAATAAAAATGATAAATGGCAGAGAATTGCTTTTAAGGTCATAGAGATTTGGCAGTTTCTCCTGGTAAGATGGCAGGAGACAAATTAGACATAGTTTTCCTCTTTCTCTAGGTGCCTCCAAGGAATTGAGGACAAAATAAACTGCACACTAGTCAGAGGACAGGCAAATTAATCAAAATGCTAAGATAAAAGTCACTTAAACCCTTGTATGTACAGGATGACCTTTGGAAAAATGTTTTATTTCTGAGTGAGTGACAATTTTTATTTAAATGGCATGTAATAGTTACTCAAATACCAAGACGTTCTTGTTAACATCGCCTCAGGGGTTCAGTCCGGCCACCTTACTAAAAGAATCAGTCTTTCTCTTCTTTTCTGCAAACCACTGCCCACCTGTGTTCATTACATAATTAATCCCTCCGACTCCCACACGACAGCCACCTCGATGCGTTCTCCGGGGTCATGAGCAAACATGCTATCAACCTCTGAGCAACTCTTTATGCACTGTGACAACAGTAGCTACAAGCTAAAGCCACTGAGGTGCTGTGGCCTCTTTGCAGATAAGCTCTAATGCAGTCAGATGTAAAAATTCAGTGCAGGAAATGGGGCCACTAAAGAAGCAGATACAATAATCAACCATATGTGTTTTGAGCTACAGGACTACATCTTCTTTTTATAGTGCTGATATTTCCCAGCTCTTTCAAATACTCTCAGGCTGAGCAAGGCTCTTGCTCCCCCCCTTCCACATTGTGTTTTTTCTTCTTCTTGCATAACACAGTTGGAGGAGCGAAGCCCAAACACATGACTTTGGGGACAGGGCACTGGTGCGTGGCAATGGTATATGAAACTCTGTCACCTCAAATTAATGCGAGATGCAAGGAGGAGAAGGAGGTGGAGAAGAGGATGGCAGGAAGCCATCACTGTCAACCCTCTCGCTCCCCCTACAGGACAAAAGGAGGAAGAGCAGTCTGCAGCAGTGAGGAAAATTGGTGGGAAGGGATTGATCATCCAGATTAGCGCATAAATCTGGACGTTAAAAAAAGTTCATTACTTTTTCTCAAAGAAAATCCTACTTTTGAGAAGGCGGAGTCACCAAATGTTTGATATTATTTCCTGAAAATCTGACTACAAGGATTAGCCATTATCAGAAATTTTTGATTAAGTTAGGAATTAATCATCATAATTCTGATTAATTTACAAAGTTAAACAATTACTAAGACAGCTGCTTCTAGTTTTCTTCACTTCCTTCCTTCTGCAGTATCTACAGTGCTGATTCAACTCTACTGTAGTTTTTGTAGTGCATCCATTTGTACCAATTTTTTTCTTCTTCTTCTTCTAATCCTAACATATGATCCCAGACAGAGTAACACTAAGTGACATTTTCCACTGCTTCGGGCTGCATGCTCGCTTGTTTTCTAAGTAACGCTGCTCCATTTTTCTTGCTTGAAATTCACTGGGAAGATTTTTTTACCAATCACACACAAAAGCTGAGGGGAGGAAGCTTAAAGTCACATTTGGTTGTGATTACTGGATGACATTTTGTTGGAGGGGGAAAGCAAATTAAGGGGCTTGTAATTAAAGGCAAGATATTTAAAAAGCATTTATTTTTAACTTTCCACACATCTTGTAGGTATTATCCTTGGCAATTAAAGTAAGCCAATGGCTGACATGTCAATGAGAGTTTAATCCCATTCTATCCCTATGAAGTGACTGCACACTCGATTAGTAGGAAACAGTTCAATGAACCCAACACACCAGGAGTGAAAAGCTACACAGACGCACATTAACACAAATTTCCATAGTGACACATTTTAGGCACAACAGAGGAGTCTTGTTCCCCGAAGCGACACCTCAGCTCTCCGGGGAGACGTCCCTCCCATGTCTTTCTGATGGCTGCCATTCATAAAACATTTTTTAAAAAATGGAGCGGTAAGTGAATGGAGCTGTGAGGAGCACAGAGACAGGTGGCCTGTGGGAGAGCCAAAGACTCCTGCCAGTCGCCCTGGAGAGAGGGAGCGAGGAAGAGGAGCACAGAGGAAAGGACGGAGATAGAGTGGGCGGGTGGATGAGGAGGAAAGGGAGAGAGCAGGAAAGAGGGAGAAACTGTGAAGGAGAGCTGCAGCAAAAAAAATGGAGAGAGAGAGAGAGAGGAGCAGAAAGAGGAAGTGCGGCCACAAAGAATATGGAGACAGAAGGAAGGAGAAGCAGACAGATTAGGGAGAGTAGGAGGGGATGAAACAACAGGGAGATTAGATAAAGACGAGAGATAGCAGGAAGCAGGGGAGAGAAGAAAAAAAGGTAAGAGTGATGGATCAATGGAGGGAATTAATATGAGGACTGAGGCTGGAGGAGGCAGAGATACGAGACACAGCAGGAACTGCGCTGAGCTTAGATGCAAAGCATATAAGCAAACAGAAAATCAGAGAGGTGAAAGGTGTGTGTTTGAGATGGGCTGATAACAAAATGTGCGGGAAGCAGAGAAAGGAGAGCAAGGTCCTCCTCTGATCCTCCATATCTCCGCTGTGGAAAAGTACAGTATGATTGCTTTTTTTTGCTTTTTTCTTTTCCTTTTTTTTTTTTGCTGAGCCACAGAAGCCATCTAAAACGAATGGAAATAAATTGAAGGGCGAGTGTGTGTATGTCTGTGTTTGTGCGTGAAAGGGAGAGGAGGCGAGAGACACCCGCTCTGCATGAGGTGAGTGACAGGCATGAATATTTAATGCCTCTCGCCGAGGTGACGGCCATCAGCACGTCAGCCCTGCCTTGGATTCGTTCACAGCTGCTGCCTTATTGGCACAATTAGGCAGGGATGAGCCACCGATTAATTGAACCGGGCTCTCCATTCAGTCCTTCGGCAGTTGTGCGGGGTTATCACTGGAATTGCTGCTGCATTCATCGAAGCGATGACCAGCAGAAATACCACCGGCAGCCATGCACACACATGACAGTAAAGCTGGCACTTGTATGTTGACCATGCAAGGATTCATTACTTTATTGCCTTGCCAACAAAGCTGAGTTTACCTTAGAGTGAGAGGTTAAATCACAGGCCATGCAGTGGCACACATACTGCATAAATAGCAACAGGCAGTGAGGCAGACAAATTAAAAGTACGCACAAATAAAACAGCTGTATTTTCATGTGTCAGAATTTAGGCCTTTAATGCAAACTGAAAAATATAATAGCATGTGCATAATACAATAATTGCCCCGCCAAGTTTGGGGAAGTGACCTATGGATTTTTCAGGCCACTGCCTCATTTATGGTGGCATTATAAGTAGTGTTATAAATCAGCAGTGTTAGCTTAAACCGTGTGCATTTGTGTGTGTCTGTGTGCATGTGTGAGTTGGAAAACTTGCAGAACAGTACCATCTCCTGGCCTGAAGATGAGATTTTACTCTAACCAGCAGCAGATGCACTCTCTCTGTTTATTACACTAATACACATTTTAAAAAGCCCAGTTAATCAGTGTTAACTAACTGAGGAACCAGAGAATAAACACAGTCAAGCTTTGTCTTGTACACAATTCAGTTTAGCCCTGTTTAAACAGCAAACATTTCATTTTCACTGTAGATCTCGGGAGTGGTGAAAAACAGAACAAATTGTTAAGTACCAGCTAAAAACAGAGAGGCATTTATTAAAACATTTAAAGCTCTACATATATCAAAGTTACGTTGTTACTGTGCAGTTGATGTAATAAACAACAGTGCAGATAACTGCTATTCAGGGAAAAGTCAACCCTGAGCTACTTTAAACAACCATCTGACAAATCTAGGATATTAAAATCCAATTAGAATATATTTTCTATTGTAAAACACAGAAACGACGTCTTCAGACCATCTGTGCTGCCTAAAAAGTGTCACACAGGCTGAACCTCATATTTCCAATAAATGTTTTTCATGTCAGAGACAGGTAGAAGGGGATGCATTTGATTCAATGTAACTGCTTCTTTTAACAAATACTGTGAAAATACCAAAACCAACAATGGTGGTTGGTTTTGAGAGTAAAAGGTGGCTTATAAAACTCTGTGTAGGGTTATAATTTCACAAATTACTGATCAAAAATGCTGTAATGTGTGTTCATCTGTTCTCCTTGATATAATTCCTTAATCATCCTTAATTTCATCTGCATTTCATGGAAAATTATTTCTGCAGCACTGGTTTCATCATAATTTCTATGAAACATTTCATTTTGGCTGGCTGTTTATAGGCGGTTCAGGAAAATTTAATAAATAAATAAAGAATTACTTAGATGACCAAAGAAGTGATGTATACTTTTTAAATTTCAAAATAACTACCATCCCACTGTGTTTTTAATCTTCTGAGGTTTGTGGTTGCCGTGTAACTGTGTCTAATGACAGCCAGAAACAGATGGCTTCCCCCAGAAACAACAGCTGCCCTTGAAAATAAACCCCAACAGCGAGCCTGAGGCGGCACTGATCCAGTCCAGGGAAACTCGAGTGTGTGGGACAGTCTGGACACAGTCCTCTCTGTCTGACCTTCTTTAAAGTAGATATTATTAAAACGTATTGTCCTTTCAATAGCACAAAAACTTATGACAGGTCATTGTGAGAACACCCATCAAGATAGTGTTTGATAGAATCTGAATCTAGGTCTACTAATCTATCCAGTCTATGTCTTTGGTTATGATTGCTTTTAGATAAATGGCTCGAAGTCAGTTATGCTTTGCTACAATAGATTACATATTATATATACACCTGCTTTAAATTCAAGCCAGGCATTCTGCAAAACCATTTTCTAATGGGACTGCAACAGTACCGGACATTCAGTAAGTTTTGTAATCACTATTTTCATATCTTTTAATGTTTCAGACATCATTTTTCATAATACTTTTTAAGTAAAAACATTTCAAAGTCTTTTGTAAAGGACTTGAAATATCCTAAATGACATTCAGGTCCTTCCCTTAGAATTTAGTTGAAGCACCTTTTGCAGCACTGACACTTTAAAGTCTTCTTGGAAATGATCCTACAAGCTTGGCACACCTTTCTTTTGGAAGACTTTCCCATTTTTCTTGGCAGAATCACGTAAGCTCCATCAGTTTGAATTGGGAGTGTAAGTGCACAGCCGTTTTCAGGTTTCTCCAAAGATGCTGTTTGAGGTGCAGTTGTGGTCTCCGGTTTGGCCACTCAACGACTTTCAAATAGGTTTCTCAAAACCACTTCTGTGTTTTCTTGGTGATACGCTTCATCTTCTGGAAAAGTTAACCTTTGCCCAAAAATGAGTTCCTAAACATTCTGAAACAGATTTTCACTCAGGCTTACTCTCTAGGTTTCTATATCTTTCCCTTTAACATAACTCTCAGTCTCTGTAACAGTAAAGGGAAATATCCCCACAACATGTTGCTGCCACTACATGTTTGACTGTAGAGTTTCCTCCACATGCACTTTGGGAACACATACTATATTTTAATTTTTTTCAGCCCCAATGGTTTTGTTTCTAGTGGCTTGAGAGTCATTCAGTTGGTTTTTGGCAAACCTGCACTTCCATTGGCTTTTATGACTTCCAACAGGCCAGCTCGCAGTAAAGGCCCACATGACAGAGTGCAGCACCAGTGGCTGCACTATGGCAAAGTTCTCCAGTCTCCACCAGGGTGTACTGCATCATCTATACCTATTCATTCACAGTTGTTCTTTGTTTCCATTATTGAATTTGACTGTACACTGAGACTTAGACTGTCGTTGACTCAAAACTTTTTCCGTTTGAGAATTATAGAGGGTTTCAGTGTTGTAGAAATGTACTTGTATCACTCCACAGATCTGTAAACATTCTAGTCTCATAGGTCCAACAATTATTCTGACATACAGCATCGTACCTCAGTTACAAACGTTTGTCCCTTACCCAATTACATCTCCTGAATTAGGTAAGCACATTTGGACCATAATTTGTAGAAGCATCCCAAGGAGCTTATTGAAGTTTTAAACTTTATTAATACTTCTATATGGATTTCTAACATGCTAGGAGCCCCTGTGCACTAATGACAGCCTGAAAAAAACAGGTTTGGACACCCTGGGTTTCATAAGCAAACCCAAGACAGTGGGTCTAACCTGTTGGTTCTGATTATGTTAAGTTCATTTAATAATCATGTAGAAGGCTCATATCACGTTTCAGTTGTGCTGCTCTCCTCTGATCTCTCTGATCTGTTGTGATTGTAAGTGCAATTAAAGTTTCTCAGCAAGTGTTACTCAATCTAAATGCTCTGTTGGTGACACCATTTTTGTTTGCTTGTTGTTGTGTTTTTTTTGGTTGTTGTTCAATGTGCTCATGTCACTGGGCTTATTTTTGATCAATTCCTTGGAATATTTTTCTCACTTAACCCATAAGAACAGAAACCTGTACTGTAGCGAGAGGGCTGCATTTTACACTACCAGAGACTGAGTGGTGATGTGGGAAGAGGTACAGCATTCCCTCCATGACAACTAAATTTTTCATTTTGATGAGTGGAATTTAAATCTTGCCAGAAGGATCTAAGTCTGAAACAACAAAATATGTCATGTATATTTACACGATGTTATGAGATATGTGTCATGTTTGGTGTATTATCTTATTTCGTTTCACTTGTCTATGTAATAAAAGTTGTTTGAGCACTATTTGTACCAGGTGACGATTGACAATGTGATCAACGAGTGTGACTTCAATCAAAAAACGGAAATATCCGTCTTTTAGAGTGGTATCTGGTGAAAAATACTTGATAGGGATTGAGTAGCATCCTAATTTTTCTTCTGGTTTCCCACCTGTGCCAAACAGGTCCATGAGAATAAGTGTATCTTTGGGGTGTGGAGTACAATACCTCTTCCTGGTCCAACATGTAGAGCTGATTTCCGGTGCTCACGCGAAGACGGGGGTTCCAACGGTCCTGAGGTGGACGATCGTGTGATGGGCGATCGTAGATGGGGCGTTCGTGCGAGGGACGGCTGTAGGATGGGCGATCGAAGGAAGGACGATCAAAGGATGGGCGGTCGAAGGACGGGCGGTCAAAGGACGGGCGGTCGAAGGACGGGCGGTCGAAGGAAGGGTGGTCAAAGGACGGGCGATCAAAGGACGGGCGATCGAAGGAAGGGCGGTCGTGGGAAGGACGGCTGTAGGAGGGACGGTTGTAGGTAGGACGTTCGTGAGCGGGACGGTCGTAGGAGGGAGCGTGGAAGGAGTGGGCGTGGGAGCGATGATGGTGATAATGATAGGAGGGGGGGACGGCACACCTTGCATCTAAAAAAGGAGAGAAGGAGGGTAGAGAGGAGGGAAAAGAGGGTCAGTTAGGATCACTGGAAGAAGGGCTGTGGTGCTGTGTCACGTCTACCTTCATAAAATCAATGTCAGATGTTGTAAACGTATTTTGATCTGCTATAAAGATGGCAACAGACACAAGTTCTAGGCAACGAGAGAAGAAAGAACATTTGATTTGACATTTCTTTTCAAAAGCACAAAAAGAAGAGATCACCAAAATAATACAAACATTTAACCAACCTAAAGAATACATCAAGTGTGCTTCCAAATGCGCTTATTATACACCACTTATACACCACTCTCCCACAACATTAGAATTACTGACAGGTAATGTGCATAAAACAGTTCTAACCTCATTATTGCCGTGAACCATCCAGCTGGGAAAACTCAAGTCCTGGCATTTGTGTGTATGTTATTTCAACCTCCCACACAACAGTTTTTGCAACAGCATCCCCCACCGGCAGTGCCCTCTCAGCAGGACAATGCACCCCACCACTCTACAAAAACTGTTCAGGAACAACAACAACAGCCCAAGCCATTGACCCGGCTTCCAAACTGCTTAGATGCCAATGTGATCCAGAATGCACCCGAAGAACCAGGGAGGTCCCACACTGCAAGCCACTGGACCAAAAGGCTCAACTGCCAACTTCGTGCTGGCAGACACCACAGGACACGCCTAGAGGCCCTGGAGTCATGTCCAGACAGTTCAGAGTTGTTTTAGCAACACAAAGGGGATCAACACAATATTTGGCAGCTGGTTTAATGTTGTTGCTTTCCAGTCAAGCTACGGTTATGAAGCAGTTAAAATGGCTTATTCAGTTTAGCCTAACATTACCCAACATGAAAATCACAACTTGCCATTTTTTTTATTTTTTTTTAACTATTGTGACTTTTTTCTATGCAGATAACAATGAGCTAGATCACAGCACATTATATATATTATTATTCAATTTTTTGCCTCTGGAAAAAGTTTAAATCTCAAAATGCCACACTACGGCTTTGCAAACAAATTTGTCAAAACCCCTGTTTTTGTAAAATATTTTCATAAGGGCACATGCACACGGACCTAAAAACTAGCAGGGGATTGTAAAAATAACTGAAAACTCACATAATGGTTAGTGCAGTTGTTGAGATACCTCATACTAGCTCACTTTTCCCCTGTAATAACATATTCCAGAGAAAAAAAGGTCCTTTTTTAAAAACACTAATCCCATTCACACATATGCAGCAAAACAAAAACAAGAGTCTCTTCTTATGTCTAAAACTTTACTGAAATAAATGCTAAGCGGCACTATGACGACCAAAGACGTATTTGGAAACACTCCAGAGTGAAATGAGAAATAAAACAGAAGGTACAGCTTCCATCAGACAAATTCTTCCCCATTTTATTTTTAGAAAGAAGGCACCACACAGTGAACCTCTATCTCTGTTACTTTTACAGCTTAAAATGATAATTGTCTAATTGAACAAGTCCTAGATCCAGCTCACCACCATAATCTAATCATCTGTTCTTTGGCCTGCAGCTATCCTGTCCACCAAAATTAGCAGAAATCTGTTCTAAGGTTCCTCAGATATCCCGCTGACAGACAGCCGGCAAACCAACGTATAATCTCCTCGACAGGGGAACGAATTATCTTCAGTGCTTTCCCTGATTCCAGGGATCATTTAAGAAAATATGGAAAAAGAATGAAAGTGATATCTTAGCGCCCACCGCTTGAGATAATTAAAGAAATTGATCACAGAGTACTGGAGACATTAATATGGATACTTTCCAGGTAGCTGTGTGACTTTGTCTTAAGTGAAAAATGTGTGGCTAAGCTCTGTGGGTAAATGAGGCAGTTTGTCTTTTCTTTCTTCTCTGTGGTCTCGGGTTTCTGGCCTTATTACACAATCTTAGCCTGTATTTAAAGTCATAAATTACATTAAGCATTTTTAGGAAGATTTTGTATATGAGGATATTACTGTATAAGGAAAAGCAGAATGAGAACAGAATAATAATACCTGGGCTTTGAGAAGTGATGTGTACATCACTTTTCTTTGGCTACAACTCTTCAATGCACCCATCTCTGTGACCATCATTCCTCCACATCTCAGTGACCTGCCGGGGACCCGTGGATCAGCTGTTCTAATACTGACCTCACATTTCCTCTGCCTGCTCTTAAAACTCCTTGTTTAATGCGTCGCTTTAAGGTTTCAACATTTTTTTTTATTTTTATTCAGTGAGGCAGCATCTCTCACATGCTTCAGATTACGCCACTGAGCATTTTATGGTTTAAAAGCAAACGTCTCAGGGCAGTTCTCTCACTTTATCCTGCTTCATGCGGGAATTCAAAGACTCGCTCTTCTTTTAGAAATCGTCTGGTCAAACACACACAATACATTGTCTTCAAAGAGAAAACAAAACAAATTGCCAACAGGCTGGATTTTTTGTACTTGTTTAATGTTTTTCTAAATAAAAAAATAGCACCGTCTCCCTGTAAGGCTAATGACCATTCCACAAGGAGCAAGATTACATATCATGGTTCAGAACAGGAGATTTTTTTAAGTCGATTTATTCTGAAACCAACTGATGGCTTGTTTTTTAAGTTGAAAGAATACACAGATTTTTGAACTAAATCCACAGGTAAACGATTTCTCAGAAAGATTCCTGCAGTTTGTGAGTCAGCCAGAATAACATTTCCCCAGCGGTTCACACCTCCTGCTACAAGGAAAAGTCAAGTTCACACCTACAACATCTGCAGGCTGTAGTACGAGGCCAGAACACAGACACATTTTCACACAGTCACATGTACTCACAGACCCGGGGGAGAAAACACTGTTTATTTGAAACAGATACTCGATAGCAGCAGGCTGCTGACATTCATCCAACCTGCTGCATGAAGTTAACATACAAGCATTTGATGTAGGAAATCGGTTGCGGAGGTGACCGACTGAAGCGTTGCACACTCCTCTGAGAGCAAAAAAAAAAAAAAGTCTTGCCTGTGGCCCAAAATGCAACACCACACAGCATGTCATAACTGAGTATAGTATCGTCATTTCACATATTCTCCCTCAAATCCTGGTTACCAGACACTGACGGCTACAGCTTTTCCACATCCCCAGCCGAAGCGGAAATCGTAGCGAAATAACAACTCGGTTGATTTTTCAGGTTCCTGTTTGAATTATGAATTGGGGTGCTAAAATATTGATGAACTCCAAAACAAGCAAAGCTAATTAATATGGACGAATGCAGGAGTGATGAGGGGTGAATCGCAGAGTGTGGCTTCATGAAAAACCACATGTGGTCCATCACTTTTCATCCTACCATGACAGGGAGAAGTTTTCAGTCATGCTTTAGGGCAACTTTAATCGCTCGACAGTTATCACATAAATAATTTTCTAATGTGGGGTGATCACTGTAAGCACGGTTAATATTTTGTCTAGTCCTACAAAGTTTCTAATATAACCACACACAAAAATTCCAGTCTGGGAACAAGAAAACCTTTTACTATGTATCTCTTGGGTGAATAAAACCTCAAGATATGTATATGAGGGTCACTACAGCTACTGCTGAGCCTTTCTTGCTGCATAATTTTTTAAAATGCAGGTAGTATGAGGAGTAAAGAGAAATGAAAAGGGGGATGGAGCAGAGAGAATGTGGAGTGCAGGCTGACAAATTCAGAATTCATTAGGGCGACTTATGGCAGCAAACTTTTTTAAAATCATGTAGAACCAGGACTTTACAGCTGCTTCTAAAGATCACTTGAATCATTTGTTTGAGGTGGGCTTTCTTTCTATTTCATTGTGTTTTACTTTGTATTTATGGGCGTCTTCACATTTCAAACCCTCCACTTCCTGTCCTTGTGTGTTTGGTTTTCCACCTGTTTGATTGCTCGTCTCCTCTAATGTCTTGCACCTGTGCTTAATTAGCCCCCTTTTATGCATTTAACCTGTGGATTTAATCATCCACTGCATGGTGTTTGCTACATAGTGGATTCACATGGAATTAAGCATAGATAGCTGCTGATATACTACACAATGCATCGTTATTACATAATTATAATTATGCACTAGATATTGTTAAATATTCCTAACATTGCGAACAAGAGCAGAAAAACACATTTGAGGCAATGGGTGCCTCAGTAGTGCTATTTTTGGATAAGTACAGGTTGTAATTGGCAAATCTCTCCACAACATTGAAAGGAAAATGTATATCTGAGCACACATAACTTTAACTTCATCCACCTAAAAGCAGTATAATTCGGTTTAATTCATATTTAATACAAATATTAAAAGCATATCTGACAGCTCCTTTCCCCCTTCTAAAAACAAACAGAAAAGGCACAAAGGTCTCACTTGTGCACGGCTTCTGTACATTACTTTTCTGTGTTTCCTGAGATGTGCAATGACATTGAAGCACTATATAGTAAATTACATTTACAGTTGAGATTTTTGAAGAGCACTGCAAAATGGATGACAGACTACATGGTGCAATATATAGTGAATGAGTGGGTAATTCAAACACGGCAGGATATTTCTAATCCACCCTACACTGTTTCCCTACACTTTAACTGTGGTTGTGTGTTGCTGTTGGAGATCTGTCACATGAAGTGCTATTCTAAGCCAACTAGCCTTAAGTGGAAGCGGGTTATAAAACCCTCCAATACCGAGTTTGCACTGATGCAAGCTTACTGTGCTAACCACACTCATGAAGGTGCAACTGTTTTGTGTCCGTTATGAATGAAACTCCATGCACTCCAGTCCCCTGTCAGTATTTTAGGACTGCCTCAGTAATAAATCACTTGAAAAAAATATTTGATGGCCTTTTGTACTGTTGTTATTTATTTTTTTTGTCTTTATAGAAGCTAATATTACAGAATGGATGTAGAGGCCAGTGTGAGTTCCCTTGTTCCTGAGCCATTATTTGGGAAATTAGGTTCAAGAATTATCTAAATAAATTTGTATTTATTAGCTAAATCTGATTTTAAAACAAATAATAATAATAATAATAATAATAATAATAATAATAATAATAATAATAATACTACAAGTTAAAGCACTAAAATAAAAATTTTTGTGTTTGGTGGAGAAACTTTAAACCATTTCGGGAGGATGTCAATGTTGCATGCGAAAACTAAATAAATCAATGTCATTACCACCAAAAGCATTTTCAGTAAAACCTAACAGCATTTATTTGAAATTATAATAAATGTTACAGAGCAAATAAGACAAATTATGCCAAACGGTCCACTGGTTCAAAGAAGGGGAGTTTGAAAAGGTTTGGTGACCTCTGTTGACTTTGTGGAGATCTGGATTGAACAAAATTATTATTTGTGGTGAAGTAGCAAATAACAAATTTTAATAAGCACAAAAAAACAAATGAACATGAAATCAAAGAGAGCCATGATATTTACATGAAAAAAACCTGTAGGAGGAAGGAAATGCTTATTAATTCCTACCTGTACTTAACATATAAAATACACATTTATATACATGCTACTCTTTATTTATAGCATCCCTATAGACCCTAGCAATATATACATCTTTATACATTAATCTATATTTAACTACATCTATCTAAAAGTATTGCTTTTTAAAATATGTCATTATATACAATTATTCAGATTATATATAACAGTTTTCTACAGTTTGTTTCAGTAAAGATATTCTTGTATAAAAAAATAAACCATAAAAAGAGTTTTATGCTCAATATATTATATCATTAACTTTGTTTTAATAGATGATACGTTATCAGTGAACTATTTCACTGTATGTAATCAGCAGACATCAAGTTAACACACAAGCTGTAAGCTCATGCATTGCAGGTGAGAATTTGCAGAATTGGTAGAACATCAGGCTTCTCTGATTCATTGTTATAATGCAGTAATTTACTCTCTCTGTGTCAATCCATCCATCTTTTTCCCAGACGGTTGTAGGTGCTGAAGCCTATCCCAGTTGTGATAGGGCGAGAGGCTGACACCCTGCACAGGTCACCAGTCACAGGGCTAACACAGAGAGACATGAAACCATTCACTTTGACACCTACGGCCAGTTTATTAACCCAATAAGTATTTGGAAGAAAGCCTGCGTACCCAGTAAAAACCCGAGCAGGCACACAGAGAACATGCAAACTCCATGCAGAAGGGCCCCAGATGGCCAGTGAATCCAAACTCAGGATGCTCTTGGTGTGATGTGTCAGTGCTAACTACCACACCATCATGACACCTCTGAATTTACAGTTTTAATTTAAAAAAAAAAAGTTGAAAAAATTAAAATCTCACATTAGAGACTTCATTTTATTTAAAGTTCTCTTATTCATGAAGCCCACAGCTGTTCATTTCTCCAGTGCTTCAGTTGTAGAGCGCTGACTGAATCAATATGGGAATGTTTTTCCACAAGAAAAAAAATGTAACAAAAATAAATAAATAATTACGAGCATTACAGCCTAAACACGTCAGCAATTCTAATCCTAATCTGTTTTTAGGATAATTATTCGGGGGTCTGTTATCCCCAAATAATTTAGTGACTTCTTTATCTCTATAAAGCCTGAACCATAAAATTATTGCCAGAAAAATTTACTTTTATGAAACTGGAGTATTTATTAAACCTTCTTGCAAATTAAAAAAAAAGATTTACATTAAATATCAGTCTGCACTTATGAGTTTTCATTTGTCATCATTTTTTCTACAACTGGCATTTATGTCCAAGTTACTGCTCACAGTTTATCTTAAAATCTATGTTGAAGAAATCTTTCTTCTCTTCCTTCGCTGCAAACGTCAAAGTCCAACAGAAGCAAAACGGCAGAATTTTATCTGATCGTTAAACTAAAAACATGCGATACATATGAAGTTTTTTGCACAAACAGTGCAAAAAGCTGACATGTTCAGGTTCAAGGTTTCGTACTCAAAGTTGGACTGGGTTGTTTGCACATTTTATCTTCAAAGGCAACAGGAAAAGTAGTGTTATAGCTTGCAGCAAATAAATGCTTATAAGTTTCAGCATGTTAGTTCCTCCCATATATTTTATTATTAAAAGAGAAATCATATATCACCGTTACTCCACTCTTCTGCCACTGCAGATGTTTGTGTCAACTTGAAGCCAAACTTTTAAAGAGAAACATGACAGATGTTGAGTAAGAGCAACACAAATCACTGTTCATTAGCACAAAGCTTCAGAGAAATACAGCACATGCTCTATACCTGCCTACAAAAAGTACCCAACCCCTTCAATCCAAACTTTGGAACCGTGCAGAGCAAAGTCAAGATGCTGAGATATTCACTGGGGTATAGCAGCGTGAGTCATCCAGAGCCCAATATGCGCTACTCTACTGTAGGCCTACCTCTCCACCCCCGAGGCTGTCTATTAAGGGCCTGTGAAGCACAGTGGACAGAATTTCAATGAGCACACCCATTCTTCTGGCTGTCCGTTTGTACGTACAGGGTGCAGAGGCACGGCTCTAGGTTGCATGAATATACAGTAACGATTTGGCACAAGCGAAAACGCTGAGATGCCTGTTTTCTCCACTCATCTCTCTACCTCACTCTGTCTTTCATTCACTCTCTGCAGTCTGCTCTCTGCGCTGCCTTTGTTCCCTCTCTGAGGGCTATTTTCCTTTTTCTGCCTTCCTTAGCAGTTTACAAAGAAGAGTGCCATGCACCAATCGGATGACTGGTCAGCCTTAGTCAACGTTGTCATTACTGGAACCCAACAGACCTAATGTTGATTTATACACATCGCTGAGCTCCAAAACAGTGCTAAAAATAAAGCGTGCAATATCTCTGGGCCGCCCGGGGCAAATAATGTACTCCTGCAAGCATGGGGAACCAAAGCATCTTACTTTCCAGGCAAGACGGTACCACATAGTGCACATGCCATTACTGTGACCTCAGCTGCACCAGTATCACGTATTACTGCATTTGAGTGGATCACGACCAGGTAGACCAAGTGAATACAGATGTGCTTGTTTCAAGAATGAATGCATGGATGCTCGTCAGAGTCAGAGTGGTGCATGTGTGCAGCAGAGTAGGCTACTGTCAGCGCTGAGTCAAAGGAGCTGTCAAGTGTCAGCAGCGGGGGTCGCAGAGGCCCAGAAGTACGAAGCTTCTCGCTGAACAAGCACATTGGTCGTGCCCTGAACTTCTTCTGTGCACTGTGAAGAAGAAACTCCAGCTCATTAGACTTACGTTAGTTTTGGCCGTGATAGTGAATTGGCATGAGGACGCAGCACGATAAATAAAAAATAATCTACGTTGGGAGATCAACTTTTTGCTTCATTAAAAGTTAATCAGTATCATTTTCCCTCTAAATATATCTGTGGGTGGTTGATAGGTTTGTTGATCAATACTAATTACTCAATGATTACCTGACAGGGTGGTGAGACCTCTAGCTTTCAAACTCCATATCCCGCTTGTGCAATTTAAAGCACTTACAATCTTATCACACAACCACTCTGCAAATAGCTCAGAGATGAGGTACTGTGTACGGTGTTACAAGCAATCAACCAGCGACCAATTTCTCAGTTATGAAAATGACAGCAATGGTACTATTGCTGTCATTTTGCATCATTACAATCTCTGATTCAGAGATTTATGTAGGATTACACTTTAATTAGTCTTCTCTATTGAGAAAATGTGACTATGTTCACCAATTACAGGCTACCCTCACTCACTGGAGAGTAGAAGAAAAGTTTATATGTCTATCTGCTACAAAGTGTTATTATTTATTGTTTTAAGGCGTAATAGTGATATTTAGTATACACTGGACCAGAACAGGGCCCAACAGTTTGCACTACTGCCTCACAGCAAGTGGTTCTGGGATTTGAATCCACAGGTTCTGTGTGGAGTTTGCATGTTCTCTTTCTGCCTACGTAGGTTTTCTCCATGTGCTCCAGCTTCCTCCCACACTCCAAAGGCATGCATGTTTGGTTAACTGGTGATTCTAAAATGGCTGTAGGTGTAAATGTGGGTGCGAATGGTTTCATGTCTCTTTGTGTTAGCCCTGTGTTAGACTCTCATCCTATGGCAGCTGAGATGGGCTCCAGACCCCTACAACCCTGCCTGGATGGATGGATAAAATGAACTATGCAGGATCTATTTGATGCTGAAACATAAGTTTCGACAGTTTTTTAAATTAAATATTCACAATGTTCCCATTGTCTTAGCCTGTTTGGAACTTGAGAAATAAAAATAACACATTAGAACACACTTGTGGTGAGACTTGCATTTTATACATCTACCTACACAGTCAATTCAGAAGTGTTGCAATATTTTGTTTTATGTTATAGCCAGTGTTGTTTATTAGGATTCTCCCACCTTTCAAAAGAAGCATCTTTTTTCTTTTCCTTCTTTTTGAAAAGTAATTTGGGAGTATGTCAGAAACGGATTCCTGGCAATCCTGAAACGAAATCTGCGGTAGAGTTTTTGTGTCACCAAAGGTGGTGATTGTTTCACACACACCTCCGAATACCACCGAAGACAAAAATCATCTTTTTATAACAGCTGAACCAGCAAATCGCTGGCTTTTGTAGTTGTGCTGATGCATGCACACACAGTAGAGGTTCATAGCTTTAGTTGCATTGTGGCACACACATCTTTTTGAAAGATAAGTAATACTTGTTGTTTTTCTTGGTTAACTATAACTTTAACCCAGGGTTTGTTCAAGAGTTAGTCATGTTGACACTTTAGATTGAGCCATCAATAAAGCTATTGAACCCTTTATTTTTAAATAACAGATTAGACTGCTGTCCAAGCATATTCTTTATGTCATTATGATCACTGAAACTACAGATATGAATCTCTCCCTGATGGCTTGGTCTTCTTAGCACCTCAGTAACTGCCTTGAGCTGATGCCAAGATGGCTGCAGAGTGGTGAGATCTACTTCTGGAAGGACTTTGGTATTGTACAGACTGTCTCGAGCAGCAGAAGATTGCTTATTCCATCCATAAATTGCCTTTTAACTGATGACTGAATGTTGAAACAGAATGGCACTGCTGTTTTCCATTTTGAAATAGCAGAGGATACTTCTTCACATCTTTTTCAAGTGCACAGCAGGATGTAAGAAAAAAGGAGACTGAGTTACACTCACTTAATAGTCAGTCTGACCATACAGACTGTATGACTGTAGCAATGATGTAGCTGGTAGTAATTAATCTTATTCTTCAAATCAAAATGGGCTTGTTGTTTAATAGGCATGACTTACGGTAAACTTGATTAAGTATATCTTGACTCAGCCTTTATCATGTTCACTCCACTAATTCCTAAACAATTTATATTTATCAAGCAGTGTCCATGCATTTGTTAATTATGAGGCAAAGGGTAATACATGTTTTATCAAAAAATGGCTAATGGTACCATATTTTTTCCCCTAAAAATGGTAAATCACGTAACTTGAGAGCAGTTCCTCAGTCGATTCTGCGGGCTTTGCAGTTTTTCAGTACAGATACACCTTGAACTTTGTCTCTTATCATTCTTAAATCAATAACCCCAAATTGACAACATGTATAACATGTGCACCTAAAAACTCACTAGTAAAACTTTGTAAACTTTACACAAAGTCGCACACGGCTGTGACTATTTCTATCGGGCTGGTAGCACACCATGACAGACAACAGCAGAATCTCTTTAATGATATTGACAAAGAAAGCATATTTAATGTGGCTTATAACCAGTGTTGGTCAAGTTACTTGAAAAAAGTAATCAGTAACTAATTACTGATTACTTCCCCAAAAAAGTAATCCCGTTACTTTACTGATTACTTATTTTTAAAAGTAATTAATTACTTAGTTACTTTTTAAAAACACGATTTACAACCTGAATAGGTGATAAAGTGATAGATCTTTCAGCCCAATTCTACTTTTTCTGCATAATCCATCATACAAAATGTAATCAAATGGAAAAGTCTCTTTTTTTTAACTTGTTTTATCAGTTTTAATCTTTTAATTTTATGCATCAAGCAAAAATTAAATTATATGCAACATTCTCTGACTTGAAGAAATTAGTTTAACATTTAAACCTATTTTCTGCACATTCCAGCATAAAATAAAATATTTTTTTGTGTTTACACTCAGTCTTTCAAATAGATGCAAGTAAAACACAGCAGAAAATAAATAAAATCAAAGACTAGCGGTCCTGTTGCTCTATTTTCACCTGTAAAGCAGGAGTTGGGTAGGCGGAGGTGTGCTCTGGTGCAGGTGTGCTGCAGCGGTCAGTGGAAGGATACGGCAGTTTCTCTGTGAATTTCCCATTACGTGGTAGCGCACTCGGTGCTTGTTTAGGGGTTTTTTTCGCTGTAAAAAGAAGTTTTCTTCCCACGCACAACGGACGCTAATGTTTTTGTCACTTTTTATGGAATCAAACTCAAAGTAAGGTCAGTACTTCCACGCTTTAAACGCTGCACGCTCATACTCTCTCCTGCACTCGATATCCATTGTTGATCTGCACACAGCTGTTGTCACAAACCTCGCACTCGCTTACGTCACTGTCATGAGACATTCTCGCAAAAAAATCACGGTTTTAGTAACGCAGTAACGCAGCGTTCCTACGGGAAAGTAACGGTAATCTAATTACCGTTTTTGCAATAGTAATCCCTTACTTTACTCGTTACTTGAAAAAAGTAATCAGATTACAGATTACTGCCCATCTCTGCTTATAACACAGCTTGGAGCTTATACTGATTGAGTGAACAAGATCTGTCCACTTTTAGTTGCCTGTGGTTTTACCTGCACATACGGCTCTCGTTACTTTTGTTTCCTGAATTACAGAGCAGCTGCTTCTATTAAAAATGTTCTCATAAACTAACAATGAACTCTCTAATTAGAAGTGTTGGATCCAGACCTTTACTTACATGAGGGGTAGCACAGAAGCCGATACAGTTATTAAAATTAAAAGGGATAGTAGTGACACTGTTAAAATGTGTCCAGAAACCCCCCCCCCCCCCCCCCCCCAACCCAAAACAGTTCTGTAAGATAAATAGTCGCTACACAATGTAAGTTTAGTTGTATGAGCGTGTGCAGAGGCTCCCAACTGGCTTCACAATTGTTTGTGGCCAGGTGGGTGGTCAGATTTCAGTCTGTGGTGGCTCCTTGGCTCCAGTCCTACTTCTTAAGACCAAACACCTGACATACAAATTTAGCAACCAGCTGGGGAAGAAAGTAAGCTAAAAACAAAAAAAATGTGGTAAGCAAAAAAAGATTGTTCCAGGAGTTGGTGGCAGAGCAATTATTAAACTTAAAGGATACTCACAGGCTACAGCTTAGGGAAAAAAAGTTCACTCTTTTCACTGAACCCACCTCTCCAGCTTGAGCACCACTTTTCTGAGATCTACACCCTATTAATGACTACCAGACAGCTTAAAGATTGGGATTGTAAAATACTCATTTAGTTCACTGTAGCAATAATGAACACAAGGTGGACTTTTACACTCACCAGCTGTCAATCCAATCAAAGGAAAAGTCTCACATGTGGGAAGTGTCTGTGCCCACCATGTGAGCGCAGACCAGGTGCAATACGTATATTTAACTGCTCTTCCAATACAGGTGAACTGTGATGTCTGAATCTAACCAGAAGCTTTGATCCCTACAACAATCAATCTACTTAAGCCTTGAAGAGATCTCTGATGAGAAGCAGGACGGATAAAAGTGTGTGTTTGTGTGTATATGTACGTGTATGTGTGTGGGTGTGGATGTGTGTGTGAGAGAGAGACAAAGAGGGAAAGAGTAGGAGAAGCGGAGGGAGAGTATTCTCACCTATTAGATCATTCACCCAGCCCTCGCGCGGCACGTCCCGGGTTCCCCATTGCTCACCCAAAGCGTCCACACGGCGTCACTGTTGCTGCGCTGCTAGCGCCTTGAATCCGCCCCCAACTCCACCACACAGGAAACAAGGTTACTGCCCAAGAGATGTCACTTCCGAAACACCCACTCCCGCTCGCTTGCTCGCACTCGCTCCCTCACGCCCCCAGCCTATTGCCATGACAACCGAGAAAAGAATAGAATATAAGTGAGTGTTAAAGAGACAGGGGGATCAGAGAGACAGGGGAAAAGAGAGATGGAAAGAGAGAGACAGAGCGGAGGACAGAGAGACAAAGAAGAAAAATGGGCAATAGTGAAAGAGAGGAGAGAATGGAGTGTGTGTGTGTGTGTGTGTGTGTGTGGTGGGGGGGCGGTGGGGGTGAATGAGTGGGCGGAGAAAGGATGGATGACAGAGGAGAGAGGATGAGAAATTTAGAGAAAGAGGAGACATGTGATGGGATGTGGTCGGGGGAAAGGGAAGAGGAGAGAGGTGTAGATGCAGTGGATGCAGTGAAGAAGAAGAAGAGAGAGAAATGAAGTGATCAGATACGGAGAGAGGGAAAGAAGGAAGGAAAGGAGGAAGGAAGGAGGACACTTTTTTGGGAATAGGGAGCCCACATCTTGTTCCCATAGCAACACAGCCATCCATGAAATACTGACTTGTACCTCCCTCTCACTCTCTTACTCTCTCTGTTTCTGTCTCTCCATCCCTCCCCCTCTCCTTTTCTCCTTCCATCTCTAACTATATATATACACACACACCGTGAGCGTAAGTTGGCACTGAGTACGTATGCAGTAATCCAAGCTCTGCAACATTGTCAAACACATCAAAATGTACCAAATTTACCATCAATGTATCGCACCAAAAGAATTAAGCTGTCCTTTTGCACGCATACAAGCTATATTTTGGCCCGTTCATGTTCTTTATTACTGTACTAGCAGCCCATATGTACATTAACAGAGTTACTGGTGGCTGTGATCACTCCTCCTCTCCAGGCTGGCTGTGAAGGAATCCTTCCTAATGCATCTACACTGTAAAGGCTTGCTGTATGCTAGAATGAACCCATGTCATTGAAACATAGCTAAAGGCAAGAGTGTGTACGCTCTCTCCAAATGATCACACATGAATGAGGGCTCAAAAGCCTGCTGTCCAACGCGTTATTGATTTGGGTCAGGTGACTGAACAGATGTAGCGCTTGGTCAATAGGGTAAAAAAGCTGCAGTTTCTGCAGTGACCAGTTGAGGCTCCCCCCCAAACACCAGCTTTAAAGCATACTCACAGCCTGGTACTAAAACAGTTTTTGCCTCTGTAGCTAACGGTAAGATAGCTACTTATGACAGCCATCATCAAGTCATATATTTTGTGTTTGTTCAACATTTGTGCTGACAGAAGCAGCTGTAGCTGATAGATGCTTTCCAGTTCTCACATCTATATCCACCTTCCAGTCACTGAACTGGACCACCATGTTTGCAGTCATATTACTTTTGGAGCATTTTGTAATGCAGTTACTTCATATAAATACAGTATAGTTTGCTATGTGTTATAAATGGTCTAAGAAATTTGTGCTTTAATTTTGTGATTGAAATTCTAATATTTTCTTTCCCATGTAAATAAATGCTAAATAGACTGCTTCTCATATGGCAATTTTCTACTGTATGTGAATAGTTTTATACAAAACTTCTCATTCACTCATTCATACACGCACTTTTTTTTAGCGCTTTCCACATAACATTGATGCACAAATTCAAACACTGATGAACACATCGGGAGCAACTTGTGGTCAAAGTATGTTGCCCAAGGATACTTTGGCATGCAGACTGGAGCAGCCTGGGATTTAATCACCTATGAATCAACCTACTGATTATTAGATTACCTGCTCTACCTCCTGAGCCACAGCACCCCCTATATATGATCAAGTCTCCTAAAATTCAGACTTCAAAGTTGCAGGGTTAACAAGCCAATGAGTGACATGCATCTTATTTATATGTAATATATGGCTGGTACTAGCTGGCAGTGAATTGTAAACAGACACTGACAGAGATTCTCATCATGTGTAAGTAGTGAATGCCATGCCAAAGAGACTTGACCTATTGTACAGTCAGTGTTAAGGATAAGAAAGTACCAGCATGGAAGTCTACAAATTCCTGAGCTTTAAAGCTATCATGTCTATTCTAAGTAAGGCAAGCACTTACTGTTGGTTTGTCTCCTAATGCACATTACAGGCACTGAACCTTGATTTTTTTTTAAAAAAACATGTTATCCATGTTAACCCATTTGTTCATATAAAGGCTGTAGTGCATTTCACATCTAATTACTTACTTTAGGTCAGTTATCTTTTTTTAGTTTAACACACTCACGCAAAAAATCCCCAGAACAAGATTTTATATTCTTCTTCATAACAAGCCAGTGTCTGCATTGACCAGACTTACCGAGCTTTACCCTGTCTTACCCATATGTAGCTTATAATAAAGCTTGTAGCAGTACAAACATTCAGACACCCTGTTCAGTGTTCAGAACTGCCAGATTCTGTGACAAATCCCATTTATTACATTGGGTTGTTTTTATTTCTTTTTTTTATTTTAGTTCTTTTGCACAAATTGCTACTTTGTATTTTGGAGAAAACCCCTTTTCATCTAAAGACTGATCTCCTTCTTTTGTAGGTTAACACACAATGCAGTTATCTTACAGTTAGCTTCTATTTGAAGCACAGAGTGCACTGCTCCATAAGAAATAAGGAAAGCATCTACTGTTCCTGCTTCTGTTCGGGGAGTGCATTCTAAAGTTCAAAGCTTATATGGTGTGTCTGGCATCCCTGGTAGCCAAACTAAGTGGGTAAATTTCAAAAGTGCTTCCTCTGCTATAAAAGAGTACTTGTTGTATTATGGCTTTCCATGGACTGTTGTTGCAGGTAAGCCCTAGATGCAGGGGCACACAATAGTAGAAGAAGCAGACACTCCAAAGAATAAGAAAGAGGCAATTCTGTACTAAAAGCAACATAAATTCAATAGATATACACTTGATTCAGATGATAGAGAGTGATCAACTCGTATTTTATCATGTATTAAACTAAAACAATATTATGGACTTTGTTATAAATAGTTTAAAATAATTTTAAGTAAGAAAAATTTAAAAATAGAAAAGCAAGAAAAATGTAATTAGTATTTGAGAGGCTTGCGGAAAAATACTGGTAAGATCACACATTGTATTGTTTTCTTTTTCAATACGTTAATTCTATACTGGCACCATATATCAATACTTGCATCACAACATCCAGATGTTCTAAATTGATTCCCTGGCAGTTTGACTTAACACGTATCTCCCTATGACTGCAGATAGTGGTGCTTATGAAATGAATGAGGTTAAAATGACAGAAGTTAACTAACTTCTAATGAAAAAGAAACATGTGTGGGAGGGGTTTGGGGCAAATGACCAAGTTAATTAAATAATTATTAAGTATTACATATCAAGGTATTGTTAAATTTCACTATCATTTTTATCTAAAGGCAACATTTGGAAGTTGTGATTCAAACCGCTGTGCAGTGTTCAGATCACTTCACATTTTGCTCACTTTAGTGCAGTTTTAGTTTTAAATGCACATGATTGGCTTTTTCCCTGTTATCCTAAAGACAAAAACTTATAAAGCAAAGTAAAAACATTGTTTCAGATTTTTTTTCAAAATTAATTACAAATTATAAACTGAGACTTCCTTTTTATAAAAGTATTTAGACAGATGTGGTCCGAATGAATTGAATGGATTAGATATAGTTTTGAATGACACACATTTATAGGACTTACAATTCCCACAGCAGTCCAGGAGAAAAAACAATCCACACAGTCCAGACTGCCACCATAAAACTGTGGCATATAAAAACCATTTCTAAAGCTCGGAGTGTTCCCAGGAGAACAATGATAATTGTTTTCAATAATTTTGAGAAAAATGATGTTTGAACCCAGTGGGACGGTTCCTTTTTTGGTCACCTAGACAAACTGAGTAAGAACGGTAAGAAGATAAGGAAGAGATCAAGACTCCAAGGGTCATAACAGAGATCCAGAACTCCATATGTCAGCAGGTCTTATCAATCAGGCTTTTATAAAAGGAGCTTCCAGACAGAAACCACTCTAAATAAAAATACAATACAACTTAACTTTGACTGCAACCAAAGGATACTGAGAGCAGGAAAAAGATCACGTGACCTTATCATTTAACATAAAATTACAACACAAGTGTGAAAAAGTAAAGTGAGTGAGTGTACACAAAGCATATAAGAACTTTTTAAATGGAACCAATCTTTTTATTAAGGGCAGTAGGACTGTGGTGATCAGAGATGGGCAGTAACGCGTTACTTGTAACGCGTTACTGTAATCCGATTACTTTTTTCAAGTAACGAGTAAAGTAAGGGATTACTATTGCAAAAACGGTAATTAGATTACAGTTACTTTCCCGTAGGAACGCTGCGTTACTGCGTTACTAAAACCGTGATTTTTTTGCATAATGTCTCATGACAGTGACGTAAGCAAGTGCGACGTTCGTGACCACAGCTGTGTGCAGATCAACAATGGATCACATATCAGTGTGGGAGAGAGTATGAGCGTGCAGCGTTTAAAGCGTGGAAGTACTGACCTTACTTTGAGTTTGATTCCATAAAAAGTGACAAAAACATTAGTGTCCGTTGTGCGTGGGAAGAAAACTTCTTTTTACAGCGAAAAAGACCCTAAACTTCCAAGCAAGCACCGAGTGCGCAACGATGTAATGGGAAACTCACAGAGAAACTCGCGGATTCTTCCACTGACTGCCGCGGCACACCTGCACCAGGGTAAACCTCCGCCTACCCCACTCCTGCTTTACAGGTGAAAATAGAGCAAAAGGACCGCTAGTCTTTGATTTTATTTATTTTCTGCTGTGTTTTACTTGCATCTATTTGAAAGACTGAGTGTAAACACAAAAAAAAAAAATTATGTGCTGGAATGTGCAGAAAATAGGTTTAAATATTAAACAAATTTCTTCCAGTCAGAGAATGTTGCATATAATTAAATTTTTGCTTGATGCATAAAGTTAAAAGATTAAAACTAATAAAACAAGTTTTAAAAAGGGACTTTTCCATTTGATTACATTTTGTATGATGGATTATGCAGAAAAAATAGAATTGGGCTGAAAGATCTATCGCTTTATCACCTATTCAGGTTGTAAATCGTGTTTTTAAAAAGTAACTAAGTAATTCATTACTTTTAAAAATAAGTAATCAGTAAAGTAACGGGATTACTTTTTTGGGGAAGTAATCAGTAATTAGTTACTGATTACTTTTTTCAAGTAACTTGACCAACACTGGTGGTGATATACACCAGCTGACCTCGAGATAAAAACCCAAATGCAATATGTCTGAAGGGGGAGGGAGGGATCGATGTGGCCATCATCTCACCATGAATCTAAATGAAGTCCAACTTTCTGCACTACCTCCTGGCAGCCTTTTCTCAAAAGCCCCCTCCCCTTTCCCACCATCTCTCCTGTCCTCCTTCTGCCCATCTGTTTATCAGCCCCCCCATCCTTTCGCACTTCCCTCTCCGGCTTCTTTCTCCTGGATGTGTCTCTTTTTCACCTCCTGTAAACATTTGATCTACCTCTTTCTCTTTCCCGTTTGTATTCTACACTGTCACTTTTCCATACTTTTATCTTCAACATTTCTCTATGTGGGATTAACAAAAACACTACATCTGTCCTAGAATCACAATTTTACCACTCACCCCTCGCTCTCATTCCTCCATCTCCCCTCGCACTTTTAGTTTTATTTCTAGATGTCTGTGATGTTTCCTCTGTTTGTTTTTTTTAAGATGAAAATTTAATTTCTCTGCCAAATCCATACTCTTGGAAAAGTAACCCCAACTGGCACAGACAAAAGCACAGCCATGTAGGCACACATGTAGGGATTAACAGATTGCTAATAATAACCGCACAATAAACAATAAGTACAAAAAGCTCCATCTGTTCAACTTTTGTGCTTGACATCGGCACCATTTTCATCTCTGAAGACAACTGTGGCTTAGATGTAGAGCAAATGGCCTCAACATGTCCTTGTCATTCGTTTGCCCCGACTTGCATAAATCTGAATGCGATTCATTAAAACCCCAGAAATAAGACATTCAAATATTTGCTTTCATTGCTGAAACTGATGCATATAAACTTCTCTTTTACATCTGAATGTGGTGTGGACTTCCCCCAAGATTCTGAATGGGCCGGGCACGGACTCGGCTTGCAAGTAAATACAAATGAATGACGTAAACAGCTTGAGGCCATTCAGGCTTTGGCCAATAGCAAACTTGGAATTGCTTGTTATAGCTGTACAGTAGCCTTCTCTCACAATCTCCCTCTCTGCTGCTCTTCTGCTCTCAGTCTCCCACTCGCTTACACTCACTCCCACAACTCTCTTTGCCTCTCTCTTTTTCGCCCGCGCTCTCGTCCTCATTCTCTGTTCACATCCCTCCTTTACTTACCTAATGTCTTTAACGCTCTCATTGTGGCTATGTTTCTATCAAAATGTCAAGTCTTTTCTTGTAAATTTTCAAAATGTCACAGACATAAAATGTGACTTCTGTGTATTGTATCTGTTAGGTACATATGCTGAAGCACATCTTCAGATCTCTCACAGATTTCTGTCAAAAATGTTCACATCCAAGGAGGAAACATAGAACATGAAAATGTATAGGGCATATTTTCATTAAAACAGAATAAGCATCTCATTCATGGCAGTAGCGTTAGATATTTATGGTGAGAAGAATAAAGCCGTTGTTATGAATTTGAACGCCTACATTAAACAACACATTGTGGGATCTTCATGCAAAGTGTATGTTGTAATCGAGTCATCACTCATATCATTCTATCATCTCCACTTTTCATATGAAAAAGTTTTTTTAAAAGGGGTTTAAGTAGATGTAAAATCTTTGAAGAACTTATTTTTAATGCAAAAAAAAATGGCGTGCAATTCACTTAAACTCTTCATTCTCTCTCCAGCAAACTCTTGTCCCGTTCACACCATGTGACTTTGCTCCTCCACCCCCTCGCTCTCATGTATAACTCCCCGGTCCACCATAGTTTTTTGTTTGTTTCAATTTCTCCTGCATTTTGCACTAAGTACAGAAGAAATTCTCTGGATTACTCAGTAAAACCATTTTCACTCAGGGTGTGTGAATAATAATAATAAAATAAAATAAAAAAAAACACTGGAGTGAAATGAGACAGTGGACATCCATCTCTGCTGCAGCTTCAGTCAGAGGTGTAGTCATTCCTCTCCACCTGGCTGTGAAGGTGATATTCAGTGTGCTGAGAAGAGAAAATAAAAATGAACGGCGGAAAATTGAACTCTGAGTGTAACTTACAGGAATATATCAAGTATTACCGCAAAAATACATTTTGTATTCTTGTGAACCCTTTTAATGTTCATGGGCACCTACGAAAACAATCCTGCCATCGACTGTTTAAGCTAATTTAGCAGTGACGCTGGTGCAGACATGAGGCTGATGTGATAACCAAAGTTCGGCTGCAGCGTCTCACACAACAAATTATGCATTTTTATTGCTATTTCTCAAAGGCCACAACAATATAATTAAGCATAATTTATCTAAGAAGCCAGACAGCAGTACTCCCAAAATGTTTGATGCACACTTCTTGATTATGTGATAATTTCCTTCTCAATCTAATCCCAGGGTCCGCTGGTGCCAAATGCTGGGAATTTTCAGCAAAAGTCAGCCTCTGCTACATGAAAGGAAAAAAAACCTTTAACACTAGATTTACAGCATATTACGTTTATATGTATGTGGTTTAACTACACTCTACTCTCCCCCAAACCTCATTAAAGCTGCACAACACACAACAGTTATACTATATTCTTACCTTGAAATCCCACTATTATGGTAATAATAGTGGGATTTCAAACATTATTTTAAATCCTGGCCAGTCAACTCACTTTCAAGCTTTCTGTGGATGATTTCTTTGCAACAAATGACAGTTTGACTGATAGAAGTCCCTCAAGCAAGACAAAATCATTTCTGTTATGCTGGCATCTGCAGATACTTTATGGCATCTGCAGAACTGCTGGTGTCATGGAGAGCTTTATAGATGTCCCTGTCCTCTAGTTAAAATTGCTGCTGGTTTTGTTTGGCCTAGGCGAATATCATTGAGCAATTTCCCACCATCGGGCTTGCCTTGAACAACAACAACATGGTAAAGTATATCAATATGTTATCTCATCCCATGGCAATTCACTGTATGGTGCCAAATATTCTAAACTGCTCCAGAGTGCTGTGGATCAATATATCTAATATATCTTCAATGTCATGGCTTTGAGTCAATTGCCATTGCCCGACAGTGAGATCAGATCATGGATAGGACAAGTGGAATTATGTATATTTACTCAAACTGTGCTGAAGTACATTTTTATGTCCTTGTGCTTCCTATGTTATGGTACTTCCTACCTCTATTGCGCTTTATTCTATTTTGGAGGTTACTATTTATATTCTTTTAATGAACCAAAGTATCTAAATTACTTTAGAAAACATTTAATCAATGAAAAATTATTTTCAAACTTGTGTGAAAAGTTTTTTTAAAGTTAATATCAGCTGTATTTAGGCACAGGGTGCTGCACGAATCAAATAAATAGTTTAAGTTGTTTTCTGAGCTGATTTTCAGTGATTTCAGTTCTGTGGTTTTCATATCCTGTAGCTGAAGTTTCAGATTTAAGGGAGTAATCTAGTCAAGATAAAAGTTAGCTCTATGACCATACCGGACTTTTAATGTCCTACTGATGAACACATTTAAAACTAAGTTTCCATTTTCAGTTTTCCTAATTTATAAAACACATTTTTTGAAGAAATACACAAAGTTCAGCTGAGCTCACGCTTACTGAGCCACAACTCTACAAGTGTGAGAGCACTTGCAAGTCATGCTCGTCGCGCCCTGACCTCTGCGTGTTTTTTGTTTCTCTCTTTGGTGTCACCATGCTGATTGAAAGCGGGTCGAGCCAAGCTGTCCCTAAGAGATAAAGAACAATTATAGTCATCTGTCCTCAATCCAGAGATAGACTAGGAACTGTGTCATTGTCCTATTACCCAAAGGGTTGTTACTGAAACTTCTCACTCATAACACCTTAACTCAGGATGCCTCAGCACTGTGTGACAAACAGCTGACACTCAGACACACTAATAGCTGGACCTGGAGAAACAGCCAGTATAGAGTTGTTTATCATTAGCAAAGCCTTTAGTATATTATAGGTAACGATATAGAAGTTACAAGAATTAAACAACTTATCTTCCATACTGTTACACGTAATAATGAACCATTTGTAAAGCTGTGTATCTTAAATCAAGAAGATTAATTAAATCAATCAATACTCACAACATTGTTTCACAGACATCTCAGCTATTAATGAAAGCAGCCACTGTGACAGATGATCCTCACAAATTGTGCAATATAGATACAGACATTTAATTTTATTAATTCATTTATGGTTGGTATTTAGCTTTCTATTATAATTTCTGATCATTTTGAACTTTTTAACGCTAGATAGCAGATATGTTATGAAAGCACATTTTTTTCTACAACTGTAAAGTTTTGTTGGCTCATTTTGGTTTAAGGAAATGCACAAAAAAACCCTAAAACTCAAAGTTTCAATCCAAACTGTAAATAGAGCCTGACAAGAATATAATTTAAGGATCTTTGAGACCATATACACATCTTTTGTCCCTCCTCTCAAACATATTGTACTACAAGAAGCATGCGTTATTTAACAAACCAATGCAATAAAACATTTCAGTTGTAGAAAGAAAAATTGCTTTCATAACATATCTGCTATGTTCAGTTTTAGCCTGTGCTCTGTACACATTTCAGTGACAGGACGAAACAATGTGCAAGATCATAAATCAAAGGGAGGCTGAGGTGGATGGATGAGTGGAAGCACTGGATACCATCACAGATAACTGCTTCCAAGTTGCATGGCACATAAATGAAGACAATAATTCACTATATTCAACTATTTATTATTGCATCTACAATGATGAAGGACCTTTAACAAACATAGCAGTCAATTAAGTTGCCTCCCTCAGCTTAATTACAACTAACCACATTTGAAAACATGACCTTTTCTTAGACAAACCAGGTTTTTGTGCCGAAAGTATTCTAACCTTTAAAGCATTGTCACATCATAACGCTGATTTATTTTTCAACACTGATTTATTATTCATTAACTGTTTTGGAAAGCACAAACAAATGATGTCATCCTGCTAATAGGAGCAACAGCATGGACAGGAAACAAATCAGAATTAATTAATTAATTTATCAGTCTTAATTTAATATGGCGACTTGCTGGAGTATTGACTTAGAGCACCCTTTTGATAAGGCACTGACAAAGCGGTTACTGCTGCATTTTCTTTGCAGTTCGCAAACATTTTATATCCTCAGTAATATGTTAATAACTTCTGCTGAATTACTTTTACAAAGTGTTAAAAAAAACCTTTTTTTTTTTTTTTACTTAATTAATTCCAATATACTTTCTCTGTGAGTTTGATTGTGCATAACCTCAATCAGAGTCTCCTATTCTGAGACGGAAGATATCTGAACTACACTTCTCTTCACTCTTGAAGTCAGTCTGAGTCTCTGATTGCATAATTATCAGCCGTCTCTGTAAATCAGACTTAAATGCAGCACGGGTTTTGAGTGAAAGGTTGTGAATGAAAGGCAAATCTGGCCCTGAGACGTGATAATTTTGGCATAAAAATCAAATCATCATCAAAACTGCAGCTTCAGTTTAAAAATATTTGCTTTTGTCTTAAGTAAACTGTATCGGTCAGGCCTTCATTTTTTTTGGCACAGTGAGCTGAAGGCCATAGGACCGGCATGGTTCGTTCCGCCTGGCCCATCTCTCAGCTGAATGAGCAGCCAGCATTTCTTCACTGGCAGGATGCTTCAGATAAGAGCTGCACATGCTGTTCAGCATGCTCCTCTTAGACAGATACTGCAGATGGAATTAATTCCACTAACATTTTGATCCCTTCAGCTGAAATATCGATGGATATTTACCTATTGAATTTACCTATTGGGAACATTCTGAATAAAGTGTGCCTAGACTTATTATTGTATGTGCAGACTAGATTTCTGCACTCACTGCTTGCTGAGGATGGCAAAAGGCATTTTTGAATGTTTTGCACTGACAAAATGATACCAATGCAATTGTAGGTAGAGGAGTTTTTGTTTAGCTTTTTACATTTTTTTTACATTTTCTGTACTAGAGTTCTGATATTGCTGAAACATTCAAAGCTACAATTTGACAGTGACCTATATGTGGGCTACAATGTAAAATAAAATGTTTTTTAAATAACTAGTCTAAATACTGGGCTAAATATATGAAATGTAATATGGAGCTGTCATGCACGAGGAAAAGAGTTGATGTTGGGTTGCAACACTTGAAACCAAGAAACAAATTTATGGCAGACAATAGATAAAGGTTATTTGCATGTAATAGTGGCCAGTAAATGTATCCAGAGTAAGGTTGTCATGATACTAAAACTTAGATTTAACAAAATACATATTTATGATTAAATTCTAGGAAGTTCATATTTTTTTAAGTCATTTTGATCATTTCATTCCATATAGTAAAGATGTAATATATTTTAGTGTACTTATCGTATGAGAACAACACTATGGAAAAGTTAAAAATGAACTTTGGAAGTTATGCTAAAATAAAGAGGGTTTATTTTAAAATTGACCACAGAGCTCGCTATAACAAAATTAAAAAACATGTGTTTTTTAATTTGTAAAAGTATAAAATTTAATATCCTGTGTCTGTGAAGGTTCTCAGTCATCCAGGTCATCGTAGTCAAAGGAGCTTGCAAAGAAAAGCGTCTGGACTTCTTTAAGTTACTTAAGTTAATATCCTGTGCACATCTGCCTCCGCTGCAGCCCGTCTCCCATCCACACTAATCCACCTTAGGACCTCATCACACCTGCCTTGCAAACAGCGCTGTATAACTGACGTGAAGCTGGCGTCACATCTTCTGTCGCAAGACGTCGTTTCTGCCAGTCGCACACATCTCAAATTTTCTAAACTTGTGCTGCTGCCATCAGAAACGGGTTGGAGACATGAGTGTATGATTTTGTCATATTTACCACTGTTTTAATGAACCATCAGTAGTTAACAGATTCTACAGAAGGAGATGTTGCAACAGTTTGAAAAGACGAGACTCGGTGGAAAAACCTTTGCTTGTGTCTTTGACTTCTTCTCCGATACTGATATGGAGTCATTGGCGATATCTGTCATTCAAGAGAATACTGCAGGAGATAACTGCACAATAACCATGAGTATTAATGGATACAGCGGTAATGATGATGTCATTAGATGTGTACAACGTACCCAATGCAGCAAATATACTGGAGCCCTGAGTCTCAGTCCTTCACTTCCTCGGTTCTGCACCTCAGGCCTGAAATCCATGCCATTCGGCGTTCTTTATTTGTTTAGATTAGTTCTCCACACTCCAACCCTGCTCAGTTTAGCTACAGTTCCTCCGATCCGCTGCATAACCAGCGAACTCGCCTGGTTCTCCACACATCCATAATCCTCTCTGCTATGGCTCAATATTCCATTCACGACCCCTTCAGCTCGCAATATTCATCTTTTATTTAACTGCAGTCTGTTAGCCACTATAGCTAAGGTAACTGCTTGTTACTATGTGTGCTGGCCAGGTTAACATTGGTGATAACTGTTCCATCCTTAATTGTGGTTGAAACGGGAGCTTTACTGACCTCTCCAAATTCCTGCTAAAGTGCTGTTCAGTGTTGTGAATGTGAAGTACCTCAGCTGATAGCGAGGACAGGGGCTTTGTTGTGTGAAGTCATGTGTCAGCTGGAGAAGGCAAAGACAGCACTGTTGGTATCAAAACTGTTGTAAATGATTATTTAATCTGATATAACTTCAATTAGTATCGATTAGTATATGGGTAGCAATTTTTTGGCAACCCTAATGCGGAGTGAGAAAATAGTGAGTGGAGCAGAAGTAATCAGTGCATTACAGGACAACCTCCAGCAGCCTCAGGCTATAGCAGTACAACTAAAGCATAGTTCTGGTTATACTGATAAAGCAGGGGTGGGGAACTCCAGGCCTCAAGGGCCGGTGTTAGATATCACCCTGGGTCAACACACCTGAATCAAATGATTAGTTCATTGCCAGGCCTCTGAAGAACTTCTAGACATGTTGAGGAAGTAATTTAGCCATTTACATCAGCTGTGTTGGATCAAGGACACATCTAAAACCTGCTGGACACTGGTTCTTGAGGCCTGGAGGTCCCCACCCCTGTGATAGAGCCTACAGAAAGATTTTATGCATAAACTTAAAAGTAGAGAAGACGTCTGTCTCCTGAACCCAAACTGGGAGTTTAATCCCCAGGAGATTGAATCCCCCTCCTATTTTATTTGATCACCATAAGCAATCCTACACGGTGAAGATGAATTTTTTTTTTTTTTTTTAGAATAATCTGGTACTATGAATCCAAGATGCTAGGTCATTCAAGACTTTGCAGCTAATATGGGCGAAATATGATCTCTCCAGTCCCTGTTAGTATGCTCACTGCAGCGTTTTAGATCAACTGAAGGCTTTCTGGGGAGCTGCGAGGACAACTGAATAATAACGAATTACAATAGTCCAGCTTAGAAGTAAGAAGCACATGGACTAGCTTTTCAGCCTCACTGCAGCAGTGAAAATGCTGAGACATGGAGTCCCCGTCTAACCTGTATTTATCCAGCACACAGTTTATTCAGTCTAACTCAACCTACATATAGCACCAATAACAATCAAACCTAGCTTGAGACACTGTACCAAGCCCAGAGCCTGAAACTTTTAAAGCAAGCACTAAGGAAATGATGGCAAAGAAAAAGAAACCCTTTCAACAGGAAAAAAGTGTGTCTACTAAACCAGAATTTGGGGTGGGAGAACCATAAGAAGATGCAACAGAGGTTGAGTACAGCAGCAGACCCAAATCTGCAGTAACAGGCATCTAAGTGACTTGGAAGCAGCTTAGACAACCTCTACTACACAGTCCTTAGATATTTATGACTACATGACATACCATCACTGTACTGTCACTTCCCATAAAAGTTCATCAGTGCACATGCTCGCAAACTCCATTAACAACGAGGCCTTCCAAGCCATTGGTGTATGGCACAAAAATATGTTTTCTCACATACATCTGTCAGCAGGGATAACATATTCCTTCATTCTTCACAGCTCACTTTTCACCAAGTATTTGTTGCATCAAATCCTCACACACAAAGACACACATGCACACTCCAAAATATTAGGAACACTTCACGATACTGAGCTCCAGCATCACTGATTTGTCCTCTCTGATTCATCCCCAACGTCACTCTACCATGGTTAGGCTGGTTTTACTGTAGCAGAGGACATGAATAAAGAGTCACATGATTAGTCTGGTATGTTTACTGTACAAAAAAGGCTGGTGTTACAATTTTCTGCCAAAACAAAAAACAAAAAGAAGAACGTTCACTTACATACACACACGGAATTACATAAAGGAGCATACAGTCACAGGTACACAATAAAAAGCCCATTAGATACTCTGCCATTTGCAAACACAAGGGTATTCATGCATGCACCCGCATACACACACACAGTTACGAATGAGTAAAGAGCAGAAGTTGAGCTGCTAGAACACAATGTTGAGCTCACAACAGCTGATGAAGCTGAAGAAAGAAGGTGCTCTGCAGCCACCTTTGAATAAGTAATAATTAAAGATCATTTTTTGAGTTAGACCACTTTGAGCCGTGTCTTTCTTTGCTGTTGAAGAATACAAAGAACTGGATTTAATAACTGTGATTCACCACCTTTTATTTTTTAAATTAGAAAACAGCACGAGTTATTTGCATAATCACAGGCAATCTTGTAAAAAGAGCCCCATGTTTGTTTTATTGCAATTATTTATTTCTGTTTATTGTTCTCAGAAACGTGTGCACACTGAGGATTAAACAATTTGCTGGTCCGTTTATGTCTGTGAGTATTTGTCCAGATGATTCAGCTTTTAAAACACTAATTTAAAATTCACTATTGTTTTGATGTTATAAGTCAGTGTTGGGAGGTGTAGTTCAAAACAGCATAACTAAAGGAAGAAGAAATTTCATATATTTTATGATCAGGATAATCTCCTTCAGTTGGCATCAATTAATGCCATTTTGACAAAGCTGCTTGCATTTTCTTTGGCAGTGACACAGAGAGTTATGGAAGTAGTGAAACATATCTGCCACAGTAAATTGTCATTTTTCTGTCTGCAGGGTTATTTTAACCAAAACTATTGTTGGGATAGTTAGATGTGTATCAATATTATGTATAATAACTCCACAGTCTGAGAAGGCATGAACATAAAACTTCTGGGTTTGATGTTCATGCCCTCGTGCTGAGCAGTTTTTAATGGTGTATGTGTTGCAGAAGGCCACTAGCATCAGGGAACACCATTGCCGTGGTTTGTTGGGATGTCGGTTGTTTGGACAACTACAACATTTAGGTGGCTGTGTGTGTTAAAGTAACACTGAGATGTCTGTACTGCAATGAGCATTGTTCACCTGTCAGTAGCTTTATAGTTATGTCTATGTATTCTTTAATATGGCAATGTATCATGTGAAATGCGAGATCTTTGTTTTTGAATAATTTAACTGAATGTAATCACGCTATCATTTGGATCACATCTTTTTTTGTCTCTCTAGCATTTTCTCCTCATTGTTTGTATTTATTTCTTGTGCTAACAAGCCCAACAAACAAAAGAAAACCAACAGAATTTTTTTTTTTAAAAGAATGGCAAATTACTCCTTTTTTTAATATATCATAATTTTATGTCATGCTGTTTGTGATCTTTGTTTATTCGTCTAATCCTTAGCTGTTGTTTTGTGCACATTTTCTCGCTCAGTCTTTATCAGGTTGTCATTATACCACCTCAATGTTCTTGAGCCTTCATAGTTGTTTTCTTCTTTCTGTATTTTTCTCATCTTTTAGCTGTTTTGGACTCAATGAGTAATTTAAGTGCCTTTATTAGTTTACCTAACAGCTACTCAATCTCCATTTTGGCTGCACTTGGGTCCACTTGATTTTGTTTCACAGAACATGTGACGTCGTACCCTTCAAAAAACTTGTTTTTTCAGTTTTAGAAAAAAGGTAAAGTAGCAAAAAAACAAACACCCATGATGACATTAAATTTCTTACGTCAATTCAAAACAAACACAAACACTACATGAGCCACAAAAATTATTCACTCTGACTTTCTCTTACGCCCAAATTCTGTTCATAAATTGTCCCCAAACAGTTCTTTCTGTTTTGCTTTTTGTGTTTTTTGAATGATTTCTGATGACCCCCCCAGTTGTGTTGCTCTAGATACAAATTAAGAAGAAATAGCTTTGGGACAAGCTACATTTTGTTACCAATTTTTACATATTAGCCAGATGGTGCTGCTGCATATTTCTCATTATTTTTTCAAGAAGTAATTGGATTGCATTAATTAGTCAATTATGCTACTTGTCAACTGTTGCATGCAAAAAAAATGTAAACCTACACTTTAGCTATTAGCAGTGGCCCATGGTAAAATTAGCCATGCACTTTACCTGAATCGCTTAATCTCACCCTTCCTTATTATGTAACTCCATCGTCCTCTGGCTCTTCCTCACTTCTCCACAGCTGGTGCCAGCAGCAGACTCCTGTGAGGTTACTAGTTGTTGCTGGCACTACTGTTCATGGTGCAGCAGCACCAACAGCTAATATGTGGGTTAATTTGACACATTTTGCTGCATTTATTTTTAGTTTTTATTGTTTTCTCTCAGCTTTTCAGCTCTGCCTTTTCGACACTTCTTCCACATTAAACCTTTTTTCTACAAGCTGTGTGAGCGCACAGCAAAAGTAGGGGAGGGGCCGGTCGCACTAAGACATTTAATTGGGCAATCCAGTGTCAGTAATAAAAATGAACGAATGGGCGGCTGTCAGTACTTGTGTTCGGCAGGTGCGCTCAAAAGTGTGTCGGGCCACCGGTAAAAATGCCCGTTATGCCAGATTACCAGTCCAGCCCTGGTGAGTGTTGTGATAGCAAGTCTAAGCTGTTTCTGGCATGTATCCAGTTTGCATTTCATTTCTTGTATTTCCATGCAATATTATACAAGTAATTCCACATATCTACCCAGAAGTTGTACAAAACAATGTTTTTCTTTTCTTTCTCCTTTAATTGTAGCCTTTGTAACAGAAGTAACACCACAACTGTAACTGTAACGTGATTAAGGAATTCAGTACAGTAATAAGTTGCAATACTATATTAAAGAAAAATGTGATACAAATACCAGCTACTAACTGTGAATTCCAGTTTTTCAATTTTAATATTATTTTTAATTTTATTTGTTAACCTATTTGTATTTATTAAGCTGTGATACTGCATACTGCATGTTTCACTGCATATCTCTCTTATTAAAATTCCAGAATGCTGCTGCTTTGTTATCCGCTGCCACTTGTGGACAGTGTCAAAAATATGTGAAGCAAATGTAAGAAATGTAGCCAACTCTTGTTTGTGTTTGTGCTTTTGTTGGTCTTTTTGCTTTGACCCTGCTGTAAAAAAGACAGAACTAATCTGAGTAGGAGAAAATTGCTACTGGCAGGCATGTTACCTCAGATGTTACAAGCAGTAGTCATTCCCTTTCTGGTTCTTTCAGCTAAACAGCATTCCAACTACCCACACCATCACTGACTCAGAGGTGACATTCTTTTGCCTTGCAGAAGGACTGCAGGTAAGTGTGACTCTGTAGTGTCCATATTTGGGTCTCTGTGAGGATAGCTAGCTAAACATGTACAGAACATGAATGGAACCATGTCTGTACTTTATCTGTTACTTCTTAAACAGTGCAAATCTTTATGTAAACTGCAATACAAAGAAACCCAAACAGAATAAAAATGCTCCATATGACACAAACACACCTCCAACAGCTTTGAGTCTGATCTGAGACCATTTATAAGTTTCTTTTTCATCTTCAGTTTGGTTACCTTTAGGCACTCAAGATACTTGGATACAAGGAGTTCCATCTCATGCATGTTTTTATACTTTACATACACAGCTGAGGTTGTTTAATTCTAAAGTATACTTCATTATTATAACAAAACTGTAGGTTATTCTCCATTCTCCTGAATGACTCTACAGAACTTTGTTAGGGAGCAAAATAAGAATTCTTTTTTCAGCTAGAACATATTCAACTTGTGTATGCGATCACTCCCAGCATCGACATCTGACTTCCGAGGTAAAAAGAACACATAAAACGAAGAGCATAAGGTTACTTTGGCTGCGCATTTCTGCCTTTCTGAGTGTATGTAAATGCCTTTGGACGTATGCTACCATGCTTTCCAGAAGTGGTACAGCGTCTAGGCTAAACTGGTTCTCTGGGTTGGGGATAGTGCAAAAAAATAGTTGCCAAAGAGATAAGATAGCTGCCGGAGGAAGAATCATCCATAATATATTCATCACCTTAGTGGATGTCATACTGTTTTAGTTTAAATAATTCAGTGCATATAAACACCAGACTGTATTAAAATTACCTCTCATGTAATGAATGAAAAAAATGTGTACTGCAGCTGATATATTTCGCCTAGCCTGACATTGTTAGCTCGATTTAAACAGAGCTACATGTGGGTGTGAGACAGAGTGATGGTGCTTTTATACATGTTCAGGTCAGTATGGAGGTGACATCAGCTATGTAGACAAAGACACGTGTCACTGTTAACTCATTCACTCGTCCCATTTAATGTTAATGATAATGTCAGACTCTTTGAAGTGATGTCACTGTCAGCTCCGCAAGAGTTAGACGCTATAGTCGTGCCGCTTTGCTACTAATATGAACCGACATTTACCTCCAAATGGAAGCCCATCCGGCTTCCCTGCAAGCCAGACATAAGCAGCGGGCTTCCAATGCGCAGCAGCCATTCCTGCCAGATGCCATTTACTCCAAAGTCATGGCAGGTTAAGTAAACATGCAACATTCTCTTCTCCCTGGAGGGACTGAGAAGTGTGCTTGTGACCTAAAGTTTTGCTGGTTCACATCTGCAAGCCTGCTAAAAAATACAATATAAGTCCTGTAAGTGACATATTATCTCCTCATCCCACAACAACAGTCATCAACTGGCAAAGCTGCTAAACCCCAGCAGTTCAAACAGTCCCTAAATGGGGTAACGACATGAATGAAAATCAGAAGGGTTGCTTCAAAAGAACAGGTGGGATATGCTCGGCACACCTCCCCTAGAAACATAAATGTTCCAAGAATTCATTCATAAAATTGCAAGATATAAATTTTCAAACTTAGTCCCAGCAGAGTCAGGATCTCCATAAATGTGTTTATTGACTCAATCATTGTTTTGCGATTTCCTGCTTTGCCTTTGCATTACAAGACAAACAGAAACTGAGCATACGCTGGGAGTTTATGCTGCATTTGTATGAAGTGCATGCTCTGTCTTTAGGGGACAGCTTGGCATTCATATTATGCAAGTCAGCTCTTCCTGTTTCCCTACAGTACATTATCTCCATGTCTGCTCTCCTCTCTGTGAGTTTATTCTGTGGGTGAGGTGATGACATCACTTGAAAGATCAGACACATACCTCGTCCTCGATTAAACCAGTCAGATAACAGAGTCCTCTTATCATATCAGATGCTTTCTTTATGTGATAGATTCCGCGAGCAAAAGCGACAGTGGCCTGCAGACACCGCTGATGAGAACAGACAAGCGAATGAGAGCTGGACACAAATTTGACATCCACTTTGAGATCAATGCACACCAAACCTGTTTTTTCTTTCTTCTTTATTTTCTTTAACCTTTCTTTACACCATCTGCAGTCATGTCCATCTAAAACATACAAATTTCACCACAGTTTTCTTCCAGTTATTTGCATTTTTAAAATTCCTATTTGTAATTTTACAGTTAAAATCTAGTGTTATGCTTTAGACCTCCCTCAGTCCTTTAAGCAAAGGGTAGTTAATAAAACCTCACATGTCCGCAGCTGCATACGCTCAGGTGTAAAGTGCTGACTAAACAATGCATTAGCACTGCAGTACATCACTTGGGAGGCACCACAGTTTGACACACAACAACATCTATATGCAAAGAGTCTAAGATTCTCCTTTACAGGAAAAATGTGTGCTTCAGGTTAGTTTGTTACTCTACCAGAAGATGGTATACTGCCAATATTTAGCAATCTTAATTTTTTTTCGTAGTCATAATTAAGAGTCTTTTCGCAACATGAAAACAAAGTAATTTAGCATGTGTGTGCTTCTGTTGTTGAGCACCAAATCCAACCAACAGACACTGTTGCCTAAAACAAACTTGAAACTTGTGACCAGTCGGCAGAAAGTATAAGCTCAGCTTGCAACTCCATTTAGCTAAGTTAATTGTAAAACGCTGCCCTAATGCACAAAGATAATGACATAAAATCAAGTACTTTCTCAGTGTCTTATATACAGTCTCCTTTGAATATTCATATATACTTTAATGTATGAATCTACACTCTATTGATGCACATGATATGGTCCGTCAATCTAAATACATCATCCATCCATTTCAATATCTATTTAACTGCAGACCATACAAGCAGATGGATAAATACACTGCGTTAATATCTACCCATATATTGATGACATACATGAAAAGTCATATGGATATTGTCACCACAAATCTTCTTGGTCTTAAAAGTGAAACAATTACAGAAATACCTCAAGCTAAAATTATTTATAAGTAGCAAAGACCCATCCTTCATCCCGTATCTAGTGGTGACCAACAAAATTCCACCGCAGATATAAAGTTCACTGACCGTTAAGTTACATTAAACAGAAAAAACACAGTCACCTGAGACGAGAAAGAAATGCATTAAAAATAGAAATGCATAATCCCCCTGCGTTCGGATAATGAATACAAAAATGAAAGGGATTGGGATTCATAACAATTTCAAAAACCATACAGATGTTAATAATCGCTGCATGTGTGACGATGTTCGTGCAAAGTTTCATTGTGACTGGCCCACCCATTAAGGAGATATATAAATAGCTCATCCATCTTTTATTTACGGCCCATGATCAAAATATATGTTTTTATCCATCTGTCAAAGCATTAAGGAGATGCATAGATAGAGCCTAACATATCTTCTCATCTATGTATCAGTCTGTCCATTCATGTTAAGATGAAGGAGAGGTGCATTCATAACTATTTATTAAACAATATATGGACAAAGTACTGAGACATTTACACTTTATGGCTACATGAGCTGCTCAATCATGGAAAACCATGAAATGAAGCTCCTAGTGTGCAGTCTTTGTGCTGATGTTAATCAGTTAATCAAAATGTTAATCAGCACAAAGGTTCTGCAGTTACTGAGTCAGCAACATTTTGGCCTTTTTATGCACTACGCACCTCACTCAGCAACCTGTGCTGTAACTTTATATGGTCTGTCACTTCATTAACTGTTGCTCCTGAATGCCTGCTCTTTGCAATAATGCCACTTACAGTTCATCGTGGAATATCGGTGACATGCTATTACAGTACCATGTTTGATTTCAGCTAGCTCTTTAGAATGACCAACTCTGTCCCAAGTGTTTGTGAAGGCAGACTGCAAGGCTCAGTGCCAGATTTCATATTACACTGTCAATGGGACTGTCCTTCCATCTATCCCTTTTCTTTTGTTTATCTGGGGCTGGGTAGCAGGGGGAAGAAACCTAAGTAGAGAAGCCTCTGAAAACCCCTAAATTCAAAGATTCAGAGGTGTGGACCAATACTTTAGTATTATCCACCTATATCTGTCATGGTTCCGGGTCTTTGACCCAGTGTTTTGTGTTTCTGATTATGTTTATCTCTAGTGATTCAGGTTTATTTTAGGTTATTTGGTTTCCTTCAGCATTTCCCTTTCTATCTTGTCCTCTGTGTGTTGTCTCCATGTTTATGTGTCTCCCTCTGTGTCACGCTCCCTTGTCCCGTCTCTCTCTGTCACACCCTTACCTGTTCCCACGTTCTTCCCTCTGTGTTTCATCCTTTGTCTCCACAGTCTGTTGTGCGTTTCCATGTTTGTTTATCCCCATATTAGAGTCAAGCTCCCATGTCCTTGTCTGAGTCTCGGTGTTCGTGCTACTTCTTGTTTTATTTTGTTAGGCCTTGCTCATGTGCATTGTGATCAGTTTTGCGTCCCCTGTCTCATTATGTTTATTTGTTCCTGCTATGTTCCCATGTGTTTCCACTTCCCTAATCTTCTCCTTCTATATATATTGTCTCAGTCTCCGCTTATCCCACATAGGAGTCTCTGTTTATCTATCTGTGTCTGTCAGGTTTCATGTTTTAGTATTTCCAAGTTTAGGTTTTTTGTTGCATTTTAGTTTTTTGTTTTGTAATAAATAGCTCGCCTTATGTTAACCAGTTGCTGTTCTCCTGCATCATTTGCATTTGGGTGCTCATTCATCTCCACACGATCTGCATCCTGCAGGTCTTGACAGTAGACTCCAACCAGAATTGTTTTGCCTTTGAAAATTTTGAGGAGTTTTAGAACCAGTTCACTTTCTCAGTGGGCGGTGGTTGTTCCCTTTCATTTGGAGGAAAAAGTGAAGTTCAGGCAAAGGATCTAAAGTTTGGTTCATGCCTGGCCCCAGTATGCAGACTTATTGCCAACCTGGCTACAGGAATTTGTCTCCACCCTTCAATCCCCATTTTCGCTACAGCAGCACCCCACCTAAAACTCTTCACAGTCAGCCATCTATTCCCTACCTCAGCAACGTTCCACACAAGCTTCGCCTCAGCAGCCACGCTGTTCTGCAGCCACATCTCCCTCACCAAAGCCGTCAGTAATAAGAAGTGGTTTCCTAAACTTATTGCCAGACCTCAGCTCTCTAGCCTCAACATCACCACAGCAGTGGACGAGTCCCTCCTCTTTACTGCCTCAGCCTGATCACTCATTACTTGCCTCTTTCTTGGCAGGAATGTGGTCGAAGGATCAGGACTCGGCCCCCAATACACCTTCAGCTTCAGCGGTGCTCCTCAACCCACCATCCATGACTCCTCCAGTGCAACCAGCTGTGGTGAGTGACAGCATTTTCTCACCTCCAGCTTTCTCTCAGGCATAAGATCAGCTGAGCACCGACCTGACACAGGAGCCTGGGTGCTCAGCCGAGCTGCCCCAGCCTCCACTTCACCGCCTGCTTCAGGAACCAAGCCACTGGGTCCCTCTCTACCTGACACCCATCACCAGAGCTTGAACCAGAGCTAATGGGTTTCTGTCTGCCTGAGTCCAAGGGGTCATTAGAGCCTGGTTTGTGCCCTGTGCAACCCCAGCCTGCTCCATATTCAGCAGAGGTCTCTGCACTGGCCGGTCCTGCTCCGCTTGAGTCTCTGTCAATGGCCTCCAACGAAGCCACCCGAGGGTCCTTGGCCCCATTGTGTCCGTCGCTGGCCACCTGCCAAGCCGTCTGAGCATCTGGCTTGTGTTGTTGGCCACACAGCTGGCCCTCTGAACTGCTTAGTGTATTCCGCTAGCCAAGCGGCTTGATTCCAGAACTGCTAGTTCTTTGTTTTGGACTCTCCTGTAAGAGACAAAAAGTAAACTTTTTGTCTCTTACCATTACCCATGGGGTAAGCTGTAGAATATAGGTTTTAGAAGCAAGCATCCCTGTGGCATAGATTTGTCTTCTGCTTCAAAAAAAATTATACATATAAATATTTTTTTTAAACTGTAAACCACATGTGTTAGACTGGCCACGTGTGCCCTATTTATGTAGGCAAGAGGAGGCTGCACACCAGCACATTTTGTTTTAAGATGATTAATATCCATGTATTCTTTTATTTAACACCAAACATATTCAACTGCAAAAGGGAAACCAGCTTAGCATGCGGTAGCTCTGTCATATGTTCATGTTCCATGTCACTGCATGTGTTACATAAAGTCTGGCTCCAGGACTGCAAGGTCACAGTGTTGTGGCAAACCACTTGGATTGTAGTATCTGCAAAGCAACCTTTCACCCACAAATAATGTCAGCATGTGCCACAGCACAGTGCATGCAAATACAGCACAGAGAAATTACCAGAGGAGCTCATCTGATGCAACTTTAGACCTCTTAAAAGGGGCACAGTAGGTGATACATTTCTGTTTTCCACAGGATTACTTATGGTAGCAATCTTAAGACCTCAGATCATTTTAAGAAATGGGACACTGGGTTAGATTTAGACTGGATCACAAAAACGCATTACAATGCCAAAAATGGCCTCTTTCCTGCAGTGCTCCTTAGATTGAAACATTTGTTTCCCTCTGTTCTTAAATGGGCCCAGCAAATATTAGATTCTCCTGAGTGAGCCTCGCAATTTCCAAATTTAAAGATGGGAGTTGAGTGAGAACACCAAATTAAAAGTGTGGTTTTGGCATCCTGCAAGCCGTTCTCATCACCATCCATTGGTACCTGTTTGACAGTGTCATTAATCAAAAACAACAGTTGTTCCATTACATTCATTTGCATCTAGAAATACACCTGTCTTCTTTAGATGACCAACGCTCATCAAACATAATCCAGATTTTTGCCCTTTACACAAAATGGTAATCTTTCCCCGAAACATTATAACCATCTCTGTTTTTGATAATTAATACTTTAAATAATGGCACATCTCTTCAGTGCAGGAACATGCCTGGATTTGGTCTGATACAGGAGAGAAAGGCTCGTGTGTGGGACTGTGTGAAAAGGAGGCTAAATTTACCATCAGCTGTTGAGTGAGACTGCTAACCTTTATCAGGTCCTTTTAGTGGAGGTAAAACACTACCACACACATATTACACACAGTGACACAAGAGAGACATAAGCGCAGGGGTACATGGACAAATACAGTGCACATAACCATTCTTGTGAAACTTGCAGATAACAAATTGCTCTCATCTGCATCTAAAATGGATGCAGAACCTACATAATCTACTTTAAAAAAAATTGGTTATAAAAGCTTTCAAATGGAAATACAGCTTACGGAAATTTTGGAGTTAAAATGCACAAAACAAGGGGATGAGAACAGATTTATTCCCAGGCCATAAATATAACAGCTGGAATCTATGCTACAAAATGATACGAAATGATTAACTATGAAAATAAAGCTAAGACGGCTAAAGGACAGACAGGAAGTGGAGTGCTTGTTTAGCACACATTTTTTAGTTTACCGTCGATCATTCTAAAAGAACACGAACACGTATGTCACAATAAAAGCAGTCTGATGCTGCCACATTCAAGACTTTAAATTCCTTCGACGCATTAGTTTGTGATATTTTCTCATGAAAATTAAACTGATGTATCATAAATTATAATCTTTTGGGTAATATTTTTGTCAGGACCCCCAGGAAATAAAATATTAACACAGCGTATAAAATTGGCGTAGAAATGTGAGATTTTCATGCTCATGTGCAGTCCTATGCCCCTGATACAACAGCACTGCAGCAAAGCCTTCACATTGTTTTGTATTGGACTAAACTCGGAATCTGACTAAACTCAGACTCTGTATTTAAATGTCTAGGACTGCAAAAGTTTTAGTATCAAAATAACCTAAAGTAGCTGAAATAAAAATAGTCAATACATAATGTCCTTTTTCAGAATTGTAAGCATGTACTATAACTTTAATGTTGCAGTTGGAGATTTTTTGAATTATTTATATATGACTGAGTGTATGAAAACAGCATAACATAGTACATTTATATTTTAAATTCTGCAAAATAATCGCTGTATCTATAAAATAAAGAGTATGTGGTATAAATTAAACATTTTCATCCAAAATATGGCATAAAAGAAGTAGAAAGCAATATAACACAGTGATACTTACATTAAGTACATTAGCATTATTTTTAATAATATTCAGAGTTTATTCCTATCCATGCTCTTGCCCAGTGATTTTTGGTACTGTGAGATTAAAGTTCTCTAGTCCACTCGTAATAACGTAATAAAGGTGGTGGTGGTTAGGTTATTGAACAATAAGTACCTAAATAGGTTAAGATTAACCCTGCACACTAAAAAAATGTTGCTAACCCAGTTCATTAAAATGGGAGACCAAAGGGTCCTTCAAAAGAATGCATGTGCAATGAAATTGGACTAGAAGACTCCGATCACTGTTGCCTAAGCCCAGCATGTCACAGCACAGACACTAAATAACACTTGCTGCATAATATTCAGTTGCCAGGAAATCAAACTAAGCAGCAGTTTTTGACCCTGTGGAAATGACAGTGGGCTGGAACAACCTAATCCCTTCACAACAGGACTACAGATCAAGCTAAAGTATGCAGCTATGCCTTTACAGAGAACCTGTGTTGTTACCAACAGAATAAGGAAACCGTCAATGACTCCCAAAGCAAAGGGCTTAGCAGTATTAAAGAGCAGTAAAAGGTACTCTGATGGCTTAAAATGGGATAAAAGGGGCCCTTGATAAAAATCTATGTGTAATGAAATGGGAGTAAAGTCAGTACTGAAACACAGAACTTTCACTCAGGAGACTGGGGTTCAGGTCCAATACTTTGTCCCCATTGTTTTTAGAGTTTGATTAATTTATTTCAGCAAATTTTCTGTTTGTTTGTTTTTCAGTCACTGTTTAGGGACTAAAAGCTACTTAAGTTAAAGATAAGATCATGGTTTCTGTTCATATATGTCCTATTATTACAATGTTTATTGCATGCTGGAAAGCATTTCTGGCAAAAGGGCCAAAAGACAAACTTCTCTCAACTGCAGCAAGCTTCTTGTTAATTTCCTCACCACAGTGATCCCACCTAAACATCCAACAGTAACAACAGCAGCTGATTTTTTATTTTTTTACATTCACTTACTCACCACAAGAGGTCACTTATGTAAATGTCATTTTAACATTATAACCCATAAACAGTAAAGCAGTATTATTAAACAGTAAGCAGATCAGTCCTTCCTAAATGTAATACAAAGTGAAAGAAAAGGGTTTAGGACTCAAACTACATAGCAGATGGTTTTCTCTGTTATTTGTTTTTTGTCTAGAAAAATAACAGTAAAAAGGTGAAAGTTAATGTCCAAAGAAAATTCAGATTACTGCACCAAGACAGACATACGTCCTCACAAGACTAGAACTATGAATTAAGAATCAATCAAGAAGTTTACACTGCAAAACACAGTAGTTAACTTGAGCACCTAGATTCCTATTTTGCGTTAAAATTGCATAAAATTAACTAATTAAACTAAAATTTAAAGATTCATAAGCATAGAAAATAAATAAAATAAAAAAGCAAGTACTGTGGAGTGTGGTCAAAATATAAAGTGCAATTAGTTATGCATACTATTGTAATGGTAAGATATTCAGTATGTACGAGTGTTGTTATAATAAACTGTACTTTTGTATATGAAAAAAATACTATATTGTGTGCAAAACTGCAAATGCACAGGTCAGTATTGAAAAGCAACAGACAATCACAGTTCAGTAACTAAAAATGTTTGGCATTTATGTTAAAACAGAACAGTAATAGTAAATAATAATATCAACTATTATTCATACATCATTATAAATAATTATTGTAATAATTAATTATGCATCAGCTCTAAATAATTTACATTAAAATGTATTTACAGCCTGTTCAAGTCCATAAAGAGAGAATCACAGAAACCTACATATTCTACTACTCTATTTCATATTTTAATGTAGAGAATGATGCTTCAGGTTAATCTTTTATTCATTTAATTTCTCTGCCCACTTAATCCTTTTCTGGCACACCTGGGGCTACAGCCTATCCCAGCATGCACTGGGCGGATAGCAGGACACCGGGCAGGTCGCCAGTCCATCACAGGTTGAACACAGATAGGCAGACATCCACTCACGCTCACATTCATACCTATGGGCAATTTAGAGTTCCACTCTCCCTGACTTGCACATCTTTGTGATGTAGGAGGAAACAAGAGAAAACCCACACAAACATTCAAACTGCGCAGAGAATGAGCCAAGGATCAATCCTGGGTCTTCTAGCTGTGAGGTGGTAGGGTAAACCACTAAACTGAATTTATGGAGGTGTTAGCTCAGGATTAAACCAATGAAATGAAATTTACGTGCAAAAATATGCACATAATTGTGTGTGTACTGCAATTTACTGTATATTATTTCTTATGGTTGATTAATTGCCCAATTACATTCTCAACCAGCTGTTTATATTATAAAAAGAAATGTCCATCATAATGCATCAAAGGCAGAGATTTTTCATTTTAGAAGCTACAGTCAAAAGTACCTGTTTTTTCTTTTGTTTGACATATGACTTAAGAAGGATTTATGGATTATTACTAGTTGCAGCTTAGTATTTAATCTGTTGTGTCCACTCTGCTTACTCCCTTTTACTTTCATGTGTAAATTTCACATTAGACATGTAAAACAGATACACCCCATTTCAGAAAAAATACACATAACAATCTCCTGGAAGCAGACATTGCTCTATTTTCACACTCTTACTTATTCTTAAAGATTCTGTCACCAAAATGTTTCAATTTAAATCAATTTGTGTTAATAATATCACCTAAAATTAATAAATTAAATTTTTTCAAACAATGCACCTCTTCATGCCCCCAAAATGGCACTTTCAATTACAACACATCCTAAATGAAAGAATAGGTCAATTGCCAAAGACTACTGAAACAACTTGGAGTGACAAATTACACTTTCAGATGATGCGGAGTTAGCGGAGGCAGAAGTCAAACACCACCCAGAACTCTGGGGTTTTGGCAACACGTCTACCTCTTGTGAAGCAGTGTAAACACAAACAAAAACCACAGTCACAGGATGAGGACAAGGTCATAGCAGGACAAAACGCAAGGCTTTCAACCAGGGCATTTAGGCTTGTGTCCCAAGTTCACTTACAGTTTCATTTTTTAGATCGCTTTAACTGTTTTTATTTGTATTTAGTTATGTTTAGTCAACAAAAGCTCTTGGTTAGGTTTAGGTAAACTTTACTTGAAGGCAGCTGAATTTTCACATGACTCATGAGATCTGGGAGAACGATGACCTGCCAGCTTAAAGCGTGTACCCGAGCTAGCCCCACAGGCTGCTTGTGAGGCTTTTTCCCCTCTTCAATGTGCTCTACTTCCTATGGTTGGTTAAAGCTGGTTATGGAAGTATTTCACCTGTGAAGTTTTTCCAAAATGTTTTCAGGGGGAACTTCCCAGATGGTTCCATGTAACAAACCATTCGATGTATCAGGTTGTAAAACAAAATCGTGGTTTGGGTTAAATTAGCTGAGAAGTCAAAGCTCTGCACAAGCTCAGTTACTTGGTTTTTTGTTTGCTTGTTTGTTTGCAGACATTTGTTTTATAAAAAGTTTTAAAGTGTCTTGGAGCAGAGGCGGGGTAGCACGCAGCAGTATAAAACATATGGAATTAAGTCAAGATCAAATGTTTCACAATTAAACTTTATTTGAAAGAATTTTCAGTTCACTGTGTAACGTGGTTTCCATAAGTAATACAGCCACTTCATGCTACTAAACAGGAGACTGCAGCACCTCTGCCTTGAATTTACAACCAAACAAATACTGTAAAATAAATCACATACACAGAATTATACAAACACACACATATAAACATGATGAGATAAAAACAGAAATACACCTGAAATAAATGGCTCGACAGGAGCCCTAATTAAACACCCAGCAGTGCAGTATAGCCTTATTCAGTCTGGTGAAGTCATTGAATGCAAGACTGAGCAGAGAGCACTATATACCTCATTCAGAGATTGATAGCCTGACACTGATGTTTAATCCAGCTTCAGGCTTCAGTGCACCGAGATGTTTTCTTTTTTATTTATTTCACAGGCCATTATTTTACAGCCTGTGGTATCAGCCCTTATTTTACTGGCCCTCCAGCTATTTCAGGGGGAATTTATAAAAGGTACTTGAAATGTACCACTTTGAATGTGCATGTCAAAAGAAACGATAGGCCTTTTTGGCCTGGCAGAAAATATTTAAAACTATGATTTTCTTATTAGGTTTCATAAAAAGTTCACCTTGTGAAGTCATGCCAGTTTGAAAACTTTTACTTTCAAATTAGTGATACTTGAACAGGCAAACACAATGATAAAAAACTCACTGACTAGCCTTGCTGAAATGATCAAAGTTCAGTAATTATATAAAGTGAAATAAAGTTGCAGCACTCTCTGAGAAAGTAATGAGTATCCCCTAATAACATGAATTTAGTCCATCCATTGGTCACAACATGACTCATACTAATGACATATGCACAGTAACTTTGCACGCTGCCTAGGGTGTTTGGCTAAAATCTCAGTTCTGAATCACATGGATCCTTGGTATTGGATGACATCATGCCTGCAAGATTATGAGCCAACCATATCCAGAGGGAGATCATTATTCCAGATTGGCAGCCTTCTGATTGGCTCCAGAGACAAGAAGCAGCTCATCCTGACCTTTTTGCTGAATCCTGACAAGATCAATCAAAAGCCAAGACATTCTCTCCCCCTGCACTAACCCATTGAGTCATTCCACTCGTTCTTTGCAGCAGAATTAAATTACCCATGCACCCAAAGTGCAGCTGAATCTAAAAAGTCACTGCTCCTAGGGACTCAGTTACAGCAACCTCATGTTGTTTTCCCAAGAATGACTAAAGCACTATAGGCTCTTATAAAATAAGGTCCCAGACAGTCTTTACTAAAGCTAGTTCAGTGCTGGGCAACAAATAGGCAAACAAATAAAGAAGATGTGCTGAACACAAAAAAATAACAACTGGACTAAGCAATAGTTCTTTGCCTGTATGAGTCTATAAATGGCTCAAACTATATGCAGATGATGCACCATACTTTTGTGGCACCGAATGCATTTGGCTCCAAAGAAGATAAAAGATAGAGTTGCTACAAAATAGCAAATCAATTCTTGAATTATCAGTATGTCAAATTGTTATATTATTATTGGATCCATATTGTCACAATTCGTGGTGTAAATCCAGTACCCGCAATTAACTTTTTAACACACAAGCTAAAAGGCCTGGTACCCAATAATATATTTATGTTGCAAATGGAATAGGACGTCAGAACAAGAGTTGAAATCAATAGAGCATCAGTTCACACCTGAACGCAACAAAATTTGAGTTCATAATTGTACTATTTGTACTATTACAGGCACTTAAGGCTCAAACATAAAAGCACCTCTACAGGTTTTACAAAATAATTGATCCTTAATCATTTAATCAAATTCCTTATCCTTCGCAGAATCTCAGAATCCATTTTTTTAAAATGACTACTTGCATCAATATTGTGGCAAATCTACCCTCATTTGGTGCTTGATGGATATTTAGTTTTGGGGTCTGTGTTTTATGCTGCTGTTGTCAGTTATTGATTGAACACCAAAGTGTTATAGACATTGAAATGCATCCCAGATAATATATGCCTGAACAGGCTTTGTCAGCAACTTGTATGATACACATTATGTCCTTATTGACTGGATCCTAGTACATAAAATATTATGTGAATAAACCAATAAAGATTATTGATTGATTTTCTAGTTTTGGGCAAGAATAATGACAGGACTGGTGTTTTTGTTTTCAATATCCAGACATTATAACATGTCTTTGACCAAGAAGCTTCAGGGATACTTGAAAAGGCGGAAGGCACAGTCTGCTTTGACATTTAAAAGTGCTGACTTGCCACGTTCAGCAGGGATTTGGCCAGCAGATTTAAAACATCCCTGAACTTGGACATGGGATTCTTTGATTAAAAAAAAAAAAATCAGATAAAAAAAATCAGATCATTAAAGATCTGTGAACAGGTCTCCAGATGGAGAATTCAATCGTACACATGTGATTAAAATCACTTCAGCGGTGCATTCATCATTGGTTGATCCTGCCGCTAATTTTACACAACACATGAAAAAGACACCATGAATCCATCTTCAATAAACTCGCCGCACCACTGGAAAATGAAAGGGCTGTCTCCTTTGACAGACTATCTAGTGCACAGAGCTACATGAATCTCGTGCATGCAGTACTGTAATAGTCTAACAGATGATGGTTCTTGGCACAGCCTGAGCAGTGGAGGGGTGTAAGACAGTCCCTTATGTCACATGGGAGAAAGAGAGGGAACGAGAAGGACAGAGAACAGGAGTGCTGCAGTGCATTGGTGGTGTGCTGTCTCTTTAACTACGGTCATGCTTGACAGGAGCTGCTGTATCAAACTACTGTAAAATCGACAAGGCCAGGGATGGCTCAGTGGATGGCTTCTTGCTTCCACAGAGTCCATCAGCACTCAGGGATACATCCATTGTGGAGAAGGTTAAGAGAAGGAGAGAGAGGAGACAGCGAGGAGGTAGAAAACTATGTGTGTGAGAGTGAGTGGGTGGATCAGCATGAGGGGGGGTCGACCACAATGGAAGAAAGTGAGAAAAGGAAAAAGAAGGAGAAAGAGATAGACTGAAAGAAGGTGTGAGTTTAAGAGAGCGAATGAGGGAAGAGAAAGATTTAGCCAAGATAGGAAGGTCCATCTCTGCTGCTGCTGCCTGCCTCCCACTAACTGCCTGTTCATGTGAGCCGGTACTTGGCATGACTGCAAATGGCTTGCTTGGTACATTAGATGAACGTGTTCGTCAGTATGGGCTCAGATACATCTGCAAGCTTGTTGAGGCCCCTTTCTCCCCTTATGTTGATCTGAATCTCATCTCAAACCCATGTCACGCTAATATCAGCCATCTTGCCACATATTTTATCTTTGAATGTTGAGTCACTGTGCAGCAATAAATATCACTCAGTGTTACATAATCTCTTTGAGTAACCATGGAGCTGCTAATGTATAGGTAGACAAGGAAGCGGGATAGAGTATTTATCTGCACAGAGTTGGTAAACCAACATATATTTGACAGTTTATTTGCTTGGTCTATAAAATGTGGAAACTTCCAACATTTCATCTTAAGACTGCTTCATTTTCTGGACACAGTCAACGATATAAAAGAAAGAATGGCAGCATATGTTTCATAATTCGAAAGCTGAAACCTGCAAACACTATTAAATTCTATCCACGATTACAGAACTGACGGATTTTAAAAAATTGTGTTACATTTCCTATTGACTGACAGGGAACTTTTATCCAATTTGCTATAAGCGGTTAAACTACAAAATTTTAGTCATGTATTAAATATTCACTATAAATGACGGCATAAGACAACGCCTTTAAACTTGTTCATTTTTCAAGCATTCAGCTTTCTGTGTTATTTATAAGACTAAACACAGGTTAGCTCCATAAAATCCAACAAAACAATGCTGAAAATAAAACGTCTCTGCGATCACAGAGAAAGAGTACTCAGTGCCGTCGCTGGCAGGTTCTGTAGGTGCAGCGCTGTGCTCACAATTTCCTGGCAATGACTCCCAGAGTGGGCTCTCTCTCTCTCTCTCTCCCTCACACACACACACACACACACACACAAAACACAGTGGCAGAGCATCTCACCAATATTATGCAACCAACATCTATAGCTGCACTTGCACAGGTGGGCATTTTAGCCATTATCTGCTGTGCTCTGAGGGAATAAAGAGCAAAATCAACCAAGTTGGCTGCCACAGTTACATTTGGTCTCTCTTTTCACACGCAGCTTAGACGATGACTTCGGGGTCACAGTGAAGTCCAGGAGCTGACAGCTGGGTATTTCGGGTCGAGATTAGTCTCCATTTTAGAGGCACACATTCTGTCCTACAAAGGGTTACAGGTTGGTGAGTGTGTGCTTGCATCCACACATGCACCATCACTCGCTCTCACCCTTACAGTCACATGCAGCACACCTCCACTCTCTCCTGAACCCACACACTGACTACACACTGCTGTCTCTCTCACACAGATACACACACTGCTACAGTTTTACCCTCTTTGATCACAGGTACTCACACAAATCACCCCCAGTCCTTCACGGCTTCTCCAAACTTTGCGCTGGGCGTTACATTTCACTCCGGTCTGACTTCAGCTATCACACTTAAGGGACCGTGCTTTTCCCAAATTAGACCCTCTAATCACACACACAAAAACACACACACTGCAAATTGAACGTTACGACTGGATAGATGTGAGGCAGCTCACTGCAGCACGCCTGCTCACATATAGCATTAGTCACAATTGCAGTGCAATGATACCAAGGGAATCTGCCTTTACCGTACACTGAAGCGTCTTTCACCCACTCACACTCGAATATGAGGGAATAAAAGACCAAGAACAATGAAGTAGCCTCTTATTCTGGTCATCTACATATTCAGTTGGCCAAAGTTTTTGCACACGGAAAGCAAGATACAGACTTTTTAGGATACCAACAAAATATCAAACATATTTCATGAAATATCAGAGTGAAAAGTCCCTAAGGGGCTATCTCGCAAATTGTATATGAGATTAGAAGCAAATGAAGTAATAAAACCACAATCCAATACTTCATACAACCCTAAGAGTTTCTATGAGCACATTACACTAATTCATGTTTATAATAAACCTGTAAGTATGATAAGAGCAGTATAAACTCCATTATATATAAAGAGTAGAGATACTGCACACTCAACTAGCATCGTGTCGCTATAAACTCCTTACACTCTACAACACCACAGGATCATTAGTGGAATATTACAGCGTTTTTGGCCATGATCGCAGTGTGAGTGCTCTCAAACAGAGGAATGCTTTTGCAGGAGAAGACACTAGTGCACATGCATACCTTATTACAATACTATAATTACCGCATGCACAGCTCCACACCACAGACGCTGCGCGGGATCCGTGTGTGTTTGTGCGTGCGTGTGTGGGTATCTATCTACAAGGCACTCTAGGCTATCTCTATGCACCTGTCGGCTATGGTGCTTTTAGATATGCCTATTTCATGTGACAGAGAGGGAAGAGAGGGACAGAAAGAGAGAGACAGCGAAAGAGAGAGAGAGGATGGCGAGGAACGGGGGAGGAGGACAGAAAAGAAAGATGCAGTGGGTGTCAAAAATATCAAAAATATTAGCTCTGACTTACCTTGAAAGGGAACATAGGACATGTTCCAACTGCATTGAACGTAGGCTTTGCGTCTCGCTCGGCGGTTTCTCGGCGTTCAGAAGTAACGTGGAAACCAAATTACAAATAATTCTGAAAAATTAAAATAAAATAAAAAAACCACACACGCACGCGTGTGCACGGGATTTACTGCTGTTCACAGTTGGAGTCGAAGAAGAAGCCAATATTCCGCTGTTATAAAAACTGGCATCATAATCCACGACCGCTTATAAAGCCCCGGTTCCCGATGCATAAAAAAATACAGGATGCAGAGATGTGTGTGTGTGTGTGTGTGCGCGCGTGTGTGTGTGTGCATGTGTGTGCATGTGCGTGTGTGTATGTGTGTGCGTTTATTTGCACGCTGCTGCTGAGGTGTGAGGGTGAACACGAGTGAGTGTGTGTGAGTGAGTGAGAGAGAGAGAGAGAGGGGGAGAAGGGGTGGAGGACGAGCGCACGCGCGCATGTGTGTGCGTGTTACTGAGTGTGGGCGCGCACGTTTCCCAATATCTATAACCTATCTTTAGCTTATGCATTTTACATTTTGTGCTCGCCTCGTGGAAAAGGAGGATTATAATAACGTTGCAGGAGTGTTAATTCATTATAGCCACTGCTTCAGGCTACTGTAGGCTGTGTGTGTGTGTGTGTTTCTTATGATTTTTACATTGCCTACTTTGATTCTCTATCCTATAGATACGATTAACAATCGCTTACTTATTATCATGAGTACAAACTTACAGGTTATTTTACATTATTTTTTTATATGTATTTAAAATATACATAAAGAAAAACACAATATCATGTTAGAGGTGATAAGGCCAAGCTAATGTAGTTTTCTGTAAACCTGTTTTGGCTCTTGAAACTCCTGCAGACCTGTTGAAAACACACTTACTGCAGGTAACGTCCAACCTCCCATAAATGCTGACATTTCCGATTTCAGTGGAATTATACTCGAGTACACAACTATTTTCCTTTTCACATTTTAAATAAATTAATTCATTTTCTTTTAAAAATTGAATAACGCTGGATTTCGACACTTGACCAAACAGAGGAACTGCATCAAGATAGGAAGCTGTGGAGCCAAAATGGCGCCTTGAGGTGGCGTATGCTGCATTTGTGTAACGTGGGAAAATAGGAATGTTGAACTATTGAACGTAATTGTGCAATTTAAATAATAGATGGAAGTTTGAGTTATGAGTTGTGTTTTTTAGGATATGATTTTTTGTTTTAACTTAATCAGCAGCAAATAGATTGAACATATACAAAAAACATACTGATACATACGTTTTTAATCAGTTCCAAAAATATTACACAGGGTGCTTAGATAACTATATATTAATATTAATATTTATTTTATTTTATTTTTTAAATGTTTTCATTTTTTATATATATATATTTCTATGCCTCAGTGTAGACTATTGTTGAAATTATATATCCAAAAAATAAACAATAAAAAGTGATCGTTTACAAGTGGAAAACAGGGACCAGATTTATTTATTTTTCTATGATTGTGTGCATTTTAGGCTCCACCCCTTAGACACCCTAATTTGAATAAGTAGTTGGCTAAATGGATGAATGTGTGAGTCTAAAAGTAATTTAATCAAATTGCTAATCATTATAATTACTAATGATTATTATCATTACAAGAGCACAAAATAACACCATCATAAAAATGAAAAAAAAAATCAGTCTAAACAGTGGGAAATAAATGTAAAAATTCCTGCTTTCTATTCTATAATAGTTCTGAAACCAGTTTAAAACAGATGAGCAGCAATGCTGCGGCTGTAGGGTTTTCAGCACAAGCTTTCATTAGATAACATTTTGCACACTCACATGTCCCATTTGCATGCTTGAAGGTGCTTCAATCATTGTGGACTTCACAGCTTCAGAGGGACGCTGAAGGCATCAGAGCGCAGCGCCTACTTCTGGGTCACACGTTGAGACGTTGCCGCTATCTTGTGGTCAAAACGAGCAGCTGCAGCTTTGGCCATAAATGAAAATAAAACTAAATATAGGGATTTCAGGAGCACATTACACGAGTTGCATCCTTCAAAACACTAATAAGTGTCCATGCTAGCAAAGGAAACTAGTGTGAAAGAGAAGAAGCACATCCCCTGTGACCTGCGATAACAGATGATCACAGAAACGTATCACACATTATTAAAGATGACAGAAGGATTCTGGTCCCTTCTTAGATGGAATAGTTTCAATTAAATTCTTCGTGTTACGCACCTGCGCAGTAAACAGGTTTTTTTCCCCCACAGCAGCTGTTTATCCCAGTAGGAAAGGCACAGGTGCTACTAATGACATTAACAAAGGCTCTGTTCACTTCGAGTGTCTCAATGAGCCACGGTACAGTGGTACAGCAGCCTCGAAATCAACCTCTGCAAACTAAAGTAGCTCAATCATTCATTGTTAATTTTAGCATGTAGACAACTTCTTCTGCCAAAAATGTCAAGTAGCACACCTTCAGACGGCAATCACAGGAACAAAGAAGTTACTTCCCTCAGACTCACTGACTATTTTGAGTAACAAAGAGCTGCTGACACACAAGTATTTTTATTAAAATGCAAGAGGCTTTATGTCAGTGCAACCCAGCAGCTATAAAAGGTAACAGTAAATAAATAAATAAATAAAACAATAAGATTTTCAACCATTAATGCTTCCGCTTCTCAGAAATAAAATATGACGCAGGACTTAGAGTGATATGTGGCATTATTCTTCAGAGTCATTATTTGTTGCCTCCATTCATCTTAAGTCTCATTGTAACTGGCAAGAACACAAAATAAACATCTGTCATTCCTGTTGGCAGCAACAATAAATTGTCTGCCAAAAAAAGGAGTAGTTAATCCCTCCTACAGGACACATTTGGCTGTAATACAATTTATCATCCCCATCAGACTAATTCTGGGGGATTCTCACGACATTGCATGATTTCTAAATACAATGGTAGTGATCAGTGAAACAAAGCAGCTCAATAACAGCCTCAATCCACCTCTTCTTGACTTGGAAAGTTAAAAGCTTGAGCACTTTGGAGAAGTGACGATTTTCTGCCCATAGTTGTTTACTCCGAATAACTAGTAAACTGTCACACTATGAAAATATTACCATTCTGTCATGTTTTGGAAAAGCTTTAGTGGAAAATGCTTTTCTTTGAGTCAGAATCAGACATAAGTGTGGGAACATTTAATGAAAAAAACATGGTATTTTAATTCTTAAAGAGAGAGTTATTTTTCTATTGTTTTATAACATCAGAAAGTTCTTTTGAAAAATTGAAAAATCATCTTAAGGTGGTAAAGAACAGACTGGACATCGCACACCGCTGCAGATATGTTTTGGTCCAATATAAAATTAGTGATATAAAAACACCTGTGTTGTCCTGTTAAAAAAAAACAAGTACACCCCATGATTCAGCAGCTTGCACAACGGCTTTTAACAGCAATAACCTGAAGCACTCACTTTCTGCATTACTCTGTCAGTCTCTCACATTGTGGAGACACTTTGACCCACTCGTCTTTATAATGTTTCTTCAGTTCACTGGGATCTGTGGAGATTTGTTTATGCTAGACTCTCTTAAGGTCTCACCACATCATTTCAGTCACGTTGAGGTGCATTATGGCCCAAAACCTTCACTTTGGTCTCATCTGTCCAAAGGACATCGTCGTTTGTTCACATGAAGCTCTGCAAACCTAAGCTGTGCTGTCATGAACTTTAATATTTAACATGGTAACTGAGGCCAGTAGAGTCTGTAATGTAGCTCTTAGGTCTTTTGTGATTTCTCTGAGCATTGCACCTCGGGGTTGAGTTGTGGTACTAATTTGTATTCCCTATCACTCCATCCGTACAGCATAACAACACCTTACACGGAAAATAAACTTTAAAAAAGACCAACATGGTAAAAAATAATTCTCTAATTGACAGTGATTCTGGTGAAAGTTATTTTAAAATATTTTTCTCACACTTCTTTTATGAGCTGCATATATGTGAAGCTCTGTTTTTTGGTTCTACTTTGGCTCCTTACTTAAGAATGTAATTCTCTCATGTTTTAATATGATTCCTGTTCTTTGCCATTAGTGCAGGAATGCTTGAATCACTTCTAATTAACTACGGAGGACAATGAGCACAACATTTTGTATGAAATCATGTAGAGTTCACTGGTTTGAATTGGTTGAAACCAGAGTGAATATCTAAACCAAACCACCCAAACGTATTTCAAAGGGTCTGTCAGAGGTCACCTCTCACAGTACAGTCAGTTATACAAGGTGATGCTTGCACGTCTTTGCACCTGTTCAACAAAAGCACATATATAGCATGGAACCAGATACATTAGCACCCTCTGTAATCTCAGTGACGACCTGTCAGATAAATAAAAAGATAAATTTTGATTATTTCCATCTCACAAAAGATGTTTAAAGGGTTTAAAAGTCTGAAAAAGCTAATCTGGATCTTTTAATTTGAAATTTGAAAATTAGGGTTTTTATCCTTCTCTGACCTTCAACCAGGAAAATAAATCACACATTAATTTGATAGTGGAAAATAATGACAGCAAACTAATTAATCCTGGTTTGCATTTATCTTGTGAACCACTTTCTGATGGACCGACACCTAACAGGACAACTTATTTTTAAGTTTTTTAATAGAACAGTGCAACAGAGAGGTGAAACTTTTTTTATTTTTCATGTTACATATTAGGTGTATCAACGCAGAGTATACATGTACAAATGTAATTTCTTCAAAAATACATCAAAACTGAACTTGGACTTGACTACTAATCAGAAAAAGAAGACCACGTCTCCCAAAATAAATGTTTTTTTTTTTTCTTCAATGTAGATGTTTTATTTCCTCCTGTTTTGTTTTAAACTAATCTGGTTGATTTCCACCAAGAGTACAACCTATAACAAGCACTTGACGGGTATAGACATACCATAGAAAACACACAAATACATTCATCACCATCGCCTAGAAAGGTTCAACACACTCCTCCCTAATAAACTACAGTCAAATAGTCACTGAGGAGGATGAGAATTGCAATGCAATATTGTCTTACTGGACAGGAGCTAATATAACAAAGAGGTTGCTATTTAAATAAAATCTGAGCATTTTGCATCAATTATAACTGCATAAATGTTGTACTAGTCTTTTTTTTTAACTAAACCTGTAACGCAGTCTTTCTTTAAAAGATAGAACTGACAAATGTGCATGTTGTGTAAGTTTTATCAAACAGATTGCTGAAATAAACCTCTGTATAAAATATAAACTCTGAAACCCGCACAACAGTTTTCTAGATTTATGTAACCTGTTTGCACAAAGATAAAATCCAACTTTCAGCAGCTCCACTTCACCTCCATAAACATATTTAAGTAGATGGGACGTGAGCAGTCAGGCCTCAGCTGATGCATTCGTGCTTAATGCCTTGTTTTACATTTAAACCATAGACTGTTAGTCCCTGGAAGAAAACTATGGTTTTAGTATGGAGTGTCTTATTTACCTGTACTGTCGTGAACAGTATTGGAGTAGCTGATCTTTATGACATTTAAGTCCCATCATAAACAGACAAAAGAAAATTCTTTCAAATAATTCCACTGTGATGACTTTAAATGTATGCTTTGCTAAAATGTGTTTATATACTGTTTTGTTGTTTGGAATGTACAGTAACATCACAGTCCTGTTTGATTAAAAAACTCTCTTCAGCAGTGTAACTGGTCCGTCTGTGCACACGTACACAAAGGTTTGGGGGTCACTTTGAGTAGTCCAAGTTGGGGTTTTTTCCTACAGCATAAGATTGAACATATGTTGTAAATGACAATTAAGGATGAATGAAATCACTCATCATAAGTGATTTATGAGTTTGTGTAGATGTTGTTGGAAGATAGGAGTGACACTGAAAACTTACCACTGTACTTCTACATAGATTATCTATTATAAAACACAAATTATTAATGATAGATTATTCCCTTAATTGTTACAGATAACATTACCAATCGGTTGCATTTTATATAATATCAAAATCTTCTCAAAATTCATGCATTTTCTAAGGGAACCCCAAACCTTTGAGGTACTGTTGGATCTGTCAACAACGAGCCTTCACTTGTATCAGTATGGACTCATTCGTGTCTTTTCACCATCTGATTGGCCGACCCAGTCGAGCAGACCAATCGGCAGGTACACACCCTATATAGGCACTATGCAACCACATCAAAATAAATAAAATAAAGTTGTTCCATCATAGCAATATATTGTGAATATATAATTCTATCTATAAAACAAAAGCCCTCTTGTGGCTCCTATTTCTAAGACATAACAGTAGTCTAAATGTAAATTATGTGTGACAAAATCTAACATAACAAATAAGTATCCCCATAATAACATGTATACAATCTCTTATTAACATACTGTGATGAAAACAAAAACATGAAAACCTCCAGAGAATTTGTTGTTTACGGAGCCAAAGTCAAATCCTTCAATAACGTACTCGTCAGTGAGGCATTAAACTCCCCCCAACGTAGCCCAAAATATAAGCCCGTCTGTAGTACTGTGTCCATTAAAAGGTTACTGCTTTTTCATGCACAGCCAGCAGCCACCAGCAGGCTGTCATAATGCCTCTCACTGATGAGAGGGCCATTCGTCTCTGATAACATTCTGGGCTCATTTTCTCGCTGAACTCCACGTGAACATTAACCACGAGTTGATGAATGAGCAATTAGAAAAGTGAAAGCTGATGGAAGCTTGACGTCTCATTTCTTGGATATCAGTAGCAAATGCTGTTAATAACTTGATAAATGTTTGTGAGCTGTAAAAAGTACAAAAAGTTTGGGAAGCTTTGTGAAATATAAATAAAAACAGAATCCAGTTATTTGCAAGTCTCATAAACCCATATTTTATTCACAACAGGACATAGAAAGCATAATACACATACTGGTTTAAACTGAGAAAGTGTTACTAGTTTAAGAAAAATATATGCTTATTTTGAATTTAATGGCAGCAAAATATGTCCAAAAAGTTGGGACGATGTTGACTGTGAGGCATCGTCGCTTCTTTTAACAACAGTCAAGAACAAGAACTGAGGAGGCCAGTTGCTGGACTTCCAGGAGAGGAATAATATCCTATTTTTGTTTGATATAGAATTCTAGCTCACCAAAAGTCCTGACTGTTCTTCTTCATACCAGTTGCAAACATATCAAATGTTTTCAACTGGAAGTCTTCCTGAGCCCAGGCTGTGACTTCAATGATAGACCATTGCCTGTTTTAATGCAGTGTCACCTGAGGGCCTGAAGATCGCGGTCAACCAATATTGATTTTCAGTGAGATTTCAAATTATATATATATCTATATAGATATAGATATATGGTGAAAACTTGGCTCGTTTCTTCTGAGAAACTCTTCCTCTCTAAGATGCTCTTTTTATACCCAAACATGTGACTGAGCTGTTGCCACTTAAAACCTAATTAGTTGCAAAATGTTCCTCAAGCTGTTTCTTTTAGTAACACTTACTTTTCAAACCTTTTTTTTTGCCCCAATCCCAACTTTTTTAACCCTTGTTGCCGACATCAAATTCAAAATGAGCCATTTTTTTCATGAAAAAGTAAAATGTCTCAGTTTAAACAACTGTGGGTTTATGAGATTTGAAAATCATTACATTTTGTTTTCATGTACATTTTACACAGTGTCACAACTTTTTTAGAGTTTTGTAATTAAATGTAGTAAAACTTTATGGGGCCTGCTCTATCAGTTTAGTGATTGTAGTCCAATTTTTTTTTTAAAAAGAAGCAATTTTCATTTTACAGAAAATAAAAACATGTCAGAATCACAATATTTTCAAATTAATGAATCATCATCACATCATACTATCTAAATATTAAAGTATAGTTCAGAGTATTTTAGTCTATGGTCATTTATATTTAGCAGCATGGAGCAGCAGCGAGACGAAGCAAAGTATACACAATAATAATAACGGATATGACACTGACTCTGGAAGAGGGTTCCAAAGTAGCTTGCAGATGCACTGCAACTATTGGCAACTTGAACCAGTTTAAATAGCACGCTGCATTTATATATTTTATGAGACATGCCAAATCAAATAGATGTGTGAAATAGTGGCTGAGCTCGTCCTCATGACCTGCCTGTAGTAATATGGTCAAACTGTTAACAAAGCGGAAAACAATTTTTACTTTTTGGCAAAATTTGATTCTCGTTTCTGGTTATCACAGTTATACTTTTTCTACCTGTTCTCTTACACATTTCCTGTCATTTTGTGCATCGAGTCAAGCTGTATTGTACTCTTACTTAAGTGTAGTTGAGAAGAGACAGGTGTCACTTTTGCACTTGTACATTACATTTGAAGTTACACCCAACACAAACTGTTCCTAAAACTGAGCCATAAAATCTTAAAATAAGCATGCCAGCGATAACATTTAAATTAATGAGCTTAGGATGGATCTAGGTCAGCTGTTTCTCTCTGCTTTTTGTCTAAAGTGACTCTAACTCCACTCTTTTATTTGTGATAACTAGGTTTCAACACAAAACTGAACCGGAACAAAGTAAAATAAGTATGTTTGGGGGTTTTTTTACTGTTAAATGTTGAAATTTCAGATATTTCTTTTTAAGCGTGGCCTTTTAATTACAAATATTAATGTGGTCCAAACACAGACAAAATCATCAGGAGGTTTACACATTTTGCCTCATCATTGTAAAAGATGATAAATGCAAAGGCATATTCCAAAGTTAACAGTACAAATATCAGAGAAACACTAGCAAAGAGGGACATTTAGTAACAAGTAGTGAGGTTATAATGATGTAGAATTAGAGGTGATGCTATGAGAGCAACCTGGATTTGCAACGTGTAGAGATTTTTTTTCCTCTTTGTTTTGTTTGTACTTTAAACACTGCCACGTATTACATACACAGCAGTTCTGTGACAACTGCAAAACAGTCATTGTGTCTCTAGTTTACGCTCTTTGTCTCAGTACAAACTCACGTTCTCCCACTCCACCAGGTACTGCACCTTCCCGTCAGGTGTGACTCGTCTCGCCAGGATCCTCACTGCCTCCCCTCCTCCCCAGCTCCTGGCCACTGTTCCGTCCCCACCTCCCATTCCCATTCCCGGTGCCCCGCCGCCACCTCCTCCACCACCGCCGCCACCTCCTCCTCCTCCGCCTCCGCCTCCACCTACACCACCTCCTGCACCCATGCCAGCCTGATAAGGAGGTAAGTCACGTAGAATGAGGGGCTCCAGCTGCTTCTGCCCCAGCTGGTGTTGATATTGGTGGTTGTGCTGGTGGTTGTGATGGTGCTGGTGGAGGTGGTTGTGGTGATGGTTGCTGTTGGAATTGAGGGGGTATGGGAAGTATGTTGGTGGTAACCTGCAGTTGTCCTCCATGCTAGGAAAAGAGAAGGGGAGGAGTTAGGAAAAGAGGATGGATTCATCTGGATGGAGATCAGTCGGTCCTTCACATATATTTTATCTAAGAAAAACATTTTATTATAGTATTAGTGAAGTTTGTAAATAACCCATATATTAATATTAGGTAGACTTTTGGTTTGTGTCTTCTTGAATCGATGCCGCTCTCACTGCTCTCATCACTCTTGCTTGCTGCGTTTTTTTAAATGATAATTTTGTGAAAATATGTCACAATCCCCCTTTTTCTGTTCCTAAGTCATGGTACTAATAATAGGCCAAAGAAAGTGTTAATGCAAAACAATATTACAAACATTACATTACAGCCAAGTTAACCTGTGAAGTTTGGGGTATAAAAAATACTTTGTTATTTTATCCTACTAGATATTTGTGACCAAACTCTGTGCAGACAGAGAATTAGCAACCAATTTGCAAAGCTGCATAGTCAACCATGTATCAGCCAAGGATCTAAAGACTTACCCCATCAATAAAGGTTATTACCAACTGAATACAAGTTAATTATAGATGTAAAAAAAAATAATGGTTGGCAAAAATCCAAGTCAGTTTTTGATATTTTAAATAACTGTATTAAAGATATTATTTTAAGTTACATTAAGTTTATTCTGTTATGTATATTTTATTCTAGTTCCTGATCTGTAGTAGTCAGATCAGGATAATGATTTGGATCATTTGTATGGTTTTATGAGAAAAACATTTAGATTTTTTAACTTGTATATAAAATACCAACTATGGACATGAAATGAATATTAACACTAACTACAGATTCTCTGTGCAGCATAAGAGTTTCATGGTCAGTTTAAAAACTGTAAAATAACCTTGCTGTCCGCTCCAAAATTTAACAACTAATTAATTAATTAATCAATTACTGTAGGTTTGCGCTCAAAAAACCCAACAAAAAATTATATTAAGAAATCTACAGTTAAGTAATATTTAAATAACTTAAAAATATTTTATACCTGTATTATAAGAGATACAAGATGACAACAACTGTATTTTATCTCATAACTATTAAAACATTTGTAATAATGAATGGTCAACTAGTTCCTTTTAAGTTATTTATGTAATTTTAGATCAGAATATCAAAATCAGGAAAATTTATGAATAAATGACAGAATTCTGAGCTACGTGCCAGTCTTTGCTTAGGTGTTAGGCCAATAAACAATAACTGTCAAGAAAATCATCGATAATTAACTTGAAAAAATCAGAATGACTTCTTCTTCATAATGAATCTCTTAATTGTGACCACATAAAACGTTTAGCAGATTTTCATTTATATTCTCTTTGTTTCATACACAGGCCTGCAGTGCTTGTAGTGGTTTATTTTGATAACTTGATCGATAATCATGGGCTGCTCAGCTGCACCGGGAAGATTAAAAATTTGTGCTGACTGATAAAATACGTAGTGTGCGCACACTGAACGTCAACAAACGTGCCACTCGGTGCTCAGCTGTCAAATGTATACGATTGTGGGATCTGTCTAAAATATTTGTATACACCACATATATGTTGGCACTCACAGTGCCCCCAGGCAGTGCTTATGCAAAGGTGTTCAAGATTGGTCCACTCGTCTAGAAAGGGAACATACAAGCATATATACATACACTACATTATAGTATCACAAGTTACCCCAGACAAAGTCAGCAGTGAGCCATGGACTACCACTATATAAGATTTAAGTCTAAATATGAGGAGGATAAATGAGAAAAACCTGTTGTAGTGATGGAGACTCCTAGAGAGTGTTGAGTTCCCATTGTAGGTGGTGTGGTATAGGGCATACATCCGTTTTGGAGGAGAGCTGTGAAGGGGATTCAGACAGGTTGACACACAATTTCCATCCAGCTGGGTTTAAAAGGAAAATAATTTATTTTAAAGCCTCTTTGAAAAAAAACAACACTTTTGTGATTTCTAGCCTTGGGAGTTATTTGTTTCAGGTTACTTACTTTTCTGCCACTGAGATTTCTACTGCCTAAAGAATATGATGGAAACAAGGTTTTTGACGGGTTCCTCGTGTATTTTCTAATTTTTACCTTTATCCGTGCGGACCTGTGCTTTTCATCTGACCTAACACCCTCAAAGGCATGTTTGATGGCATCAACAATCTTATCATGTTCAAGTGAGTTCAGCTGAGCTCATTTGAAACCGGATTTGGTCACTTTTATAATCATAAGCTACTTTTATTTACGTTTTTCAACTTACTATAATTTTAAGACTACTATTTAGTCTACTACTATTTACTATTCAGTTAAACAGCTACTTAAGTATTACGCTTAGCAACTCATTTTGCTTGATTAGCCCTCATCTTCAACAAACAACTGTCATGGTCCCCGCACCTTGCCAGCTGACATCAGCTCTCGCCTCTGCTCTCTTTCTCTCTCACTCTCTCCCGCTCTCTCTTTCTCCTGCCGGGGCGGAGCTCAGTGTGGGCTCCCGCCCCTGGCCCATGCACCTGGGGATGATCAGCACACCTGCCACTGATTATGAATTAGAGTGCTACTTAAGATGGCGGACCTGCTCTACTCGTTGCTGGATCGTTGAGCCATCAGCGTCAGTCGTCCTGCAATCTGCAAAGTTTAAGTCGTGAGTACGCCTGAACCTGGAGACTAACTGTTTATCTGTATGTGTGTAGATTCCCCCTGGACCCATTCCCTGTGCACTGTGACTGAGCGTGAGCCAGAGTGGTGGTGGACAGAAGAGGAGCTGTTTGTGTTTAAGAAAGCCGTTTGGAAATCTTCCCTCCCTGGACTCCTGCCCCCTTCGCTCCCGGACCCTGGAACCCCGGCCCCTTTTCCCCAAACACCTTTGTACATATATTTCACTGTGGAGAGCACTGTAAATAAATTCACTCTTGTTTGAAGGAGTTTGTGGTCTGCGCCTGAGTCTGTTTCGCTAGCCTTGACAACAACTTTATTTATACTGTTAGACAACAATATTTTATTACATTTTTATTTTTTTTAAATGGTATTTATTCATTTATTCATAATATTTAGCTAACAATTTGATAACAACTATAAACCCATATCTCCGCCTTCAACTATTCATCAGTATTCATCAGCCAATAGTTAATTAAATATAACTTTTTACATAACTACTCTATTTCAACCGTTAGATAACACTTGTATTTGTTTATTAATACTATTAGCTTGTAATTTTAACTGTCACGCATACTTTTAATAAGCTACAGTTATTAATGATTCACCCTTTAACCATTACTGATAATCCATTACTTTAAGTGACGTTATTCTTTTTGACTCCAAAAGGTGCAATAATTTACAAAATGAGCGCTGTTTGCATTCAATAAGACCTGAATCTAAAAGTCCAAAAAGTCATCAGGACAGTGTTTATTGAGGTCACAGACAAGACGTCCAAAGTGTTATTTTTCCCATTGGCTTCTCTAAAAATGAACATCCTTTTGAAACCAGATGAGTCACCTCCTCCTCCTAGCCATTATATTTGTATTATTATAAATTATGGATACTACTTTTTACACAGGTGAAGTGAGTTTTTAACTCTTCTTACATCCATTAATAATTTACCTGAGCAGGAACAAAACTGTACAACAGAAAACTTCTCTTATTCATGAATAATTCACCTAAGCAATAAAATGTTACCACTCTTACCTCAGGTTAAGCTCCTCCTCTGACTTCCTGGAGTTATACAGGCTGGCCCCACCCATGTAGCCATGGCAACATGGCAGTAGCTCAATAGGGTTGGCAGCTACTGGGGGTGGACATGCCTGGGCACAGAAGACACACACAGATCAGCTTGTGTCTGGATGCCAAGATCACAGGAGTCAATGAAGCACTCATACCTCCGTGCTCACTCATGCATTAAGTCAATTCTGCACAGGGAACGTTCTGTTTTATGACAGATACGTCTAGAGACAGGTGAGCATGCTGAAAACCAGAGTGAACACATCTTAAAACTGAGGGGATATCCATCCTGAAGACTTTTTGCTATTCTTACAGATACAGAACAGGTTGATTTCCATTTTCTTGCACTGCCTGATGACAAAAATGGGCAGATATACAGTGGTGTAATAAAAAGTGCTTGCACCTGACCTGATTTCCTGTTTTTTGTCACACTTCAAAGTTTCAGATCATCAAACAGATTTAAATATTAGACAAAGATAACCTCAGTAAATTCAAAATGCTTTTGATTAAAGGAGAACGGTTATCCAAACATACCTGGTCCTGTGTAAAAAAGTAATTGCCTTTCTGGTTAAATCATGAACTAACTGTGATTAACAACATTAACTAGAAAGCTGAGCTCAGTTTCGCTAAACACACTCAGGCCTGATTGCTGGCAGACCTGTTGGATCAAGAAATCACTTAACTAGAACCTGTCTGACAAAGTAGAAGCAGGCTAAAAGATTTCAAATAGCGACACATCGTGCCACGATCACAAGAAACACCGGAGAAGTTACTGACATCTATCAGTCTGGAAAGGGTCACAGAGCCATTTCTAAGGCTTTGGGACTCCACTGAACCACAGTGAGAGCCATTATACACACAAACCTTGGAACAGTGGTGAAGCTTCCCAGGAATGACCAACCTACCAAAATTACCCCAGGAGTACAGCGATGACTCATCCAGGAGGTCACAAAAGAACCCAGAACAGCATAAAAAAAACCTCCAGGCTTCACATGTCTCATTTAAGGTCAGAGTTCACGATTCAACAATAAGAAAGAGACTGGCATCCAAAACCACTCCGGACCAACAGGACCATAAAGGCTTGTCTCACATTTGCCAAAAAACATCTGGGAAAATATCCTGTTGACTGATGAGACACCTTATGGAAGGTGAGTGTCCCATTATATCTGGTGTAAAAGTAACACAGCATTTCAGAAGAGGAACATCACACAGTAAAATATGGCGGTGGAGGCTGTTTTGCTGCTCAGGACCTAGAAAACTTGCTGTGGTAATTAATGATAAACACCATCATTTAGAAACTGCATTTTGTGTTGACTTGTGTTGTCTTTGTCTAATATTTAAATTGGTTCGATGATCTGAAACAATTAAGTGTGACAAACATACAAAACATAGGAAACCAGGAAGGGGGTAAAAACTCTTTTTTTTTTTCTTTACATCACTGTATCTTTAAATCCAAATAAATAACAGGATGCCACATCATCAAGGCTCATCAGACACAGCAGTAGGATGTCTCCCTTAAACGCATCATTCCATAGCACATCTCATAGTGCTGCTCTGCGGCGACTCATGACCCATGACAAGTAAAAACATCAGAAGATCATCAGAGCCATCAATCACTGGAGGCATCATCTCAGAGGATGCCACCTAAAGATTTCTCATCACTGGACTGTGACATATAGCACCAGAGTGAGCCCATTATCATTCCCTTCTCCAGCATTACTATTAGGATGGGATTATTATTCAGTGGCCTTAGTCGACATCTGTGCCTTTAAATGGATGTGCTCTGTCAGTGCTGGACTGTCAAGGTGCCAGCGCCACCTGGCCAAACTGTAATTGACTGCAAAGTGCACTTGGAAGTGATCCCAGGATACGCATATCAGCATTCCTTCCCATCTCACTTTCCACAGTACAAGGAAGCAGCTCCTCCAAGATGGACGGGGATTAGCATCAATCAAATGGGGCACAATGGGGCCTGGGTGTGCCAGAGTGGAAACGAGTGCTCTGCAGAGCGTATTGTTCCAGGATTACTGTATGTGCACATACATGGATGACTGATGTGTAGGACGACAAAGTACAATGAGCACTGTAAGAATGCCGTGTAAAAATAGTAACCACCACATGTGATGTCCCTTGTTTCCATGCAGTCCGCTGGGAATTGGATTTGATGATCAAGATAAATGTGGCGCTGAACTGCAGGTGTTGATGAAATACATGAGCAGCCAAGATTGGATTTGAATTATACATTTTAACTGAGCCAAATACACTATACTTCATCTCTCACGTGCTAGCCTTTATGCGAACAGCAGACTGTAAAGCATCAGCAGGCTTTCAACATACAGGGAAAGGGAGAAGAAAAATATGAGGCACTGAGCTGCACTCGGTGTAAAAAGACACAGACTGATCTCGACTGCGAAATGAACCTTCATCACAGTTTCTGACTGACAGGTTATTTGGATCGCAGAGAGCTGTTTACCTGGATGCATGAAAAAAAATTGAAAAAAAGGAAAAAATACCAGAGAGGTTTTGTGCCCCAGACCTCCTCCCCCCTTCCCCTGAGTTGAAGACAGAAGCACTGACCTGTGTCTCCATGATGCGACGCTTTGATTTACGTGACTCTGGCCCCCCCACTCTCCTCTGGCAGGGTAGCGACAATGGGCTGAAGTGAGCAAAAAAACCACATAAATAAGTATACAAGGATACACACAGAGACAGAGTCCCTGTGTGCAACACTTAGTTTTTACTGCAGTGTGATACAGAAGAGCAGTGAGATGATTGTTAATACAGACCAGCCTAAACATCATTTGTCTGGCAATCTTTTTCTTCGGTATTTCCTCTGTGCTTAAAACTGACCTTGTTTATAAAAGCTGCAAAAGCTAAAACTGCAAAAGCGTCTCCCAAAGGATGAAATCTCCACTGCATGCTTCCATGACTGGCCAGCATATACTTGTCATTATACTATAATTAGAACTTTATCAGTCTTAGGAATTGAAATGTGTCTTTTGTCCTAAAGGCAATGATAAAGAAAAGACCGACTAGTCATTAAATGAAGAGATTTATCCTTCTCGTAGAATGTTTTTTTTTTTTTTTTTAGCAAATAGCACAGCAGTCTGGTCAGTGGATTATAAGAGAGTATAAAGTTGACATTCTGTTGTAAGGAGGATATCTTAGAGGATATCTTATGAAGTGTTAATATAAAAAGGTTTATATTCTGGGGAGAAATAACATTACAATCTGCACATATAACTTTAATATTTCTGGTGTGCAAGCTGAAATTCAATAAGAATCTGTTTGCAGTACTTTGCAGAAAAAGATGACAATTTCACCAAAGCCAATTTAAAGAAAACCATGACATTAGTTTTAGAGCTCAATTCAGTCTGGGTCACAAAAGAAAGGGTACATATAAAAAAGAATTACAGTAAATATTGATGTGTTGTTTTTTATCTCATAAGAGCTTTATGTTCTGTACTCGGATTAACTCGTGAAAGTGGCCAGTTTTGTATTTTTCTCATGCAACACAATTATATGAATTATGTATAAGAAAAATACATGCAACAAATACAAGTCACAAACACAAATCATTATCATTTTTACTGAAGACAATAGAAATTCTGATATCTGATGTGAATGGTGCTATTAGACCACAGCTCGCACGACCCAGTAAATGTTTAGATATCGTCCTCTGAGGTGCATGAATATCTAAATGAAATGTTGTATGTTAGCAAAAGTCTTTGCTCAATGTTCAAAGACGCTCAGATGGTCATCTCCTCCTGTCAATCAGCAGCACTTCACTTATAAGATCCGGATGGTTTAATAAATATTATCCTTCAATATTGAGCTGATTGGGAGACAAATCTGAAGCCTAATCTTTGAAGGTCTCGGCGTACCCAGCAGATATCTCAGTCAGTTCAGATCGTGTTAACTATTAAAAAAGCTAAATTGCTAAAAGCTACAGTGTTTGCAGATTATGGATTCAAATATATAAGAAAAATGTAAAGATATATAAAATATAGAGCTATGCATAGAACATTCTTTCCTCAAAATCAGATTTAAAACACCAACTTATATATCAGCCTTTACATGCCTCCCCAGCTTGGTGCTACTAAGCAATCATATCCCATGTTGCTTTAACAAAATAACCAACTGATGTCTTTTGTAAGTACTTTAAACCTAATACTGAGAACAATGTCCATTCAGATGTCTCAAATGTCCGTCAGTATCCTTTAATATCTGCTTTCTTTACTGCTGGCTCCCTCTAGAAGATGAAAATGAACTTGAACAAACGATATCTCTTAAAAGGGATGCACTACTTAATGCTTCTGATGTGGCTGGCTGCTCATTTATAGAAAACTGACAAAACTAGTTGAACCAACAAACCTGCTGTCTGAGCAGAGGGAATTTGTAGAAATTTGGGTACGCAAAGACACCGCGTGTTACATCTCTAATATACATACCTGGATTCTGTTCGGATAAATTTTAAATTTGTGTTTCATAAATCATACGATGGTTTTGTGAAATGAAAATCCTCCCTTCAAGACTGCTCCACTCTGCAAATGATTCCATTGTAATTCAGTCTCAATACGCACCAGCTAAGTACTAAAAATGATTTATGATGTCTATGAAATCTACAGGACACGTGCAGATGCATGTGCACACACACTTGGGTAGATAATCACACGAAAGCACGCAGGGGAGCTTTCTGCTCTTTTAGGAAAATATTGAGACGCTGATACTTGTGCTGGTATATGAAAATTGCAGTCTTTTGATTCCTAAGTTAATTGTTCATGCATAATGACTATATGCCCTGTGGGAATCTCACAGCTCTTACTGAGATAAGAGCCAAAAATGAGACACAGTGTCCTTACTCTGACCTTCTCCGGTGCGTGATGTTGATAGGTGGGTCGGTGATGAGCGGCGACGAATCGGACGTCAGCGGTGGAGGGGCTCGAACCTGAAGCCCAAAAAGACACTTTTTCTTCTTGATCTCCTTTCCAGAGACAAACCTGGGAAACACGGAAAAACATCTTCTGTCTCCAGCTGGTTCTTACACTGTATCATCACCTTATATGTGTGTGTGTGTGTGTGTGTGTGTGTGTGTGTGTGTGTGTGTGTGTCTAGCAGTCCTCTTTGACGTCAACATTAAGATTTAAGTTGTGTAACACAATGTACATATTCTCCTGATGAAAAATTAGACTCAGGAGCATTTCAGAGGTAGTGACTGCGTAATTAACTTGTACATAATTAGAGCAGAGTCTGCCTGGAGAAAACTGCTGTTTTTTGGCCACAAGGTTTCTCTGTTTTTTCAAATATTCAAAGAAAATTTGCTCATATTAACTGCTAGACTGTTTTTAAATAATTAATACCAACGATTCCTGTCCAGCTAGACCAAACAAGCATCAAAAAGTTGTACTTTTAATCTGGTCTAACTGGCAGCCACAGTTCACTTGCTCTGTATGCAATACACCTCGCCAGTTTGAACCTGCACGTCCAACGCTACTACCTTCAGTGCACTAAGAAAACTCTTGTATTCATAAAGTGCTACTCATCACTCCAGTCATGTGTGGTTGGTGTTTATTCTTCTCATCATATGCAATGACTTACCTGTCCTTGTGGGAGTTCAGAGCGTTGAGGAGATTGTGACAGCGGTCTTGCCTTGGCGTGTCAGAGAGCTGGAGGACAGACAGGAATGAAAAATCAAAGCTGTGTTTACACAGTGGGTGACCACCAGACAGAAAACCTCTAATGCATACAATCACTTTGTTTTACAGTTTCTGACAGCAATAATGTTGTTAACTACTTTGGCTATATGGCTAAAAATCCCTGTTGTACATGTCAAATTTGATACTGAGAACAACTTAAAGGAGAACCCAAAACCTCAGACACAGAGACAGGAAACTCTTTACTTTCCTGTTTATTCTCCCGGGGGGAAACTAGACTTTTTACATGGTGCTATGACTTTAGCACAGATGTTAATAAGAGATGAGTGATTCCTTATGAGGGATATTTGTCCCCCAGTAGGATAAATAAACATATAATAATGATTTTTTTTTAAAGCCCATCTAAATGTGATAAATTGTAGGGACTGTGATCTTAAATTCCCCTGTATGCAAATATGTGGCTATAGTAAGCTAGAAATACTGGATAAATGTAAAAGTTGTCTTTGAGTAAGCAACTAAAATACAACATATGTTTATATTCTGGATGAAGAGCTGAAACAGTTATCTAAAAGGACTGGATAACCTGTTGGAAAATGGTTGAAATATGTATCTGAAACAAAGGATAAAGAACTGAGATAGCGAGCTGAAACACTGTAAAGTGCCAATATATCAATCTGTGAATGAAATACTGGGAAATATTATAAAATTAACCAATGACAATAGAAGTTTATTTGTCAAATTAAACTGATTCTTGCTAGACACATGTTGCAAGAATGAATGAAAATGTTTGAAAAATCCACAATTGGTGCACAAAGACAAAGGAAACTATGAACAACAAAGATGGATGTGAAACACAGTATAAAAAGACATTTAGATTTACGAGAGGAGTACTGTACTAAAAACAAACCTACAAAAACTTTTGTAAACAGTTTGTTTGCTTCATTTCTTATAAGCAATGTATTAACTGTTGAAATAGTTCGCTGAAAATAATCAGTGGACCTTTAAAATGGTTAAGCTGCACAGTACTGCATATGAACTACTCAACGCTTTAGCTTAAGGCGGCTAACCCATTCAAAACAGTAATAATTGTCACTTGGTGGTAGTGGAGGGGAGTTCAGTTAATCTGATAGGGCTGTGGGGATCTATTGGCCAAGTAAGGTGTCCTAGATCAACACTGAATTTTTAACTTGGTGTTCTCCTTTAAGCTTACATAGAGGTCATACATTTTTAACTTTAATTTTACTTTAATGCTGGTTAATAGGCTTTAAGTCTCAAATGTAAGAAAAAAAAAAAGGCTGGCAGCATTTCACATCATTTCATCATGGTCCTGAAACAAGGAAATATCAATACCGCGCCTAGCAGCAACGAGTCCCAATTCTCATTGGTGAAGGACAGGATTTCATGGTCAAAATCAAAGTATTTCCTCTTGCAGCACAGCGAGAGATGGTAGAGTACTAAATGAGCCAAATCCACCCTGCATTTCAAAAAAGTAAGTCCGTTACACAAGACACAGGTAAAATGCAAAAACAGCATGGACATAAACAATGTATATTTAGTGTCATTTTTTGTATATTCTTTTCAATGGACACAATTTATATTAATTTGTGTGTCAACAAGACGTGATTACCAAAAATGGGTGGAATCTGCTTAATTCTTTAAAATGTATTTTCTGTTTCTGTTCATATTCATTGGCTGTAAACATGTCAGTAAATATGTTACAGTCAAAATGTCAAAATCACCAAGTCATGGGGAGTCTTTGGATTGTCTCTGGTCCCTTTGTACATACAGAGCACTGGAACTGATAAAACCTAAAACAGAAGAAAAAAACAAAAATTCAGACAAGCAATAGTTACCTATGGCAAGGAGGTCATGTAACTTTTTTTTTTAACCAAGATTACTCAAAAGGTTACGATTACAGAGAGATGGGGCTTCACCCAACACGTAAGTGATTATGTTTTGGATCACAGGGACACATTAGGACTGTTGAATGATAAAAAAGTTGTAAAACTGAGTGTTTATAAAACATCTCCATGAAATTTTTTTTAAAAAGGGAGGGGAATTTTCAACTCTGTCAAGAGGTATGCAGGAGTAAGCATCTTTATTTATTTATTTATTTTTTTACAAAATAGCTAATCCTTTTGTTTATTATTTGCAGAATCAGTATTTCTTTTTGTATCTAGATATATTAATCCAGGGAACTATGTTACGTCTTGTTGAGCTCTTATTAATAACTTCAAGTGATTCATACGTGTGGGGTTTTTATTCTTTCATTTTCAGTCATGTAACTGAGGTCACGATCCCCTGCCTTCTGTGTTCCCCTATCTCTGTTCTTCATGTTTCATTTCAGCACTAGTTATTTATCTTTAATTCCTGCTTTACTTTGAAGATTTGCTTCATTATGTGGCTTTTTGGTTTGTTTGTTTTTTAACTTTCTGCTCTTATCCCCCTCCCTCCCTGGTGATTATCTGCCCTGCCCCTATTAGTTTTACACACCTGTGTCTCATTTCTAGTTGCTGAGTCTGGATATATATTTCTGCCTTCTCCTTGTCCGCTGTCAAACTGTCTGTCTCAATTCCTCACACCCTTCTTTTTGGAGCCAATGACTTACTTTTTCTTGAATATTTTGCCCATCTTTAGCTACTACATTTGCGTCCTCTCGCCAATCTAGGACAAAAATCTTCACAGTTTTTCCACATTTTTGCTTTCCTTGCTATCTATAGATGTCTTCTCCAGACATTTTATCATATAAATCAAGCAGAACTGGAAATAAAGGGACAGGTGTATCTTTTTTCCACTATAATAACATTCTGCCCCGAGTGACCCTGAAACTGAACTCACACAACAACAACACTGTGTGCCTCTGTCCTTCTATATGCATGAAGGTCACTGGGTAAGATGAAGCGCAGACATGGTATGACAGCGATGCATGCTTACTATTCCAACTGTGAGCTCAGTCTTCACTCTTCCTCCATCACCTGCTCAGCAGATGTTGTACCAATCCGGCCTCACTCCCCCCGGCTGTCAATCTAAATCTAATCCCTCCTTTTTTTCCCCTCTCCTCTTCAGACAGGTTCGGCGGTAACACAGTGTCAGGAAGGGTGTGAAACCCAGTTGGCTAGCACAGATGGTTAATGACAATAATAACTTAATGGATGGACACATTTTATTACACGCATGGGATGCAGCCTATGAAACCACACAGTGATCAGCAGCTTGCATATCCACCCAGCATCACATCTGAACTAATAGCTGTGAGGTGATATGCCTGCTTAGTGTCTGTCACCGTCCCTTTGCTCTCAGTATGTAATGAGCTGTTGTCCTTGTAGAGCGAGTCACAGAGTACATTAACAGGCACACTAATAATTTAGTCTTAAGCTAATTAAGGCACTTCTCTGATGAGTGAAGCTGTCATGTGGACAACTTTATCTGTTTACCTTAAATAAACTCTGTTTATCTGCTTATCTCAAATAAACTGAGACAATCAGCTAATTAATAATATTGATAGTGGATTCACACTTTGTTATGAATCTGTTTAAAATAACAAATTTTTACTGTTTGCTTCTAGCTTCGTAAATGTGCAGATTTTTTCTCTATTTGTATATTTTTAAGTAAATATAAAGCATATGGAATATTTGATATTGCTTTTAAACCACTGAGAAGCTGTGCTACATGTGTGTCATTCAACAACAACGAAATAATCAACAATAGCAAATGTATGCCGAGTAGAACACAGGTACTTTCTGTGCAGGGTAATTCCATATCTAAAGATACTGGATCTAAAAGTAAATGATATTTGGTGAGCAGTAATAATGAAAAAACAATGTAAACTAAGCTATGCTTGAAATTACAGACTTACGCGATCCAATTATAGATCGTGACTAATACACCGCCTTAATATTGATGTTGACTGTTTATTAGCAGATAAGGAAAGACAAAGAGGATTAAAAATGTCTTGCTTTGTTTTTCTTAATTTATATCCTTATCGTTAATTTAAGTTTCAAACATTTTGATTGAGTTCTTAATTGAGTTGTTATTTATGTTGATTTTGTCTTTTTTATTTGTTAAAATGTGCATCATTGCTTTACTGTTTTTATCAAGCAAGCCAAAAAGTTTTTTGCAATCATATAATTATCAGAATTGATGTACCTTTACCCTCAAGTATCAACATCTGCTTCAAACGTCCAACAAAATCTAACAAATAAGTTATAACCCCCCGGGGAAAGTTTTAAAAAGTGCACATAAACAAATGCATTGTACTGTAATGTGTTAGCTGCACAAAATTTCAACATAATTATGAGTATACTGTCAGCTTTCTGCAGCGATACCCTGTAATGTACCTGTCCCCATACAGCAAAGGCTTGGTTAGACACTGCGTGCAGGCCTCGTGGAACCACTGACCACAGCTGCCACACTGTAACATCTTCAGGTTCCACCTGCAACCAAGTCACAAGAAAGAAACAGCAAGAGAGACTTTAAACACACAAATGAATGAATGTGTCCAGCAGCATAATTGAGCGATGGCTACCGAATGATGACTGCAGCATTTCATAAAACGTGTCTTGTGGTCCCACAACTCACAGTTGGGCATTTGCTTTATTCTACTTGAGGTACTACATAAGTACTACATAGGAGCTAGCCAAACACAGAGAGTGCATTTAAAAGATAGCTTGGAGTACTTTTATTTTATTGATTGCATATCTGACTTGATCTTTGATACATAGAATTTCACTCAAAGAAAGCCAGTTTCAACTGACTGAGACACGTCAGATGCGCTGCGTGCGCTTTATAAATAACCCACAATACGCCTTTGAGATATCTGAGTTCAAGCTTTGTGGGAGAATGAAAAAAGTTTAGGAGCATACACAAAGTGTACAGTCAAACTTAAAACTGGCCTCTGCAGTGTCACTCACTCTCCAGGTCCGGCACAGTAGCAGTAACACTGCTGCTGATTGGTCAGGTGCTGTGGGTCCCAGTCCAGGGATGACAGCTGATAGGGTAGCCGAAGTTTCATAAACTGCATGAGCCGGGCAAAGCGCCCCCGTTTGAGGGCCCCCCCTCTCTGTGAATACAATTTGAGGACAGAACTGATTGGTTTGCGACCTCTGAAATCACTGTCATGTCAGAGCAGCGAGGGAGACGGATCACATGCGATGGGGAGAAGGCAATTCGTTTCATTTTATTGTAGGTCAGCTGTGAGAGATAGTGTCCGAGGAAGCGGAAGTCTGGACAATGAGATATGGACATTGACCGATTGACAATTAAGCGAGTGCCTTCTCATCTCATATCTACAGAACTGGAGCACATGTGATTGATTGACTTTAAATGTACTTTTCTCAACTCCAGTGTAGTTTTTCAGCTTCATAGCTATTGATTGTTCATGATTTCACTGACATAATGTAGAACATCTAATACTCAAGTCAATACTGAGAGAATTAGTGTGCTTTTACCTCGAATAAACCCATTACCTGCCACACACAACAGGGTAGCCGCAGCGCAGCTTGATATATTTGACTGGATTTCTCCTATATTACGCACTGAATGTTTTCCCCCCAGCATCTGAAACGTAGAGATTAGCCGTCTGACCTTGGTTGCGACTGCAAAGACACATTGCCGACATATCCACGAATCGCTGTCAGCTTCCGGTTCGATGGTTGGCGTGTGACACTCCGGATGATAACCTGTAATGGGAGGAGGAGGCAGAGCGTTTAATTCGTGTTTACAAGACACACAGCCGGAGTGACAATAATGACAGAGCAGCTCCATGTTTAGTGCCAGTTTGTTTCAGCTGCATGCAAAACATTTCACTTACACTATTTGCATTTAGAGAGAGAAACGTAGTGAATATGTTTGTCTGCTTTTTCCTCAAAAACAAACTGTCAGAAACCGTGTATGCATGACAGAGCTGTGAAGACATGACGCTAAGATTTGCTGTCATTGCTGTGACAGTTTTAAAACTTCCTCCCACTTGCACTTCAGTATATCGTAGCTTAAAGGTCCAAATGGAGTAAAACACTAAAATGCATGACCTTCACTGTGCAGAATATGCATGTGTGGAGGTCAACACTAGCCTGCTTAAATCTTATGAAGTGGGAAAATTTCTCAGTCCTAACTGAAAATAACACTTTAAGACAGCCACATGTGAGCATGATTAACCTTTCTGAAAGTCAATCATGGTCCATCACTTTGTACCTTGTAATATATATATATATATATATATATATATATATACACACATATATATATATATATATATATATATACATATATATATATATATACACACATATATATATACACACATATATATATATATATATATATATATATATATATATATACATATATATATATATATATATATGTGTGTATATATATATATATATATGTATATATATATATATATATATATATATATATATATATATATATATATATACATATATATATATATATATATATATATATATATATATATATATATATATATATATATATATATACATATACATATATATATATATAGGCTTGAGACTAATCCTCACCCCTGTAATATCCTGATTTGCATTCATAAAACTCACAGCATTTACACTCCCCTTTATCCTGGGGCTGGGGGATCAACTGCCAAGATTTTAAGGCTTGTAAAAACTAGAAAAATTCCCAACTGTGTATGAATTCCCGTCAATTCCTGGAAGGTTTCTATGCTACCTACAAGTTCCCATATATAGTCACTGGTTAGAGAGAGGCAAAACTCAATGCGGTGTATTCAATGTAAAGAAGTGTGACGAAGACACATGAAGCTTTCACTGTATATACACAAAATTTCATTTAGAGTATTGCACATCTTGTATCCTGCAGTTAAATCTTTAAAAATCTTACTGCGTGCATTTTTCAGCAAGACAGAAAAAGAAGATGTTATTTTAGGATTGCTTAACTATGCAATTATCAAATTAGCTGCAAATTATTATTCTGCAAATTAGTATTTCCAGTTCTTAAAACATGTCTGGAAGGCATATTTAAGTCAGCAATAAACCCCAGAGACGTTTTTTTTTCTCACTTTGTTTCTGGTTCCGATGCAGGTGCCAGCGACAGTATTACTCATTTCTGATATGTGGTTTTCTTTTTATAAGTGTGGCACTTTTATTTACCATAATGTGTCAAATGTTCAAGGTCAGTGCAGGAACTGGTGGAGCACCACCATTTGACAGCGTGTGATGAGGTGTGCTCCCTTACCGTGGCGACATTTAAGACAATTTATGAGGGGTTCTTTAAGAGGCGGAGCGTCACAAATACAGCAAACTTCTTCCACTCCAGCAGCAACTGAGGCAAACAGAAAAAGACAGAGAATAGCAGGGGAGGGGAGGAAGTAAATGTGAGAGAGGAAGACAGAGAGAGAGAAAGCAGTCAACAGCATTAATTTATGTATATTGATTCACATCCTTGCCACCTCATTGATTTCAGTGTCTCCTGTACCCTTTCAGATTTCACTTCATTTGATGAGCGGATATCCAGCCCGGTCCTAACAAGTGCCCAACTTCCCCTTTCTCTTGATGTTAGGTAGAGTGGGGGTGCTAGCTCCCTGCGGAGTCTAATAAACTCTTAAATAGACTGTAATATACCAATTACATCTCAACATGCCCCCTGTCAGAATACCCAGAGCACTCGGTATCATAACCTCAAACGTGACTGAAATTTCTCTTCTGCATTTTTCTTTGACAACAGTTGAGAGATCTTGAGAGAAAAGGCACAAGATTTGAACTTTTGAGCTCACAAGAGGAACAAATCAGACGAGCATTCATTCAACTCCTTCAGCAAAATCTGAGAGTGGAAGCACCACCTTTACTGCGAGTTCATCTCTGTGTTCAAAAGCTCAAGCTAGATGCATTTTTAACCCAACAAGTACAAAGTTTTCTCAACAGGAAGCTACTTACTCTTCTTGCCGAAGGGAGCGGGAGGGGGGGAGGGAAAAAAAGAGTTTTTCTTACACGAGTGAATGTCCTTTCTCAGTACCCAGAACTCAGAGTTGTCCTCAAATCTCACCAGACAACACTGCTTCACTCCATCTACCTGAGAAGGAGATAGCAGGTGAGCGGAATGATTGACAAAACTAAATGGAAGTCTTTTCAAATCCAGCCAAAAACATTCATGCACATGCTGCATACACACACTCAAAGGTCTCTCTGTCACACACAAACAGACACACTCATACATGCACTTACTCTTTTCACATTGCCGAGGTACAGTAGTCCATCACTCCATCGAGCCAACACATCATCTCCTTCACTTACTCCCCCCATCCTGAGGAAAGAGACAGCGAGGGGAGAGAGAGCAGGGCTCATGTGAAATGGAAATCCGATTTATTCGCTGAATACTTTGCTGCCATTGCTGACAGAGGGGTTTATGGCCCCGGCATTTCGACTGCTTCTGAGACAGGCGGGCTTCAGTGCAAAGGGGTTAAAATCTCCCCCCCTCCATCCTCCTCCTTTTAGACTAGAGCATAGCGACAGCCTGTATCCACCACAGTGAAAGATGAGAGTGAGTACACAACCAGAGAGCAAGACAAATGATTACTGCACACATCAAACACACATACACACACAGAAAAAAAAACCACTGCATGATGACTACTGCAATACAGTTTGACTGAATGAGCAAAGATCACAGTGCAGCTACTTGAAACATCTTCCCTGCACTTTGCTGTTGTCTTCCCCTCTCCCAACATCTTAAAAACTTGAATAGATGCATCAAATGACTCTGCAGGCATTATCTCTGCACATTGAGCATTTGTTCCAGTGCATGCACTCAAGTCAAGACAGACGCAGGATGCATTACAGTGTATGTAGCCTTTTGTGAGTCAGAAGGAAATCAGACAAATTTCGCTGAAAGCTGGCCGGTGAAGGGTACCTGTCAAGTCGAACTCCTTTCCGTCGGGGTCACAGTGATTCCTGGACAGGCTGGACATGAAATGCCCTCATCTGCTGTGGGTCTCCGCTGCCCAATTACTGCCAGCTCGGATGCGCAGCCTGCGTGTTTGCAAAAAGTGGATGATGTGCATGTATGTCCCTGTCTGTGCCAAGCGCCTGTGTGTGTCAGTCAAGCAGTCAGCGAGGAGGGAGAGGAGGAGGAGGGGGGACTGACTGTCCGTCCGTCTCTCAGTCTAGTTTGTCCGTCCTCCGCGGTGCCGTTTCGTCATGTTCCCGTCGCTTTTGCTCTCAACCCCCCCTCTCCGTCACCACCTACTGATGCTATTAAGGCGGGTTTGTCAGAGCAGCACCGGAATCAAGCCGCCAGAGACGCCATCATCCCTGCCTCTCGCTCTCGACCGACTTGTTGTGACGCAGACATAAAACACCAAGATAGAGTGGGAGGGAGATACTGATAGAGGGGGATCCAGAGGTGGCGGGGGGGGGGGGGGGGGGGTCCTCCGCGAGAGCACCTTCCTGTGTGAGAGATTGACCCTAAATCGCTGTGACAAGGTGGGATTGTGATTTCTGAGAAAAGAAAGGAGGGTGGCGGTGCGCTAAAAGCCAGCGGAAGCAGCGCGCCCGGTGACAGGGGCCAATTAAGTAGCCAATTAGTGAGTTTAGCCGCCTCATTAATTGGTTTCAAACACGAAGGGACCGGACAAGTTTAGGAAACCGGTGGGAAAAGTTTTCAGCAGTAGAAGCAGAGCAGGAAGATTAAACTGTTGCTTTTCAGTGCTGATTTCTAGCCGCTGCCCTGCTAAAATGAACTGAATTTTGTGTTATCGTTCTTTCTGTTTTACTCAAGAATTTTGGGATAACATTAAACATTATTTAGAAAATACTACAATGGGATCCCAGTAGATTTAAAGCATATATGAACTCACTGACTTGCAACACAACGTCACAGAGAATTACTTCCCATATAAACCAGATCTTACAATTTTATCTAAAAAATAAACTCCAAAGGCGACAAATATCCAGAGGGCCATCTCCTCTGGGCTGTGATGTCTGATGGCTCACAAAAGAAAGAAAAAAAAAACATGAACAAATGCACAGTGTCCCTAATTGCACCAGTTCCAGTCATACATCCAATGCAGGCTGCTTCATTGAGTTCAGTCTTGAATGAACCATGCACGTTGTTGAGTATGTATGGTTACTGAAAACCTATTAACCGCTTCAGAAAAAGCAAACATCGGGGGGGAAGCTGCTTCCAGAGAGTCACAGACACGTTATTAAATTGTAAACAATGCTAAATCACACCGGGATTTAGATTACTCTTACAGTTAAATTGCTTTAGTCGAACGGCGTGTTTTGCTGCTTTTGGCTGCAGGCTCATCCATCAAATCCAAGGTTGTGTTTGTTTGTTTTTCTTTTCTTTTCTTGTTTATGTCTTGCACATTACTCACACCAGTCGAGCGTGTGGTAACACCGCCGTGCGGTTCAAAATGGCCCCTGGCAGATTAAAAAAAGAAAATAAAAGAAAGAAAGAGAGAAAGCGTAAAGTGTCATTTTCCAAATGTGGCCGCTGGGTGGCGAACAAACACCAGAACAGGAACTCTACTGAATCAGGCCTGTCAGTCTCATAGACTCGCAGGATCAGAGTGAAGTTCGAGAAAAGCCCCAGAGGTGTGATGTTGATGATATGAGTAGGATAATAAGAAAGGAAGATATTTAAAGTCCTCATGGCTCGTGGAATCTGTAATGTCGAGTCTTCACAGGTTCTAAGACAAAAAAAAAAGAAAAAAAAAGAAGCTGAAACATTGACATCATGGGTTTTTATTGCATGTGATGGGTGTGTTGTTTCTCAAGTTCCTTTCCGTGTCACAATTTAAAATGCATTTTCCATTACAGTCACACAGTAGCTGTTGAAATCTGAATGGTAGCATGGCCTACGTTTTACAGATGAAACCATTCATCCTTGAAGGAGCAGAGAAGGCAAATACTAACATTTAACACTACAGCAATGCACTAAAAACAGCATTAGATAATTGCTTAAAATATGAAGCTAAATCTAAAAGTGTCTAGATTAAATGTCATGGGCCTGGGGGTGGGTCTGTGGGGTTTGGGTGAATACCGATCAGCAGATGAGTTCAGTTGTGAGAACAGGTGTGTTTCTGGGATTTCTCAGTGGGGTGGCACAGGAGTGACCAACAAATAGTGAGGGATTTTTCTTTAAAAAAAAATATATCAAATCAGTTATATGAGTTAAATGACTCATATTGATCTTAATTTGCAGTCCTTGTGAATGCATTACAAGATGTGACTGCCCTATGACAATGTGGCACACATAAGCACAAGATGCATGGTGATGGCACTAACAACGGTCTGGGTACAACTGTAAGGGTGATTTATTCTACTTATCAGTGGTAAAAATAAAGAGCAATATCTCTCCCGTTCTTTGAGCTCAGGTTTGTAAGGTAAAGACTGTTTCATGCATGTGTGTGTGTTGACTTTTCAAAAATGAAGAATGTATTGTTGAAAAAGTGCCACAAGTAGCCCAGATTATGCCCAAGAGTGTCTGCTGTCTAGGTTTGCATTGTGAATATGGATGTGCAAATATCCTTAAGGGTATATTAGTCTTAAAGGGGCAATCTGAATTTTTCTAAACATTAAGCTACACCTACCAGTCATGTGGGTCAATCTGTGAAAAGTCTTGCGTACTGCAGAGAGAGCCTGCATTAAAATCTGAGGGTTCAAGTTTAAGCTGCTTCAGTAGCCTAACGTGGATTTATGAAGTCTGGTGATACAGAAGATAGGTCAGAGGTCAGGTTTACTTTTAGGTGTATGTGTTTAATAGGGACTGCTTTATAATTGTTATTGTAATATATAGGTTTATCAAAGTATCAAAGCCAATTTAATGGGGCCTGTTTTTCTGCAGTCAGCGTTCGTTTAGATGAAGTGAAGATTTTATGGATGTAAAGACTTTCAAAAATGAGGGAAAATGCGCGTGTGTTTGCGTGTGGTTGTGCGTACACGTGCTCGTGCGCGGTCACGCTGTCTGCCTGCTGGTCCTTGAAGTAACATTTCCCCGGAGGTGACGCGTACGGCGGTTGCGGTGTGTACCTATCCACACGGTGGGAACTGCCCGGAGAGACGGATATGTTGCCAAAGCAGTGAATGCACAACGTACAGGAACTGCGACGTTAGAGCAAGAGAGAGGCGGAGAGAGAGGGAGGGGAGGTAGGGAGGGAGGGAGGGAGTTTGCAGACAGACCAAAGTGCGCTATCAGCTGCTGAAAGCTGGACAGACGAACAGTGTGGAGAGACCGATAGAGGGGCGAGAGAGGGTGGGGGGGCGAGGCGGAGGATGGAGACTCCCTCGTCGTTGTCGGCGGTGACGGTGGTACAGATGGGTGCGACTCTCCTCAGCTGAGCCGGCCACCGATCCAGTTGCCCCGGCGGTCATCCAATGCAGTCTGGATCGAGCTGACCGCGGTTGGATAGCGCACATCCTGCGAATGAGACTTCGCTATCAGTAAGTTGAATTGTAGCTTCCTTCATTTATCTTCCTCTATTTGCTTAATTTTTATAGCCTAGCTCTTAATTTTTACGGCCTTCGTGTCCCTGAGTGATTCGCAGCAGGAAGCAAATGTCATCATCTGTCACTCTGCTGTGTTTAAATACACGCGTCAAACTTTTACAGCCCTCACAGTTTCGAGCTCCATTCTCGTCTTCCAGCCCACATCGAGACTGAAGCTGTCATTAGGACTGTACATTGCTGTAGCACCACCCCACGGCTACATTTATTAAACAGAAAATAGGCACTATGGGGTGTGACTTACTGTAGCCTAGTTACTGCGTTATATGTGTGTACACCTCAGTCATATGTGGGTGTTTGCTTTGGTCAGGCCAGTGAATAGCAGCCTTTCAGACTTCTGCATAACCGTTGGTCAGCGAGATCATATGCTGCACTGGTAATGCTTTGTTTCCCCTGCAGGCCTGCTCCCCTTTCCTCTCTTGGTACAAACTTGCTTTCTTGAGCAAGACTATAATGAACCATCACAAACCCGCAGTAAAGACAGAGACACATTATGCAAGAGAAAGTTTAGGGTTACACAAATTGTGAAGAACCAATACAAAATGAGTGGAAACAAGGGAGTGCCATTAATGCATTTTTAGACCACACACTTTTTACATGCTCGTTCTGATCCAGAGCTGCCTGAACAATCAGATGGGTCATGTGCCTTGCTCAAAGGTCATCTGAACATGCTAGCAGGGCAGACTCTGCTGTTCTGTTGCTGGTCACATCACAGCCATTCTGTATCATTTGCTCCTGGTAAAAGTAAGAAGAAACTGTGACACACGCAACATTTATTAATACGCCAAACTGCACAACTGAGCACCTTAGCATGTTTTTTAATAAAGATTCTTCAGGTTAACATAACTGTTTATGTGTCTGTGGTTGACATTTCCATCACCCTCATATCACTCATATACCCGCCAACTGTCTCGCTCAACACCTCTTTTCCTGTAACAGTGTTTACTTGATGTTTATCTTCAGGGCAATCTAAATACCAAAGAGGGGAAAGGGAAATGGAAGGAGGGGTTGCTATGCAAATCCAGACCTGCTGTAGGGCACAGTCAGTGTGTTAAGCAAATCAACTCCAGGATACCATTTAGAGTGTTGCTTTTGTTTAAAATGCAGTTTAAAGGTTATCTTAAAGTTTTTAAAGCTATAACTGATAGTTTGTCCAATGTGGAGCTCTAACATGTGAAAGTATTCACAGGTGATGGAACAAGGCACATAAACGAGGCACACACGAGCGTGGCTATACGTCGTAAAGTTACAGTTAGTTTATTTACTGGAAATGACTGATGATTACTTCTTCAAACCTTAAGTACAAAATCCAGCTGCCCAGTGGTCACACATTTAGGGACATCACTCTGAACACTGTTACAGCCTTTCCTCATTTTATGAAACAAACTAATTATTAAGAATCTAACTGGAAAATAGAAACATTTAGACTTCTCACATTTGTTATCTAACTGTCTAAGATAAGACATTAAAAAGCATCAAAATAAAGAAAATACAAGTTAGTTTTTGAGAAGAAAAATCGAATTCAAGATAAAAAAAAAAAAAGCTTTAAAGCTCTGAGAAAAAAGTACTGTGCAGTGCAGGAATAAAGAGTCAAGTTTTAAGCTTTGATCTAAAACCTAGAAAGTTGGAGTGAGTGTCTGTGTTTCTGACAGTTTGTTTCAGATTTGTAGTGCTTAAAAGGAAAACATTGCTTTTCTATAATGAGTTTGGACATGTTAAATGAGTCAGTTGTAGAAATTTAAGTTAGTTTCTGGCTGCTGGCCTGATGTGATCCACTTTTATTGCCTTAGCCACAGCTTTAGCACCACTGTCTGATACTAATGTAATTTTATACTTTTATGTTATAAGGAAATGAACATGTGAGTACTTAATTCATTCCAACAGCTTCTTAAGAAATATCTAAAACATTTCTTATGTGTCTCTTATCTGCAGCAGCTGGCACCATGCTACCCCGTAACATACGTACAGGTGGTTTTAACCTGCCAGGGGTGGAATCAGACAATGTGCCCCTCGTTGGCTATCGACCTTTATCACCTGACAGAGGAACCATAAGTGGCCACTCAGGGAGGAGAGCCGCTGACGCTGAAGTGCAAAGTTCGCAGGTGAATGGTTTTTACTTTGCCTCAAAATGGATGGATGGGTGTTTTATATCTGTATATTGGTGTTCCCAACAATCACAGAAAAATATGTAAGTTTATTCAGTGTAATGTTACCTTTCTTGGCTACCCGTCTCTCCCGCCAACGACCTCATATTGTTACTATGGCTTATTTGTATTGTAATCTTAAAATGTTACAACAACTTTCAAAATGTTCACAATGTGTTCTGACCATCGATAAAGGCGCTAGCTACAACTAAATTTAGCTAATAGTAGTATCTGGCTAAATGGATAGCTTATTCATCTAATGGATAATACAGCAGTTAATGCTGTAAGCTAATGCTATTTCCTGCTATTTTATTAGAAAGACGTTGTATGTTTGTGGCTTAAAGAAATGTGTGAGATTAAGTCAGATGTGGCCCACTGCGCAATTGCAGCACAAGCAATGGGAGCAGCCCATTCCTTCATTTGTATTACTGACACTGCATTGCCCAATCTAATCTCTTAACAAGACTGGCCCCTCCCCTACTTTCGTTGTGCACTCACATTTCATGTGGAAGAAATGTCGAAGGTGCTACTGAAAAGCTGACAGAATAAAAAGAAACTAATAATAAATGCAGAAAAATCTGTCAAATTAACCAACATGTTAGCTGTTGCTGCAGTTGGACCGTGAACAGTAGGACCAGCAGCATCTAGTAACAGCTAGTAACCACACCTCACAGTCACAGGAGGCTACTGCTTCTAGCACCAGCTATGGAGAAGTGAGGAAGAGACGAGGAAGATACAATTATTGTGGTAAGAAACTAGATGGAGGACAGTAATTAGGAAGCGAGAGATTTAAGGATTCAGGTAAAATGAATAGGTGCTTTTACCATGAGCCACTGCTAATAGCAAAAGTGTGGCTTTTAATATTGTTACCCAACAAACAACTGATTAAAACCTGCTTCAATATCTAAAATCAAACAAAATTAAATAAAATATAAACGTACATTGGCGTTTCCAACAAATACAGAAAAATATGTTTTTTTTAACATAATCTTACTTTTCTCGGCTACCTGTCTGTGCCGCCATTGACCTGACATCTTTACTATGGCTTCTTTTGTTGTAATCTTATAATGTTTCAACAACTTTGAACAAGTTCACAATGTGTTCTGACCATTGAAAAAGGCGCCAGCTACAACTACATTTACTGAATATCATAAACTCGCTAAATGGATAGCTGATTCATAATAATATAACAATTAGTGCTGTGCAAGCTAATGCTGTTTCATGTATATGCATTTTACATATATATATAGATACAGTGATCAGTGTGGGTTGCCTGGACCAAATATTCCAGGGCTGATTTTTTGTCCCAGTCCAACCCTGATCTGAAATGACTGTGAAGACAACAGCTCCCATGATTTTTCATAGAAAATTGCTACTTTCGGACTTTTGGTTAAATAGAGGATAGTCACAAAATAGTACAGAATAAAGTGGGCCTTTCTAGCTCTCGCCCATAATTGTAACAGTTATGGGCTAAAATGTTGGGTTTTTTTTTTTAGCTGTTTTCAATTAGTTTATGAACAAAACAACAGATGTTGTTTGATTCTTAGATTTTATAAAGTTTTATTACTGTATTAATTTACCTCTCTGTAACTATTAGTATTGCCACAGAACCACAAGCCACTTGACAACATTCGCTGACCACTAGAAGGAAATCGATTTCAAACCACAACCAGGTCCTTCTTTTATATGCACGTTTCTTTTTTAAGTTACTATTCTTGTGTAATCTGCAGGACTAACTATTTAGAAATTTGTCATAAAGAGGAGAATTCTTTAATTCCATCTATCCATTTTCTTAACCTTTTCTAAGTCAGCATCAAGGGAGACGGGCTCTTGAGCATATCCCAGCTGTCATGGGGTGAGAGGTGTGGTACAGCTGGACAGGCCACCAGTGTCCACGGGGACATAGAGACAGATAATCATTCACACACAGTGCAACTCATTTATGGATAAATTATCTTGTATTGCCAGAATACTAGTATTTTTTTGGCAAAATTTGGTTTCAAAGAAAACAAGTAGCAGTGTTTAGCATATAAACTGTTGTGTGTTTGTGGAAAGAGGCTTTTTTCACTCACACTGTCACCTGCCCTCTGGGTGAACTGCAGCCAATGTTGGCACAGTGGAACTGTTCTCAGCAGATTGGTTTGGTCCAAAGTGGGAAAACTGCATAGTGTGTATTGGAAAACATCAATTACATTGCACATCTTTGCTGTGGAAAAGAGTCAGATGAACTTGTGACATATCTCAGAGCTTTGTTCTGTGGGACTGTGTTGATGGTATTTGAGTATTGACAGTCATATGCTTTAGTAGGTTTTCTGATGTTGACACAATAAATAGATCTCAGAGCTGAGAGGGGATTAGGAGACCTTAACATTTGCCATGGCCTCACTGGCCATCACAGCTAGGAGCATTTAGAGCATTGTCCCAAGAAACCGCGGGAGCTGCCTTGGACTGTATAAACAGCAGATGCGGTAGGCTGCTTTTCAGCCCTAAGGGAATAAAGCCACTGTGACTCAGACAGAAAAGCCGAGATACAGATGTATGAATGCGTGTGTATTGCACCATGGCAACACAAACACTGCTATTTACCATAAAGTGAATAAATTCAAACTAGTAGAATATAGGAAAACAATTTTGTTATACAGCTAATGGTTAATCATGATAACAGCTAACAAACGGATTTGAAATCATGGTTTAAGAAAATATTGTGTTTGTAGTGGCAACCCTTATACAACTCATTTAATTCATTTTGCATTGAAATTTAATCCTGAACACTTCACTTCAGCTATAGGCACGTCTAAGTTTTATGTATAAAAACTGCATAAAAATAAGGCAGTATCAACAGATGTGTAAGACATTTACAACAGGTAGAACAGAGCAAAATAATCAATAACATTAAAACATCACGACAGATCTCTTTATCTAGTTTTTTTAATAACAGCTTAATGGCATTAGTGGAATTGCTAGCAACGTGTTAGTAACGATCTGTATGTCGGTCCAATGCTTTTGTCCTGACTGCAATGTCTCAGCAGGAAGTAAATGCTTAAAATGTATTTTAGACACTAACAGACTGATGAAGAATAAATCGTACTAATCGTACTAATTGAACTGTTACAATTTACTTTTCTTTCCTCCTTGTTGTGATTTTTTTTAATGACAGCCATGCTGTGCTGCATATGTAATTACATCCTGCACAGGATGTGCTGTAATACTATTGCTCATCCCCGATGCTTCTTTTTCTGCCATCTTATAAGAAGGAAGGGCATGTGGTGTAAAACTCTGCCAAATCAAACATGCGGTGATATCTCCTGCGGTGACCCCTTGTCCCAAGTGAGCAGCCAAAAGTAGCCTCGATTAGAATAAAATGTTGTTTTAAAGGTCAATAACACTTTGGTTTATGACCAAATTACTGCAAAACTAATGATGTTCCTTAGTTGTACTTTGTGTCTAATGCTAATTACCCAATGTTAGTAAGGCAGGGAACATAAAGCTTTGTATATTTAAAGACATTGTTTCTGCACTGTTTATATGAAGTTTTTTGTTTTGCTGCATAAACTCCTCAATTTGACTATATTTTGTCAACAATAGGCTCGTGCAATGACTTCAGGGTAGGCTTTGCAAAAGGGAGTAAAACTGACTTTAGGTTTGGAAGTTAAATGTTCAGGGCACAGGTAAATTTCCCACGATCTTTGCGTTTGTTAATGTTTAATCATCTGATAGTGAGGTTTTCTGAGCATTAGCAGACTTACACACACACATGGTCAAATGCTAATTTGAGCTGAAGGCAAGACTACTGTTTGAATCCTTCCTACACGTACAGAACTTTAGCCTTTGTTAAGACCAACATTGGAAACAAAACGGTTGTACTGGTTCCTAATAATATACTGACCAAGCTTCATGCCCCAGCTTCACAGGGCTCTTTGGTTTACTTCTCACCAAGTCTCAAGAAATGCTGCAGCTAAAAAAAGAAGTTACACTGACTTGCTTTCCAAATGACCAGACTTCCTCTCTGTTCGTGTCACATGTTGTCTGCTGAAGCTCGCATTAAATAATGCATGCTGTGGCCTGATCAGTGGATGCAGTGTACACCTGCTCTCCCCGTAAACAGTATCTAGTATCACAGGCTGTCTCCAAGGACAGGCTGTCAAGTGGAATCCAATACGACCTCTTGTTCATTCTTTAATGAGGGAAACTTGGATGTGTGATTCAAGATGCATAAAGTAACCTGTGGCATTTCGAGCAAACACATTGTAGCAAACTATCTGCAATGTAAAAATGTAGAAGAGTAATAGGAGTGCTTTGTTTTATGTTTTGACAACTTTTCCAGCACAGCTGATTGCTCAATCCTGAGCATTCAGTCTGTACATCTGAAAAACAAAAAGCACAAAATAACATATTATTATACATATTATCCACTGAGCGAAAGCCTACTGCTATGTTGCTACTCCTCTGCTCTGTTTTAACGTGTAGCCCTACAAATCGCTAAGTTTCTTATTACATGCAGCAATTGTAAAACTCAAATTTGTGGATGTGCAACTGTTACAATTTCAAAATGTTACATTTACTTTATACAAGATAATTGTTATGTTGGTGTTGCAGAAAAGAATCTGGGTAATAATGTGGTAACAGTGGGAATAATAAGGTAGGAAGAAGAAGGTAATAATATAGAAATGACAAATTATTACTACTTAGTTACAAAAGTAATATCCAAGTAATTATATTGTATGAACATTGGTTATAGCTGAGAAATACTTCAGTATCTAAAATAATTAGTAATCGTACAGTAATATAGTGGTAATAATAGGAACCTGCTAGTAATAAATAGGGTACTATGGTAATATATGCACATTAGAATTTTGATATACTGACTTGTGGTAGTAACTAAATAACAATTAAGTAATATTGGTTTATCTTTAATATAGCACAAGACAATTACTTGCATATTAGTTTGATAATTAAGCAGTAATAACTTGATATTTCTGATAGTAGAGCAGGTCACCTACCAACTGGAAAGTCAGTAGATCGATCCACAGCTCTTCCTGTCCAGCTAAGATACGGAACCCTGAGTTGCCCACAATGAATGTTAGATGTTAGATGATCCATTCCCACACAAGTATTAACTTGTGTAGGAATGGATGAATTGGACTTGTTGTAAAAATCACTTTGATTGCTCAAAAATTTAGTTTAGTTTAGTTTAGTTTGTTTCCACATTATTACCAAGATGTAGTAGAAAGATCATTTGTGTTTTCTGGTTATTTTATAGATAACAAAGATAACATAACGCCACCTGTTGGTCAGGTTGTGAATTTGCTGAACAATCGAGTGCAGCATTGGTGTTATGCAACATTTTTGTGGCAAATGCGTCTTCTCTCCGCTGCTCTGCTCTGTGTGAGGGACGGTGAAGCAATCACACAGTGGTCAAGTGAACACAAGTGAACAGAGATGATAATTACTGGCTAAAACTAGTTTTGCACAGTCTTTTTTTTACTGAAAAACAAAACAAAGAGAGGGAGGCACCTTTGTTTTGGTCTAATATGTCTGTGCTCTAGTAGTCAGGTTATTACAGATCACACATGTTGATAATGCTCTTTGCATTCTTGAGCCTTTTGGTTTTTACTGTTCAAGCAGATCAGTTCAAGATATTGGTGTTAAACAGTTGTATATTTCAAATGTAGCCTTTCATTTTTAACATTTCATCAACCTGATATTTGCAAGATTTTGTTTACAAGTGTACTGTTGAGTAATTTTAAAACATGATGTGGAAATACAAGAGACACAAGCTTATTTACTACTTTAAGAAGTGGAACAAGGCAATAACTCCCTTTATTTGTCCCTATTTTTGTTTTCGTGTGAATGACTTCCCATAACAAAACTGTACCTCATAGGTTCATTTCAAACAACAACAGGTAACCTGTCAGTGAAGTCACGTGCCTGTTTGGTCTGGACTTTAATACTTTATTTAATCACTTTCCTTTTTTAATATAACCTCAAGTTTGCACATAAATATTTTTCCTATTTTGGTGTGAGAGAACCTGATTGGCCAGCACAAGACCTGACCTTTACCTTACCCAGCACGTTTTGGATGAACTAGACTGCTGATGAACATGAGCTGGGTCTTATCAACCAACATTAGAGGCCAACATCTTTCTTGCTCTTGTGAATAAATAAAAACACATCTCTGCAGCTGGCTTCCAAAATATGGTGGAAAACCTTCCCAGAAAAGTACAAGCTGTTATGGTTGCACTTTAACACATTATTTAATGATGAGACGCGCACCCAAGCACATATGGATGACCACATATAAGCATGAGCACAAGCATTTTCTAATCACAAAGTTATAATCATGTAATAACATTTTTTTCTTTCTCTTTATGATGAATAGAACTTCGGCTACAGAGTTTTACTTGAAACACAGTAGATAACGGGCACCAGGGGATAGATAGATGAAAGCGTGAGAAGAGGGACAAACAGAAAGATAGGAAGGAAGGGGTAGGGGTTTTGAACTACACAGAAAAAAACAATGGTTATCTTTAAATAAAGCTTCAGAAGATATATTTACGACCCCCTGTTTGCAGGAATGCCTTGTGTGGATTGAAAATGGTGGGCGTCAACAGTGTATTTGTTTAAAGTCAAAGGTATTCGGCAGAACTAATTGGATATATGTAAGGGAAATGGTTGAAACTGCTGTTTTTTGAGGAAGGAGGTAGGGTTAAAAGGAGAGACGATTTCCTCCCTGTCGCTTTTCTGGTTCTGTCCAATAGCTGACATAGTTGTTCAGCTTGTGGAGGTTGACGCAGCCTAAACTTTTGATGGAGAAGGGAAGAAAAATAGCTTCACAACACGGCAGCATGTCCTGCTTCCTGTGTTTGTCTCCACTTATTATGTGCTTCCTGTAGGCAAGGAGGTGGAGGGACTTTAAGAAAAGCACAGCTCAGTGCCCAAAGAGAAGATCCCATCTTACAAAGAACATAAACAAAGGGTGACATTTGGTAGCAACAATGGATCACATGGGTAAAATCAACCCTGTGTGTGTTTCTAAAGCTTATGAAATCACTAGAGGTCCATGGATAACAGCTGCACAGTACTCTTTTTATGTTAGGAATCAACACATGCCGCCAACCGCAGTGGCCTATAATCATGATCCTTATACAGCAGCCTTTGAGGCAGCTAAACTCAAAATTACACACATCTACTGAGAGGTTTCTCCACAGAAAAGACAATTTTATCTGACCCAGATTCAGAGTGGTTTTAGAAGACTGGTGCTCCACTGAATATACTTTTACCTCCTAGCAGAATCTCAACACAACATCTATGTCTGGAACAAGGAAACAGAGCAAAGGCTAGTTTCCTTTGCATCAGAAAGGTCCACAATATCACTATACTTCACAAGGGATCAGTGACAATTTTAAACCACATTCCCTCTTTTATAAGTCAGTTGTAACTCTGCCTTTGGGGGTAATTATACTATCTTTGTGTATGAACAAGTTAAACTAGTTTTAACTGCTGTTTTTTCTCAAAGAGGTTGCTTATCACTGAGCTGCTGTTCGTTATACAGCACGTGGATATACAGTAACATATCTAGTTTTCATGTAATCACACATTATCACACCATGTGTCATTATCAGTGTTAGTAGAATTAAATACAGAGAAAAATATTTTCATGCAGTTTTTCACGAGTTGATGTAAAGACAGTAGCTGGTTGGTAGGAATGAGGTCTGACTGGCACCTATCCCAGCTGTCGTGGGGTGAGAGGTAGTGCACTGTAGACCCTGGACAGGTCAGCAGTCTGTGTCCAGGTGAACCCAGAAAGATAGATGACCTTTCATGCTCACACACTGACCCCCACGGCCAGAATCACCAGTTAACCTAATGTGCATAGTGTAGTGGTGTACGCGGTTGCCTAACAAGACAAAGCTCCTTGGGTCGTTTCTGGGAAGTGACACACAAATCTCTTTGGGGTTGCACTGGGAAGAGCATCTGGCATGAAAAGCTGCAAAATCAAACATGCAGAGTTACCAGCTGTGGTGACCTCTAATTTACTCTAGTTAAAGTAGCTCTAATTAACCCAACATGTCTTTGGACTCTGGGAGGAAACCAGAGTACCTAGGGAGAACCCACGCAGGCAGGAAAACATGCAAACGCCACACAGAAAGACCCCACCCACAAATAAAGGGAGCCACTAATGCAGTTTGCAGGTCACTGCCCTAAGTGCTTCACACGGACGTATATGTCTATATATATATGTCTGTCTGCCGTTTTTTCCAGGAGTAGGTGGAGGCGCAAATAGAAACGTCATGCCAAATAATTTCTAAGGATTATTTTGCTCTCTGTCTGCTGGATATATAAGAAAGCAGCTATTGGTAATATTACTCGTAAGAAGTTTATAAGGAGAAATGCTAAATGTTTACAGCCTGTCTTTATGACAGCAAGTGCACAAGAAATAATACAATCATTGGTGTTTGCTATGCTAACAAACTATCTCACACACACAGCGCTGCTGAAGTCTCCAGTAGCACGACTTCACTCTGCAATGCCATTAGCCCCTAAATAAACACAGCTTGCTTCCTGGTTTAGTCGCTGTCTGAACGTTTATTACCTCTTGTTACTGGACTGCAGGCCTCTTGCTGCTCAAACTGCAGGCTGCCTACCACAGATGGCAACCTTCACAGTTATTTCTCGTTTTCTCAGTGTTGTTTTAAACAGACTACGCAGTCAGACTGGTTTATCTGCATAGGAAGGTCATCTACAAAGGAAAAGAGAGCAGGAGAACGGAGAGGAGATTGAAAGAGTGGGGCATTGTTCTGGAAATGGCTTCAGGGCTTTGTCAATGTGTGTGTGTGTGTGTGTGTGTGTGTGCACTGATGAGGCATTTATTTGTGTGAACAGTGTGGCTGTGTTGGGGCTTTTCACATAGCCTTCTATATGTGTGAATGGGTGGAAAGTGACCCAGTGTAAATGAGTGTCGTCCTATGAACACCATCATATTCTTGTCTGTGTTTGGAGTGTGTGTGTGTGTGTTTAAGTGTAATGGGTGTGTCTAGGTGATGTAGACCGATGGGGGTTGGGCTTAGGTCCTGCTTCAGGTGTGTCTTTGTGATAGAGAGCAAAAAAGGTTGAGAAGCAAACGTAAAGAGGTAAACATACAGATCTGGGTCAACTGTGACAGGGGAGTTGATCAGAAACGAGTGAATAACAGATGAGAAGCAATGGAGAAAATAAGAACACTATTTCTGCGTTTATCCTGAAGATTTCCAGGAAGCTTAGGGATTCCTACCTGTCTGAACTTGCCCACGGAAAGGTAAGTTGTGGGACCATTTTGTCTCTTTTTTCAGTCTGTGTGTGCGTTTGTGTGTTTAGCCTGACTTCATGGGAAAAGACATAATCGCAGGCAGATTTGCATGGAAGTAAGCGGAGTTAGAATGGGTAGAATAACAGGTTTGATGAGTGCACGTTATATAATGAAGTGCTATAGGATCATTTTTGAATTGAAGGAGTACCTGTTTGAAACACTGACCTTTGGTCACTTTAAAGCAAGGTAATTTGATAAAAGCGAACAGAGGCGAGCATTGGTTTATTACAAATAATTACACTGCTGGTTTAATGAAGGGAATAAAAGCCATCTATACCATCCTGGGAATGATTCTTGGCTTATACTGTGACTTTGAAAGTTTGCATATGAAAGAGATGACATGCAAAAATGAATGAAAATGTAAGTCAGGTTTCTGTTTGTGTGGTTAACAAACAGGAGCTTTCGAGGCCGGCGTGTTTTGCTGTTTTTGTTAGCAGAATGGGTCTCCAAGGTGTTTCCTTTGCCTTTGCCTGTTGACTCATGATGAATATACGCTTTCTAATAGGTTTGGAGATTTCAGCAGACACCCAGTAAGACTTACTCAGTGCTTTACTCATGCATTTTTTATTGTGGAAAAAGTTACAGTTGTGAAAGCGTCAGGGTAAAGTGATATTTATCGGTGTATTAGTTAAATGCTTTGATCCAAATGTGAACTACAGGACAGGCCAACCCTTTACAAATTATGCGGCATGAGGTTAAAACCAACTGACATTTTAAAATACACTGACAGCTCCTTTGCTGTGAAAACGTCCACTATCAAAAAGCAATAAAAATAAAATAAAAACAACTTTGTTTACATCACCTATTTATGCCTATATCAAACCACATGCTAAGTCATCTATCTTTAACTCAAACTGTAAAGATATAAATCAGATTTATGCACTAAAAAGGAGTGCAAAGGGAATGCAATCCTTTTTTCAAGCAAAATGACCAATTCTGTGTAAAATATTGATTATAACTTCATAATTCAAAGTATTATTTAAGTATAGTACTTCAAGCCTAATGGTAAGTATGATCATCCACAGCCCCTGCTACTGATAATGTCTGAACTACTGTTTTGTTAGGTTGTTAGTGGTAAAGTCTAAATGTGTAGCATAAAAAACATAAAAAGCACTCACTGAAAAACCGATGATCAGTGTGACCTGCCTATGTTTTGTGAAATTATTTGAATTTTATTGTCAGTGGCCCAGGTATTTAATACATCTTTAAGCAAATTAGTCTAGAGAATAATGACTTTGTTAGATGGAGGGGTGTGAAATAATGAATGAGACTAAGCAAAGAAAAAATCTGCTGCATGGTAAAACAGACCTTTTTTTTTTTTATCTTATCAGTTTGCAGTATTTACCTCTCATTCACTCAGTCACATTCAACACATTCAAAAACGGTGAGTTTGTGTGCAATGTGTTCAGTGTCTGACCAAAGTACCACTATTGGCATGTGGACAGGATCAGTCAGAGATTCAGCTGGATGTGAGTTAGAATTGCTACATCTGCACTCATTTTTAGACTTTAATCTTTGCTTTTTGTGTACTGTTGGATAACTTATCATCTCAAAATTTTACTTACATAAAACCATTTGCAAAGCTTATGAGATAAATGTTGTATAGAAAAGCTAAAACACCTCATTGAAACCCTCATTCAAACTTGAGCAGTGTTTTCCAAAATCAGATGTGTTTCTTTTATTGCAAAATGTTTAATCTCCAGTGCAAGTATTTGCATTAACTAATGTTGCAGTTGAGCAGCTGTGTTAGGTTAAATGAAATAGAAATACTCTTTTAATCTGCAGAATCACACATGCATTTAAAACAGCTCTTTGCAATCAAAGGTCATCTGCCTTTCATCTCTCTGGCTGTTTTGACAGTATTAAAATGTCTCTGAAGTGTCACCACATGTCTCAGGCTTCTTCTCCTCTCTCTCTAAAAATGTGCTGTGAGTCATGCATTGTCTGCAACATGACATGGCTGCAGGGTCCTACTATCCAAGAACTGTTTGTCTCAATATGTAGTTAATAAGTATGCAGTAATGGTGCAGTGTTTTTTGTTGGCAAGTGCTGTCTTATTCTGTTATTTCTATTAGGAATGTTTCTGTCAATATTTTAATGCTTTGCACAATTTGATATAGACACCTTTAGTGTATGGGGCACAACAGACTTTGGATTATTCAGATGAGCCTGTCATTATTGTGCATGTGTCCCAGTCCAGGGAAAGATGTTTAGAAGCAGCGCTGCGTGACTTTTCCCAACAGTTGCAAATTAGGTTAAAATTAATTCTGGGTTGAATTACCTTTGCAGCCTGGTGTATTTTGGGTTGTGCTTAATCATTTTAAGGAGAACAAAGTAGATTACACGTGTTTTACTCTCAGTTTGGTCTTTTTTTTAAAATTCTCTAATAAAATAGCTAAGACATGTGATTTTGTTTTGACTCTTGTGTGTCTCTCTTTCTCAGGCGGAGCCCTCTCCGATGAAGACTACCTGGTACTGTCCTCTAGATTTGGTAAGGGTTTCACATTGCATGGGGATTCACAGCCTGTGAGCTAGTACCAGTATAAAGTAGGGTGACTGTGTCAGGGACTGTCCCTGAGGTTAAACTGGATTGTTTCATGTCCCATCTGAGTTGCAAATTAGCCAAAGTGGAATACAAAAGAAATTCTTTGGTTGAATTGCGTTTGCAGCTTGATGAATTTGGACTGTTTCTTGCACTGGTTCAAACAGTGTGATTTCACACACTGTTGTTGTTGTTGTTGCATAAAGGAACACAATAAACATAAAGATAAGATAAACATTAAGATTTTATCTCCATTTTTTTAAATTAAACTGTCTGATCATGTACGTCTGTTCATTTCAGTTAATGGTTTAACAACAATTTCTGCCACTCATTATTAAATATATTTTAAAAACTTCAAAGTATGCATTAGTCATAAGCAGCAATCTTCATATAAACAGCGTCTTTACTGTCTGTCTTTGCTCTACAGCCCACTGTGGTGGAGGAGGAGGAGGATGGGGTGATCTACACAGTTACTGTCAAGCCGCACCATGGTGGACCCAACAGTCCAATGGTAAGTTTAATGTGACTGACTGGTTAAACTATTTGAGATGAGAGGTTTGTGGGGGTTGCAGTAACATTGTTTCTTTCTTTTTTCCTCACTTTTGATCTCATTTCTTTCCCATCTTCTTCCAGTCCACAGTTTCCAAATCCCAGTGTGTGAAAGCAGGCACAGAAGAGAAGTTGGTGCTCCACCTCCTCCACTCATTTTGTATGGGCGACTCCTCCTTCATCACCATCTTTCTCTCCACCTATCGATCCTTCACCACCACGGGGAGAGTGCTGGACATCCTCAGTGACAGGTAGGAGACTTTTAGCTGTGATCATTAAAATGAAAAAGAATTTAAAAGGCAGTAAGATCAAAGAAACCATATAGCAGCTCCTGATGCACGTGAAGCACAGCGGCTACGGCAGCTGTCGGTATTCTGGTTGGCTGGTTTTGAAGCAGCAACATTTCAGACTGATCCTGGCCAGTGGGAGCTCACTTCCACTGGGTTTTAGAGCGACGGCATATTTGTTAAACTGTAGAAACAAATTAAATTCAACTTTTTTTACATTAGACAACATAGAGGCATAGTACGCTTTGATTCTTATCACACTGAAAAATTGAGGAAATATGTTAAAACATCATGTTCTATTACATGTTTTTAATTGGATGTTGTATATTTTCATGGTATAGATGTTTTTGTATACTTATTGTTAATAACAACATATATGTATCTCTGCTGGAGGTTTCTTCTTTTAGCATATATGAATATATGAATCATCCTCTCCAAAAAAAAGTATGACCTGTATCCTAGTTTTAGAGAGTTTTAAACCCTTACTAAACACAAACATATTGGAGTTTAACTTTGACGTGACGATTGTGTCAGATGAAAAGTCATGTGTTACCAAACTGATTACAGTCCCTCCAGAGATAAATATGGAGCTGTTATTCCGGATCTGTTATCTGGTGGATATCCAGGTAACAGATATCTTCCTGTTGGTCTGATGCTTGTTTTCTGCTAACTAACTGTTGACAACTTTTTAAATTCAAATAAAAAGCTCAGTCATCATAGCTTTTCAGATTCTCCACACTTTTCCCTTGCATAGAGCAGAAGCCAGCACAAATATGATTGGTTGACAGGATACATGGATACTAATAGAAACAGAAACCAATCCATCCTGTAGATTTTTACTGGAAAAGGAAAGTTTTGACACAGATGACACTAAAAACAAAGCCAGGAAATTAACAGTCATTCAGATTCATCCTGGAAGGTCTTGTCATGGAAATCCATTGATTAGTTGTTAAGATTTTTCAAGATCAACACAGCCTGTGAGCCTCATTTCCTATTAGCCACTGCTAAATAAGAAGCTAAAGAATAAAGTTCAGTTCATTGCTTATGATCCAAAACTATACACCTAGTTTTCTCAAGATACACAGGTGTTATTGTGGCTTTGCAATTCGTCTTCAAGCCATTTTTAAACAGGGATTTCTAAAATACTCATCTCACATAGCAGGAAGCACCTGTGTGCTGATTTAAAATAACTGCAGCTTAGTTCTTCTTCTTAGAAACATTAATCAGCAAAAAAAGAAAACTGCTTGTGGAATTTCCTTCCACCAAATAAATGCAGTTTATATATGATGCACCTAAAATTTTCCAAAGATGCAACAGGAAAGAGAGTGAGAGAATCAGCAGGAATGTAAACACCAAAGTCTTTGCGAAAAAATATCTTTGGAAAAATAAGTCATATATAAAACCACCGGAAAACTGAAGTGCTATTTATGATACAGCAGATGCAGCTATCTGAAGCTGAATGATACTTTCAAGCTGGTTTTCTTTTTCTGCTTTATGATTTTTTCATTTTGTTCACAGGCTGGAGAACCCACCCGGGGACAGCGAGAGAAGTCAGATAAGACAATCTTTTAACAAGTGAGTTTTTGAATAGCTAACCAAAATCTTTTCGAGTGCTTGAGTTACTTTAGTATCTGCATGCCATAACAACAACTGCTGCAAACGGTTTTGCTTCTTTCTTTTATTCTTTTTTTTTTAAGGGGAATATTATTTTTACCAGGCAGGGTGTTTTCAAAAACTGAAACAGAAACTTTCATGTTACACATCATTTCAACAGCTGCTGCTATTAAAATCAGCGTGAGCACAAAACAAAGAGTAGTTAAAAGCTATTTCTGGGGTATAAATCTCTTTCTGCAGAGAGTAAGTAAAGGAAAACAAGCTGTAAAATCTGAGAATTGTTGTTAAATGTCCGTTTTACAAGGATACACTAATGAACTGAAATCCAAAAGTGTTTTGAATTTTCCAAAAAGCTTGTATAAGGTATGCTCCAGTCAAGCTTATTCATTGAAGACTGTCTCGTAAGTGCCTGCTTGGTGAATTCCAGCCAGTTTCATGATAACTGGGGTGTCTTTCTTTGCAGAGGTGCTCGGTGCCACTGGCAGGCTTACTTTTGTACCACTTCTTGTAAGCAGACTTGTCCTTCAAACTAAAACCTTGACCCTTTGGGTCCACTAGGCTCATGTCTAATCTGCTATTCTTGTCTAAACGCCTGAAGAGGGTAATTTATTGGAAACTTCTTAGATGTGTTGAAAAATATCAATATATCCAATCGATTCCAATCTCATTCCGTCATCCAGCACAGGCAGACAGGTCACATATCACATGCAGTCTTAGCAAACACTAGAATAAATCTGAGGATTAGTCTTTTCAGTTGCAAGGCAGAAAATGTGTTATTTCTTTTATGTTCTTGCACCAGCCTCTCGAGTCGTTCCCCTTTCTTTTCTTTAATTCCTCCCATCCTTATCTCCATGTCTCTATCCCTACAGAGCAGTGTGTACAGTGTTCAGCACGTGGCTGTCAGAGTATCCTGAAGACTTTAAGAGTTTGGGGGACCCCTCTCGCTTGCTACGCTTGGCTCCCCTCCTCCCTCATGACTCCTCATCTGCTGCTGATCTCCGCGCTCGCTTCCTCAGGATAGCCGAGGAGCTCAGCGAGAAAGCCCTGCTCCCAGATACCCATAAAGGTCTGTATTTCAACTGGGATTTAAATGACAGTGTTATGGCCTTGTTCAGTGAGGTCATCAAGAAATATATATTTCTTCTCACTTTAAATCAAATGGAGACTGCAAGAAAGGAAATATATACAATCTGGATTTGTTGTGACTATTTTCACCTAAAATTATTTTCTCTGAACATAACATCATTTTCCCAGATATCCTGAACATTATTATGAAAACTAAAGGTTTTAGTTACTGCTTTTTCCATCTGGTTTGACAGTGAAAAATCTCAACAACTATTAAATCAGAAGCAATGCTGACATACCTATTCCAAAGCTAAAATTCAGAAAGTAATTAAAACAAACAGTAACAATTACTCCTTTCAGTTTGGGCTAATTTGCTACACAACTCCCATTTCAGCTGCTTATTTCTCCCATAGTCACCACAGCTCTGAACAATCTGATGCACATTTACTTGATCAGTGTCACTATTTGCAGATCAAACCAGTTTCACCAGCCCTCCTCCTGATGCCTCCAAGTTTGAACCTACCAGCATCCTTGGATTCTCTGGAGCGCTGATTGCCGAGCAGCTCACCATGATAGAGACTGTGAGTTTACCCTGAAGACAGAACACTTTCTAAGTAATGACCTGTGGTGACAAAATGTAAAACACTGCACTCCTTAAATGGTAAATGGCCTGTATTTGTATAGCTTTTACTAGTCCCCCCTAGGGACCCCAAAGCGCTTTACACACCCAGTCATCCACCCATTCACACACTGGTGGAGGCAAGCTACAGTTGTAGCCACAGCTGCCCTGGGGCAGACTGACAGCGGTGAGGCTGCCATATCGCGCCATCGGCCCTTCTGGCCAACACCAGTAGGCGGTAGGTGAAGTGTCTTGCCCAAGGACACAACGACCAAGACTGTCCGAGCTGGGGCTCAAACCGGCAACCTTCCGATTACAAGGCGAACTCCCAACTCTTGAGCCACGATCGCCCCTTAAGTCCCTGGAGACTTCTGTGATCGTAAATGTTTGAAACTTATGTGATCGTTTCAAACATTTACTAATCGTGTGCTTTCAGTTTGAGTTCAATCTGCTTTTTATTGTCTTAATCCTGTTTTTTGTATTGATACTTTTTCACTTTGTTACTGTTGTCGAAACAGCAGTTTGATTAAAATAGGCAGAAGTAAGAGAAAGAGAAGTGTCCCACTCTCAGAATCTCAAATGTTTTCATAAGGAAATTTAAATAGGATGACCTCTGAGTTCAGTTTATGTTGTTTAATCAATGATTTGTAAGCAGTTTTTACAGATCTTAGTTATAGGTGTAATTCTCACGTCTTTCAGGAGCTTTTTGTCCGTCTGGTCCCATACCACTGCCTCGGATCGTTGTGGTCTCAGAGGGACAAGAAGGGGAGGGAAGGAGTTTGTTGGTCAGTCCGTGCCACTGTGCGTCAGTTCAACAAGTTGGCCAATGCTGTTTTAGCATCCTGCCTCTGGCCGACAAAACTGCGGAGCCAGCAGAGAGCCCGACTGCTGGAGAAATGGATCAGTGTGGCAGAGGTCAGTAGAATGAAGTCACAATATATAAAATTCAATGCAACAAACACATATGTTGTATCAATCTCAATAAGCCTCAATAAGAAATTGAGGTCTCTGTGAAATTAAATTATTAACTGTATTCTACTTGGAGTTTCAAGGCATCCAAAAACCTCAAGCCTGCTTTAAATCCCCCAGTAATCCTCTAACTGTAATCGTATGCTCAGCTCTGACTCTGCACAAATCATGGCAAAGTCACAGTTGCTAGGATTCTGGTTATACTTTTATATTAATCCATAGCTGTGAGCACCACACGTTATGTCACAGTCTTCTCTCCATCAACGAGGAACAAATAACAAAAAATACTCTGGTGCATTTTTTTGAGAATGCAATGCAGAGTTAATATTGTTTTTGAGGGTAAATTCCCCTCACAGATAAATGAATTAGAAAGCAAACCCAGAAAATCGAACCCATAAGTTGTTTTTTGGGTGTTTTTTAAGCTGTGTTTCACTGATATGAACAGGATATTTGAGAAACGGTGCAAAACCATTACACAGCCAAAGAAATGTTCTTTTCTGTTTTCCATTTTCCGTATTCCAGCAACTCCAAACAAAAATATATGTTTACCTCAAGATCAAATGAGATATTTTTCAAAACCAGCATTTTTTTGACTGCATGTAAGTGTTAAGTGCTCCTGGTGTATGTTTCTGTACACGAGGAGCAAATAGGGTAGGAAATGAGCTCTTCCAGTAACACCAGCGCTGAGTGAAACGATGTGATGTACGACCTCTGGGCAATGGGAAACGTTTGCATCTGCTTACTGTGAAAGAGAAAATGTGGATTAAGTGAAATCTGCAGCAGTGTTAGAGTTACCGTGCAGATCACTCAGCTTCTTTAAAATATTAAATTGCCTGCAGCAATGACAAGCTCTGCTCGAACACACACAAGCACAAAACATATCGTGTCCCTGTCTGCTATGGCCTCCAGCTTTAATTCTCCATTTTTTTCCTCTGGTTTGCTGGAAACCTGGCGTTCCGGTCTCACCCTATGTTTGTTATGAGACAAACCCCTTTAGCAGCATCCATTATTCAGCACATCAAGGTGACAGCGTAACTCAATACTCGGCAGACCCACATCCACAGGTGTTCTCAGTTACACTATACTATGAGATGCAAACGGTGGTATTTGTCTTTGTACGTTCTTTCAACAGGCGTGTCGAGCCAGGAAGAACTTCTCCTCGCTGTACGCTATTGTGTCTGCCCTCAAGAGTAACCCCATCCACCGGCTGAGGAAGACGTGGCAGGACACCGACAGGTCTGAGGCTGCAGTACTCTCTGTTTTAGTGCAGAGGCTTTATAATCAAATATGTGGAAAACAATCTAAGAGAGGAAAAGTGCAGGATTACAGCTTGAAACAAGGGCATTTAAAGGCCATGGTGATCATTCTAAACAGGTTCATGTTAAGTATTGTAGCAGCAGCATGAACAGCTGGTCTCAAATATTAGTTTATTTAAGTATATCCATCCATCCATCCAACCATCCATTTTCTGTCTGGGTCTGGGTTACAGTGGGCTGTAGTCTAAGTTGAGATACTCAGACCTCCCTCTCTCCAACCTCTTCTTCCATCTCCTCTGGGTGGACACAGAGGCATTCCCAAGAATGTAATCTCTCCTTCATGTCCTGGGTCTACCCTGAGGTCTCCTCCCAGCTGAACTTACTCAAAACACCAGAAGGCATCCAGAAGGCATCCCTGTCAGATGCTGAACCACCTCTCCATAAATGGTTTTATAAATATCAGAATATATAAATCATGCTTATACATCTTATATTAGGGGTGTGAAGTGCAAAATAAGAAAGGAATATTGTGCATTCTTTCATTTTTATTATCTTTTTCATTAATAATAGAAAATAAAAAATAATTGGATAAGTATACATTCAAACTATTTTTGTCTGTTTTGTGCACTAAATCTTAAAGTCGGACATACATCTGGATTGTAATACTTAAAACAGTATCACCAGTTTTAAGTACTTTCTGATGTACAGTGCAGTAGACAATACTGAATTAGTATGGGTAAACAAGGCTCTTTATGGTAATCGAGGAATGGCACCAGTGCTGTCTCAGGTATCAGGCTGCAGTTTCTTGAACCTGAGAGAAACAAAGGTGTTTCACATTCTCGATAATTAGACATGCCCCTCTTGAAAATCAGTTTGGCTTTGGATAGGAATAATGCCGAGCTGGAGGAGACAAAGACTCCCACATGCTCACAGGGACCAGGCAGGTTAAACTGTTGAATGTCTGAGTCAGCTGAGTCAGATCAGGTACTGCTGAGAAACGTTCAGGCCTGCAGTGCAGGTGGGAAACTGGTTTAGGAGTTGGAATCAAACGGACGGCTGATGTGTTACTTTGCTAAATAATTAAAGCTCTTTGCTTTAGAGCATTTTTTGTAAGAATTCTTATTCATTGAAAAAACAGGCAAAGACTACAAAATATATAATTTTATATAATTTATTTACATACTACAAAAACAACCATATTTAGAGAAGGTTAAGGAACTTGGAAAGGAAAGCGTCTGGACTTCTTTAAGTTGCTTGAAGACATTTCACCTCTCATCCGAGTCCCAGATTTAAGCCCTATGGGAGTGTCGCCCCAAGAGGGACAATGGACCCCCTAATGATCCAGATATAACTTCTTATTGCACGCACTGCACCATCGCTGTTTTAATATTATTTTATAGCATCAGTTGTTCTTAGTTTTCTGGGATGTAACTGCCTGCTGTTCAAACTAGATGTTAACTCCATTTCTAAATTACCTCAGGTGTCTCTTTCTGTGATATTGTCTTTTTAAAAAAACCTTTCATATTATCTCATATGGGATATCATGCAATACAGTAACAGTAAATCTGTGCCTGGCTAATGTCATTCAAGCTCAAGCGTGCACAAATGATCTTCATTATATTTTAGTAGACTGAATAATATAAGACTACAAATCAGTCTTTATCTTACTGATCTGGTTACTTTACAGAGAGGCGTTGAGGAAATATGAGGAACTGTCAGAAATCTTCTCAGACAAGGACAACTATTCACAGACCAGAGAACTCCTGAAGGAGGTAAGTGGCAGGGATTAAGGGTGTAATGATAGTGGACTGTATGTCTTCAAAGTTGGCTGAGGTAAAAACAGGATCAAATGATGACATCAGTTACATTATACTGTGCGAAGAAAGCAGGTTCAGTGAGAAATTTGATATTTTATTTATGGCACACTGAGGCTGCTTTCTACTTGGGTCACGACACATCACGAAACCAGCAAGTAAAAAGTGAAATCATCAAACACGGATGGCGTGTGTTCTAGACATCTTGTCATTTCACTGTACGCGTTGATTAATGATGAAACTAGCTGGAAGCAGCATCTTATGCTGGAAAGCTGCCGCTTTGAGCTCTCAGTGACGGGGCTGTTGTGTTGGAGCGGTCTTGGTTTAGAGTCAGATTTCAGCAACTCTTTTGTAACGACTTGGACTCGTTTCAGGGCTATTTTTACTCAGACCTGTGCTGCTCTTGGCTACCGTTAGAGGCTTTTATGTCTTATCTTTGTACTGTCTTGCTAAAAAAAACAACTTCCAAGGACTCTTTTCCCTATTCCTTTATCACTCCAAAAACATTGATTTTGAAAGTATGCTGTAGGTGCATGAAGTCATGATGCATTAGGCTTATATAACAGAGCCTGTTTGGGGACTTTACTCGATATCATCACATTTTTTAAATCTGCTATATTACGTATGAGCTAATTCATTTGGGTAGTACTCTCCCAGTATGTAATGTTCTTTTTTTTCTAACATAAGAATGAAATAGGATGTTTCTGATAATCCATTAAAAGCTTTAAAAGGCACCCTCAGCGCAAACTCAGCAGGGAGGTGTAGCTCAGTGACTCTAGTTGAGAGACCTAGCAGACACAGGCTGGCTGCAGGATGTATCTGGACACTTTAACGGGTGTTGGGTCACCTGTCAAAATGTCCAAGCTTCCAAGGCCATCCAAGGACCATGTACGCTCACACAGTAGTTTCTTGTTATATTGAGATATGATAAATGATCATTTCTTTTTGCAAAGAGAGGAGTTGCCCTCCGTTGGCCATTAAAATAATGCAGGTTCTCAGTTGGCTTTGTTTTCAGTCCATCCTTTATATACAGTCTTTGCTAAACACAGCATGCACCGACTGCACTGATGTCTGTTAATGCTCAAACAGCAGCTCTGTAAAACCATGTGGTCACTTTGCTATTTCACATGCTGGTGGTATGAGACATTTATTAATGTGACTGTCATCTGTCATCACATTTATTAAATTCATATTTGCACAGACTAAACCAGAGCCTAACCATCCACGGAGAAAGATGACTGCTATGCAGGCCAGAAAACAGTGTAATCTTCATTAGTACAAGTGCCCTTATTCTGTCAGCGTTTTCACTGTGAAACACCCATTTGAAGATGCATTATATTTAGTTTGCGCCGTGTCAGCGAGTTTGGGAAATTGGCAGAATTAGCAATGTTTTGATTTTCTATAATGGTGCCGCGCGAGCATCAGTGGCTTTGCATTAGCTCTGATTTTACCCATGATACCCCCAAAGGAATTCATCCAAACATTTTCTTTCATTTCTAAAGCTTCACTCTGAGCTTTGATGTCAGAAAAACACCACTGCCTTCTGTTGCCCTTTGATTTTTTTCCCTCCCTCACAGTAACTTGCTCCTCTTCATCTCACAGCTTGTCTAAAAATGACTACAACCAGCAGGCAGGGCGTAAGATGAATGATTCAGTCTAATAAAAGACTAAACTGAACGTTAGGAGAAATAAATTATTCACAAAACTGTCACAGAAACATTTGACAGTAATACCGCTTTATTATGATGTTTATGGCAAGTTTTGACTGTTTCTCTTCCCTGATGCTAAGTTTTCATGACAGATCTTTTGACTGAACGCTTCTAACTTTCTTATTAATGTCGTGAAAAGGATTTTAATGTGTGCTTAGGTTACCTGAAAATTAATCATGACAGAATTAGGTTTTACAGTATCTAATTTAGTGGTAAATAAAAGTCTGTGAGACATTTTCACAGATAAACATTGGATATACCTATAAATGTTGGTGGAAATGGAAAAAGTACATTACAAAACATTCTACCATGGTAGAGGAATTATTCCAGAAAAAAATCTTTAGAAATTCCACAATTAAACCTGCATATTTTAATTAAGACCAACCGCATTGCTTGATTTTAAAAGGTTGGATCAACTTTGTCTCATTGTAGAGGCTGGCAGTGAAAAAGAAATACCACAAGCTAACATTACCTGACACTAAAACCTGATCAGCTCATCAACACCAGTATGTTTTTTTTCTTCCAACAAGGCCCAGGCTGCAGCAGCATCCCTTGAAACCCCAGATGCGTCTAATTGTGTGGTGATTCAGGGATTTCTTTATTGCATCAGATTGGAAATTATAATGTAATTAGGTTGGCTAACACAGGCATATATTACACAGCAGCCAGAAGCATTTGTGATGGAATGGGGTTCATTAGAATTCCTTTACAAAAAATGAACATTTATTAAATTAATATCAGATAAAATCTCTTTTTTCTTTGTAAATTTACCTTTTTTATTTAAATAACCCACTATTAGATTTGTTGTACTGTCTCAGTGTAATATCTTTCTTCCAAAGTCCATAATTTTTTATACAATTAATATCTAATAATGTTAATAATATACAATTTGTTGTACATTATAAACCAAGTTAGATAACATCTATTTTAACAATGTATGGCATGTCTAAGGCCTGACCTCGGGGAGTTTTATCATCTTCAAGTTCACTGTTTTGCATTTTCAGCCTTTTGTCAGCAAAAACGTCTCTGACAAACTCACAAATACAAATTATGTCAGCTCTCAAAATCAAGAACTTTTATTTTGTGTTCAGTTTTAAGCAAATGTAAGTGCAAATAAGTGCTAGTTTGGTGTCCCTCTAATGGCAGACACCAGTGGCCTCTGCTGGCATTTCCATCTTTTTGGGTGTAACACGTACTTTTATTGTTGACCAAATGCAATACAGTACAATACAGTTGTCACTGTAAGCATTTTTGTTGTTCTGAAAGTAGAGGAGGAGAATTGATTACGTTCTACTAATCCAGGTTGAAACTCGGGATTTCCCTCTGGTTTTTTTCTCTTGCAGGAGGGCACGTCAAAGTTTGCCAACCTGGACAACAGGCTCAACAACAGATACCTTAACAAGGTAACTGGAAATACTGTCAAAACTTGTTGTGGAGATTAAACATCTGACAGTGGAAGAATACTTGGTTAAAAACAGGTTGGGTTGTTTGTGTGATAATGAACCCCCTTAACAACCTTTAAAAAGAGATTGTAGGGGGACTCTACTTAAATGCCTCAAGTGTGCCGCTTTTAGCTTTCGTCCACAGTTTGACTTAAATAACCCTCAGTGGAGTGTCAAATAAATTTGGGATTACATCATCAAGACTTTCCACATAGCTGCAGCAGCAGAGGAGTCCTTTAAAATGACCTTATGGTCTTCTGCAGAGGCAAAACCTCAGATCTGCATGCACATAAAAGACAACAATTTTCACTAACTTTACAGCGCACATCTGGGGTACATACCAAACATTTTAGCCTGAGGGGTTGTACACCCCCACCGTCCTTTATAGTAGACCTTGGAAAAATGTGAAATGATGTAAGACCCTGCAACCGTGTCATGAGCATTATAAAAGACAGAGACACCGTTTTAGATGAAGTTTGAGGGCTTACAGAATGACACGAGCGCTGTCTTATTGCACGCGTATGTACTGCAGAGCGTGGTTTCAGCATGTCACTAATGTGCGAGTAGGCAATGTTTTTTGGGGGGAGTTAAAAGTACTTTCCTGATAGCTTAACATATTGGTTAACACAAGTTAAACTCTGCATTCAGACACTAACACTGTTGAGCGGGGGGTGTTTCATTGGTTTAATAGAGGGTTGTGAGGGCGATTGACCAGCATGCAGCAGCAAAGTGGAACAGCGAGCTGTTGTCTTTGTGTATGTGTGTGATGAGCTAAATCCCAAGCCACCGTTTGAAAAATAGCTGCAGGCGGCAGCTCTGAAATCCCTCGCTGTGTGGGCTCTTTACATTGTGAGTAGAAACCTCTGAGGAAACTGATGAAACCCTTTCTTTTATTTCTCACACAGTCCAACGCGCAGGGCACCGTGCCCTACCTGGGCATCTTCCTCACAGACCTCACCATGCTGGACACGGCAGTCAAAGACAGGCTGGATGTAAGTTGATTTCATCTCTGTCATGTCCCCTGGACTTTTTATTTTACAATTCTTGAGCTGACATAACAGATTCTGTCACTCCTTTGCAGAATGGCTACATCAACTTTGACAAAAGGAGAAGAGTAAGTGCTGCAATACACATCAGTTTGAGAGATAAAAGGTTCAAAGTTGAATACGTGATCTGTTTTAATGCTTATGATAAGAGACATTCTGCATTTGGTTGCGTTAAGCTGATGCCCTGATACTAAGCAGTTTTGAACAGAGTAAGCTCCACTTTTTGCAGCATTAACATAAGCTGCTAGTGTAAGTAAGAAAAGAGTGTGTAAGAGGGAGCAGTAACATAATATCTGAGGGAGGAAATGATTAAGTGTAGGGTGCTGAGAGGTGCTTCTGATACAGATGAAAAAACTGGCACAGTAATAAGAGAACAGCTAACACGGGTTGGGGTTTGTTTTGTTGTGAAACTTTGTGGTGATATGGCTCTTTGTTAACAGGAATTTGAGGTTTTAGCTCAAATCCGGCTCCTGCAATCTTCCTGCAAAAACTGTGTTTTCACTGCTGACGAGGCCTTCGTGCAGTGGTATAACAGCGTGCCTACTCTGAGGGAAGAGGAAAGGTGTGTATCCATTTGGTTACAGTCGAGACAACCAAAAACTGCCTTGAATGAATTCATTATTTTAAAGACAGCTGCTGTAGCACGTGTTGATGGATGAAGAATGAGAAAGTTATCCTTCATTTTTCAGTTATAGGCTGTCCAATGAAATCGAAGCACCTGGCGACCCGAGCCCTCGCGGTCATGCCCCAGCTGTCGTTATCACACAGTGTCCAGAGTAAGCTAAGCAGAGCTCACTGACTCATTCATAAATATACACATAACACTAAATATAAGTATATATATGCAATACCACATATACAGTTTAGGATATAGAATTTTAATGGGAAGCGGATTTTGGCTTCTCAACTCGTCAGTTGGTGACCACTGCAGTAAAGAAGCTTTAAAAAATATTTCTCACTACATGGGCAACAAACCAGAGCCCTGGATTGGTTACAGATATTTTTTAGGTTTTATGATACTTTTTGTAATTATCCACTTTTACCACTGGAGGGCAGGATTTTAGCCATTAAAAAAGTGCTCATGTTAAATTTTTAATATTTCTTTTTAGTCCTGCCTTCATTTCCTCAAGAAGATTTATGTTTTATCAGGCCGTCATTCTAAATAATAATTTAATGACTAATCTGGTTAAATTAATGTTGCATGAACTCACTCCACCATCTTGTGGAATAAGCTGGTACTAAATAAAAGTACAGACCTATTTCAACTTAAGCTAATATCTCTTTGGACCTAAGGTCACGGTGGTTGTTTCTTCATAGGTTTAAGTTTTTTAATAATTTTCATAGAAACAAATTTGAGCCTTTAAGCCTGTGCTGCTTAAAATTTAGATTTTAACTGTTTAACTAAAGTTTAACTTTAGTGTAAAAACTTTATTGCAAATTTGTAACAAATAAACCAGTTTCCCTGACAAGTTTCTCAGATTGCTGTGTTGTGTGTTTTCATGCATTTCCAGTCTAAGCACCTCCCGAACCAGCCTGGCTGGTGACAGTGACAGCTTCTTTGACTTTCACTCACCCGTCAATAACCTGCTTTCAAAGCTCACAAAGGTAAGTCACTCAACAACAGTCATCAGTCAGGTTTCTGTTTATATTATGTCATTTCACAGTAGGCAGGCTGGACTGCTTTGCATGTTTAAATATACAGATTAGTTTCCGATTCCACTCAGTCATTATTTTCATGATTACTGTTCTACTGCAGCATATGAGATCTCCGTCGGTGTCCTGTCTGGATGTTGACACGTCCCCTCCTACAAATGAATCCAACCCTGCCACGCTGACTCCAACCACTCCTACAAAATCACACCGTCGATCAGCCTCCTGTGGCAACAATCCCCCTGGTAACATCCAAGGGTCAGGGGCAGACATGCGGATCATCAGGATACGGATGGACCTGGAGGATGGAAACCTGTATCGGAGTATACTGGTACGAATCCAAACCATTTGTCTCCAATTAAAATCAGCAGAATCAGCACAGAAGCCTTTGTCATTAATTATCAGTGACAATTTGCACTTACAGCTTCTCCTCCTATCTGCAAGGACCCCATAATCATAGTAATCAGAGTCAGATCCTCAGGATACAACGGACCCAGGTTATTATTAGTGCAAATCAGGCTGTCCTGTTTTCACTGTTATTGTCCTTTGTCGCCTCAGGTTACGAGCAATGACAAGACTCCCACTGTGATCAGCTCTGCCTTAGAAAAGCACAATCAAGACCCCAAACAGGCATCCAGATATGAGCTGATACAGCTTCTGCCTGAAGGAAAAGGTAAAAAAAAACTAATCGATTCGACAGACACAATGTTTAAAAAAGTCATCTACTGGAATTACTAATATGACCAGTTTTGTCAAAGTGGTTTCTCTTTTCAGAGGAGACAAAGACTTCATTTTTTTCTTTTGACTAACCCATCAGTGCCACAGTTAAAAAAAATGTTGTTGTTTTGTTTTTGTTTTTTAGTCTAGTTTGACACATGTACAAAATCATTACCTTTGTCAGGAGGTTATTAACTTTTGAGGGAGTTTCATCTGATATTTGTAAGGTTGGGCATTTTGATTATGCAGATCTTTGTAAAGCAAGTGCTTTTTGCACATATTGGGACAGACAGTATGAGAAATATGTGCAATCAAATAATTATTTAAAATCATTATGAAAATCCAATTAATAATGTAGGAACTTTAAGAGAACATAAACCTGAATGTTTGAACTGCCAATGCAAAGCTGAGCTTCCTCCTTTGTACATTAACTAGGACAGTTGCAATCAGCTGCTTTAATGATCTCAGAACAGCTAGACAGACATCAAAATCTATATTTTAATCTTTAATCTATATTACACATGTGCAATACTTTCTGTACAACCTGGAACCTCAATTAAATTTGGATCCTTGAGGATCATTTTCTTACTGGACCACATTCAGCATTGCTGCTTTATTGAGATTTCCCCCCCTTCTCTCTCTTTTCACTTGTGCCTCTGCAATGACCACAAGATGTCCTTCAGTGTGTCAAAATGGCAACCGTTTAATTTTAATTTCATTTCTGGACAGAGGACAAAGGAAGTCTGCTGAATATTCTCCCTCAGACAGCTGGTGATATCATAACAGTCAGCCTGGGCAGTCCTGCAAAATTTACAGCCACAGGCATTCAAATGTAAAAATAAAAAGCAACACCCCATAAGCATGATTCTGATCGTGCTTGTGATGCTTCACTGCAAACTCCTATGTGGTCTCTGGACTGTTGCCAGAGACAGGATGTGCTTCATGATTGCACTTTTTATCATTAATATCTGTTATTAGAATAGCACATTTTGCAGCTGATTGATCTCAGCTGAGGTCAAATCTCTCTTGAGCAAATCCATTAAACACTGCAAATGAATCTCATTAGAGCGCAGCAGCCTTCACATGTCATGTCTTTATTCCTTTCTCTTCTCTTAAAACAGAACTGGTCATCCCTGCTACAGGAAATGTCTTTTACGCCATGACGTCATCTAGTGTTGATTTCCTGCTAAGAAGGAAAGACGGGAACTCCCCGTTTGGCTCGCATCCGATCAGCACAGAGACGAGCGCCACTTTTCCTCGAATCAAGGCCAAGGGAAGGAGACTGGTCAGGAATCTTTTTTGACATCAGATTTTTGTCTGCTTTGTCTACCGAGGTGGAGTTCTCTGATGGTCTCCCAATGTGAATGCAGAGTGAGCTCTCACGGACAGTAAATGTGGCCTTCTCTGTCCAACACAAAACCTACACATGCCTTTCTCCTGTGCTCCTGCCAAGCTCACCAAAACACCAAGAAGAACTCTGCTTGTGTTTCAGTCAACATCTCCTTGCAGGAAGGTGTGGCAGATATTTCAGAACTCCAGCTGCTGTGTTCAACAGAGCTATTTGCACTTTTCCAAGCACGCTAATTTACATCCCGAGGACGAGCAGTGAAAGCCTTTAAGTGTACCTTTGGTACTGGTTCTCAAGTCCCTGTCAGGTAGCACTTGATGCTTTTTATCATTACAACTCACAGAAAGAAAGAGTTGCTTTAATTGCTACAAAACACCAAGAAATCCCTTGTTGTCTTGTGCCTCATCTGTGACTGACATTTCCGAATGTAAAAAAGATTTGATTGGTTGGAATGCGCTTCTGTGATTACCCAAGATGCTGTTGAAGGACTTGAAGTGTGTTTTTTTGGGGGGAAATGAGATTTAATGAGATCTGAATCGGAATCAAGACAGTGCAAGTGCATCATTGTAGCAAAACACTGGAGCTTTTCAAATGAGACATATATGATTTGTATATATTTATATATTTTGTATGTCTGTGTGATCTCAGCATTGTGTGACAGGTCCTCGCGTGACAAGTAACTGTTTCAACAAGGAAAAAATCCTTAAAATAACTGCAAGAAACAGGCTGACATGTCCACAGACAAGTACAGCTATTTCAGCTTTTACTCATTTCTCCATAAACTTAAAGCAGCAATAATCAGGATTTTAGAATAACACTGAAACTCTGTTGTAAACTGTTGTAATGAACTGCGGTCAGTTTATTATCAGTTCTGAAGCTCTGCTCAGTTTTAAGGCTCTTTTAGCTCATTGTTTTGGTTTTACGCTCAGAAATACCACCTTGTTGCAGCTGTCACCAACAGATATTACAAAAGCAGCTCTGATTGGTCTTTTTTTTTTTTTACCTGACTTGAATACTCATGCAATTGTTAGAGGTGAAGTCAGAGAGCCACATAATTTTCTCAGGAGCTACTGGAGACCAAAGTAAACCTCAAGGAAGGCTGATAAGGACTAATTAAACCAAGTGGACAAAATGTATTTGCAAAGAAATTTTTACAGTGTCATCCTCCCTCAGCTGCACGTGAATGTACGCGGCTGTGTTGCTACGTTACAGGGTGATCAAACATCACTCAGCCTCTTAAACCTCGTGGATGAAAACTGATTATTGCAGCTTTGAACTTTAAGCACTTTTAAAACATACAGCTTTGCTTCAATTTGTTACTAGAAAGGAACATAAGTAAGAGAAAAGCACTGCCATTGCTAAGTTTAAGGTTTTTCAGGTCTGATATTTTCAACAGAGCATAAGCTAAACTTAATTTATGCAGATTTTCCAGTAGCTCAGCAGGAGTCCATCTTCACTGCAGTTTACACAGACCGCAAAGCCTCAGTTCCAGCGTCGTGGCTTCAGTGAACATCTTAACTTCAGTGTATGTCTCTTTGAAACAAATCTTGTGACCTCTGGTCGTCCCGGGTCAGTGCTGGTGAGGCTCCTTTTACCGGCCGAGGCACGAGCATTGAGGGGCCAGGGAGAGGATTGTGGGTATTAAAAAAAAGACGTGCAAGCATGATCCCATGCTACAGATTGTTTTAGTGCCTTTCTCTTCTGGGTGCTCACTTTCTCATGTTTGCATTAGAATGTATACAGTCCACGTGGAGGAACTGCAGACAACTCCAGTGCTGTGTAGTTCCACATCAAAGCTATTTATGCACTACATACAGTATGTCCTATTTTTGTGGTAACAAATTTACTTTTATATGAATTTTAATTGTTTTTGACTGATGTTCAGTACTGAGATATTTTTCATGCTGCTGAGTATCCCAAAAAAAACAATTAAAGTTGTTGCTACTTGTCAAAAACATGGCATTTCTGTTTTTCTTGTGAGGGGTAAACAAAGGAAAGAGGATGCGGATCAGTGACTAAAAATACATCTTTTTCTTCGTATCTTTATTCAAATTCAAGACAACCAGTGACAAGACAATCTTCAAGCACAGTCAGGGTCAGAATTAATGTATATATGTGGAAAAGTATCAAATCTAAAGCACATGCTGGAGATGCATACACACTCATACAAGCCTGGTTAACGATTCAAATGTCTGTAATTTATCATCAGTGACAGATTGTTATTAAGCACAATCATTCCCACATTTGATTAAAATGAATTAACCAGCAGGTTTGGAATTCTCCCTGAGAATAAACGAGCTAATGTTTAAAAGCAGAAAATGTCAGTCAGTGAAACGGCACTCATCCCGTTCGCACCAGTGTCTCTTCAGTTTCTCTGAAAACAGTACCCAGTGGTTATAAAGATGCTTGAACCACTAAAGTGCCACTTTTGGTTTTTGTCTTTTACAAAATGAACATATTACTCATAACTATTCCAGCTTCTTCTCCAACTCCAGAAAATCTAAAATTATAAAGAGAACAACTCAATAACCCTTGATAACCACATGAAATCATACTTAACAGAGGAACAAGTAAAATGTTCCCAATGAGTGTCTGTGGCTGATGGAAATTTTATATTTTAGCTAAAGTTGGACGAGTCGATCATTTCATTTGAATTATATGTCTACTTCTCTAGCAGGTGCGAGTGATGACTGGCTTTAATGTGTAATGCCACGACTTCTAGTTACACCTCAATTAGATGCAGATGTTTGGTTTTTTGGTCACTACGAATCAAATCTGAAATAAACAATAACACCTGCACATACTTGAAAGTCATTACTATTTACTGTTAAATAGTAATTATTTGAAGATGAGACTCTATGGACTGATTGAAATATTACATTGCTGTTTATTGGCATCTTACTGTCATCTACTGATCACTAGATTAGTGTAAAACTTCTGGCAGGAATGTGTTTAAACTAAAAAACTGAAATTGTCTAAATGTTAAAGGCTAAATATTTCACATAGATTTCACTAGATGTGAACAGAAATCTGTAACAAATAAATCCACATAAAACCCTGTTCGCGTTATATTTTTTCACCCTCATGACTCATCATGTCCAAGTTGACACATCTGGCTCCTCCAGACTCTCAGCACTGGACTGTTTTTCCTTGACAGTCCTCACAGTCCAAGGCCGCTGTTCGGTAAGCCTTCCACACCACCGGATCACGATGACACACTGCGCCTCCACCTCGCTTCTCCTCAGCCTCATCTCGGTTTATGTCCCCGACACACACCCAGCCTCCACCAGCCCCAGTCTCACTGGGGCTCACCGCCCATTTGGAGTGGTCCTGGCTGGTCTTGAAGGAGAACGTCTGCCCAGGGTTGAGGAGCTTGATGTTCAGGACCTTCCAGTCATCCGAGCAGTCGGAAGGAAGGATGCCCGTGGAGCGAATCCAGAACTGGACCAAGAGGTCTGACTGGAGGGTTGGGGCCACCCACGCATGATACAGATCTGATGAAGGGGACACAAGATGGATGAGGGTGTTTTTTTTTTTTTACATTTTTTATTGCAAGTAAACTGTACGAAAGCTCTAAAAATATTCAGGGTCACAAAGAAAGAAAAGGGTTAGGCTTAGAAAAGACATCATTTCGATTAAGTTGTACCGTTGTCAAAAGAGGCTCCTTTGGCAAAGCTGATGAAGTTTGTCCCACCCTTTGAGGTGAGTGTCACGCTGCGATTGGACACAGGTTTGGCATGTGGAAAGAATTCATATTTCTGATTTCTTTTGTCACAAAGAGCAGCGAGCGAAGGCACCTGGGATGCCAAGGACTCTGGGATGCTGCAGTCATACACATTAGGCTGATTGATCTCCAGCTGTTCTCCTGTGGTGCAAAAGAAATTAGATTTAAAGCAAACCACACCCTATAATAACATCATCCTTTAAGTAAAGCAAATAAAAAGCACTGCACTGGTGACACTGGTTCAAAGCCATTTGACGGACCTGTACTGGAACACTGTGCACAGTAACATATAACTAAGGTATAATCTAACTGTACATACAATTAAGGAATAACTTTAAGGTTTCTTCCTGTTTGATGCCTGACGTAAAGCAAGTTAAAACCATAATCAGATCTCTGTTTATGTCACACCAGACCAATACATACAACTTCAATTCCAACAGAGCTGAGACAGGGCTGTGTTTATTACTGTGTAGCATTCCCTGGTCTTGTAACAAGGTTACAACAAACAAACACCCGGGAACTGAGAAGACCCGTCGCAGCACTTTTTGAGAGACTTCTTCAGAGAACAGTTTTCCACTTTGTTTCAGTCTATTTTAAATGAGCTGTGAGAAAATGGAGGGGCTTCTGGATCTTTGTAGATGTCACAATAAAATGTATTCACAGACAATGATTTCTGGAAGTGTTGTTAAGCCAGTGCAGTGATATCTATGACAGACTCTTGCCTGATTGTAATGGAGTGCTGCCTGGGGGCCCACAATACTGATTTTGTTGTTCCTTGCGCAAATTTCTACAGATTCTTGGAATCGTTCGATGATATTATGTTTTGTAGATGATGAGCTATCCAAAGTACTTGCAATTTTCCTTTGAGGAACAATATTCTGAAATTGTTCCACAATTTGTAGATGTACTTTTTTTACAGATTGGCAAACCTCTGCTTCTCTAAGATGCTCGTTTTATACCCCAATAATGTCACTAGCATGTTCCACAAGCTGTTTTTAGTTCCACTTACTTTTCCAGCCTTTTATGGCCCCCATAACAAAATGAGCTAATATTTTTCATGAAACAGTAAAATGTCTAAGTTTAAACACTGAGACATTTTGTTTGTTTTAGTTGTGCACACAGAACATTACGCAGGAATAAAGATTATTGGGGTAAATTAGAAATTGTGTCACTGCATAGTTTGTTGAGCATCGCAGCTTTCACTTAGTTGTTATTTATACATTATTGCTTATGCTCAGCACTGTCTGCGGCACATGTAGCAGAGAACCGCCATCATGCAGAGTTAAGCAGGTTGTTATTAAAAATTCTTTTCATCAGCCTCCAGTTTAAGTATTGCTCTGGCTTTACTTTTAACTGAATTTTAAATTAAAGCAACACAAAAGTAAATCAGAAAATAAAATCTTGCTCTCTCCTTTCAAAATATAAACCAAAGCAGTGCATACTGCAGCACTGAAGAACATGTGAAAAACTGGAAAAAAAACTTCAATTCTATTCTCTTTATATACATTCATGCATAAGCGAGGCTGAAAATATCATTTTTACCCATAAAAGCTACATAATGGCGATGTCTACCAATTGGTCGACTACTCTGGACTGAAATTCTTTCACAACTATCTGCTGTTTTCATGCATTTCTGGTGAAATATTAATAGCATTCAGATGATGAGTTCTTCTGAGTTTGGTAATCCTCTGACTTTTTGTCCTGTCACCATGAGGATGACATTTTTGGTTTTAATTAAAACGTCTTGACATTCAAACGACTCTCACGATGAATCCCCTGACACACCTTCATCTGGCACAGGCTGCAGAACAGACTTTTATTTGCCTAATACTCTGGTTTGAGGCCAATTGCCCACATATGCCAGCTGATATTGGCATCCTGGCTTAATGAAGAAAATACGTTTGTGACAACTGATAAATGACTTAAATACTTAATGTTTTAGCACAAACTGAAACATAAGCAGCGCTTCGAATAAAAAACAAGTAGCTTAATTAAAGCATTAACAGGAAAATAATTCTGACAACATAATAAAAACATTATAGACAGTAGTATGAAATCTCAATTTTTCCAAATTTATGTGCAAATGAATGCTGCAAGGTGCTTTAAAATAAAAACACGATGAGGCTGTGCTCACCTTCTGCTATTTAACCCTGCAGACTGAACACTCTGACACTCTCAGCATGTCAGCTAGAGAGACGAGAATCTGATAAAGCAAATCCCTGCTAGAGCGTGAGGGCCAGTATCTCTATGGTTACATACCTCAGTTTAATTACATTACCTCAGGCACTGCCATAGCAACTGTGCCAACTGCTGGGTCTGCCAGGGAACTGCAGAGGCAGCCGGGTGACATGGTGATGACACCTGTTTATGCTGATTATCTCAGTTCAGGCTGTTTTTGTTGTGTCAATACCTGAGTCGATTATTAAGCACCAGACGATACTTGAATCATCTTCTCCGGGGAATAATAATAATAATTGTAGATACTGACACAGATTAGTGATTAAATGTGCTTAAGAAGTGCTCATTATTAGTGTGTAACATATACCGGCATAAATCAGCAGTATTTTTGAGCACCACATGGACATTTACTGTTTAGGTGATCTTAAACAAAAGATCATTACTATATAACTGTTGATGGAGGCCCGATTTTTGTCTTTTTCTTTAAATAAACAATAGCAACCATGATCTGTTTAAGAGAAGAGGCAAAATTACAGGATAAAAATTCATCACAACACAGAAAAAGAAGTACTGTATGCTCAAACATTCCTGGGGAAGGACTTTCTTAACCTATCTTGTGATGGATGACCCTCGGCCATCCCGGCACTAGATGTCTCCATTTTGTTCTGGTTTGTGCTCTGCTTTGTCCTGTAAGAGCTGACAGGGGAGTAAATGGCAACATGAGCTATACCTGTGTGTTCACCTATAAAAGCTCCCTTCTTTCCGCAGTCACTCTCTGGTGTGATCTCAGTGTGATCCTTGGGTTTCTCTGCCATTCATCCATACATAGTCTACACTACACGACTGACCCGCAGACAAGCATGTCTAAATTTAGCTGTGCTTTTGTAAATCAGTTGTGTCTACCAAGTTACCAGCTCACCTTGTCTCCTGTTCTTTGTCATAGTCCGTTAACTGGATTGTGACAAAGAGAGTATAAAAGTTGTCTTATATGTAAGACTAATAATGAAAATATGCTTTATAGTTTGAAAAAATTGCACTGCCATTTACTTAAATATATTGCTTCTTCTTTTCATTTTGTAACTTTGTTAACCATGTCAAAAAACTTAGGTATATATAAATTACTTATTATATATATGTATTTTTTATTGCATATATCTCTCCCTCTTCATCAGGGATGCATTATCTCCTATTTCTAATATGATAAGTAAGAAGTGCTGGTATGGTGCACTAGTAGTAAACCATTCATATACAAAGATGCACAATCACTAATCAATGAACTTAATTAGAAAGAGCTACGGTGTTTGATGATATTGACTGGTTGCTTTTTACTTCCCTTGTTTTCAGTCCAACAGACAGTGTTCCAGTGAGGATGTTCATATTAAACATGACAAAACAAATAATCAAATAAGCTCTGTGAGAATAAAACGTGAAAAAAAACAAGTTCAGACTGCGATAAAGATTCAGTGTCAATCAGGCTTTTTTAAAATTCTTGACTACCTGGATTTTGTCACTGAGAGGACAGAAGCCCAAACAGCAAGCAAACTAAGTTGTTTTAAAAGAAAGAGGAAGAGAGCTTAACTCATAAGGAGGATAAACTGAGAAATCTCACTAAAGTCAAAGTATGAGACAAATACTGATTATTTTCAACTGTGAATCGTGCAAAACTACTTTTGTAGGGTTCAAGAATAAAAGTGGAGCTGGAGATGAATAGAGTAGGTCGTCCTTTATGTGGACAAATATAAAATAGCATTAAACCATAACACTTTGCGTGGTTGTCTTTTTACTTTTTCTTTTTTTTTATTTTGTTAATGGACTGGTATTCGTATAATGCTTTTCTGTTCTAACTGAGCACTCAAAGTGCTTTTTACAAAAAGCCTCTTTCACCAAATCACACACACATTCATATAAGCTATATTTCTATACCTAAGCACTTTGTATAATATTCACACAGTGGATGCATAGGGTGACTTGGGGTGTAGCATCTTGTCCAAGGCTACTTCGACATGTAAGCTGGAATAGCTGGGAAATCAATCCTTCGACCTTCTGATTGGTAGACGGCCCATTCTACCTCCTGAGCCATAGTGGGAGGGAAGGGGGTGACTTAGAGAAGCCAGACTACTGGGACTATAAGAAACTTACAAAAACTTTGGAAATACATATTTTACTCTATTTAACAGCTGCATCGTAGCTGAGATTACAGTAAACTGAAATGGAATCTCTTTTTATCTCTATTTTATTTAGTATATTAGAAATTGGTTGGCAGAACATCCAACAGCTTCTGTGAGCCCCAGTTAACATGGTTAAGATGTTTGGCTGATACAGTAAACTACATAAACATGAACTTCTTATTCGTAATCTCTCACAAAATACTACCACAGGCTACAACAGCTTGACTTTTAACTACCAAGCAAAAATATTACCCTAATAAAGATATGAGATTGAAAAGAAACTCTTCAGTTCCTTGTTAATTAAAGCATATTTAGTCAGACCAACATAACTGCAGATAGGGAACAGAATATGAATCATCATTAGCTGTCTGGACCTTCTCCTCCCAGCACTCATACTGTGATTGCAATCTAATACCATCATCCATTTAAACATCCTCATTAAGTGTTAACTGCATTTTTATATCAACTCTAAGAGGCCACATGGCATGGCTCCAGTCTTACCGATGGTCTGGAAATGGTCGAGCGGGTATGTAACACAGATGAAGTTTTGCCCATTATTCTCCCCGCTGCTGGGGTAATAATACTCCCCTGCCTGTTGAACAGGAGGAAAATGAGGGGTGCTGTGGACCAACCAGAAACCCTGATTTTTATCCAGCAGCACAACACCTGAGGAGCAGAGATATTAAAATAGTAAGAAAAATACATCAAACGTTTTCCCTGAAGATGGTTAACGTGGACATTCAAGTGAAAACAAAATATATTTATCTATGCTCATTTGTTTTTACGCATCAGAGGAAATGTAAGTAATGCGCATTAATCTGCTCTTCTTTTTTAATAAGTAGAATTAGAACATATAAATGATGAAAGAAGAACGTGAGGTTGATAATGAGATGTTTCAACATGTTTTTATTACTATAACAAATCTTTGCCAGACTTTTTTTTGCCCTTGTTGCAGCATTTTTAAATCTTCCTAGTATCAAATTTATAATGAACATACTGTATACTTTTCATGTAAGTAAAAAGAGGAGCTTGAACATGTGATAGGTTGTCTTTATGCTTTTTTATTTAACGTTGATTTAAAAAATTTGGCTTTTTCCATCCATTCGCTCTTCGTGGACAGGGGCATCATTTCCAGGGGGGATAGGGGGGTTATGACCCCCCCCCCCCCAATAATCAGGCCCAACCAATAACCCCCCCCAATAAAATTATGAATTATCTTGCATAAATAAGCTGTTGATTTTCTTTACTCGTTTCAGGTATTACCAGCAAAATAGTTGCATGTTTAATCATCTGGGAATTTACGCAGATTTATTTATTTATTTAGACGGAGATCTTGACCCCCCCCCCAATGTTCAGCACAAAGTTACGCTGATGGTCATGGACCAGTCTAAGCTTAGATGCCCAGATGTCTCTCTCCCTGACCACATTATCCAGGGGGACTACCAACATGTTCACAAGCTAAACAAGAGATATAATCTATCTAGCAAGTCTCAGGCCTACCCCAGATTCTCCTCCTCTTAGGACATGCCCAGAACACCTCAACTGGCTTATTTTGGTGTGGAGTAGTGCCCCCTTACTCATCTCATTTTTTTCATACTATTCCAAGATTTTGGAAAACAGAGCTCGAAACTTTCTGCAGTCTTGGGACAATCAGAGAGCTCACCTTTCGTGTGACCCCCACTGCTCTCACTGTTATGAACCCATCTGTCACCAGACGAGTCCTCGTGTGGCTTCTGGTCATTGTAAAGGATGTATGCAATGTCTGTATTCTGTAAAAAAAACAAAAACAAAAAGGTTTTTAACTGCAGCTTCATGCATGTGTACTCACCGATCACAGAAAATGTAGAAACAAATGTTTTCACCTCAAAAGAAAACAAACAAATAAATAAAATGGCACACACTGACATCCATCACTTTTGGTGATGTTAACCAATACAATTACGCACAGACGGTTGCATCCAGTAATTTTTGATTCTGAATCTTATCCACAAACTCTCTGACATGTTTTGATGAATCTATCAAATTTTCAATTAGTAAATGACCTTTTCCGCCTCCTAGTTGCACAATCACCGGCCAGAAAGACACATCACCTGAATGAACAGATGCAGTTTCACTTCTCATTATATGTTTGTTCCTCTGATCTAACAATGTCAACCGGATATAGCAGATGCCTATGAAAAAAATGCTTATTATTGCATATCATGTTGGTGAAACAAGAAGTCTTGTGACTGGGGTCACAAAGAAGAAGCAGGAAAAATTTAAATACCCTAAGCTCAGTGGTTTTCTAGGACTAAAATCTGCACGTAAGCATAACTGCTCTGCATGTAGTTAAAGCAAAGAGTTACTGCAGTTAACAGAAGTCGATGCACCAGCACTGTCTGTCACTTTTGGCTATTGTGATAAACAAAAAAGTATTTTAAGTTTTGTGAGTCGTAAGAATTGGAAGTTCAACTCAACTTTATTATACATGGTTTTAGGAGAATATTACATTTTATCTTGTGACAAATCAGTATTTCTAAAACATGACATCATTTTTGGGGTCAAATATAAACTGAAGGTCCACTCATCTTAAAACAGCTGAAGTTTTTTTTTTGCCTTTTAGCATTAATTGTGAATATACTAAATCAATTAGTAATAAGGAACCTAAAAGAATATGATAATCACATTTTGAAGAACACTTGCTTTCACGTGGGCGTTTTTCCAAATGAAACTGAGCTTATAGTTTTTAAATTTTGTACTCAGTTCCACATTTGTAGCAGAAAAAAGAAACCTGATGGAAACAAACCTTCCCCTGCGTGTACAGCTGTCCGACCGTCCTGCCCAGGGCGCTCGTGGTGTCATTCACTGTCCCCTTCCCTTTAGTCCATCCTTCACCCCCTTGGTCCAAAATCAAATACATCTCACCTTGTTCAGGAGACTTACTCCCATGCTCTTTGGGAAGTTTGTATATATAGAACCTAAACCAAACAGAGACACAGACAGAAAGGCTGTACATGTAAGAACTGCTTATATCGGTGCATGTCTGTAAATGCTAAACTGTTATTGAAAATATTGCTTCTGTTTAATCAGAATAATACATCTAGGTTAAAACAAACAAATAAGGAGGACTTTTGTACGTGATTTCTCAGGAATTGTTATCAGTGAATTACCAATCAACAGCATCTCCTTGGTCATTGTAGCAACTGATTGGTGAGCTGCTGCCCTCTAACGGCACGTAGAGGATCAGCACGGACAGGAACAGAAGCATCTAAGAACAAGAGACAGAGATATAACTACAGTTAAATATGTGTATATGTGTTAGGAAATTAAATGATGAGTTCACGTTCAAAATATTTGGTTGAAGATCATTTTTTCTTTTTACCAATAATGACTCCTTCGTAAAGAGTTTCAGTATTCACAAGTAAAAGTACCAATAAAACAGTGTAAAGTCTTTTTTGTTGGAGCAGAAATATTAAAGTATAAGCAGAAAAATGTCCAGCACTGAAGGGTTTATTTATTTATTTATTTTTATATTTTTCATACCCATGCATTAGTGGCTATATAATATCACCGGTAAGTTATAACCTCATCTTGTGACTTATTGGAAAATGAATGAAAAGAAACTTTTAGTATTACCGTAAAAACTAAAGCTCCTGACTACAAAAATACTGTATAAAAACAGAAACAATGATTTTAATATGAAAACATTTAACTAATATTTATCTTCAGCTAAATCTAATAATACTTATGGTTTGATCCTATAAATCAAAGCATAAGTCACTCAGTCGCTGGAATCGTTACAGATAACTGCGATAGAAAAGTGAAAAAGTGCAGTATAAGTTTGAGTCAACATACCTTTAGCTCTGTCTGTTTGCCCTCACGTATGTTCTCAATAAAGTCTTGTTTTATTTTGCTGCACGAAGATCGGCTGTGACCTCAAGTTTCGTCTTCTTCGAGTACATCCCAGCCTACAAGTGTTTCCTAGTAGGGACTGGTACGTGCTTGTTTTGATCTCGGCCGAAAGCTCCGGGAGAAGACAATGACGTATGACAAAGACAACGGAGCGATCGCTACCAACGGCAGACATTACACTACAGGAAAATTATCGCACTAAAGAAATAAAATCAAATTAATCCTAAATAGCTCTCACGGTTTAGGCGTGAAGACTGTTTTAAGTGCTCCAAAACTTCGAAACTTATCCTTCTCAAAAAGTCCTAGTTTCATGAAGTCATGTGGTTGATGACGTCAACTGGTAGGCGGTACTACCCTGAAAAGCGGCTATTACAAACACCTTTCATAATATAATATAATATAATATAATATAATATAATATAATATAATATAATATAATTCTTTCGGTGCTTTGCTACTGGAAACTGAATTTCCCGGAGGAACCCACCCGAGGGATTAATAAAGTTTCATCTAATCTAATATAATATAATATAATAATTAGACTTCTTATAACAGAAGCAGATTGAACTTTCCCCCTACTTTAAAAAGACATTTTCAATATTTTTCCCCTTGAATATTGTTAGTTTAAAACTTAGTTGCGTAACTGTAGTTTTTAAAGACGTTCCTGAATCTGTTGGAGCCCAGAAGGACCTCTAAATCACCTGCGTTCCATAAATATTATGGTAAATATATCTTCCTTCCTGTATGGTCTTTGATAAGCAGCCAGTAATCTGTCTAACAACGGGGGAAGGGATACAACATGTTCGGCTCAACCCTATAAACACACACTCATCTTAAAAGTGGAACTTGAATTTGGTAAGATGAACTTCTGTTGTTTCTTCCTGTTTTACTCTTTCACAATTTAGGTGAAAAGTGTGGCTACACACACACACACACACACAAACATATGTATATGAAGATATATATATATATGCAGTATTTATGCTTTCTTCTTCAGTTCCCCCTACAACCCTGTCTCATCTTATATAACTCTATACTGTTTAAGGAAGTGACACAGCATCCTCTTGTCAACTCTATGCTGCCTTGATCATTGAGGGCTTCCTCAGAAAGCTGTCCTCTGAGCTGAGTGGACTAAACAGTATTGCTCTAAGAGCCCCACTCAAAGTGGCCCTGATTATTGCCTGTAGCACTGCAGAAAGTGACCACGGGTTGCAGTGACTACAATGCTCTGTTTTAAAGCAAATACACTGAAGCAGTGTTAACAGTTAACTTCACAACTGGTGTTTTTATGTTAACCCTAGTTGACTGATTCTTGTTATTAGAGTTACATGAAATTTTCGGGGACATTTTAAATTGAAAGTAGCCATTACAGCTGGTTAGTGATTATCTGTTAACTTTTTTTTTGCATAGACTGAAGAAAATGTTACATACATCTAGAACACTGTTCAACGAGTAACTACTGATTTCCTTTGAGGTTACGTCACATTATTAAAGAGAAATTCAGGAACACTGAGATAACACCTGTTTTCAGACCATGAAGTCTGTAAAAAATTAACAGCTTTATCTTAGCCTTGCCTGTTCCCTAAAAGGCAAATCTATTCATATGTGAGTGTTTTATGTGCGGAGGGGGATTTTTTAAAGATTAAACATTATCACAAAGTTGTGGGAATGTGAACTAGAACAGCAAATGATGCCTAATGATGAAGATAGCAGAGCAGGTCTTGTGCATCCCTGTGTCACAAGCAAAATGCCTGTAGTTACAGGCTACTACAAGATTTAGATGTAAAGACATAATGAAAATTAAAGAATACACTCTCCAGGATGCATTTGATTTATTTTGGAGAACTAGTCCCAGCACTTCCTGAACTTGGAGCTCACTGTTATTTCTGTTGTGCTACATTAGATCTGTACAAATAACGACAACAATAGAATTCAGCAGACTGCCTCCTCTACAATTAGGACACGCGCACACACACAGCAACCATTCAAGAGCTCATTGCAGACATTCAATACAATGGAATAATTCCAGAGCAGAGAAATCACATATCTACTGATCCTGGTTACTGGAAAAAATTAACTAAAAGTAAACTTCTCATCATGAACTCTCCTAATTTACATTAACAGCACTGTTGCTTAAACATTAGCGTTTTTGCTCCAATTTTGACAACTTTAACACTATTAGGAGATACAGCAATTCCACCCCACTCCCCAAAACAAAGCATTTTGGGGTTTAAAAAAAGTCCTCTTTAAATAGAAACTTAAGCAGGGAGGCTACATTGGCAGTTGGCACACACAGCAGCCCCACACTTTTGGGTTTTATTACATCTCAGGTTTGCAGCAAGCGTGGTAGTTCGGTCCTCTGCTCATCCATGCGTCCCCCCTGGACCCTCAGGAGGAGGGAGAAGAAGTCCTCATCATCCATGGGACCTGGAGCCCTGCTGCGCTGGTCCTCTAGCCTGCCCTGAGCCTGTGGGTCAAAACAAATTGTGAAAATGAAAGCAATGCAATGAAAGTAGGCAAAAGGTTTGCTGCCAACACTCTTTCTCGCATTAGTGAGAAACTAACTTTTCTTCTCAGAAACAAAGCAGAAAACACCTCAGCTCACGACAAACACATCTAAACAAACAAGCTCATTGCTTACTTGTGTGGTTAGAATCATATCGTACAGATCATCTTTGGGCGCAGGAACTGGTGCAGGCTTTTTCACAGACAGGGACAGTTGTCTTATGCTCCCTCTGACACTTCTGGTCTTTGTTTTTGGCGGTGAAGACCTTCCAAGCTGTGCCCTCTGGTCCTCGAGCCGCCGTCCTTGTGCAGTGGCCACCAGGTCAAAAAACTCCTCTTTCTGCAGTGAAGTCATGGAGGAAAAGACGACTGTAAAGAAATGAGAGAGAAAATAGCTTAAATGGTCAAAAGGCGGGGGAAAGGCAGTGGTCAGTGGTCAAGGAAAAAAACATGGAAACATGGTAGCTGAAAATTCCTGAGTCAGGGAGAATGGGTGGCTACATTTGATTCTGCTTGTTCAACATGAGTCATAACTCAAAAACAAATGCAAAAGTTGTATCCCTTTCCACACTTTACCATGGCAAAACAGAGCGCTTACCTCTGTTAACTGGTTTGGAGGTGTTGGGCTCAGAGTGGCACCTCCTCCGCCTGACCCCACTCTCCAGCCTGAAGGAGCAGCGCTGGTCATTGAGCCGTCTGCCCTCCTGAAAGGTGCAAAGCAGGTCATACAGCGCCTCTGGGAAGTCAGGGGTTAACCGGTGAGCCTGAGAAAACACAGGTGGGAGGGTGAAAAAGACGGAGGGAGAGAGGAATGGTTTCTGAGTGAGTGGCACAGACTGTTTGTTGGCAAAGCAAAAGAATCCACTCCTACGTACTCCCACATGCTCTGAAATAAAGTGGTACCTGCAGTTCTTCCACCATGAGACTGTTTTTCTCTTGCAGTGGCTGGTGGCAAAGTGTTAAAGTCAACTGATTTACAACACAGGTAATCTCAGGGTAAGAAGAGCAAATACCAACCTTTTTGAGATCCTCTTTGTGGTCTGGTCCCCCCTCGGGTTGTAGCTCAGATGAATTTAGCTTGTTTGTGTCTGCCTCAGGGTCATTCTGTGTGGCCTTTTCATCCTCTGTGCTACAGGGTTTTTCAGTTTTTTCTTTAAGCACTTCATCCGGCTGCCCTTCACTTTTACTGTCATTTCCTTTGAGTCCATCATTTGTGCTTTCTGTTATCTCTGGTTTGTCTTCTTCTCTGTTTATCTGCTGTTTCTCCAGGCTTTGCTCTTCTAAATTTATTTCACCCGCTATTTCTTGTTGACTGTTTTCCTCTTCTGTGTGCTCCTCTTCCTTTTTGATAGCAAACTCCTCACTACAGCTTTGTACAGTGACATCTGCACCGCTTGGCGCCCTAATTTCAGTAATACTTTCTACCAAATCTCCATCTTCAATGATGACAAGAGGCTCCAACAGCTCCTCTTCAGCCATTTCAACTTTGATATCTGTGTTGTCCAGTGGTCTTTCTTACAATCCTTATGATCCTTGTGAGAAAACAGAAAGAAGCTGGAGGTGGATAAAAAAAAAAGGTGATCCAAAATATCAGAATTCAGTTAGTACTTTAAAAAAAATACCATAAGGAAAAACACGACATCTATAAACACTGAAACTTAAAAGCATGATGAGTACCGCAGAGCTGCTGTGCCTTTCTTTTGAAACAAAACGTGTGAGAAACCAGTTTGACAGGTTTCAGCATGTGGGCAACAGATGTTTAGGCAGAAATTTAAAAGAAACTTGAAGTCACAAACTCCTCCTAGCTATGTAAAGACAAACACGTTTGACTATGTGATCACAAATGTCAGGGTCTTGTTGGTAGGTGATCACCGTTGTGTATTTTCCCACACAGTTCAGTCGAATAACTCTTGTTGACAGATCACATTGTTATTTCCCCCCTAAAGCTACTGTCTACCACAAAGTGATTTAAATTTCAGTTAATTTTTGCCCTTACCTTTTCGTTTGCCTCGTTTCCTTTTATCTCCTCAAAACATCATCTTTCAAAGTCTTGATCCAGTGAACACAGCATTTTTGGCTTATCACTCGTCCTGTCAACGTCTTTATTAAGAGCAAAGAAGAAAAAAAGAAAATCTGCTAGTTTCACATGCCGTCGTGATGAGCTCTCGCCTTTTCTATCTGCCCTGCTACCTTCTGTCTTTCTCTCGTCTCATCTCTTCCTGTTCCTCTTACCACAGCCCACCCCTATTTACTCGGCCCATATTTGACAAGTCAGGTTGGCATGAAATATTACTGTTAAAAACAGAATCACTCTCTATATGTGGGATGTGTGTGGTTAATGCAATCATGTCCCAAAGGAAAGGTTTTATAATGCCCATGTACACTTGTTAAAGCAGCTGCTGCTTTAACTGCTGCTCATTTGGTTATGTTAACCCCAAGTGCAGCATGTTGAAACAGGCGCAGTTTTTTTCTTAACTCTCTGTGGTTTTCACATCCTGTTGACTTGCAGCTAAAACGAGAAGTAGACTCAGACAAGTAAGGGAAGCTGTCTAAGCAAGATTATTACTTGAAAAACAAGGCTGAAAAAGCAGTTTCTTTTATTTGAATGCTTCTGTTAGTGCTTGTAGCCATTTTCATTCTAAAAAGAGAAATAAGTTAGGTAACTAGGGAATATCACATTTAATTTTCTTTTTAAAAGTTAACACGTGAGTATCATGAGAAATATGTGGCTGAAAATGAAATGTGCAGCTCTAGTAAAACCCAAACTTGATTAGACAGAAAATCTGCTTAAATAGCCAGAATCAAAATAGAAAAAGAGAGGTTTTCCAAAGGCAAAACATTTTAGAGCCTATTTAGAATAGTTACCCTTTACACACACGTCAACTGTATATTCATATGTGTCAGTCTTTTAAGGTAGTTATACAAAAAAAAGAAAGTCTGTTTCTTAGCCTAACATCTCCCACACAAGATGAATCTGTTTGCCCCAGATTCAGTTTGTTGGGATCTGGAGGCCCTATCAAAAAGCCACATAAACTACTTTTGTATAATTAAATGTCATTTCTTTGTTATCCACCCACGCACATGCAACCACCCCCGCGCACTTCTGCTTTGTGAAAATGCAGGGAGTGCAGATGTTTTGCTGTTGTGGTTACCTTTAAACCAATAGTGCTACTCCACTGTACCCACAGCGACGCTTTGTCTATCACGCGCTGCACTGTGCATGCACATTTTGCACCGTTTCCTGTCAGTCGCTAGGGGACCCAGCTCTGTGCGATGCCTCTGGTCCGTGTTGTGTCTGTGAGCACAGTCGGGCAGCAGTCGTCGCCACTGTGCGTCGCCGAAGATGTTGCAGCAGCAGCAGCCTCTGACGGGCAATGGGCCATCCAACGGCCGGGGACTCGGTGTGAGTGGCCACCCCGGGATGCACGCGCTCAACTCAGTTCACCAACCCTCCCAGCATCGGCCCGACGGAGCGGAGTCGGGCCTCGAGGGTACAGAAAACGGACATGAAACCCGCAGAGATATTGGGGACATACTGCAGCAGATAATGACTATCACCGACCAAAGTTTGGACGAGGCACAAGCAAAGTGAGTCACAGCTATGCTTTCTTTCTTTTTAAATATTGTTATTTAGTGGTATTGACGCTGCAGCGGTATTTTGTTGTGCTGCTTTGTCGACTCCGTCTCGCAGTGACAAAGTTTCCTGAACTTCACTCTATTGTTTAGATTATTCAGCTAGAAGCTAGCTAATTAGCTGGACTAATGACATAAAGTTGCTTTTGGTGTAACCTGTGCAGATTCAAACTCACATGCCAGGGTTTACTGTTTCTGTGCTGTAAGTTAGGAACACGCATTTCTTTCAGCAGCGGCTGTTTAATATGTAGCTATTGTTAGCATGCTACGCTAACCAAGGCTAACAAGCTAATGCTAAAATAGGTAGCTAAGGACCGCGCCGATATAAATGTTAACACTGCGCTACAACACGGGTTATAATTTAATTACATAGTAAACAACTAAATATACTATCTAACATGTTGGCTGTCATATGCAGACATACTAGCAGTGAAAGGTTACCCCCTTAACTATCAGCTAGCCAGGAGCTAACGTTTGCTAAATTAGCTCGGCTGAATGTTGTCACTTTGTGATTTCTGTTTTTGTTTTGGTCGATTTGCGTACTGTCATTCTATGCCTTTGTTTACAAATAGGCTGGTAGGTCATGTTTGTTCTTTTTTATGTGCAGGAAACATGCGCTCAACTGTCACCGAATGAAACCCGCTTTGTTCAGCGTTTTGTGCGAGATCAAGGAAAAAACTGGTAGGTTTCTGCTCTATTTGCAGGAGTTTTCTTGTCCTCTCTGTCAACAGCCATGGCTTTAATTTTGTTTGGGAGCGTTATTAGACTGTGTTGACATTCTGTCATCAGGAACCAATAAAGTCATAAACAATCTGAATGGCCAAGTAAACACACAGACATAGTTTTTATACTTTCAGAGTCAAAAGAAAAATAATCCGACAGCCCTCTTAATAAATGCTTATTGGAGTATAAGTGGACTCAAATGACAACAGCTGGACAAACATAAGGTACAATTGCTACAGTGCAATATATTATAGTCATATCAGGTTGCTGTCAGGACTATATTATCTTTAAGCTGCCACAAGGACTGATAAAGTAAATTGTTTCTTCCTCATTCTACATCACCTGTATTGACTTTGTATAGATTTCTTCGTAATAAGCTAATTTTGTCTTATATTTAGTATTCATAATGGGAAAAAAGGGTAGTTAAAATAGTTCAAAAGCATTAAGAAAAGGAGCAAGATGGTATACAACAAGAAGAAGTGCAATGCAAATAAATAAATAAATAAAAAGTCAGTGTACAGAGGTGGTAAGCTCTTGTACACTATATACACACATAGATGTGATTTTTATGCATTGGGATATTTTTCTTTATTTTATTTTTAAAAATATTTTCTACTTAGCTGTGCGCCTTTTTGAGTAATGCTTAACTTATTGAGGGTTGAGGGTTGTTTTTATTTTATTTAAGCTGTTGTGTTATATGTTGTGTCTAATGTTTTGGCCATGATAACACAGGGATTTTCCAACTTTTTCTTGGGATAAATAAAGCTGATTTTTATCGCATTTTATATGCATTATAACTTCACATTCTACATCGAAGCATAGGGTCAACTCACTGCATTCATTTATTTAACAGAAGGGCGATGAGTAATCTTTCATTTAGATTTCACTTATAGTTGCACTTTAAAACCAGCAAAAAACTAGATTCTTCTAAATTCTTCTTGTAAATTTTTATCTTTCAAATGAACAAATTAGGTTATTTATGACCTCTGGTGATAAACTGGTGATATAGTTTAAAGGCTTTGACTTTATTGTAATTGTCCCCTTCCAGTCATTAAACTATAATCTTTGAACCATGAGTGACAGATCTAGAGTTGCAAGATATTTTACAATATCTGTCATAGGGTAAAGGAACCTGTACAGGTATGATGAACACTTAAAATAACTAGGTTGCACCAAGGTACAGTCTGAAGTGAAAATGTTATGAGAGTGATTCACAAAACAAAACGAGAGCACACAAAAAACTACTTATCTATTTCCAAACATGGTTCCATCATTATTTTATGGTTTTTTATGGTTCATTATTTGTAAAGGCTTTGGTTTAAGAGAGTTGTGAGTCTTTTACCTTCAAAACCAAGAGACTTTTGTCTCATTGACAGGCCTTTCAATGAGGAACACCCAGGAGGAGGAGCCTCAAGATCCTCAGCTGGTGCGACTGGACAACATGCTGCTGGCGGAGGGCGTAGCGGGGCCAGAGAAGGGTGGCGGGGCTGCTGCTGCTGTTTCTGCTGCCACCAGCTCTGGGGGGATGTCACCTGACAGCTCTCTCGAGCACTCCGACTACAAAAGCAAGTTGAGCCAGATTCGCAGTATCTACCACACTGAGCTGGAGAAGTATGAGCAGGTATTGTGTCGCAACAGCAGCTTAGCACTGACATTGCCTGTACGTGCTTGCTTGTACTAGAGGTACCTGGAAGCAATGTTGTACACTGGCATGCTAGATCAAGAGTTCACAGCACATAACTTTGCTTCAGGGCTGATTCATTCCTTTCCATTTGTGTCAGGTATGACTCAGTAAATCTTTATGTTGAGAGGCATTTTAGGCTTATTAGATCAACAAGCTCCACTGAAGCCCTACTTGTGAGCTAGTATCAAAGAGAAAATTAGATCTGCTATAAAATCCTCTTAAATGCAACATACAATTAAGTTCCCGAAACACAAACACAAACCTTTGCCCTATACTTAAGATTAAGGATATGCTGATATCAGTCAGGGGTGTCTATCTGACTGTTGTCATGTAGTCGAAAAACTACTCCAAGGCAACCGATACCACCCTCCAGCAATCAATATTAGTTTATAGTAAAATGAAGATTTAAATGTTTTAGAGTTTTAAGAAGAAAACCAAAAATTATGCAAAGTGTGCTCTGTCACATTTTCAAGGGCGGATTTTCTACAACATCTAAGAACAAAGAGAGCGGCATATTCAAGGAGACCAAGTATGAGATCCCAGTCATCACCTCGTCATAAAAACTGTATTTCCAAACTTGCGCCCATCAGCAGCTAGTTGCAGGACTTTCCGCTGACATTTGTAGTAGAACTGCCAGGTAGGGGTGGGCGATATACACGATATATGATAGAAACGATATAAATTTGGCCAACGATAGAGATTTTGACTATACCGCTCTATCGCGATAGCGCATGTTGATGATGTCATCAAGCTACGCCTGTTTTGGTCGAAAGCATCGCAGCGGCTACAACCATAATCATCTGCAAATTATGCCAGGCGACAGTCATAGCAAAGAGATGAAGCACTTTTGAAATATGGGGAAAGCCAAAAACTGCGCTTCCTCCACTTCCGTAACATTGATTCATTAATGCTGAATTCTCTCGCAGCTGTTCTATTCCCGTGTTGTTGCAGTATATTAATAACTAACCTCGTATTGTGGATGAATAATCTCAGTTGTTCTCCTGACTGAAGTTTGGCCCGTGTATAGCATCCTGCTATGCGATTGCATTTGTCCCTGACCACCAGAATCCCTCACGTTAACTTTTATCGGGTGGAAAAAAGGTTGCCGTTCATCCTCCAGCTTCACTGTGCTAATGTTATGCTAACATAGCTGTGTCGCTAGCAATCACGTAGCACAACATTATATACCAGGTAGTCCAACTTCAGTAACCCTGCAAACGTCACTGCTGTTTAGTTTTCTGTCTTCATTTATGTTGGAAGTGGTAGCAGAGCTGTACGTTTTAATTAGTTTCAAAAATCTCTCAGTCAGAACATGGTATGAAATGTTTAGGTGGAAACTAGCGAGCTAACTTCCTGCTAACTTCTAACTCCATTAAATTTAACAAATTCTGTTTTCATGGATGCCTGGATGTTAAACTTAATTGTTACACCTGGTAAAGCAGCAACGCTGATGATTTTATTATAGATGAAAGAATTTAGACCGTTTTTAACTCTCAGTGTTCGTTTGACTTTGGGAGCTGAAGCGGACGGAGTTTTGGACCCAGATTACTCCGCGAAGCAACTCACTACAGCAGCCGTAATGCTCTGACAATCCATCAAACATTTTTAACAGATTTCTGCACGCCAAAATCGGTTCGAGGTCAGTAAGCACAACCAGAATTCATACATAAGGCACACTTGATTTTTGAGAAAATTAAAGGATTTTAAGTGTGCCTTATAGTGTGGAAAATACGTTATACAGAAGAAAAGAATATATCGCGATATATATCGTTACCGCACGTGCTCCTACTGCCAGGACACATAAACTGCAGAGTAGGTTTAGGAGTATCAGGGTTTGCACTCTAGTTTAAAAAAAGACAGGTGTGTTTGATAACACTGGTCAGCAGTTTTTCAGAAGGTTTTAATGGCTGTTGTTTGCAAAATAATTTTGCAAAATAGTTTTTCAAGTTTACAAGTTTTCACATTTGTCAAGTTTTGTAAACTTATATCTTGTTATGTTTATGGTGTTATCTTATGATAATAGCTTTTTTCATTATGTGACCATTTAAAAATAGAGGAGCGTTAATATCAAACATTATGTTAGAAAGGATAGTGAATTGATTACTTTAGTTGAAAAAAAAACCACAGAATTTATTTAGAGCCCACTATGCCAGACTTGGTCACGATGAATTACTATGGAGAAATGTCAATTTCATCAGTTACCCAGAATATTATGAAATGTAGATATGTTGGTTTCATCACTTCACAGTGAAGTGTCAAAGTTAAATATCAAAGTATTTAGCTGTGAAGGACCCTAATAGATGAAATGTGGAGATTATATACATTTTAGTCACAGTCCTCTTAGGAACATATTATGAAATAAATTAAACTCTTACCTTTTTGATATTTTAATATGCTTTAAAAAACGCCCAAGGTAACATCAAATTCAAATTTGACATTTCGTACTTGATACATTCCATTTTTTCAAGTCCAGTTTGAAATCAGATGAATAGTTTAAGAAAAGTGGATATCTGAAAATCACCACTAGCTTTGAGCCATTTTTTTTTGCCAACACTTCATGGTCATAATATATTTTAGTAATATATGGTTTCAGTTTGTGGTCTTATATCTGACTTTGCAGCATATCATGAAAACCAGAGCCCACCAATTATTTTAGGCATCAGTTTCAGTTTCAGCAACTCAAAATGAGTAAGGTTTGACTATGTTGCTTTTGGAAGCGTTTGTTTGTAGACCAGTGCAATATATGCTTTTTGTTATAGCCAGAAAGTGAGAAGCATTGGATTAATAGAGGTGGATATTAATTTAATTATTTAAAGTCTTCTGTTATGAAGACTTAAACTATTACTATATTTACTGCATTGTATATTAGCATATTGTATGTAATATAATATATTAATATTAATTATATCAACAAGAAGTTTACAGTAAGTATTCAGAGGTATTTCTAATATTCATCCCTTGTCATTAGAAGAACAGAATCATTAGTGTAATCCCAGAAAACACCTTTAGTAATAACCACATGTTCATGACAATTTGTTGCAGTGCACAGAGTGACCTAATAAAGAGACCACTAAGTGTGCGTGCTTACCAATGAGAACAATTGTCGTACCAATTATCCTTATTATCAATTAAACTGTTTTTTGTTTTTTTCAACATGAAATTGTCTTTCCAGCTAGAAAACATCATAATTAACAGAAGTAATGAAGTTTTATAAAATAACACATGTATAGCAGCTTCACTTCTCTCCTTCATTGTGTTTCGTCTTGCACCACCTTTCACCAGGCGTGCACCGAGTTCACCACCCATGTGATGAACCTGCTGAGGGAGCAGTCGCGCACACGGCCTGTGACTCCACGGGAGATTGAGCGGATGGTGGCTATCATCCACCGCAAATTCAGTTCGATCCAGACCCAGCTGAAGCAGAGCACCTGTGAGGCGGTCATGATACTGAGGTCCCGCTTTCTAGATGCCAGGTGAGCATTGTAGTTTTCTTTCTTTCTTTTTTAAGGTGACCTGTTATGGTTTATTAGGTCATATAGAATGTTGCACTGATAGATGCTTACATTAAATGTGATCAAAGTTTCAATTAATGGAGTTAGTGTTTGTGAAAGTAATCCCTGCAAGTTACCAGCTCCAGTTTCAGACTGCTTTAAATGATCTGTTTCAAGCAGTTTTTCTCCTCATGGATCGGTATGATTTCAGAAACGAATGTCGTCGCCCCCAAACATCCTTTTTGAGCCAGGAAACCCCTGTTCACTGTGTTCTAACCCTTTTTCAGACGCAAGAGGCGCAACTTCAGCAAACAGGCTACAGAGGTCCTCAATGAGTATTTTTACTCCCACTTGTCTAACCCATATCCCAGTGAAGAAGCCAAAGAGGAACTTGCCAAACAGTGTGGTATCACCGTCTCTCAGGTGAGCGTGCTTCAAGAAACCAGGAGAAAGGAAAAGTTGTGGGTGTCCATGGATTCATATAGCATTCATTTACTCTCCAACTGTTACGGGCAGGATTTTAAAGATTTAAATTAAAAAAAAAAAAGTAGTGACTGATTTCTGCTTAGGTGACCTCAAATGCTTACAATTTGTATTAAGCTGTTTGAAATGGCTACTGGAGGTTTAAGAATGCTTCTTGAAAATGTGGTCATTTTAATGATTACCTTTTATTTTTGGAAGGTCTCCAACTGGTTTGGCAACAAGAGAATCCGCTACAAGAAAAACATTGGCAAGTTCCAAGAGGAAGCCAATCTCTACGCCATGAAAACAGCCTTGGGAGCTAGACAGGGCGATGATTCCCCACACACTCCCAATTCCACAGGTAACTAAGAAAATGACATGAACAGTAAATGCCTACTTGCCTTTAGGCGATAAACTCAGTTGTTAAGCCCTTCTCTGGCCCCCGATTCTCCACGCCTACATGAGTCATGCCGATATGCCTGATGATTAATGACTTGTTTATTAAATGTCAGGTAACAGTAAAAACATCTTGGATTTCTTTATGGTGAATTATAAAAAGATGTCTGTCACAAATGACTATCAAGGTTTGTCGTTCTTCAGGGTCGGGGTCCTTCTCTCTGTCCGGATCAGCTGACCTGTTCCTCGGGGTTCCACCTGTGAACGGTGAACAGTCTGCCTACCAAATGGGAGTGCAGGTATTTACATACGTTTAAATATTAACTTGTGCTTCTCTTGTATTTTTTTCCTTTCTAATTAGGAACTTAGTAGAGAAGTAATATCAGTTTAGTTGCCCGGTCTAAAAGAAAGGAAAAAAACTCAGACAAATGAAACATCTTTGGATAATCAAATCATGTTTTAACACTTAGTGTTTTGTAGAACATCAAAGACAGTGTCATATTAATTTGCTGACTGAGGCTGCTGTTAGAAGTGCTAGCAGCATCAGGTTCACAGGTTCTGCCTGTGCAGAATGTGGCTGCATAGGCAGAGCGCTCTGGATGTGTGTTTATATGTTAGTTTACGCTGACATCAAAGCAATGCAGAACTGTGTTGTCCACGAGAGAGTGAGAGAATGTCTCGCTCCGACTAGCATCTAGATGACTAGTTGTGCAAATTCGTATTATCAGCAGATCCAATGATAATCAAACCAACAAAGTTTTCATCTAACAGCATGTCTCTCTGTGTAGCTAAAGCTCAAAATGCTGTTTTCCTTGCAGCTGAGCCAATGCAAAAAATAAATAAATTATTGTTACTGCAAGTTATGTATTACTTGTTTAAGCTCTGCCTGAATCTGCTAGGATCAACTTGTTGTATTTGTGGCATTTAAAATGAGTGTTGCCAACAGGGGAGTTGCACCCTCTGGTGGACAAACTATCCAACATAAACACTTAAAATATGGTTGAGGGGTGTTTCTCCTGTCTCTTCTTTACTTTTTAAATTTGTCAGCCTTTGTAAATTCATATGCGGCCAATCTTGTACCCAACATTATATCCAGCTGATGCCACTCAGCATTGACAGAATAACTCTGAACATTATTTTTTTTCTCTCTCTCTTTTGATTTCTTAGGCTAACGGAAACTGGCAGGGTCGAAACTCGCCCCCATCTGGCACCTCGCCTCATAGCGACCAGTCAGAAAACTCTGACTGATGGCCCCACCCACTGACACAGAACGACAGCGACGGAAAGATTGATGACGGAAAAAGACCGAAAGAATGATATCGCACTTCCCACTTGGCTGCAGTTGTTTTTGTATATTGTTTGTTTGGTTTGGTTATTTTAAATGTAAGTTGTCTTTTTTCTTCTTTTTTTTTCTTCTTTTCTTAGCGCTCAGCGTTGGTCATTATTATGTTTGTCTGATTAGCTGAGTGCACAGATGATAGAGTGAACGTGTGTGTGTCGTGTGCATGCTGGCGTGGTTTTCTCATTGGGGTTGTAGGGTTTATTTTCCACTACTTTTGACATGTTACTGAGATCTGTTTGTGGTTGGGAGGGGGGGAAATGCGACTGTATCATGATTGTTTTAGCACACTATATCATTATTATTAATATTATTACTTTCAATATTAGTGCTACAGCTATTTTCTTTTAACAGTTCATAAAGAGAGATGGCATTTAGTGAATGAGAGGGCAATAGAGAAAAATCCAAAGACTCCGTGTGTTTGTTTCTCTGTTTTGTTTTGTTTTCTACTGGGCTTATGTGTCCATGTAAAGTGAATGAGGTGTGCCTGAGTCCATATTAATGGTTTGAATGAGTGTATCAAGAGTGCTGTCTTTTTTTCTGTACAGTGAAACACCTGTATCCTCTCTCTACCTCTTTTACAATAAAGACTCTCTGTATTGACAAGCAGCTGGAGATCGGTCACATTCATGGGGTCATAATAAATAAACTAAAAGACTAGGGGACAGTATAATGGGCTACTTTATTCAAGACACAAACAGTAACTGATTCATTAGCACCACTCACACACACACACACACACACACACATATATATATATATATATAAAAATAAAAAACCTTAGAATTTAGAGTTTTCGGATTATGCCAACATATCTCATTATCTGAAATTTTAGTCGTGTTTAATGTGAATTTCAACCACTCTGGTACACTCTCTTGTTCTCTGGTCTCAGGAGCTTGCAAAGATCGTACAGGACTTCTGTAAGTTTTTTTTGAAGACGTTCCACCTGTCATCCGAGAGGACATCTTTTAAGTTTCTTTGCTTTCTTTCCAACCTCCTTAAACGGCCATGACCTGGATGACTGAGAACCTACACAGACATATCTTGCTCTTTCTTTCTTTCTTTCTCTTTCTCTCTCTCTCTCTCTCTCTCTCTCTCTCTCTCACACACACACACACACACACACACACACACACACACACACAAATACACACAGTAAATGCAAAAATAATATATAGCAATAATCAATAGCTTCTGATCAGCACCATGGACAGCAACTGCAGCCAGAAGCTGGGGGAACGGAAACTTTTACCTAAACTTATACTATACACTGACATCATCTTCTTCAACCAGGCTCAGTGAGGAGGCATCTTACCAAACAAGCATAGCCCACTCATGATCATCATCATCAGTTATTTCCAGTGGGCCAGCTTCTAGATACTTCACACGCACATATTACAGTACGAGTCCATATTTTCAACATATGAGTAAAAAAGTTTCAGTCCTTTACTAAAAACAAACCACTCACCTGTTCATTTTAAGGCCTTGTGCTCAGCAAAGTCACTGACAACACTGCATAATTCCCAAGTCCTCGGGGAATACTTGTTTTTTCTTGCTTTTGTTGTTGTTTTGCTTTGGTCAAATATAAATGAAAACAACTCTGCAGGATACTTTTCAAAAAATAAATGGTTGCATAGTTGATATCAACAAGTTACAAAATATTACCACCACAATATACAGACAGCAAGATCAGGGAACACATGTAATATGTTCCCCAGCATGTCTCCCGCCATTAAAACACAACTTAATCAGTGGAGTGGAAAATAATTGAATCTGCAGCTAAAATTAAATTTCTAAGCTATATGCCATACTGCATAAATATATGCTATACTCAAAGTTGGACTTTGAGTCTCAAGATAGAACATGACTTAAACATATAGTTGTTATAACCTTTCCGCTTCAGCATAATGATGTGAATAGAAGTGTCATGTTACTATCAAGAATGCCATTGGATAGTTATATAGAGAGGGTCCTTTTTCTACTGAGCCCTACAGGCCATGTGCTCACTGCCTCATCCAGGGTAATATCTTTGCTTATTGTCCAAGTTTGAAGTGCTTTTAAAATATTTTTTACTGTATATAAAGCTTTCTCATTTTGAATTTATTGAAAGAAAAATAATAAAACTTTTGCAAAGGAATCAATACCACATGGACAGACCAAAAGGTAAAATTATAACAGCTCCTTTATACCCTTTGTGCGGATACAGTCTTTGTCTATTCACATGTAGGAAGTTCTCACCATCATGTAAGCAACAGCCTGATAATGAAGTGGGTGTTGACCTTGAATTACACTTAGTTGCTTCCCATCTTTGCTCAGTCCTTTGTACAACAAAGTCAGAATTACATATCAGCAGTACACAGGGGTTAGATGAACTGAAGCATTAACATTGCAGTCACTGATTAAGAGCCATTTTTGTATCCAAATGTGCTGAGTAAACCCAGCTTCAATTTTGAGTGTTTTTATACTTTGCTTAAAAATGAAACAGGAAACATTAAATTATATTTTTTTACAGTAATAAAATACTCTTCCTTTGAACTGTCTAAGTAATCAAAAAACGAATCTGAGACTGTGTGCCATCACGTGCGGTGTGGAGTTCAATCCGGAATCATAATTAAAATTTCGCACCTACATTGTGGTCTAATGTAATTAAAGAATGATAATGAATCCATATGTGGGACCTCTGGGGCTCCATGTTCTCCAGCCTGGGAATCACTGCCTCACACGTTAAATTAAAAGGGTGTCACGTGGGGTGTGTTCCCTGCTTTCCCACGGTCACTTTCCAAGATCAAAGGATTTGCACATGTAAAGGTCGAACAACTGCGGGGTTAAACGGCGCGTCAGCACGAGACAGCGGCCCAAATGGCACGCGTGGTCCATTGTGACACGGAGGTGTCAATGCAAAAACTTAGGCTTCTTGCACGCTCCCCCTGCGGGGTGACTAACAAATGCAAAAGTGTGAAGTGTGAATAAGGAGGTGTCGGTATTCCCTCTAAGGAACAAGTTTGAATAAGATAATATATATCAGAATTATAAAAGCACATGCAAGTGGTTTTCCGAAATCTCTACCAAAACAATTTAATATTTCCCCCCAACTTTTAATGGGAAGCAACGATGGCGCACGATTTAGCGTTTAAGTAAACGTGGGATAAAATGCAGTTTAACAACAATCAACCCCCAATCTACTGCGAATAGCGAATATCATATTATTCGTTTTACACACGTCAATGCCTTGTCGTGAACTGTTTTAATCATAAAATAAGAAACATTTAGTCCAGTTTAGACAATCTCAGGATTAACAGGACTATTGTCCTAACTTGCTTTTGGTTGATTTCTGTTTTTCTGTTTTAGCTTTTCTGTGAAGCACTTTGTGATTTTTGTCTTGAAAGGTGCTATACAAATAAAATTGTACCTTACCTTTTTACCTTATTTAGAATTTCATTCACTGCGTAACCAGCTCAACGGGTACAGAGACGGCAAAGAAAAGTCAAGTTTCTTTAAATAAATCAGATTCTGTGTTGACAATACACGAGACTTCTTAGAATATATGACCCCAAATCTTACTGAAATATAATGGGATTAAAGCGCAGACACATGATCAGAAACTCCCGTGTTAGCGTTATAGGAAATACAGTTTCCAACACTCAAAATCTGGTTTTGTCACTCGGGGTAAAGGAGCTGTTGTGAAGCATTTCATTCAATGTTTGTCACCTATAGTGTGTACAAAAATGAGTTACAAATGTCATTCTTATTATTTAAATTATTTTTTATTGGTTATTTTTACGTGTGAGTTTTTATGCATACACGTAAAATATGCGCACATATCTGCGCAATGGGGAAGATCTCCGTGTTTGGTGAATATGAGACTGTGATAGGAGATTTAAATTAATTAAATCTTGGTTGGATTTTAAGGAACGACGAGGTTGAGATACCAGGAGGAGGGGTTTGGAGGAGGAGGAGTCTTTTAGCTACAGGGAGTCAGTAAAAAGAAGTCGAAAGGAACAAGAGCCTCATTACCTGATCGGTGTCAGCCTGAGAAAGAAGGTGTTAGAGCATCTGCAACCATGAAGCTGCTACAGGAAGCCGAGGAAGCAACAAACAATAAAAAGGTAAAAAAGAAAAAAACAAATTAGATTTTTTTTTATTCACATGGGCAAATGCAGCCACTTTGACAAAGATTGTAATGAGGATTTAGTCGTTTGTTTAAATCAAATTGGAATTTAGACGCAGCTGCGATTATATTTAGTTTGTTTCTCGGGTAAAGTCTGATCAACTTTGTATCACTTGTAACACAGAAATTAAAACAAAAAAACACTTTTAGACTTTTCTTTTCCTTTTGCGATAGTTAATAAAATCTCAGGTGGAGAAACGTCGAAGGGACAGAATGAACCGCAGTTTGGAGTGTCTGAGGACCATGTTGCTGCAGGAGCCACAAGAAGTAAGAGAAGTTTTTAGTTGTCTTTGAATATGGTTCATGAATTTCAGTACTGTTTATTTATTAATGTTTTCTTTTTTTTAATGTAACGTAAAGATCAGTTAACTTGCTGCTCTCATGCAGGGGTCCACTCAGCACCGAGTGGAGAAAGCTGAGATACTGGAGCACACAGTCCTCTTCCTCCAGAACACTGCCAAAGGAGACAAGACTACAGGTGGACGTGGGGACCAGAAACGCTCCTTCCAGGACGGTTTCTCCACTTGCCTGCAGACAGCTGCGGGGTTTCTGGGCCCCGAGGGGAAAGGGTCGGAGCTCGGATCGGCGCTGGATGCAGCTTTTGCCGCTCGTTTGGCCCGTTCACACTCACAGCCCGAAGGTCTCCAAAGCAGAAACTTTTTGCCGCACGCAAAGTTTATTCTGCGGATGCTGAGGCAGAAGTCCAAGCTCAAACTACCGGCACGTGCCTCAGGGGAGAAACGTTTGATCCGACCTTACCCACTCCCACTCCAACAAAGGTTTCCCAGAGTCCCCAAACAGCCTCAAAAACAAAGAGAGTCCGAGATCAGAGCGGAGAGAGGAGCGACCAAACAGAGCTCAGCCCAGAGCTCCCCGTCCAGCCACACTTTGTGGAGACCTTGGCCCTGATCACCAGGCAGTGACTTCAGAGCTATCAATGACTATAAACTATTTAACATAAACACTCAAAAATATTTAATAATGATTGTTGGTATCTATTTGTTGTAACTGAAAAGGATAGGTGTTGTAGTCTTATAAAGACGCATAACCTCAGATCCTGTAAATAATGTAGCTAAATGTATGTTTTCTACCTGCGCTGTATGTGTGATAGGGTTAACTCACTGTTTTAAATACTTTTCAATGAGCTCTGTCAGCGGGGCATCCATTTAATCTGCTTACACAGGGACTCTACCGCGGGACACAGGTGAGCTGGATCAGCCCAGCAGTCCGGCTGGGATTGCTGCGCTGAAGAGCGAGTGAAGAGGTGAGTTTCACGAAACTCAAGAGCTTCTATTCTCTTTTATGAACTGCTGTGACTGAGTGTCCATCCATCACATTTCCAGGTGTGGAAGCCCAGGGTTTGAGGCTGGGAGACCCACGCAGCTCCTCATATTCACCTCTCTGCTGGCAAGAGCGATATCTGTGTCTCTATGTACAACATCACTTGTATTCAATCTGACGTTAAATCTTGTCTTTTTTGCACAATAATTTATTCTGGATTCTCCCTATGGTGAGCTGTACTCTTTAAAATAAAAAGACTTAAAAAAAAACTACAACAACACGTGCTGTGATTATTTTAAGATTAAAAGAAATCCGGAGGACTCTAGTCTGCGGTTGCTCTGACAGCTCCCTTTAGTCCGGATCAGAGGTGTGAAGCTCGACGTCCTGCAGAGTTACATCCTCCAGGTGTGAAATCTGGGCATGAAGCTCTGCAGCATCTCTCACTTCAAAGACATCACAGAGAGCCTTCTGTATTCACTGAAAAATAAGATAAGATAAGACTTTATTGATCCCACAACGGGGACATTTTTGCGTCACCTCAGCTCAGGTACAGATATCAGATAAAATGTTAATATAACTAGGAAGACTTAAGAAAACCGAGACTTAACAAAATTAAAATTATTCCAGGCATTTCATGTATTTTCCCTCTCATATTCATGATTTATATTATTTTGTTGTTGTTTAGTTTACATTTTTCTCTACAATAATTTCTCCTATTATTAACCTCTACCTGTAATTACACTGACGTTAGACTGGACCTCTTTGAGCTAATACCACTGGATTAGTTCACATTCTTTTCCCAACTAGAGGAGCATCGCATCTTTGTCTTTATTCCTTATTTGAACAATCGGTCACGATAGCTTATCAGTGTATATGACAGGATGGAGCCGAACATCTGACACTGTTTATGGCTCTCGTCCGCGTTTGTTTCTCTAGTGATTAGCGTCTATCCCATCACCAGCACCACCCTCAGCTGCTTAGAGGCCATTTGTTTTCTACGCGTGTCTGGTGTCATGTCCCAGGAAGCAAAACGCGTCTTAACACCTCATGTAACCCTTTGAGTTTCAGGCACAGAGGAAGCTTATCCTTTATTTGCCACAGTTTTGTGGTGAGAAACCTGTCTGACTAAGCTTGTTCTTTTAGTCTTTTTTCAGTGAGATAACCAAAAACAAACCAACATAGTAGTAGACTGTCTACACATGAAGTGTATTTGCTCATACGCCAAACGAATCTTTGTACTAACACACTAAATATCTATTTAGGGTTGCTTAGATATTACTGTCCAATGACTGAGCTCAATGAGACAGATTTCTGTGCCTTTTTTTGTAGGAAAACACGAGGGAAGCGGCTCTTTACAACACAATTTTGAAATGAGAACGTCACTAGAGACTTTGAAGCTCTCAAGTGGCTTCACTCAATCAGGCGGGCTTGCCTTCTTACAACATACAATTACTGTGACCCTGGAGTTTAGTGCAGTGTCTTCAACTGCTGGTGGCCTGAGACCTTATGTGATCCAAGCCCTTAGGTGTGCTCAATTTACAAGGATTTAAAAGATTCATATTGTCTGACTCGGGAATAGGAACTAAACTGGTTCGATTTCAGTTTTAAAACAGAATAAGTTGTGTTGATTAAGTTTCTGCCAAAGCAAAACAATTGTGTGCAACCAAGGTCCACTATTGAATTAGGTAAATCCAACATGCTCTTTTTTCAGTGTACTTGTTTGATAAAGTACACTTGATAAAGTTTTATCTCGTGTATTTAAGAAGTTATGGGGACTGAATGTTAAAAAAAACCAAACTAAAATAAAGAGTGCAGAACTTCGCACACAGCATACAACTCGAAAAAAAATTAGTATGAATTATGTGGATGAAAATCGATGGATGGGTTGTTGTGCATTTCTGAGTTGGTCAGGTGACTGATCTTAATAGAAAAGTATTAATTATTATAATTATTATTATAATAAAAAAAATGTCATGCAGACAGAAGTTGGATACGTGTCAGAGTGGGAGACGTTTTGTAGTCGTGGGAATGTGGAGCAGAAGGCTCAGTCGTTGTTTTATTACCTGTTAAAATTGATGCTTCATTGTGTCCTTGGAGGAGAGGTGGCTCTCGGGTTCCCACGCACAGCACATGCTGGAGGTTCTCACGCGAGCCGAAAGTTCTTCTTCTTCTTTTTTTTTTTTAAATTTCTTTTGTTTTGTTCGTGTGACTCAACAATTTGAACAGTTACGCGTAAAAAGATTTATTTTACTTGGATCGTAGATTTCTGTCAAAAATACTTTGTATTTCTGTATAGTTTTTTTTAATTCTTATTCTGTATAGTTTTTTATATTTATATCCTGTTCATAGCCTGTACATAGCTTGTACTCACCACAGCCTATACATACTTATAGTTATAGCATATTCATAACATACGTTATAACATACCATAATAGACCCATTTCTGTAATATACTCACATATCTATATTATTGCTAATATATATTGTAATATATCTATATCATGGCTAAAGCACTTCTGGATGGATGCAAGCTGCATTTCGTTGCCTTGTACCTGTGACATGTGCAATGACAATAAAGTTGAATTCTATTCTATTCTATTCTATTCTATTCTATTCTATTCTATTCTATTCTATTAACAATCTAATATAATTTCTCAAAAATCCAGACTGAAAACCTGAATTAAAATTGAATTCCTTGCAAGTTATATAAGATCAGAAAATGCGTAAGCTCACACTCAGCTCTTCTGTTGCATGTGATCACCTCACCTAACTTTCTCGTGGGAATCGGGCGGAATAATGTCACACTTTATTACCTGTTAAAATCGATACGTCGTAATTAAGAGTATCTGGAAGAAGAGGTGGAAATCAGTTTCCCATGAGCAGGGCTCCTAAAAATTATGCATTCACAGCTGGATTGATACACAGACTTCTGACCACGTTTTTTCCGGCTTTCAAAGCTGAGGAAAACGGCTGCCAATATTCTGTATTAATGAAGAGTTGTGAATAAAAAGAAAAAAAGTCAGACTACTACTGAAAGCTTTTATCCTTGAATGAGTTTTTGTATTTCGCGTTTTGCGGGGCTCCATAAGCATTTTCTTCCTAGCAGCGCTGAACCGAGAACCTGTCGCCTGAGGACACATCTCATTTCTCCTTCCATTATGATCACCTGGAAGTTTACAGTCATTTGTCTGATCTCACGCTGTTTGGGCGGATGTTGGTCACACATGTAAATAACCCTCACACGAGCTGATAACACCTTTCACAGGCGCGTGCAGCTCTCATTTATCGCAGCAGCTGCACGCGCCGGAGGATTAATGATGGGCTCCCACAGCGGCGCCTTTCAGTCTGTATTCATATTCAGATTCTTGGTGAAATCCCCTCGTAACCGGTAAAGATGATCCTGGAGTATAGAATGACTCAAATGCATTGATTACACATACCTATCGTATCCCATATCAGTGACCAGCAGTGGTGAAAGTGGAAACAAACCTATAAGTTGTGTTGTGATCAGTATTTATCCTGTCACCAAACAAACAAAACAAAAATCTGAAATGTGCAATTAGTCCTGTCTGTTGTAATTTATGGCCCCTGACTGATCCCAAAAATGACATTATATTATTTGATGCTCATAAAAAACACAAAGTTGTGTCTTATTGTCCTGAAGTTTGCTAACTTGATTTTATTTACTGGTCTCATCTGTTACTTACTTTAGCTCACAAAAACAGTGTTAGCCTGCAGGTTAGCTGACCTGTGGTCTACTGACTGCACTATTTAAGCTGCCTTTGGTTATTGTGATCCTGAGTTAAATGCAAATCGAGTAACTCTTTGACGTGTTTGTTGTTTTTATAATTATATTTCATATTTATTTGATGATATTTCCTTTTTACTTACATTGAACTGTCAAAAAACTAAACAACCATTCTTTCACATAGTGGGAAATAAGCTCAGTGGTCATGTGATTAATATACTTGCTTCACGTGTTGTTAATGTGATATCATTCTCTCAAAAATTCAAAACCAAAATAAAGATTGGGGGTGTTTATTGCAGATTGTAAAACATGTTGATCTTTTTATAGTAAGCAGGCAATGTTGCTCCCTGTTATGTTTAGAAACTACTGGCTGAAACTGGAGTCCTGGAATCCCAGTAATGTGCCAAGTTGCGCGTAAAAAGTCCTGATGGACTGTGTCCATGATGCTGATAGAAGCTTTAAACATTTGGCGTATAATATTGCTGTAGCGAAATATTAACATGTGATAATCCTTTATGACTACGCCGCATGATACAATCTGTACATTAATATATGTGATTTTCTATATATGATACAGTGATTTTTAAAGACAACACCCATATTTTTGTGCATCAACTGAAGCACTAACTGAGAAATAAGCAGCTTCAATGTAATGTGTAATGTGTAATGTGGACAATAAAAAATGAAGACTGTTGCCATGGTAGCAGGAATGTTACCGTAACACAGAAGCTAAAACTCAACTGTGACATCACCTTGACGTCATGGCTATTCCTTTGATCTTTTTTTTTATCTGTCAGTTGCTTTAATCTGTTTCCCTTAAATAGAAGTTATCCCCCTTGCGCGCAGCACCTTGACAATACGTCGGACAAACCTCTGTTTTGCAGGATTGTAAAACTAAACGTAGGATCGTACTAGACAGTTTCTGTAATCTCCACTGAACTACCTATATAGAAAGCATGCCTCTCTTGCATTTGACTTATGTGATTCCTTGGGCTTTTAAAAAGGCTCGACAGCTCGTGAGATCTGCTCTGGCACAACCTCAGGCAGAGTCTTGTCCACCTAATACTGAGACAGATTCTGTAGCCAACAGGTTCACAGATCAAAGGTCACTGAATTACACGACAGGCTTGGAGTGCCTGAGTGAAAATCAGCAGAACACAGCTGAACAGCACACGTCTGTCATCAGCAGACATAATTTACTGAACAATACTTGTTCTACACATGTGGATACACCATGTGATGAATCCTGTGAGCAATTTCACAGAGGTTCAGATGGATCTCGTCTATCCATAGTTCCAAAAGCTCTTGTTCGCATACCCAGAGCTGCTGTTCTTATCACAAAGCCCATAATTAACTTCACTAAAGCAACCGTGACAACTTTTCTCAACATGGCGGTAGATGGCCTTTCGAAAATCAGAGGAATACTTCGAATTTTATTCCCTTTGACTAGAGAAGATTTTGATTATTCTACCAAAGTCGCCATTGAGATAGGGCCAATACGAGGACCACTTATAGTTATCTCCTGTTGCTTCACTGTAATTTGTCTCGTTTTCTTTAGATTTTGTGGAAACTGTCTGTTTAGACTCAAGAAAAAAGTTTCACAAGCTTTGAGCTGGGTCCATAAGAAAACTTTAGGCTCGGAGTGCCTGAGTGAAACTCAGCAGTACTCATATGAAGAGTTCATGTATTTGACTGGCAGAGTTAATTTGCTCAACAATACTTGTTCTACACATGTGGATACACCATGTGATGAATCCTGTGAGCAATTTCACAGTGATTCAGAAGATGACATTTTTCTCAATTTGAACTGAAATTCATGAATCTCAATCAAATCTTAGAGAAGAAAGCATCAGTGAGACTGACAGGACAGGAATCTGTCAGACAGACTGATTCCTTAAAATAGCAAGATGAGGTAAGTATTGACCGTGTCTTCAAAGAGGCACAACAAAATCTTGATTTCGTTAAAACTGTTTTAAATTAGCTATAAAATCTTGACAGGAGTATAACAATATTCATTAGACTCGTACCATCTTGATCAGGCAATACACACAACAGTTCAAAACGTACATCAACCCAAACAGCCGCGACAGATGGCTGCCCCTCCCTGAGCCTGGTTCTGTCGGAGGTTTCTTCCTATTAAAAGGGAGTTTTTCCTTCCCACCGTCGCCAAAGTGCTTGCTCATAGGGGATTGTTAAACCTTTTTGGGTTTATCTCTCAAATACTGCAGGGTCCTTCCCTTACAGTACACAGAGATTTGGGATGACTGTTGTGATTTATGGGTGGATGACTGGATGTGTTAAGCACTTTGGGGTCCTTAGGGACTAATAAAGCGCTATACAAATACAGGCCATTTACCATTTTTTACCATTTATTGCCTTATAAATAAACTTTAATTGTAAATAAAAATGTCAAATTTAAAAAGTAATGGTTTGTGTGTACTTTTAAGTGATGTATGTCAAAGTCAGCGCAACAAGTCAGTGTTTCTTGATATTTATTTATAATCACCTCTGCTAATTCTTGATATTTATTATTGAGTGAGCTGTATATATTAGTGCTATTTCTTAAATGTGTAAAATCTGTAACATATTGTATTGTTGAAATTGTTTAGTCTGTTACTGTTACTGTCTTGGAGCAACAGTAACCCACATGATATGTGTAGTATTTAATGATTCAGTAATGAATGAAGCTTGACCTTCTGGGAAAGCCTTTCGCTTCATGTGAAAAGCAGTGTTGTGTTAAGCTGCCTTGTTGGCCAAAATATTTTACAGATAAAGCATGTTCTCTCTTGTCCTGTGCCTTTCATTCTCATTCCCTCTGCTTTACTGCTTCCATGATGTTAAGCTGATTTTATATACTGATCTGATTCTTCCTGGAGGTTTTTATTGAAGAAAAACTCTTTCTGATGAAACATCAGCTGAACTTGTCAGATCAGTGTGCTGAAAGGAAAAGGTATAACATCTTTTCTGACATGCAGTGGAGCCCCGAATGTCTGAGACCAAGAGTGAGAATCCTCCTCTTGCTTTAGTTGTGAATTTAGTTTTGACAAAGTTTATTCTGAAATGATAATATTGACTTAAAAATGCGATGGAAAAATGTAATCTATTAATGGGCTTTTCTGTGTTAAAGACAACCCCTCTGCATGGATGTGTGTTTACATACTGCTTTGCTTTTAATCAGTTATTATTGAATTCTCTCTTCCACAGACTTCCACACACTTCCCACTTTTGTCCTCTCTCCCTCCGCTCACCCTCATAGAAGATGTCTGTCTCTCCCTGAATTTGGTTCTGTTTGAGGTTTTTCTCTGTTAAAGAGGAATTTTCCTTCCACCTTTTGCCCAGTACTTGCTCATAGGAGTTTATCTGATTGTGGTGGTTTTCTCTGTGTAACTGTAGGATCTTTACAATTTAATAATCCAGATGTTGGTACTTGGTACCCCAGGTGATGTTTATGCAACGTTTCATCGAGATTTGTTTACTTGTCTAAAACAGGCAGTTCATGCTATTAAGAAAAGAAAAGAAAAACCCTCAAATGTTGCTGATTTAAAATAGTTCAACAAAGAAGATTGAGCCAAAATTTCTCCACAGAAATTTGAAAGATTGCCATTCAGTTTTAGATCTTCATGCAAAGATAAATGTATTCCCACAGAGGAGTAATTTACTTGTAAAGGCTAAAAGCAACATTACGAAAACTGAAGTGTGTCAGTACTGCCCATCTTGTCCACACTGCTGAATACATGCATATGCATGTTTTCCATTAAATTTGTTTTACTTCTCACAGTTGGGCTTCATTTGGAATTCCCTTTGGAAGTACGAGTGCTTTAGAAAGATTGGAAAGTGAGAAGTGTGCATGGATCACATCACGGTCTTCCTCACCTCTCAGTCAAAGGTCCTGATGAACTCTGTTGCTCTGTCCATGGTGCTGATGTAAGCTATATATGTATATGACAACACATGTTCAGTGGAATTTTAACAAAACACCCATATTTCTGTTTTGTACCCGAGATCCAAGCAGCTTTAATTTGAAAAAAAACAAAACCCAAACAAACACAAACAAACCACTAAATGCTGTTGCTAAGGTAGCTAGAATGTTACCACTGCTTAACATGTACGTCGTACCTCGTGACTTCCCTAGAACAGTAACTTTGACGTCACCTCTGTGGCCGTAAACCAATTATCGCGTTGATGCTCGAATTCTTTCATATTTATCCCTGTAAAGTAAGGAGACCGTAACCCTTTATTCGATTTATTTAATTAAACCCTTTATTAATATTCTGGCGCGTGCGGCTCCCGTTACAAGTTTGAAAGACACGTGCAGATGAGAGGCGTCATCAGCTCCTGTGAGACAAATTTGACAAAGATCTGTGACAAAACTGAGCGATAAAGTAATAAATTGGAGGTGTAAAAACATATTTTTAACTGTTCTTTGAGGTAAATCCCAACATTTATGATTTTCTGCAGCCTGTCCTGGTAGCTGCCATTCATAAGGATTATTTCTGCAGAAAAAGAATCACATGACGGATTAAATGCCCCCTTTCATGTGCGCGAGCACAAAGCTTGACGCAGAAGTTAACTACCGATGTGATAGCCATCTCTGTCATGGCCATCTCTGACGGAGGTTTTAGAAACCCCTAATGGAAAAAAAAGCCAGTCTGTGCTGATCTTCCTATATATGCAAAAACTTTATTCTGAGTATGTTTCACAGTAAAAGTAAACAGTTGACTTTTCATAAGAAGTTCATGGTTTATAGACACGTTTGTGTTTATTTGTGTGTAAATGAATAAAAGTGTGTAAATACATAAAGTGTTAAATACCGTTTTCACCGCTCCATTTTGACGGGAAAGAGTTCGGTAAGGGGATCCCACACAATCAGCAATAAAAGTGTGAAAGTGCGCATATGCTCCACATCCAGCCACAAGCAGCTTGAGCTTTTGTTCTGTTTTAGATAATCTACACGGGATTTCATTTTATTTCACATTTTAGTCTGAATTATTAAAATGCGATGTTTGATTTCTTGTATAATGATTTTCAAAAGAAACTTTGATATGCGTAAAATCCATGGTTTTACGCGCGACTCCTCACATCGCTATGTTTGGTTACATGATCACAACAAAATAACAGCTTGTTTTGGACCCGTGTGACGACCTCTCACGTGTGTTTCGCGTGGGAACCAGAAAGTCACTTCCCCTCCGAGCACATTTGTTAAGTGAGGTATCAGGTTTAACAAGTAATAAAGCGAAGATTGAGCCTGCTGCTCCACAGCCGCACGACCAGAGAGAAGAGCTGAAGCACACGCTCCCACTTAAGCAACATTTGTCTGCACGCTGCCGTGTGTTTAGAGGGACAAACGCAGGTCTACTAGACTTCGTTTATTTATTATGACGGTGTTTGGAAAACGCGGTAACATTTGCTTTAAAAATATCGAAATCTTTAAAGACTTTAAGCTCAACTTTGACATATAAGCAGATCCTTCCGCAACCGTGAGAAAAGCACGCAGTTTTGACTAAAATTACATTTACTACGCCGTGAAACATTGCTTCTTCACACAGAATTTGTCGCAAATAAATAAATACAGTCTAAATAAACGAATACAAATAAATAAATCCAAATTTGATGAAAACCTATATTTTAAATGAGAAATAGTGGACTATTTCTGTGAGGAACACAAAACTCCGATTCTATTAAGAATAAAAGCCTGAAAGCACCCATTTTTTTCTACTTTGTGATTCTGCAGGTATTACTCTTTAATTTCTGTGGGGTTAAATTATTTTTTGTGTGGTGCAGGATTGATCAAAATCGCTGTCTCCTCCATTATATACTTTTTTTGTCAAACAAAATAACAATTACAGCGCTTATTTTACATATCAACAAAAAGTTATATACAGATATAAGTAGTTAAGAACAAAACAGTCGTCGAACAAAGAACATTTAAAGAACAGTATAGGTCAGAGATACCATAAAACAGCATACAAGTACAGTAAGGTGACCTATCATATAAAAGTAAAAACAAAAAACGAGAAAAGGGGCAGCATGGTGGCGCGGTGGTTAGCACTGTTGCCGCACGCACGAAGGTCCTGAGTTCAATTCCAACATCAGGCCGGGGTCTTTCTGTGTGGAGTTTGCATGTTCTCCCCGTGTTTGCGTGGGTTTCCTCCGAGTACTCCGGCTTCCTCCCACCATCCAAAGACATGCAGCTTGTGGGGATAGGTTAATTGGATAATCCAAATTGTCACTTTCACGCGAATGAAAGTGAGTGCGAATGGTTGTCTGTCCCTGTGTGTTGGCCCTGCGACAGACTGGCGACCTGTCCAGGGTGTACCCTGCCTCTCGCCCTATGACAGCTGGGACAGCCCTATGACAGCTGAGGTTAACCGGTACTGAAAATCATCCCAAAAACATCTGGAACTAAAAAATATGCTCTGTAGTTTCAACATCAGTACTGCAGAAAGTGCATGCGGTTGTATCTATATTGAATTTCTTGTGAAGATAGTCATTGGACGGATATATGGCATTTAAACTTTTAAAGCGATTTTCTTTTCCTCCCTTATATACTTCGTGAAGAAATTGCGCTTCTCACAACCGGATGTTGCTACAGCTTGTCACAAACCAGGAAAAGAACCCGCAGATTCTATTGGTGAAACTCGGTCAGGAGGCGGGGCTTGTGTAGGATACAGGAAAAGGTATTTTTTGTCTTGTAGTTGGTGTGAATATTAAAAACACAAACTTTTTTCCATGTAAATTGAAGTATTAGCATATAAGACAAATGCACCGTTGTTACACAAACTGCATTGTGACTGTGCGCAGTGAAGTGAGCGTTCATGTTAGGAGTGAAGAGGCTGGAGAAACGGTTCGTGTGGGGACGCTATTTTAAAGCCTAGGCTGTAACTAACTTTTAGACTTCACTGGTTTGAGCGTGTTATTGAAAGAGCCAGCTGCTGTTTGCTAACCCTTTCCCCGTTTCAGAGCTTCGAATTTAAATAAGCAAGTCGTAAAACAACGGGAGAGAAAGCGAGTGAGCTTTATTTCCGCGTTTAGCGTCAACTGAATGTAACGCCATAGTTTGTCTGTATACGAGCTATCATTCAGTCTTTCTGCAGCAGGTTTTTGTTCTAAAAATGACAATTTTAAAGGCGTTTTAACATTTTAATATTCTTAAAAGTTATTTAGTAGCAGGCTGCTGAAATATGAGGTGGTTTGAAATTAATCTAAACAATTTAAAAATCGTTCGGTAGGGGATGCAGGGTGTCTGCTGTCGCCTCATGATTGCTTATCGTGATTTCATTACAGCGTAACTCTGTCCATAGCCTTTTTAATAGTTTGAATAACCTTTAATTAAATTCACAACATGTGAAAAACTCTACCCCCCCCCCTAATCTCACACATAGTGGACGTAAGACAGTTTGATCATGAAGTTAAACATCTTAAATAACTGAAGCAAAGTATGAATCCAAACATTTTGTCTGTAGATTCTTCCTCCTGCAGTGGTTTGTATATTCCACCTATTCTCCTTTTGTACTTTTCTTTTAAATACTCAGGCTAGACCTCTGCGTTCGTGATTATGGTGCTCTGTCAAAGGCTCCTCTCTTTTCCAGATCTATTTCAGCAATTGAGACATTGTTCAGTATAGCAAAAAATGAGGTGCAAATTAGAGAAATGAGAGGCTGATTAGTCAGTGTGCAAAAATCATGGAATTTTTGATGCAAACAGGTTTCCTCTGTGTGGAAATGACACTTCAGGAGACCCAGATTTAAGTTTTATCACTTGGCTTACTTGATAGGCGAGGACAGCTAAGGAATAAAATAGAGACTGATGTTTGAGTGTGTTTTATTAACTCTCACGAAGCATCCTGACCTAAATAGCTTCATTTACGCTGTACTTTGTCCACTTAAATTCTCTGTGTTTCAAGACAAGAAGCTTCCAGAAGCTCTGAGATCGAGGGTTGTGCAACTATGATGGTACTTTCATACTTTCACTCACGTTTCTTTCATTAATTTTTTAAATATGTATTTGTTCATATATGTGGTGTTACACAATGTAAAATCTGCACTTATTTAATTGATTGTCTTCTGCAGCAGCATTCCAGCAACTGGACTAAACTTGAGCCTGGGGTGAACACTACAGATGCAGACAAGGCTCCAACTTACAGGTGAATTACAGGAAATCAACAGTGATTCAGATTTTTTTGCCAGAAGAAGACCCAGTTTTGCAAAATGTTAATTCTGCATTTGACATAAAATGAAGTGTTAAAAATGACGCTGTGTTCCTTTTTATTTTTTCACTTTAGCCTTCAGTCTGAAGCGGGAGACTTTGAATGCAGTGTCTCTGGCTTGCGCTGGGTTTGTAAGGAAAAGATCAGCTTTCAGTACCACTTTTGCTCTTGGGGAGGACACATGGAGAGAGTGGAAAGCAGACAGTACATGCCTGCAGGTCCTGTAATTGATGTTGCAGTCACTGCTGGGCAGTTAAGTGAAATGCACCTGCCACACTGGGTTTGTATAGGTAAGAGGACATGAAGAAGTTACTAATATATTAAAAACCTTTTGCATTTCTGATCCAAACTTTCTTCTTTCTCTTTGTGTTTTCTGTGTATTTTTGTGCAGATGACATCCCCGACAAGTTTGCAGTCCTGCATCTAGATGACTGCGGAGATTTTGTAGAAGAAGTGCGTGAGGTCACAGCATCACATGTCAAGTTAAACGAGTTAACTTACTTTCCGAAAGCAGTCGTGATGAAGATGGGCCCCCCTGTTAAAATCAGCTGTAACGTGTTGCTATACTACAAACCCAACACCCCATTCCTCAAACTCCACGTCTTTGTGATTCCAAATGATCCTGCTCTACAACGGGTAACTGAATCTGTATTTGTCACAGAAAAAATAACACAGACTCAGACTGACCCCAATAGAGTATTAGACATATGCTGTAGTTGAATGATGGCTTTAACTTGCAGGGCTGAAAAGTGGAGCCAATGCGGAATATGCATTCTTTCTAATTACTAGAAAGGGAAGACTCCTCTGGTCTACTCTAGGGAAATTGCGATTGTGGTTCAGGGACTTCACAAACTTTGAAAGGTGGCAATCTTACTTATATGGTCCGTTTTATTAGAAGATAGATGTTCAAATTTGGAGAGTAGTATTTCATAAGAAAAGTTATTTTAAGATAATTTTTAAAAAAAAATTTAAGGGATAAAAGTGAATATTATGGTAAGGAGGAAGATATAATGTAGACATTTGTGAAAAATATTTCAGTTTTGTTTTTATAAGCTGGCTGTAAACACTTGTTTTGGTAACCCATGGATTAATGATGTACGTGAATGCAGTTGCAGTGACAACAGAAAACGGTTAATTTTCATGTACGAGTCAAGAGATCTGTCTGTCAGATAATGTTACGTTATACTGACTTAAGTAAAATATAATCTCACTGATTTATAGCCACAGCAGATAATAACATTATAAAATTGTTAATGAATATAAATTATATATGAAATATAATCCTAGAGTTCTGGAAACAAACAGGATACAAAAGTAGAGTGTTATAAATATTATTTTAATTCTTTATTCTCGGCGACAGCACTTTTTCTTCAAATGTATTTACAATAACTCAATACATTGTTTTTAAACTGTATTTAAAGACAACAGATGGAAATGCTGAGGCAATCCTGAAGGACTTTTGGACTTGACGTATATTTGTAGGGTCTTTACCTCACAACAGAAAGCACCTTAAGGCACCTGGTGTTGTGATTGGATAATACTGAGTTGAATATTTTTTTTCCTCACAGAAAGTGGACAAGCAAGAATTGTGTTATGGATATGAAAAAATTACCAAGCCACGCCCAGATGAGTACCTCAAAATGCATCATGGTTTCTCCCTCATAGCCGACACAGACTCGGCAGAAATTCAACCAAAGGTACGCTTTTTCCACTCTGTCAGCAACTGTGGTGCTTTAGAATCAGAGCATTTTTACGAAGGGTTGTAAATAGTGTGACCAGTATGGGTGGGAATCACAGAGGAATCTGCAGTAAGATATTGTCACATTTCTTCACTACTCTATGAATAGATAAATGCATTTGAATACACTGTCCTGTGAGCAAGAGTCAGGAAGATTTCTGGTTTCCATTTGTAGTCCACTAATAGTTCTTTCAATCGGTTCTTAGAGGAGGTTTTGCATTTGCTGGAATGCAATCTGGAAACCATCGGCTGTCACCCAAAGATGGTTTAGCTTTTTATTTACCTTGTTAAACGTCTCTGTTCCTCAATAAAGAACGTGTGGACATAATTGAAATACTGGCCTGAGAATCCACTGTGTGGACCAGAAGCACTGAAAAATTGGTGACTTTCACCAGAAGCTTTGTCATCAGACTTGCTGATAGATTTCCAGGTTAAGTCACAGAGCAGCTGCATATTCAGTTGACTCTTTCCAGTCTTTTATTTTTAATCCTGAAATTTCTTTTGTTTTTGCTTCTGATGGAACTGGACTAACTCCTCTCCCTTCTCTGTTATATTTTTAACTAGAAAATAACCCTCAGATATGATGGCCAGGACTCAAACTTCTATGAAGTGTACATTGAAAATCCCAAAGGATGCTTCAATCTAAAACTTCAGTATGCTTTGTCAAAAAAATATGAACCGGTGTATGAACCTGTCTGGACCTGTAAACTCCAAAAAGGTCAGTAATTGAAATGAAACAAATCAAATTTGTATTTCCTAATGCACACTCAAAGGGTTAGATACTGTTATTTTTAATATACTATTGTCAGAAAACATGATATTCTCAAAGAATATGTTTTTAATATATTTTTACTTAAAGATGGAGATCATAGCTTTGATATATATATATATATATTTTTTTTTTTTTAATTCATCCCAACCCACTCATCAAAGCTTTCAGGGTCCTTTTTATTTGGCTGGAGCCATTTAAATTTTGCTCACTTGTCGATTATTATTTCAAAGAGATTGGAATATATCACATTTAACTATTAAATATAATACTTCAGATATTTGCTTTGTATTTTATTTCAGACGATCATCCAAAGTCTGGTTATGGGGAAGGTGAGATCCAAACAGCTTTTGCTAATCTATCAAGTAGAAAAGTGTTCAGTGTTGTGTTCTTGTTATTAATCTTTTGTATCTAGAAGAATGCATGTTGTGCAGTTTCACTTATAAACGGTTCATGTTAGAAACCCATCTGAAGTGATAAATGTAGACTTTCAGGCAATAAGTGATTCAAAGGTAGGGAGGGAGTGGAGGGGAGGAAGAAAGGGAGAGAAAGTTGAGGACAAATTTGAAAAAAGATTACATTTCAGACATTTTGGGGACAAAACGGTTAGATTTTCTAGTACCAGTGACTTATAACAAGTATGAAGTCATTTTAATATTTTCTGTACAGGTCCAAGATCCTCGAGGGGAATAACTGGTGTCACTACTGTTGGTAAGTTCACAAATATTAACTCTGCTCTCTTCACAGTAAATGATTTTCACATTTTTGCACTAAAATTACTCAGCACCTCACTGCAAACACAACTAAGACTGTAAGACAAGTTTAAAACTGAACTGAACTTTTAATCAAGAATGGAAACCGGGGAAAATAAACTAATACCAATATCCTAGAAGAAAAAAACAAACAGGGGGAGGGTGAAGGACTTTGAATGAGATGAGATGATGACTTAACAGAGGCTGAGGGAGAACAGATTCAAGAACCATGACGGGGGGCAGGTGAACTCAGTTGAGCCAAAAAAACACTGGTTTGGGGTTGGCATCAAAGGCTACAGAGGGAAATAATTAAACAAAACTTTCCACTCTTTATACCCAGTAATACTCGTTCTGCTTCATCCACACTTACTGTGTACTCGGTGAAACAATAATTGTTGACCGTCACAACACTTAAAGCCAGGAAATATTCGGATAAAGTTTTTGTGGCTCTAATCTGGATTCGAGTCCTTTGATAGTGAATATCTGTTGATACAGAGTCTGATTCATATATTGACATGCAGTATCAGCATGCGATGTGAATATTTTTTGTAAAAAATATTTGTGCAGACAACCTTGAGACAAATATTTCCATCCATCCATCCATCCTTCCCTCCCTTTATCCGGGGCCAGGTCGCAGGGGCAGCAGCCTAAGCAGAGAAGCCCACACCTCCCTCTCCCCAGTCACCTCCTCTAGCTTGTCCGGGGGAACACCAAGGCGTTCCCAGGCCAGCCGAGAGATATAATCTCCCCAGCGTGTCCTGGGTCTGCCCCGGGGCCTCCTCCCGGTGGGACATGCCTGGAACACCTCACCCAGGAGGCATCCTTGTCAGATGCCCGAACCACCTCAGCTGGCTGATTTCGATGTGGAGGAGCAGCGGCTCTACTTTGAGCCCCTCCCAGATGACTGAACCTCTCACCCTATCTCTAAGGGAGAGGCCAGCCACCCTTTGGGCGAAGCTCATTTCCGCCGCTCATATCCGCAATCTCGTTCTTTCAGTCACTACCCACAGCTCGTGGCCATAGGTGAGGGTAGGGACGTAGATCGACCAGTAAATTGAGAGCTTCGCTTTTACGCTCAGCTCCCTCTTCACCACGACGGACCGGTGCAGCGGCCGCAGCACCAATCCGTCTGTCGATCTCCGGCTCCCATCACTCGCGAACAAGACCCCGAGATACTTGAACTCCTCCACTTGGGGCAGGAACTCATCCCCGACCCGGAGTGGGCACTCCACCCTTTTCCGGCTGAGAACCATGGCCTCAGATTTGGAGGTGCTGATCCTCATTCCCGCTGCTTCACACTCGGCTGCAAACCGTTCCAGTGCGAGCTGGAGGCCATCACCCGATGAAGCCAACAGAACCACATCAAAATATTTTTTCATTAGGTTTTATTCTTAATTTATGATGCATAAATGATTTAACACAGACTGTAAAGATAACAGAAAACCTGCAAGTTTAATTCTTACAACCTGCAGCAGTGATTTTTACTATTTTAATTATTAATTTGAAAAGCAGCTTTCTGAATGCTTGGCACTTTGAAAGTGATTTTAGTATTGGACTAGTGTGAATCTTCCCAGCAGCCTGCTCAAACATTTGTTTGCATTCAAACACAGTGTTGCAGGCCCTGTGCAGTCAAATGATCTGAAACTGTTCTGCTCTAATCCAATCCTTTAAAATGTTTCAGCCTGGCAAATCTCAACTTCAAACCCATAGAGATGAATTAGGAAAATACTTCCCAAATCTAAAAAAGAAAAGTCGGATGTGATCCTTTTGTATTCTAAATATTTATATAATACTTATAAAAGCATCCTGTAATTTATCATTGTCTTCCTCCTAGACAAACACTGTGAATAAGCTGCCTGCAGTGATGCAGAAAGTAAGTAACATCAGTTTACTCTGACTTCATGCTGCAAATCTTAATTTGATAGGATGCAAGTGAATGATTTATAGTTTTAAAATTGTGTTAATAAGCTTGTGATTGAACTGGATGTGCAGCTTGTCATCAGTTATCCGCCAGTTAAGTTATGGTCAAGTCATACCCCTTTGTTTGTTTGACTTGACTTCATCAGGGACCAACGGCAGCATCAGATGGAGAGAGGCTTTAGGAGGGAGAAGCTCAATGAGTTTAAGTTGTTTCTGAGGCACGGAAACATCGTTACTGAGCTTTCTCACATCCCAGATGACAAACTGGAGAACACAGACCAGTCAGGCCTGTTCGATCTCTTGCGTAGACTTACACTTAGCAGTCTGTGGAAGTGACCAAAGATTTTTTCAAGAAATGTAAAAACCAAGACCTGGTATATATGCCATCAGACATCATGATCCAAAGTTTCTTTTAAAAACTCACTGTTTATCTAATAAAATGTTTTGCCTTTTGATTGCACAGAATGTGGTCCATCCATCCATTCTTTATTTATTTATTTATTGTCACTTGTTTGGGTGCAGGTAGTGGGGGAATGTCTTCACAGACATTCAGGAAGAATCCTTATCAGATGCACATGAGTCAAATAACAGAACCACAGTATAACACCAACAGAGGTTGGTGTTATATATACATGTACATTATATATGAACATTATATATAATATACAAGTATAATGGTGCTGACTGAGCCATAAAGCAGTAAAACTCTGTCAAGAAGTTACTACAGTTATTTTCTTCAGAAGAATGAAATTATTGGAGAAAAGGTTTTGTCGGGGGAAATTGCCGATAACGAGCTGCGGAAGTGATGAGGCATTCAGGGTCCATAAATTGCACTTCATATAAAATGTGTATGAGAACTATAAGGATTCAAGGAGCTTTATTTGTCATTCGCATCACATGTTTACATGAGGTGGAACGAAATTATGTGCACACAGTCCTGGAGCGAAAAGAAACAGAATAACGAAGAAACAGAATTTTAGAAAACAGAATTTAAAAAGTATTAAAGAGTTTTTGTTTTGTTTTGTTTTGTTTTTTTTTTACAAAACAGAAAAACAAGTAATAAAATAATACAATAAATAGAGTACCAACCTGAGTACAAGTATGGAGTATGAATATAAAATATAGGTATAAATACTTTAGCAGCAAAAGGGCATGATGACCAGCATTGACACGGTGTCACTTTATCAATGCTGGTGTCACATAAAGCCTACAATATAGTTTGAAACTAACGGTGACGATAGGGGGAAAATGCCACTGATTCTTACTATAGGGGTTAAGACACGTTTTGCTCCCTGGGACCTGACACCACACACGTGTGGAAAACAAATGACCTCTGAGCAGCTGCTGGTGACAGGATAGACGCTGAATACAAAGGAAACAAACGCAGACGTGAGCTGTGTGTTAATTATGTGGAATGATCTTGACTTTAATGGATCCTGCTATTCTAAATATGTTTAAAGGCAAATGTGAGAAATGAAACTGGATGATGCAGAAAAAAGTGGATGTAGTTATTAATATTATTATTCATATTATTATTATTGAGTTGTCTTAAATTATCTGAACTATTAACTAATCTTAATCCAAAAGTCTTTCAGTGCCAGTAAATAAAGTGCGACAATGGCTATCTGTGATGTCTTTGAAGTGAGAGCTGCTGCTGAGCTCTTTCATTTCATGACCAGACTTCACACCTGGAGGATGTAACTCTGCAGGAGGTCGAGCTTCACACCTCTGCCTCGGACTAAAAAGAGCTGAAAGAGTAAAAAGCCTCCGGGTTTCCTTTAATCTTGAAACAATCATATGACATGTTTTTAAAGATTTATTTGGTTGTTTTAACTTTGAAGAGTACAGCTCGCCATAGGGAGAAATCCAGAATAAATTATTGTGCAAAAACCGAGCAGAAATATCTTCAGATTGAATACAAGTGATGTTGTACACAGAGACACAGATGTCGCTCGTTCCAGCAGAGAGGTGAATATGAAGGTCTGCGTGGGTCTCCCCCTCGCCTCAAACCCTGAGCTTCCACACCTGGGAATGTGATGGATGGACACTCAGTCATTATCCACTACCGCAGCATGCTCTTTAATCATGACGGCACATAGTAGCAGCTTTTAGTAGTGCATCAAAGAGGACAAAATCTCCTCGGCTTCGTGAAACTCACCTCTTCACTCGCTTTTCAGCGCAGCAACCCCAGCTGGACCGCTCGGCTGATCCAGCTCACCTGTGTCGCAGCCTGAGAGAGTCCCCGTTCCCCTGAGCCACTTACATGGCTGACTGAGCTCATTGAAAAGTATTTAAAACAGTGAATCAACCCTATTACACATACAGATCAAGTCATACTCGGGTATTTACAATATTTACAGGACCCGAAGTTATGCGTCTTCATAAGACTACAGTTTTTAAAAAGAAGTTGTGTGTTTTTGCTAAATAGTTTATAGTCATTGATAGCTCTGAAGTCACTGCCTGGTGATCAGGGCCAAGGTCTCCACAAAGTGTGGCTGGACGGGGAGCTCTGGGCTGAGCTCTGTTTGGTCGCTCCTCTCTCCGCTCTGATCTCGGACTCTCTTTGTTTCTGAGGCTGTTTGGGGACTCTGGGAAACCTTTGTTGGAGTGGGAGTGGGTAAGGTCGGATCAAACGTTTCTCCCCTGAGGCACGTGCCGGTAGTTTGAGCTTGGACTTCTGCCTCAGCACCCGCAGAATAAACTTTGCGTGCGGCAAAAAGTTTCTGCTTTGGAGACCTTCGGGCTGTGAGTGTGAACGGGCCAAACGAGCGGCAAAAGCTGCATCCAGCGCCGATCCGAGCTCCGACCCTTTCCCCTCGGGGCCCAGAAACCCCGCAGCTGTCTGCAGGCAAGTGGAGAAACCGTCCTGGAAGGAGCGTTTCTGGTCCCCACGTCCACCTGTAGTCTTGTCTCCTTTGGCAGTGTTCTGGAGGAAGAGGACTGTGTGCTCCAGTATCTCAGCTTTCTCCACTCGGTGCTGAGTGGACCCCTGCATGAGCGCAGCAAGTTAACCTTCATGTTTCATAATAATAAATTAATAAAAACCACAAGTATGAACCACATCGATTTATTTCTATAAAATTCATAGAGAACTAAAAACGTCTCTTACTTCTTGTGGCTCCTGCAGCAACATGGTCCTCAGACACTCCAAACTGCGGTTCATCCTCTCCCTCCGACGTTTCTCCACCTGAGATTTTATTAGCTATTGCAAAAAAAAAAAAAAAAGAACCAAAGTCTAAAAGTGGTTTCCTGATTTTGTTTAATTATATACCGCGTAAAAAGAAAAACTACCAAAGAAAAGCAAAAAAAAAAGGAGCAAATGGAAATGACTAAATGATTAGAGGGAATTCAGCTCACTAAATTATACAAACTTTTTCATATCTCCAAATTACTGAAATTTTGACAAAGCTGATGCTTTAATCCTCAATGAATCTGATTGTTATTGTGATAATAACAGAGAATCTCTATATGAAATGAAATCACGTCACTTGACAGGTATCTGGACTTCCTTTACCTTTCTGTTATTTGTTGCTTCCTCCGCTTCATGTAACAGCTTCCTACCAACCGATGGTCCCATGTTCTGCTCTGGTCTACTGGTAACAGCTTCCTTCGCAGTCTGTTACTGATCTGGAAATGAGGCTCTAGTTTCCTGCCACTTATTTTTACTGTGGTCCTGACAGCCTCTCAGACTCCTCCTACTTCCCTACCCCTCCTCCAGGTCCCTTGGTCTCACCGTTTGGTAACACTGCAAATGAAAAAATCCTAGATTTGTTTTTATTTTTGAATTTGTCTAATCTCGATCTGATGTCAAGAGTATAAAACAAGAAAATGAATCTTATGCGCAGTCGCGTGCGTAAAGTTAAAAAAAAGTCTTGCGTCAAAACGTTTGAAAGTTGAACTTAAAATAAACATAATTTTACTCCAGATGCTGTTCTGTTTTTTCCTGCTCTTGTGCTTCATTTGAAAAAGCTGGTAACTCATTTTGCTTTGGGAGGGGGGGGGGCTATTTGCTCATGCAAAGCTGACACGTGCCTCAAACAAGGAAAGCTTGCTTTTTAGGAGCGACGGTGTGATCCTATGACCAGTTTTCATTTCAGAACTATTTTAAGTTGAATAAAAAACAATCACTTAAAGGAGGAGAAAGATTTTCAGATTTTTCGCCGAGCCAATATACTTAATTCAGAAAATTCTTTAATTTGTACAGAGAAAGCAGCATCGAAATGATCGAGATATTTCTCGTGGGAAATGAGGAATTAGCGCTGCATTTACAGCTACCTGTTAAAATTGACACAACTCTGAAAATGAGAGGCGACACTTCCCACGTTCGCACGCGTATTTTCCACTTTTTACAGTCCAGACTCTTTTCTTTCCAAGCTCCTTAGAATTCCCACCGACATTCATGCAAATAAGATACAGACAGAAATAATTATTCCAAGATATGAACAGATCTTTAAATTAATGCAGTTAAATGCCAGGGAACAACTAAAAAAACATCACGGTCTTCATGTAGTCAAAGTTGATTCGTCAGTTTTAATTCCTGTTCCCTTAAATCTACAGATACAAACATTTAGTCACTAAAACAGCAACACATAAATGCCAGCCCGTTTATCACTGACTCACTGTCACTTTGAAAATAGACCTTTTGTCGCACAGTATCATGCAAATAATTATTCCTGACCACCGATAAAGGTTATGTGAGGTTTGTGAATCACCTCAGGGTGACTTTGATATTCGCCTTCAGAGTGTGGCAACATGAGGCAGCAGACACGTGCCAAAATACAACGACTATTCAGTAGATCTTTATTATTATTCACGTAAGTAAGATAGATTATTAGTAATGACAAATACGCCGTGATTAGAATTAATTGATAAAGATTTTCAGAAGCTCACTAAAACCTACTATAGGTATGAATACATCAATAAATGTGACTTTTAAGTTCATCCCTCCACAACTGGTCGCTGATATAAGATGTAACAAATATCAACATGTATGCATATATTTAATTATTAATTAAGGCATCGAATTTCCTTTAAACGTTTTACTTTTAATACATCTGTAGTAGGAATTTAGGAGATACATGCAGACTGAATGGCGCGTCGCTTGGAGTTTTCCCTAATCCTCTGGCGCGTGCAGCTGCCCATACAAGTGGGAGAGGCACGAGCCTTTGAAATGTGTTATCAGCCCCTCTGAGACTTTACTTGCATATGTGACAAAAGAGCCGCCCACACAGCGTGAAGCTCAGGTAAATCACTCCGACCTTTTAGGCCATTATCGTGTACAGAGAAATGAGATGTGTCCTTATAAAACAGGCTCTGGGGTAAAATGGTTATGGAGACAAAGCCGAGACATCTTTCAAGTGTCGAAGTTTTTAGCAGTGAGCAAAAATCTGCAGCAAGGAAAAGTCTCATGTTGTTCCTATATTTTTTTCATTAACATTTCTATATTCATGTCTGTAGATATTTGTCTTTTAATCATGACTGTATAACAACAACTTTGTGCACAACATGTTTCGCCGACTAAGAGTCAGGAAAGTGTATTCTGAATTTGAGGGAGTGCGTAAATTTTTTTTAGGTGCATCCTTGAAAACGTGTGAAAAAGGGGACTGATGTCAAAAGGTAACAGTAGCCTGTTTGTGTGTTTAATGTAAATATGTAATTTTCTTGTTTTCAGCCTCCTCTCCCAAAGACTCTTCTTTAGGATGTATCACTTCTAACACGTAATAAAGTGAGAAACTATTCTACAGTTCGATTCCCATGAGAGAGAGTTTGGCGAGGTATCCCACGGTAAACGATGGCGATAAAAGTGTGAATATCCATTACATATCCAGCCAAACTCAATCAACATCAGCTTTTATCTGTTGTTAGATAATCTAAAAGGGATTTAATGTTAATACAACTTTTCAGTCTGGATTTCTGAATTGTTATGAGAGGTCTGCAAAGGGATCTTCAAAAGAAACCGTGACGCTAAATTCCATATTTTTACGCGGGACTCTTTAAATGGTTAAGTTTGGTTAAATGATCACAAAAATGAGAACCTATTTGGGGATCTTGTGACAAGGTCTAACGTGTGCTGTGCGTGGGAATCCAAGAGTCACCTTTCCTCCAAGCACACTTTGTAAATGAAGTATCAGTTTTAACAGGTAATAAAGTGAAGATTGAGCCTGCTGCTCCACATTCCCACGGCCAAAAAGAGCTGCAAGAAGCAGTTTCCCACTGTCACACTTTTCCAACATTTGTCTGCTTAGTGCTGTGTGCCACGACAAATGTGCATCCACCAAATTAAAAGCATTTTTTGTCACATGGTTTGGAAAACACCGGAACACTTGCTTTACGCACCTCTAAGTCTCACCATTAATATGTAATCAGTTGCAAATAAAACACATTAGTACTAAATACATCCAAAGTAAAAAATATTTTTTATATACACTGGCATTAGTAATAGGGTGTATTAGTATATTTGCTAGTAGTAGATGGGCTATCTGCTTCCGGTAGACAGCTTTTCGGGATGACCAGATATATCTGAGCTCTGATAACACAAAGAAATACACAAAGAAATTTAAATAAATCCAATAATTTTCTTTCACAGCAATAAAACAATAAACTTAAATAAATTTAACTAAATATACAAATTTATGTTGTGACTGTCATGTAACTTAGTGCAGAAATAATACCACATTTTGTGGTGTGCGTAAAAGTTCTTTAACGCTCACTGATTACATTTAATTCCACCTGTTTACAGACCTGCCTTCGCCACGATTCTTTTATCATGCAAGTCATTTACACCTCTGCAGCTGGCAAATGCGCCTGGGAACCCAAATGCAGACGTGTAAATGACGTGCACACCTTGTGCTATTTTTCGGGATGTATCAATTTTAACACTTAGCTGTCAGCGCAACTCTAATTCAGTCTTCCCACAAATACGCTCCTTCATCTGAAGAAAGACATTTATAAAAAAAAAAAGAAGAAGAGGAAAACAAACTGAGAGTGATACACACCATCTAAATGACAAAGCAGAAAAATATTTTTTGTTCTGATTTAATTCAAATAGTAGAAAAAAGTCAAGAATGAAGAATGGTCTTTTTGTCAGTAGAAATCAAAACAATTCCAATTGTAGCCAGACAACGGAAACGGAGAATTTCGAGTATAACAACAATAATTAATAAATAAATGAAATCTGTGCTGAGAACCATTCATCTGATAATTATTTAACTTAAAAATAATGAGACCAGAATATCTGCAGGCCGATGGAGGTTTTAAAATCTTATTTTGGAACAAAGTCGGCAAACATTTTAAGCAGTTTTAATCTCATTTTTATTGCTGACTCTATGCAGGCAGTTTCATTTAAAGTTATTTTAGATTTCAGTTTTTAAGTCCCCGGGTAAGTACCAAGAGTTGTTTGAGTGCTGCTGCACAGTTGCAGGACTTGCTTCTACAAAGACTTTGGTTTTATCATTAATGCTTGATGATCGTGAGTTGAAAAAATATGATAGATAAAGGACTTATGATAACTTAAGAATGTGCAGACTGTGGATGTAAATTAACGAGAAAAAAATCCACAACATGTCAACAAAAAGTCACTTTATTGCATGCATCCCTGACATCTCTGTGCAGCTAAGCATGTGTTATTCATTTATTTTTCCTTGAATATTTCTTCAATGAATACCAGCTGTTGCATATTTGAGTAGAATTCATCTTAGACGTTCAATTTTATTATTTACAAAATCTGAACATGCCATATAAGAGAACATTTACAACAGTATCCCTCAATCTTAACAAAACAAGAAAACAATTATTTACATGAGGCTGATTTAAAAAGAAATAATTAAAAAAGAGGTAATAAGGGAAGGAATATCTCTCTATGCTGTTGTGTACTAGTCTGACACCAATCCACTTAAGAAGCAATGGGCAAAGAAACACTGGATACAAACAATTAAAGTCCAGCTTAGGGCTTTGCACCAAATGACAAACTGAAACTGGGTGTCTCTAAAGGAAGCTGAATTTCCTTTCCTTTCCTACAGGGCTGTTTGTGTGGAGTCACTCATATTGTTTAACCTCTCACTTCTGGACTTCTGCTCCGAGTTTGTTGAACTCAGTGCTGCTTGCTCTACTCTAATAACACTGTCTCCGTTTGCAGCTGGCTGGTGTTCTGGTGGGGTGGCAGCATCGGTGGGAGGGGAAACAACTACTCTCTCTACGGGCTCATTGGGTGCTCTGTCTGACACTATAAGGTAATTGGGTTCTGGCTGGTGGGCGCTAGAGCGGCGCTGCAGTGCGTGCTGGGTGCAGGAAAAGGAACGCTGCCGAGGGGCAGGCTGGGGGGACAGGAAGTGAGGCGTGGCAGCTCTGGGGACTTCATGATGCCTGTCACGGTCCTCGTCTTCTGATGTTACCTCTTGTAAGGTGCTGATTGGCCGAGGGGAGCGGCCCATGACCCGTGGAGGAACGAGAGCTGTTGCTGACTGGTTGAGCTGGGGTCGCCAGTTCTGAGGAGGAGGGTACTGCACTCGGCCCATGGACCAATCACTGGCAAGACAAGAAGGTCATCATAACATTAAACAGGTGTTAGCTGATAACTTAGCATTTCACCCATGTTGTCATTTCTTACCCCAAGAAAACAAAGATGGCAACAGCCAAAACATTCACACTGACGCACAGTGGCCATATTTTATGTACAGTCTATGTTAACAATATCTTGGATGAAAAATCAACTAAAAACTTTAATTTCGTGACTTTAGCGTATCATCGAATGAATCCCCAAAAAAGTTCAACTATAACTATAGGAGATATTCACATTTGTTTTTATTTTCTTTGTTTTTTATGTGTTAAAATCATTATCTATTTTATTTTATGACATATTATTTCACATTACCAGGCCCTTACTATGCACATGTGGGAATATTTGCTAAAAGGTAGGTTTTATTCCCACTGCTGTCAAGTGCTTGCTCAAATGGGGTCGTTTGATTGTTGGTGTTTTGTATTATTATAGGGTCTCTAATAGACATGGACCGATCCGATATTACGTATCGGTATCGGTCCGATACTGACCTAAATTACTGGATCGGATATCGGAGAATAATAAAAAATGTAATCGATCCATTAAATATCACGAAAGCACCTCACAAAACTTGCGACATGGCGTAACTCAGCTCATAACCTTAGCACGTCAGAGCAGTATGCTTCACATGATAGAGCGGCTGTGGCGTGCGAGAACTCTCGGCGGTCTGGTTGAGCATTTGGAGCCTCGCTACCAAACCGGCATTTCATCTCCGAGAAAGTTATCCCAGAGAGAAGTAAAGCAAGTGTGTAAGTTCATCTCTGAATGTTTATAAAGCATTCCCACGTTAAGCTTAACAACCGATATATGGAGCGACTGCCTCTTCTCTCTCCCTCCCTCTCCTGCTGCTACTTCAATCATGAAACTGATCAATGATCAGCTGATCGGCTTTTCTGTCGCGAGCCCGTCTCTCTTGTTAGTTTATCGCCCACTTTGCACCAGAAAGAGGAAACCAGCGGCTGAACAACAGCAGCAGCTTGTTAAGCTGTTGTTAGAATGTATTTAATATTACTTTCTACACCAGGATCCTTTTCTACGTAGCTGAAGGCTGGTAACTGTGCAGGGGCGGATCTAGCAAAGTTATGCAGGGGGGCAGGTAGGGCATTAACAGAGAAAAGGGGGGTACAAAGAAATACTTTTCTTTCTTATTCTCATTTAAAATGTCTAGCTTTTAATAAATAATTATTTGAATCCTACACCCAAAGTTTTAATCTGATGTAAAATGTATAGAAGTCCATTACTGTATATATAACTGTTAAGTCTAATATACCCTAGTAAGCTATAGTACTTTTTCCTTTGGGAAGGTACGATCTGTGCAGTCTGCAATTCTTTTGAAGAAAGATGTTGAATCTATTTAATTATTGTGGAAAAATAAATAATTTATTGTGAATTTTCTTTACACGTGCATTAAATTAAAGTTGATTGCGTCGATTAAGCATCACGAGGCGGGGTGGGGGGGTTCCCTATTTTTTCCTGCTGGTAGTTGACAACCCTATTAGTTAGGCTGCTTAATATTTCTGCTAAGTACTCTTTAAAACACCACAATAGGGAGGATGGTGTAGGTTTACGTTTATTAGATTGATCAGTATTGCTGAACTATGAAATATCTTGGGTGCAGTGTATTTTTTGCATACAAATATAACAGAATAGCTTTAGTGCTTTGTTTTGTTTTTTAACTTGAGTATGAACTTATACAAAATGCAGCAATATATTTAAAAAAAGTTTTATTGATTAAAAAATACACTATATCGGATTCATATCGGTATCGACAGATATCCAAATTTATGATATCGGTATCGGTGCCATCTCTAGTCTCTACCTTGGAGTATAAAGCGCCCTGAGGCGACTGCTGCTATGGTTTGGTGTATATGAATAAAACTGACTCGAATACGTTACCCTGTTGCCATAACACAAAAATTTCCCCTTTAGAGCCTATAGAGTATCTATCCATCCATCTATCTAGCTAAACCTGTTGATTTAGCTATAAGGCTGGTAAAAAATTCTATACTTTGATCGGCCTTATAATTCCAAAATCTTACTTTTGTACTGGTGGGGTCATATCCCGATGCCCTATGATACCAGAGAAGGAGGCACTTCTTCCAGGCAGGCCTTGTGAGCCCACCCACGGTGAGTACATCAGAGTGCGCTCCTCCCACATCATGTCACTTCCCGTGTCCACAGGGATGGGTCCTCTCTGGATCTCATGAGCCAACAGGAGTTCCAGCACTTGGTGACGCATTCCCTCTCTGGCCACGTCAATTGGCCGGCGTCCCCTCCGGTCGTGCAGCTCAAGATTGGCACCGTGAAGAAGAAGAAGTCTGGCAGTGTCATAGCAGCCATGGAGGGCAGAGAGGAAGAGTGCTGTTTCGCCCTAGCAAAGAAATAATCAGGAATACAGCACATTACTTATATTTATGAACACTTAATGCTTCAGAAATTCAAACATAAATGTTACTTCTGTTTGCAATTCAAAACTATAAACAACAGAAGTGATACTAAAGAAATGTCAGGATTAAAAGTCTTCACTTAACACTAGAGAAAATCCATCAGAGCTTACCTTATTGTCTTGTAGGTCCACAGCAGCACCGTAGCGAATGAGGGTCCTTGCTAGTGAGAGGTGGTTTACTGAGCATGCCCAGTGCAGGGCTGATCTCCCTGAGAGAGACAGTGTGAGTGGAGGGGGAGGTTGACAGGGGAAGAAGGGAGGGAGTAAGTCAGCCAGTGAACAACTATTACACAACGAGCCCAGAGGATGAGGAGAGGGAGGATGAAGGCAGGGGATGACCTGCCTCAGCCAAACTGGAAAAGAGATGACGGGATATAAAGGTGGAAGAATAAGAGCTGCAGAAGGAGATAGATAGAGACACAGAGGCACAAAGGAAAGTAAAAGTTAAAAAAAAGGAAGCATGAACACCAAAGCTAATATGTCCATCGACTTGAGTTTAAGTACTAGAGCACATTAACTTTGTTCTGAGTCAGAGGAGGGCAGCAGGGGAGCTGGAGAAGGAGAGAGAGGAAGTGATGGAGGTCACAGACAGCAGAGGACAGGACAGGAGGGACACAAAAAGAGGACGTGAGAGAGATGGGGTAAGTTACAAGTTACTCAACCCCTCCGTGTACAGGTGTCAGAAAAAAAATGACTTACTCATGAGCTGTACATGTTTGGGTTCAGGAGGCAGACATCCTCTCTCTTAGTTATTCTGCTACAGGCTCAGACTGCTCATACTCCACATTCCTCTCTTTCAGCCACTGTGCATTGATATACCACTACTGCATGTCTTGTGTATCTCTCTGTACCTTTCTTCCATCTATCTCTGGGTCAGAGATTTTGGTCTGTAACTGCTGGCTCACAACTGGGCAGGTGTTTAAGATTTGCATTGTGTGTTATTTGTGTGCTGTTGCACCCCAGCTATGTCAGGGGAGATTGGCCCTGCTTCTGTCATTGGCTTAATCCTGTTAAAAGGTAGTTTTAGGTACTAGGTTTATTTTTGTAACAGATATCAGAACTTTTACTTTGCCAAGTGCCTAAAGATAACATGTGTTTGACTATATCTCCGAGGAAGGTTCTGCCAGAGGTCTCTTCCTTTTAAACAGAAGTTCTGACTGTCTGATCATTGAGGGTCTCTCTCTGTTTTGAACTGGTGCTATATAAACTAAATTTAAACTTCAATCCACTCTCGTCTAAACAGATATTGCATTTAGACGCGTTCTTTTTTTTTATCACCCTGTACTGCACACTGTGAGGTGTGGGGCCACTGCGTGGGTGCATAGACAACCAGGTAAAAACTGTGAAGTGAAACTAATGTGAAGAATTGTTTGTGTTGTTTACTGAACAAACAAAAGTTTGCTGATGCCACTGTGCCGATGATGTGCACGTTTATTTAAGTAAAAATTAATATGGGGTGTGGGGAATGAACTTTGGCCTCTAAAGTGAGGCATGGCAGAAATTTAAGAACCACTGCTCTAAACAATGTAAGTTGGTGGTCCAACTCTGAAGAGTTGTTTGAAATATACAAACTTTGGTGATCCCATGACGTGAACCAACAGACAGTCAACAGTTCTGGTTTGGAGAGACATCACAAAAGGTATCGGCTGTAACGCCATTAAATTTCAAAGAGAGACCTTTTGAGGAACCGTTGTCTACCGGGTACCTTTTAATCTTTCCATCGTTTTTGTTTCTAAACATATAGTTAAAGAATTTTAGAATCATTAGCTTTAATATTTGTCATTTTGACCATGTTGTGTGTGTGTGTGCTGGAATGGCTTGGATTTTGTTCATTGTTACAACTTTTTCTTAAACCAAAAGATTAAAGAAATAAACATTTAGATTGAAATTCTATTTTAGGTTTATTAGGTTTGGTGTTGAACCATGTTTTTATGATAGTAACTGGGACCAGGAAGCATTACCAGTATGATCTGTATTGTTGACTGGCACTCCTGCTCGCAGGAGCTCCAAGACCACTCTGTCCAGCCCACTACGCACTGCTCGGATCAGAACCACAGACCCATCTGGGCCGCACCACTCTGCAGACTGCCAACACAACCAAACCACAATGACGAGACACATAATCAATACAAACTCTGTCATAATGCCCTTTTTTAATTTATTTTAAAGAAAAGTTTAAACCTCCTTTTCTAAAATCTTGTTCTAAAGTCAAAACATAAAAAAATCTTCTTAAGTAAAACATGAAACTAAATACACCATCAGAATCTCTCTACAGTCACAGGGCAAAAACAGTTTAAATTCCTGGCATATAATGTCTTCTCAAAACATTGACATAATGAAACTGACCTGCTGAGGAGGACTGAGCAGAGGAGGAGGCATGGCATTCCTCTCCCAACCTCTAGGTGGAGCTGAGGGAAAGCAAGCAACATTTCAGGGTTAAGGACATTATAAAAACAGGAAATGTATAGTTGTCACGAACATTTTATGTCCCAAAATGCAATTTCATGCTGCAAAGTGTGTTTGTATGAATCCTGCTTTACTATAAACTTTATTACTTTACTTTACTTTACTTTATTAATCACTTTATTCACTTTACAACAATAGTCTGTGAGTTTAGCTGTGAGATACCGAAGATACTAAATAGAGTGATTCTGGGTCTGACAGTGAATACAGTTTGACTTTCAGCTTTGTATGTGTGACATCTGTGGTGAAATGTTCAGCCTATAGGTGCAACAAATTATTATTTTTAATAATCATCTGGATAAAAATAGCTTAAAGCTCCCAAGTTTACTTTAATATTTTACTTTGAGCAACTACCAAAGCAATCAAATGCAAAAATATCAAATGAAAAACATTTTGGAGAAACCGGAAACATAGATTTGCTCTTTGAATCATAACAGTGATCTTTTCTGCTGCCGAGGTCCATCAGAAACCAGCATTTTGTGACTACAGTTGAATAATGACATTTGATTACAATACCTGCCATATTCTTTACAGCAATAGAATGTGTGGTATATAGAGATTACTAAGCCAGATAGTCAAGCAACTGAGACAAAATACTGATGTTTCCTTACACTGTATTGCTCTGCGGGGCTGAGAGGCTCCAGCACGGTAGTGTTTCTGCTCCTGGGTCCTGTGGTCACAGATGGAGGCATCGTCCTGACGTCTGGAGCATCTCACACTGAGGTCCTCCATTGAACTCTGGGTAAAGTCTGTGTCACTTCCTATATCCTGGTCCCTCTTAAGAGGCCTGAAAACCAAAGCACAGTTTTGATACGACACACTGAAAACTGCAGTGATTTTCATGTGGGCACATTGTGTTTTCATGTCCTTTGCTTTACTTTCTTATTTTTCAGCACAGTTAAGAACAATAATATATTATGTAAAGATCGGCTGATATGAAACAAAGGTATTCATGCAGAAATGAAGAGGATATCACTGGGATGTCTGGGGTCCAGAAATATTAACTGTTCCTGTTTTCACCATAAGCCCAGTACTATATCTTAACTATGGGTACAGTTATTGATTATATGCTGTTTCACCTAAGCTTTTGATTATATTTTGAGGTTAATCAAGACTTAAGTAGAAAATATATGAGTTAAAACATATTTAAAAATGCCCTCTATAATTTTCTACATCAAATACAATGTTTAACTTGACTAAAAACCAGAAATCCTCAAACTAGCTAATATAGAATGATAATATTTTAATATATATGTATCTAAAGCCCACTGTTACGCAGATGATACATGTTCACAGCTGAATTATGATTAGTCATAGATGGGAATCCTTTAAGCGCTGATGTTCACCACTATTATGTAATGAAGGTAAAATCACTGCAGTCATGGACAAAACTTGTTTTCTGCAAGGAACAAAGTTCTTTGTAAAACTTTGTCATTTGTGCATGCATAAATGCATAAATGACTGGTGTGTCTGCGTGTGTGTGTGTGCCTATGATGTTTTTTAACTTTATGTATGTTTTACTGTTTATCAAATATTTCCGTACCTCACCTAACAAAGTATTTCCTTTTTTGCCTGCTATTTTGAACCAAAACTTGGTAAGCATCTAAATCAGCTTTTTATCTGTTGTACAGGGGGAAAAAAATTGTTAATTCACAAAGGGGAAAATCAAAATATCATAAATAATAAAATTAAAAAAGCAGTTGTCTGATTCTATGAATTCTTTTCTATATTTAGAAAAAAACTAAAATCTTAAACACTTGTTATTTACATATCAGACACACACAGACAATTTTTTAAATTAAATCTTGTAAACAGTTACCGAAACTTAACTGGCAGCTCTTTTCAAAACTCCTGACTCCTTTAGCAGCTCTTTTATTAAAAATTCTGCTTGCTGCAATCCTACAGCAATTCCTGTAAGAACAACATGGTCTAGTTTTACTCTTCACCAACCACTGGTTACCTGCCTTTAAGAAACTGGGAATTGTGTTTCAGGGCAGGATTAGATGAGAAAATGTACCAGGGTGAAAGTGAAGTGACATTCAGCCTTTGTAATAATTATACAGGATGAGCTCTCTCTTGTTATTGAATGCAATGACATCATTCCGGAGATTGGCAGACAAAACATCCTCTCAAATGAGCTCCACTCACCGCATTCGCATGGCATCCTCCCCTAGCGGTTCCCTCCTTCTCTTTTTTTCTGCTTCCTTGGCCTTTTTCTTTTTCTTCAAGCTGACCTTATCTTTCTCTCTGCTGGTTCTGACCCGTTGTTCTTGGTGTGTAGCATGCTGTATCCAGGCCTTGGCTTTGCTGTCACTGTCGGTGACTTTAGACCGGTGCTGCACCCTGTCAGTACTGTTCCTCTTTGCCCGCTGCTGCCTCACCCTCCTCACCACCAGGATTACCACGAGAGGCAGCAGCAGCAGAAGCCCAATAGCTATGGCAACTACGGCCCAAAGCCATGCGGGAGCCGGCTCTTTAAATGAAAAAATTCAAACAATAAAAGAAGACACAAAGACAAAAAAAAACACTTGAAAAAGATTCATTTTTATCTTTTTGCTTGTATCTATTTATATCTGAAATATGAAACACATCAACAAATCTGAAAATCTGCACAAAATGTACACACTGGAAACACAAAGGTGTTTTATAGTGTTTTGTTTGGATGAAATTCAAAGCTGGAAATGTGCGTGTGTGGGAGACAGGACATGTGAGCCTACCTTCAACTTCCTTTTCCTCCTCTCTGCTTCCTATTTCCTCTCGGACACCTCTAATGCTGATGACGGCATCCAGCTCTGAGAGGTTGGGGAAAGAGGTAGGTTTTAGTTCCTTTACAGCACGCAGGAAATTTGCGGCCTCGGTTGCATAAGGGAAACAGGTAGAGGGTGAACGGGAGCATGGCCTGTTGTCCACTTGGAGGAAAAGGAGGGAGCTAGGAAAAAGAGAGTAAGAAATGATTGGAAAAAACATGTATGTCATCTTTGAGCATTGTTTTATATGTATTTTTGCATGGGTAAAATTACCTTTGCAAAAAGTTATACTCTTTCAACAAAATAAATTAAAGAAAGAAAACAAAACACAAAGATAATTTCAAAACAAATAAAGCTACAAAGCTCAATTATGAATGTAATTAATGGAGTTCCCCAAGGTTTTATGTGTGGCCCACTTTTTTTGGTCTTAATTGTGTTAATGCACAATGATCCAAAACTTTTATGGAGAATTTATGGAATTTCACATTTCTGTGAATCTTCTTTCCCAGTTACTTTATTTGCTTTAAATATGTTCAAGTCTTAACTATACAGATTAAGGGCCAGATTTACTAACACACTATGCCCCAAAAACTGGGCACTTTCAAAGAGAGTGTAGTGACATGATTGCATCTAAGAAGTGGGAACACAGATTTACTCTGTTGTATATATATTTTTTGGAGTTAAAATTTAGGGAGGAGAATATTTACACCAAGCATGTGAACGGATTTACTAACTACTCCATTATTTATATATTTAAAGCAGAAAACAAGCATGTCTTATTTTTTGCACTTGATACTGAAATGAATTGACCGTGCCTGTGTTTAGAAAACAGTATAACTGTAAATCAGCTAAAAGACTAACCACAGCTATTTGGGGAATGGGGTATGCTATTTTGCCCTATTTAGCTAAGATCTAACACTTTATTTTTTGAATGCAAACAAATTTAAAGTTACAGATTTTTCTACATCATAGCCTAATCTCTAACTGAAATCAAATGGATAATTCATTAATTCTACTCTAAACTCTAAGCTCATTTGTATATTTTTATATTTTTACACAGATATTCCTAAATAATTGTAATTTTGCTGTGTAATCTTATTTTACACAAATAAGGTTATGTGAAATCACAAGAGGAAAAATAGCCTCAATTTCTTCAGCTTCAGGCTCTTGGATGGTATACAGGACAAATTTAAACAGAGTGATATCTATGGCAAAGGTAAGAGTGAGAAAAATATAATATTGCTTTCTTTTATAATACAGTTATCGATACTCTGGTGCCAAATATCAACATTTTAATTAGAACAGGACTTAACAGGGCCACTTACTCCTTGTGGTGGTGCTGATTTGCATATTTTTAGAGTTATTATTGTGTTACTTTGTCTTAAATTTTTTATGTTGCCAGGCCAAAATGCCTCTTGTTACATAAAGGTTAAACAAAGAACATGCACTGTTTTTGAAACTCCTAATCACAATGCCTGAAACATTTGTCTCAGTACCCACCCATCTGAGTCTGCTGGTGTCGCCTGCGCCAGCATGTTGGCAAGCTCCTGAGCATTAAAGTTGAACAAATTCCTGGTGGTGGCGAGGGGCACGGAGTCTCTCAGCTTGAGCGGTGACAGGAGGAGGACGCTGAGTGCCCAGAGCACGGAGCTGTTGAAGGAGGCGCCACGTTGATGTGGGATTCGAGTGTGTAGGATCAGGGTGCCTTTAGCCCACAGGGGGCTCTGGTGTTTGAAGCATTCGCTGCTGTCCCATCCACAGGCCGCGCTATCACATCCCTGATCACAGAGGGAGTTGGCAAAATGATCACGGCAGTAGTGAATGTGGCCCGGGCTGAGAGTCATGATGAGAGCGGAGAAAAACAAAACAAAAAAAGAATAGGTGATCTAAGAAATAATCTCAACTCAAGGTATACTGAACAGTAACAGATAACAGACTACTTGTATTAAAGTTACTTAATGTTTTCATTTATTCTACTTTTATAGACACTTTTGTGTTGCCTGGATATCTTTAGTATTGTAGTTTGTATTAGTGTTTTTTTATAGTTTCATTTTTTTTAAAGACTGAACACTAAACTTCCATAAATAATTATAAAAGTAATAATCAACAAGTTTTGCTCTTAGATTACATTGATTGTTTGTATTTCTTGGCCCAGTTTCTTTTCCATAAGGTTTTCTTTAACATAAAAATAAAAGGTAACATATTACCACAATAAAATGAGGAAAAGATGAAGAACAGGTGATATTACCTCAGTTTAAAAAGCAGAGCCACAAACTACATCTTAGTTGATCAAATATTTATAAGAAGCATTAGAATACAGTGCATAAATAAGCTGTTATGACTGTTTAGTGCGTCACTATCTTATTACCTTTTTGTTTCATGATATATGGTTGATCTATCTGTTCCTACACCCAAACATTTTGAAAAAAATTATATTTATATATATATCAAAGTTGTTTTGAATTTATCACTAAGTTAAAAAATATTTGTAGGGGCTCTGAAAGTCAGAGGGCTGTAATGAAAAGAACAACAAAAGTATTTTACTTGCAGGGAACCCTGTCCTTCAGGCAGTCAAAGCCGTCTCTAAGACACTCGGGGTCCGTACACTCTCTGTTACACGACCCATCTGCGAACTTTTCCTTACATTTTCGGTTCACTGGGCAGTGGCCCCATGGATCACCAGATGCAGCTGTGGAGACAGATGCATATTAGACTTTAGAAAAAAACAAACAAACAACAACAACGAAAAACTGTACTACACCACACAGCGTGAATATAGTATTCCTCACTAAATTAAAGAGTATTTGCAGATGTAGTATTTGTAGATCTACTTTTTAATTAATATTTTGTCCTCGAATGAAGCACACATGGGTATTTTAAATGGCATGTGACTTTTATCAGCAGTGAGATATGTCACAGGTAAATAAACTCCCACAGCTCTCCAGTTTACTATTTTCTGGTACAGTAAAATAGATCCGAGGTCCTAAATTCAGCTTATCTAACCAGACATTATGCACAGCTGCAGAAAATAAAATGACTGTACAAGCAGTTTTCTCTAACTGTTTTTATCTCCAGACCAGCTCACACACAAATTCAATCCACTCATTGTTTCAGACCCATTAGCAGCTTTTCATAACAATGCAGGTCAAGCCATAAAAGGTGGCTCCTGATTCGTACTGTTAAAGGGAACAGGAAATGAGCCTGACACAAACAGGAAGTTTCCAGGAGAAACGAATAGAAACAGGAAATGGAGTGGGTCGGGAACTTGATAAAGGTCGAAGGTTGTTACTCTGGCAATGAAGAATGTGATGGAGTTGGACAATGGGTTTGGCAGGTGTGTGCGGGACCATAAAGTCATGGTAGAAAAAAAAAAAGGATAGACAATAGAGCTGTAATTAGACACGTTCACTCGGCCAGCAAAGGGAGTCTTTTGGATACGAGTAATTTTACAAAACTGAGCCAGGAAAGATTTAAAAAATATGTATATATACTGCTATATATATACTTTTGTCTTTAACAAAACAGAAGAAATAACTGTGAACTACATTTTGACACAAGTGTGTTTGTAAACCATGTAAACTTATAAATATTTTACACATTGAAAGAAATATAAATATGTTTGTAACTGAATGCATTTTAAACCACTCTTCTTTCAGAATGAGCTTTCTGATCATGACATATAGCCACAGGGTTCAGTTTGGACACTCACTGAGCAGGTGGTGTGTTTCATGTAGGTTCAAAAGAAAAAGGAATTCTTTGAATGGGGAAGGGAGTAACTCACCTTGACATGTCAAGCTCAGTGCCAGAAGAACAAACGTCCTCAGAGCTATCATCTTCAGGCCGTCCCGGTCACCAGGTGCTGGCCCCTTCTTCTCAAAAAGCCGTCCTCCAGTCCAGCTGTGTGGTATTATTCCACTACAAACTGCTTATGATGTGCCAAAGCTCAGATGAGACTCTCTATTTCACGTACTGAAAAGACGCTGTAGCTCTTCCGTAGCTGCAGCCCGGCTGCTCAGAATGAATAGTTAACTGTGAGTGAAGTCACCAAATCCCCATCATCGCCGCCACCAACACCTTCCAACTCCACCACCCAGCCCACTTTGTTCACTCGCTCTTTTTTCAGAGGGCCCTGCGGATATCTGGACAACTTCCTGCCACTGTGTGGAGAAGAAAAGGAAGGGCGATAACCATGTGTGCATGTATTTGTGTGTATGCGTGTGTTTGTAATTCTTACTGTGACTCAGGGAGCTGCTGGGAGAGCCGTTACTTCATATTGTGTAAAAAGCAGCAGGGCGTGGCGAGACAGATTGGTTTGAATTTGATGATTTTACACATACACACATCTGGGGAGTCCTAACAGCTTGACTGTGACTGCTCTGCCTTTGAAAGAATTCTGTAAATACTTCTGGTAGCTGTTAATATTTAATTCACAAGGGAAAATATCAACTTTGACACTTGAGTTGACGTTGACCTTTTACATCATACATATCGAAACGATAGAATAGCAGTTTTGTTGTGCTCTAACAAAATGATGCTCCAAATAACACGAACCACTCGGAGGCCTCAAAATCAACGTAGTGCTTAAATTGTTTTAGGTACATCGAGACAACTACACTGCTTCAAGAAGTGCAAATATAAAAGAAGGATCCACCATCAAGTCTCAAACAAACGGTGTATAATACAAAGTTGGTATTAACATGGCAACAAACACCAACATTAGTCTACGGGTCACCGACTCTCTCAGGTTGCTGCCCTGGAGCTCCTCTTTCCAAGCAGTATTCCTCCCAAAGCTCATTAAACAAGTTTCCAGTTCCACCAAAAGAACAACACTGGTCCTTTTTGGAGTCACACAATCTTAAATTCATTTTTTTAAACACAGCACAGAAAACCTGGCGTGAAAGCGGCGCTGTCTTCTGATCTACGCAGTGGCTGTAGTAGTACCTGTAGACCTCGGACATGTTTGAGAAGACTGGCTCCAGACAGAGCTTAGAGGTGGACGTTCCACCACAGGAAGATGACACTTTTGGTAAACTCTCTAGAAACTCCTTCAGGACTATATGCTCGGAAGCTTTACGGGATTTCCTCTGCATTCGCTTCTTACTGTTCTCCTCCGAATCGTCTAGCTGGGAGCCATTCTGGGCCCAGTTAAGCACTGACCACTCTCCAATCCCCAAAGTGGAGAGGAACATTTTTTTGCAAACTTGTTTTTTATCGCCATCTGCTATCAAATGATATCTCATTGAGACTGATCTTCTAGACTGAGTCCACGGTGCACGGGTTCTTTCCACCGGATCACAGTCCACAAGCCCGGCCACATAGACCTTCCTCTGAGTCCAGTTCATACACTGCCAGAAAGCAGTGAAAAGCCCACTCCGCGTTTCGTCACTAAAGTCAGCACAAAAGCGGTTCGATGCCCTTTTGCAGGCACCGGATGTGCATCTTGGCCCCATTGACCTTTGAGCTTTAGTAATAGCAGCGCCATCTTTCTTTCTCTTGCTGGTGTACGGTTTTCCCTCCATCCTGAGTTGCTTCTGACGATTTTGTTTCCATGTTAGTGGTTTAGCAACTCTGGATTTCTTTCGGATTGCCCCCTCTTTTTCTGGTGGCCTGTTTTTGTCTTTGTCAGTTGCATTCGTGTGTTCTGTAAAAACATGGGAACCTTATTAACATGCACGTATCATTATTGAGATATACCTCATTGCTTCTGCCAAAATTTGTGTAAATCAGGTCTACGAGTTTATAAAGTAACTGATAAACAGTCAAAGAAAAAAACACTCACCTTGAGTAACTACTGCAGTGTTGCTGTCTACAGGAGGGGCAGTCACAACTGGCTTTTTTTCTGACTTACTTTTGTTTGATTCAGTCTTTTCTGTTGCCCAGTTGAGCACAGACCATTCTCCAATCCCAAGCGTGGACAGGAACATGTTCTTACATACTTGTGTCCGTTTGCCATCCACCATCAAATGATAACGAAGTGACACCGATCTCCTTGAAGGCAACCCCGCAGCCCGAGATCTTTCCACAGGGTCACGGTCGACTTGTCCTGCTACATAGAGCTTTCTCTGAGCCCAGTTCATGTGCTGCCAAAATTCATTGAACACCTTCTTCCTTGTTTCTTCAGTAATTTCACTACATAGCCGATTTGTTGCTTTTTTGCATGCATCCGAGGTGCATCTTGGTCCTATGGCTCTTGGGTGTTTGGTTACAATCTCACCGTCTTTCTTGCGTTTGCTTACATATGATTTTCCCTCCATCCTCAGCTGTTTCTGCCTGTTTTGCTTCCACTTTAATGGATCTGCAACTTTGGCTTTGGTTATTTTTCTGACAGCGCCTGCTTTATCCAAATTGGTGTTTCCATTTTGGGCAACCGTATTAAGATGTGCTGTGCAAACAGATCAAAAAACAGAAAAACATTTTTGTTGTTATTTTTCATTGCTAGCACTGGAGGTCTTCCAAAAAAATATTTCAGCAGTGTTTAAATATCAGCATTTTACAGCTTTTTTTATGTCTACAGAAAAATAACAAAAATGCACTTGAACATATATAAGGACATTTAGTAACAGTATAAAATCTATAAAATATCTTATCTCCAAATTACAATCATTCAAGTTTAAAGCCTCAAAATCTTTTCTCAGAAATATTGGGGATATTTATTGGTCTTATTATTATTCTGATAGCACTCAAGCATTTCAATTGAATGTTCATGGCAAAGAGACCAATTCTAAATATACATTAAGAGAGGGAGACGGAGGGCAATGTACTCATCCCTAGTGAAAATTGGGTAAAAATGTGTCAACTGCAGTGGACCACAACAGTCTCCAATACATGGCGAGAGTTTGGATGGAGAAACTTAGTGAGATATTTTATTACACCAATTCAAAAAAGGCACCGAGGAGGTCGCGACTCATGTTGGAGGCTTTGTGGGACCTCTGGAGCTAAACATTATCATATCTTCTGGGGATGTAATGTAATGTTGGTCCTGTATGTGTAATCATATAAATTATGTTTATGGATCTAAAATCCCCTGTTCATTTCAGTGTATATATTTGGGAGATGTAAACACCCAAAACTGGAAGAAGTCTGATATGAGACTGTTGGCAGTTCTATTGATTGCTAGCAAAAAAGCCATTACAAGGAAATGGTTAAAGGTTGAGGACTGGATCAATATAGTCAACGAAATCTACATTATGGAAAAACTATCATTCCCTTTGAGGATTCACAGTGACAAGTTCTATGAGCAACGGTCAAAATGAACCAAATATGTTAAACCCATAAGATCTGACTTTTTGTAAGGTTCTGGAAGTACGAGTGATACATGGATTTCGGGGGGACGTCTAGGCCCGGTGGTGCTGAAGCGGCTGACTTTTCTGTTGACCCAAATTAATTTAACTATATATGTAAAAGTATATATATTAAATAATAATAGAAAAATGGATAATAATAATAATAACAAGAATAATTATAAAAATATTATTATAATAAATAATTCATCCTGTAAAGTGGCAAATAAGGATCCTCGGAAGAGTCTGGCAGCTCAGCGTTGCTGAAAAACTGTACTCAAGTGCAGTTGTCTAAATCTGAGGTACACCTGGGGACTTCCAGATCCGGTCCTTTTTGGACCAATGACATACTCATATATGCCATATTTACCCTATTCTTTTATTCTCTCCCCCCCTTTCTGGAACTCTTCCCATATATGTGGCCTTTTTTTTTCTCTTGTGTGTGTCTGTTTGTTTGTTTGTTTCTTTACGCTGCACCGGTGTTACTGAAAATTAAAAAATAAAAATATCAATTGAATGTTCACAAAATTTACTTTTTATTATACTTGCATGCACACTTATACATCCAAGTAAAGGTGAATGTACATTAACTCTTATCTGTACTTACTAGTGTCAGCACCCACAGGTGCTTGGTGATGTACAGGAAATTGGGAGATCATCTGCTGCTCAGATATTGTCATTGAGTGAGACCGTTTTTTACCCACTCCATCTTTGTCCATGTCAGATTTCCTGCTTGCATCACCGACATGCAGGTGGTCTATGTAGAGAAGCATACATTGTAACAAGCAGCAATGAGTTGACTGTCCAGAATTCTGTCAGCAGTAACTCTCCCCATAGTCTCCACATGTAATTGTGCACACATCAACAGCCTATTTTACATTGTTGTAGCCCACATTCATGTTCAGTAAATATGTCTGTTTGTATGAAGCTTTGTTTTGTTCTGTTTGCTTGTATCAGTGGCTCTGTGGATTATTGAGTCATTTATAGGCTCAAACTCAGGAGGCAGGAATTGAACTCAAAATGAGCTTTAATGTTGATTTCCCAGGTGATAAACAGTCCAGAATCCACAAGACATGTTACAGAAAATAGGACATCTATACATCTACACAGTCAATACAAGGGCTACAAAGACAAGGAACAGGTAGCTGGAGGGATGAATCAATAAAGGTTAAAAACACAAGACTATACAGAAATAACCCTAAAAAAAAGAATATTAACAAGAATGAGAAACAAAGACGTGAAACCCCAGATACTCAGAAGCTACTAATCAACCGTCATCAAATAGACACTGACATTGACCCTTAAATGAATAAAAATAATCATTTAAAAGTGTAAAACATGCAAACACATTTTTTGTGCCTTATCTTGTATATTTGTGTGTTCTGTGACTGGTAAATAGTCACTCGTGCCCCACAGGAATATTTGAATATGAAATATTGATATCATGTTGGTAACACAAACTGTGTACTAAAGATAATTCTTCTCTTTGTATGGCTTTGGCATACTTGGCATACAAACCCTTTTCACTTCCCAGCACTCACATTTGAAATGTAACATCCTTGCTAAACAAAAATATACTACAAACACTATACTTCTTATTTGAAGTTGCTTTACACGTTCCAATAATATCATTAAAGTCTTTAGCAGTGACCAGAGTGGCCTGGGATTACGTTACATTTTGTGAATTGTTTAAGTCTGCCTCTGCTTGTTAGGACAGGTGAATACCTGATATTTTTCACATTTCATTAAACATTGCATGAGCTCATATACCCACCTGGTGGGATGTGATGCTGCCCAAAAGTCTCAGGGACTGTGGGTCTGAGGACTGGGGTTTCAGGGGTGGGTTTGGGAAGAAGACCAATATCCTCCATTGCTGCAATAGCTAAAACATGAAAAAGAAAAGAATTATTATTGTATTTTAAAATCGCATTTTCTCCAGCTATCTTTCTTTCCCCTCTTAAGTCATCACTAAAAGCAGCCTGAAAACCCGTCAGTGCAGCTGTTTACTGTGCACAACAAACCCCTGTGGCCAAATCCAGATGTTTTAGCTTACGTAGAAGTAGGCGTTGCTGGGCCTGAGAGTCACGGAAAAACTGCAGATCGAGAAGCTGTTCGTAACGCGGTATATCTGGCTAAGCTCTTAACCCTTCATGCAGGCTGAAACCTTTAAAACGACACATTTCTGGCGTTCGTGTTTGCTTACACAGCGTTATACATTTGAAAACGTCTCGTAAACCCGTCGCTTCCATCCAGACCAGCTCACAAATGTCCCCGCTGCCAACTGTTTACTCCATCGTGGCTCTGGCAGCGAAACTGGCAGTCAAATCAGTTAACTCGACTTTTATTTGGCTAAATGTTCATAACTGTATGCTCTGAGGGGCTTCTCACAGGCAGCTGCCATGTCTGAGCATGCGCATCCAGGCTTTCCAGGGTACATATACAAGTGACTTTGGTGTGACAGTTTATAACAGAGATGGGAGCTCAGTTTCACAAATGTATGAATCACATATGTGTAAAGTTACGCCTTAATTTCAGCCAAAGGGAAACAAAAATGAATATTATTGTTGCAAATCCCATAAGGTCTTCTGACAGTATTCTGATGCAGGCCATCTATGCAAGTCTGACAGCAAGAATTATTTATATAATTCAATTCTGTGGTTACAAAGAGATTAATTGCTTTAGTTTGCACTAGAAGAACAATAACAACAATGTGCCTTACTACTTAAATGATTATTACTTTTTCAATTTTTAAATGTGGTGTCCCGTATTGATTTTTAAATTAAAACTCTTTAATCAACCCACTGGCAGATATGTATAATGTTCCTGTTTTCAGTGCTCACAATGTATTTGATTGTGCACTGAATTTAAAACGAGTGAAATCTAACAACATGTAAATATGCTTTTATATACTGAAAACTGCTATGAAAAAAGACAGTGTAAGAGCATCATTCTCCATAATAATAGGTCTAATGGGTCAACATAAGGGTTCAAATTAGAATTATTCAATGGCTGCTCTCAGTTCAATATTTACCATAGTAGCCTATTTTATTTACCAACTGTGGTTTGCACCATTGCCTCACAGCAAGAAAACCCTTTGTTCAAATCCATCACAAGGCTGGAGCTTTCCTGCATGGACTTTGCATGTTCACAACCCTAAATTGGATAAAGAGAAGAAAATGAATGGATGGACTTTGCTTGATTTTTTTCATTTAATAAAGCATTCTACTTTTGAACAGATTACTGTGGATTTAATTAACAGTTATGATTACTAGGTACTAAAAACGCTTCATTTTCTCCAACGTTAACCCCAGTGAACTACAGTATAAACATGCTGCATACATTTTAAAGAAATCATTATCCCAAAAGTATGTTTTATACTGCTGCAGTAGAAAATTCGAAAATATTTCCCAACATAGAAACTAGACTACAGTAAAAACACAAAAAGGGATATTGTATTGGCTGAATCCAGTTTGAATTAGTTTAGAATTCTACATTTTAAACTCAGGTTTTTTATGCAATAAAGGACTATAAATCTGTCGTTTTTTAAGTGCTGAAGTGTAAGAAATTGACCAAAGATGTATTTTATTGCTTTTTTTTGTTTTTTTTTTTCAAAATAAACAGCAAAGCAAACACATGCTTTGTGATTTACAGGGGTTTACAAAGAGGGTTCCTAAAATAGTAGGAACACTTTTAGCTTTGCTTTTTCCAGCCATCAAACCGGAAAGAAGGGAAAGGAAGGAAACTGTCAGGGAGTTCAAAGTTTCTGTTGGGAGTTTCAGTGTCCAAGACCAGGCAAGAGACAACATTTGACTGTCAGCCAGGCAAATCAGGCAACAAATAAGCAGCCGCAAGGCAGGATGAAAAGAGGAATACCTCAGAGGAGGTTCATGTGGCTATTATTGGATGGGTTTACACTCAATGTAAACCAATAAATATAATTAAACAATATATATCAAAACTACATCACAAAACAATATACATAGCTATTTAGTCTACTATTGCTTCTGGGACCAGAATGCATGAATGAATGAAGAAATATATGAAAGTATAAAGATATATATCCAAGCGATTTATGTAATTACTGTGATTCTAGCTGTTGTTCATTTAAAACGAGTAAAAAGCTCGTGCAATTGTACCTCCTCGCCACATGGGGTCGCTGTTGGACTGATTTTCATATCAGGCACATCCTATCAACTTTGCAGTGTTGGTGGCAGCAGGCACTCCACACACTGAAGTTATTCTTCAAAAACAAGTTTTCAGAGTAATAATGTTGAAATAAAAACATCACGGTTTAAATAAAGGTAAGTTTTGTTTGTCGCTGGTCTTCGGTAGCAGGACGTATGTGGGACTTTCCATTCCAAAAGCTCTATAAATAGTTAGTTTCGGTTTCAGTTTTGCCAGTCAGTGGTTGTCGGTTCGTGACTGAACAGGCTGCCGGTTTGTAGATATTAAATTAACGTTATTTACTTGGTCTGAGGTTATATTCGAGTTTTTCAAAGGTTTGGGACGTTCGTCGAAGCAAATAGGTCGTGTCAAGGAAACCGAGTAAGTAGGTTGGATTTAAGGGTAATTATAACAGTTGCTATCTCCTGTAAACTCATGTAGTATACGCTATCAATGCTGTTTATGATAGTAGGTGTCAACATTTGCCATAATTGTTTGTGTTTGTGTGTGATGTTTGGTTTATTCACGGAGCCATTTCAAAGAAATCATCAGGGCAGCAGAAAATGAAAGTAAATGCAATCGGCAGCAAAGTGAAAGTAAATAGGGACCATTGTCCTTAAAGTGCATTCAAAATGTAGGTCTGGTGTTTGATGTTTGATCATGTTTGATCCGTCAGTCCCATCCACCCAACACTTATAGACGCAATGTCACTCTTCCAGGGGGAAAAGAAAATACTCTAGTGTACAAAGACTAGTGCATGGTGCGTTATAACGTTAATATATGAGTATAAGTTGAAAAAGTTGCTTTAAAAACACAATACATTTTGTCAAAGTTTGCCCACTGGTGACACATAGATCAAGTTCAAGTTCAAAGTTTATTCGCCACATGCAGTGGCAGGTTGCCCTGCAGTGGAATGAACCCGCCCCCCGACCTTACACATACAACACAGACATCACATGGGGATACAAGTCAGAGAACGGTTGCATTACAGAAAAAAACACTGAAATGTCCACTACAGCGGGAAAGGTACAAGAGGAAAAAAAGAGACCTCTACTCATGCTGGGCTACAGGAGGACAGCATGAGAACAGGAAACAAAAAAACTCCTCTGCACAGAAAAGCACATAAATGTCCACAGTACAACATTATAGAGCACGTGACCAACAACAGGGTTGGGTAGGGGGATAAGGAGTTCACCCAGGCAACACAGCAGTCATCCTGCCACTGCGCCGACTCTCCAGCGCGGGCCCAGACCCGCCTCGTGTTCCCAGGAGGCATCAAGCATCGAAGGCGTTGGAAGGGGACGGGGGATGTATGCATGGGATGGGAAGAATAGTCATCACACAGTGGTTATCAGGGAGTTGTTGATCGGCTCCAGCCTTGGGAGCAGCTGGCTTACTTTATGTTTTTGCATGTTTGCATATTGTGCTGATATTAATACTCAGCTGTCTCTGTCATTTGTTTTTGCAGAGTGTGTGCGTAATGCAGAAGATGAGCTACTTTTTCCCGGTGCTTTGCGTGTGCCTGGATGTGTGTGTGGTGCACACCATCCGCCTGGCCCAACTCTCGCCTCTCCTACTCTCTCATCCGTTCATCACCCTATGGGTAGGAGCCCTGACCAGAGCCTCCCTCCTTGCCTTCCTGGCCTTCACCTACCCTGGAAGCCTACCATGGACTAAAAGCTTCGAGGGGATCCAGAGCTTAGGGGTCCTTTGCTTCCACTTCCCAGTGTACGCTACTCTTCTCTGGGTGCTGGGGCAGTCCACCATGGAGGAACTGTGGGGGTGGCACTCCTGGGAGAGGGTGAGTGTATGTGTTTTGTTGCCTACCATGCTACAATATGTGCAACCTTGGTGAGCAGCAAGAAGGAAAATATGAATTCATTACCTAATGCACTTTGAGGGGACATATCTCAATAAGAAATGTGCTTTTCTTTACGTGCAATAGCTATCTGTGAACTGCAGGATTCTTACCAGCTACTTTGAAGTGTAAAATGCATCACACAAATCTTATGATAAGAGTTGAAGTTTATTGTTCTATATCAGTAACTTCTCCTGCAGCAGAAAGTTGTAAAAGTGCCAGTTAAAACTGCAGTATCAGTAAGAACAGTCAAATATATTAGATAATGAAAATATCAGGAGCATTTAGCTGAAATAAGAAGTATGAATACAAGTATTTGTTAATGTATCTATAATCTACATTTTCTATGCTTTTTTTACTTGGAATCTTTTTAAATTGTGTTACTGCTATTTGTGGCCACGTCCTTTACCGCTGTTACTGCCACCCTGGAGGTCTTCAGTTCTTCTTCTTTTGTTTCATGACAGAAACCACTTAACAACTTTGTGATTGCTCCCAGCATGGATGGGATACATAAATTGTTGCTTTCATGTCTTAAGTCTGATCAGCAGACAAAACACACATTTACACATTAATATAATGAAAAAGTGAATCAATTTTTGCTCTATATGTTTATTAGATTTCTAGTAGTAGATCTCTCAGATAATTGAACAGTTTCCAGTGTAACTGAACTTTTTTTGAGCAGAAAATAAAAATAATGCATAAAAGATACTCAGCCTGGAACAAGATCTGAAACCAAAACCAATTTATTTCATCTAAGCTAACTAAACACACGTGTAATGGTTATATTAAACCTGTCCTTTGTCCTGCAGGTGTTACAGGGTTATATCGTGACACTAGTGGCCTGGCTCTACTGGAGTCGGTATGTGTCATCTCTTTTGATCTCCTGGGGCCAGTACATTTCATCTTTTATTAAGAGGACACCATCTCAGAAGCCAAAAGAGGAGACTGGGGCCTCTCTGAAGAGACTGATGGGATACATGCAGCCCTTTTTCTGGCGCTTTGTTGCTGTGCTGATACTTGTCTTTCTCTCGTCTTATGGTATGTGAAATAACACCTTTGAAGTGGGGTCTGTTGCGCTTTTTCTTTCATTCCATCGTATTTATAGTATTACAATTGTGTATTCTCATATTAAACATCACCAGAGTGGCAAATAATGAGGTTAGCATACGTGAAAGTAAACCCTGTGTGCAGAATGTCATGCTTCAGACTCGGTTTCAGATAGTTTTTTAAAGAGAGGGGGAAGGGTGATAAATGTGCCCGTTCCAGACAGTGAATTACCTAGAGGGTTGCATTAAGGCCCAGTAGAAGATAAATAAGGATTATTTTGAACTTTGAATCATGTGTGGAGCTCCTTTAGTAGAGTCCAAGAATACAAATCTGGAGCCTAAAGCGTAATATGCCTCTTTTCGTTTAAATTAAAGCGTGCATGTCCTTCTTGTCACTACAGTGTTTTGAAATTATATCCTGTAGTTATCATTGTGTTCGTGTCATTGTCCTCATGCTGTTAATTTAAGTATAGGAAGAAAGGTCTTGTCTTCTGCAGCACTAGCTGCATATCTGTAATAATGCCAGCAACATGAAACTGTAATTGTAGGCAAATAAGGAAATGTAATCACAATCCACTGACGCTGCTGAATGTAAAAGTTAACCTGGCAGTTGGGCTTTGCCAAAGATCAGTATGGTGATAATGTTAACACCTGCTTTCAGGTGAGATGGCTATTCCTCAGTACACTGGACGCATGGCTGACTGGATCATGAATGAAGAAGCACCTGACGCCTTCACAGAGGCCATTACAATCATGACACTAATGACCATTGCCAGGTAATACAACCTTTGTCTTCTTTGGTTATTAAAGTTGGTTTTTAAAGGTTCTCTCCGTTTACTAACGCAGAACGATTTAATTAGAATAAATAAAAAACGTGATCTGTTTGCTAAAAATTTCAGGGATTTTTTTTTAATACTCAGAAATGAACTGAAAGAGTGTTGTGAGGATGGTCAGCATTAACCTAGGATGCTTTTTACACCCGAGCTCCTGCTTCAACCCATGTAGTGTAGTTTCAGTCACTTCTGAGGATATGTGTACAAGAGAAGCTTAACAAAAGCTTAAAGATATGGCTGTAATAATATTTTATGTACTTTTAGTGTAACTCTTCCTCTGCTTTATGTCTCAGTGCTGTGCTCGAGTTTATATGTGACCTCACGTACAATATCACCATGAGCCGCATACACACCTCGGTGCAGGGAGTCGTCTTCCAGGCCGTGCTGAAACAGGAGATCGCTTTCTTTGATGCCACTTCAACAGGTAAATTATGTACAAACTGTATGCAAGATTAATGTTTCGTTAAACCCTAAAGGCCAATCTCAGTTTCCTCTTAAAAAGTTTTGTGAACTTGTTACAAATAATCCAGAAAAAAGAAGTATATATACACTTAAAATGCGATCCCTTTAAGAAGACTCATGCTGTACTGTTAGGTGAACTGGTGTCACGGATTACCACTGATACCAACAGCGTGAGTGAAGCTCTGAGCGAGGAGCTGAGTCTTCTGATGTGGTACACGGCTCGTTTCGGCTTCCTCTTGTTCTACATGGTGAGCCAGTCATGGAAAATGACGCTGCTCACATGCATGGGGCTGCCCATCATCTGGGTCATACCCAAGCTCACTGGACGCTTCCACCAGGTGATGTGAAAAATTGAGCTTTAATTACTTGTTGATCAGATCTCTTCTGATCAGTTACAATAGTGACAAATCAATAAAATATGTCTTGTTTTACTGAATCAAACTGTGTAGTTTAATTTTTCATTATATTTCAGACTATTGCTGTGCAAGTTCAAGAGTCACTGGCAAAGGCTAACCAGGTGGCCACAGAGACCTTCTCAAACATGAAGACAGTGAGGAGTTTTGCCAATGAGGACGGTGAGACAGAGAAGTACAGACTGCGCCTGGAGGACACTTACGCCCTTAATAAAAAGGAGGCAGCTGCCTATGCGGCTTCTACCTGGGCTAACAGTGTGAGTTGAACACTGATCTATGCTACAGAGTATTTGCAGTTTGTGTTTAGCCTGACTTGTGTGAATATGTGGCAGTGGGAGTGTCTAAAGGCAGCTAGCGAGACATTTAAACACCTTTTATTTGTTGTTTTTATAGCTAGAAATTGTAACTGAGATAAATACACAAGGTGAAATATGATCATAAATTTCAAAGAGGATCTATTGTGCTTTTCGGTGCATGCGAAAACATAAATGCAATCAGATCTGACCTTTAACCTGCCTACTCCTGCTCCTGCTGTTGTGCTGTAAGTTCAGACCTCTGGTGGTGTCTTTGTTGACAGAGGATGTTAAGCAGTGCATTTCTCACACCTATGAATATATATAGGCCTTGTTATTAAGAGGCCAAACCCATCATTATATCACACAATAAGCAGTTAAGGAGTGTAGCAGATACCAAACATTTGTCCAGCTGCAATCTTTGGTGCTTATTATATTCTCTTGTTTCAAAGTGAAGTGCATAAAGGGCTCATTTTAACTTTAAATCACACAAAGCAATTTTCAATAAATCTAAAAGAGGGTACACCAAGGTGGTACACTGTAAATGTAGACTTCAGCATCACGGTCAATTACTCATTAATACTTAATGTAACTCATTTTACAGTTGATCACTCTGTAAGCTGTTGTTCTTGTTTCTCCAGATGACTACCCTAGCTTTGAAGGTATGCATTCTGTACTACGGGGGCACACTTGTGACCAGGGGGGCCGTCAGCAGTGGAGATCTTGTGTCGTTTGTCCTTTATGAGCTGCAGTTTGCCTCTGCTGTTGAGGTGAGCCATCGGCCAAGAAGAAGCATAAATGGATGCTCACTTTTTCCTCTTATTCATGACTACTTCTCTTTCAGGCTGTCATGCGATATTACCCACAAGTGAAGAAAGCAATTGGAGCCTCTGAGAAGATCTTTGAATATTTGGATAGAAAACCTCAAGTACCCCCAGATGGTACTTTGGCCCCTGAAAATCTTCAGGGACACATTCAATTCAAAAACGTTACATTTTCATATAATGGAAAATTAAATGAAGAAAATCTCGTCCTTAAGGTATGTACTAATTTGTCCTGTGCATGTTTTACTTCAAGTTAAAGCATTCCTTAAAATATACCTCTTTCACCAGAATATATCTCTGGAGGTAAAGCCAGGCCAAATCACTGCCCTCGTGGGTCTTAATAGATCAGGGAAGTCCACCTGCGTGAAGCTGCTGGAGAGGTTTTACCAGCCTATAGGAGGGGAGATTCTCCTGGATGGCAAACCACTGAAAAGCTACAAAGACCAGTACCTACATGACAAGGTTTGTGAATATCACATATTTAATTCCATTTGTGTTTGTATTTATAATCTTTGTGCTTAACGGTGCCATGGGAAACACTCAACGCAAACATTTCTTTGGTTTGTTTACAAGAAAATTCCAGAGTGCACCTTTAAAGCTGCATTAAGTGGGGTCTTTTTTTTGGCCACCGGGGGAAAAACAGCTTCTAAAGCTAAATTATAAGCTGTTAAGCTGTTGCTCTAAAATTATTAAGTGTGATGCAAGTTCTGCATGCAATATTGTCAGAAGATCGATTTAATGCCTAAACATTTCTTCTTTAAAAAGGTGAAAGGTCAATAACATCATATTTTAGCTTTAAAAGACCTGATCACAGTGGAAAAACAACAGTAAACACTTTTAGCCTGTTGGGACCCACTGAGGAGAGTTTTCAGGGCCATATTTTTCTGTATATTATTATTTTTTATGTTTTTTACTGGGATCAAATTTTACTATATCTTTTTTAGAAGAAATAAATGCAGAGGTATTATTGTTTTGCATTTTCTAACTAGTATTTCTCTTCATGTTATTTTTTTCAATTTAGTTTAATCTCATTTAAAGCCAGATTTACTAATACGTTGTGCCAATTGTTTTAAAATAAAGTGCTGTTGGTATTTACAAAGCGATTGCGAGTAAGAGGTAAGAACTGAGAGATGTTTGTGACTGACCCTGTTCTGTATGTCTTTCTGGGAGTCCCTTACTGAAGGAGCAAAACATAGGGAGAAGAAATTTTTAATCAAGCACGTAAAGTTATCTTTTTTGGTGCTTGATATTTAAATGAACTGACTGCATCCAAATTTAGAAAATAACGCAACTTTTGTACATCGCTCAGAAAAAGTAACTACTCCTATGAATACTGTTTTACTATTTGGGGACCGTGTTCACACGCTATTTTGCCCAGTTTAGTAAATCTGGCCCTTAGTTCCCAGAGTGGATTTTTAATATAAATATAATTACAATTAAAATTGACCAGTTTCATTGCTAGGTTTAGGTTTTTGTTATTTTGAAAGTGACTCGCAGTCACAGGGACACCAACCATCCCAGTAACTGTATGCATCAAACCCTCATCAGACTCACTGTTAGGACAAGTTTGACCAAAGGCTAAAACAAAATACATTTCCTGTATATTTTTCTTTTTTTTTCAAGTGTCTAATATTATTTCAGTTATTTACTTTTTCATAAGTGTGTATTTTTGTTTTATTTCAGCTAAGTATTTTCTACACCTAGTTTTAGTTTAGTTTTAGCTAACAGTAAACTTCAGCTGGGAACAAAGACATCATCAACATCAACCTCTGTGGCTATTCACGCCTAGGGGTTTATCAAGTCCTCATGCCACAAATGTAACTGCTAAACTGAAGTTAAAGATACTAAATAAATCCTGTGAATTCTGTATAAAATGGAAATGGAATGAAATTAGTCCCTGAGCTTCAGCTAATGATGACAGGGAAGCATTTTCACAGTTTACTAAACGTTTTTCCTCCAAATTCCTGTTTAAATTCACTCCTCTGTCATCTGTCTTATCTTGTTATAAGGATACTTATTTGTGCTTTTTCTTAGCTTTATTCTGCAGCTGATTTCTTTGAAGGCCCTGCTTAGAGTCTGCTGTGAATATTACACAGTCACTAATATCCTGTCTTCATTCTGTTTGCTCATAGATTGCTGTGGTGAGCCAGGAATGTGTGCTGTTTGCTCGCTCTGTTCGAGAGAACATCAAATATGGCTACGAGCATGTCTCTGATGAGGAAATGTATAGGGCTGCAAATCTGGCCAGCGCCCACAAATTCATCATGGAACTGCCGAATAAATATGACACAGGTTCGACCCAGAATCTCAGCGTTTAACAAGGATATACAGAGTCATATAATTTAAATGAACCAACAGCACCACAACATTTCATATTTTCTAAGGCTCTACCTAAGCAAAATTTTGTTGGTACATCCCTCTGTTTCATAGATGCCGGGGAGAAGGGTGGCCAGGTGTCTGGAGGCCAAAAGCAGCGTATTGCTATTGCTCGAGCTTTAATCAGACGTCCTAAAGTCCTGATTCTGGACAATGCCACAAGTGATTTGGACACAGAGAATGAATATCAAGTAGGAAATTCTTCGTCTTTAGTGATTTTGCATTTTTCTTAAAGCTGTTTTTCCTTTAAAACCATAATAATTGTGCTCTACAGGTCCACCAGGCGTTGACGGATCAAGCAGAAGACTGCTCCGTGCTGTTGATATCCAACAAGATGAGTGTTGTTGAGAAGGCCAGTCACATAATTGTCATCGATAGAGGGATGGTGAAGGAAGAGGGCAGCCACGAGGAGCTGATGAATAACAAAGGCCTTTATGCTAGCCTGGTGGAAAAGCAAAATAAGAGCTGTTTCCGAAATGAGGAAGAATTGAATTGAGATGCAGTGAGAAGTGTGAGCAGCACTCCAGGAACAGACTTGCTGGTTTTAAGACTTAGATCTGATTTATGCTTCAGCGGGAAATCTACACCTTAACCTGCGATGTAGCCACAAACCCCTGCTAACCCTGCAACCTAACCCGACATGCACCTCCAGTGAAATGTAACTACACATTGGGTGGATGCAACCCGAAGTTACTGTGATTGGCTTGTTCAGCATCATCGATTCCTCCTGTATATTTTGAGTGCTAGTTTTTCGCAGGAGTTTTTAAAGTTACGAGTGAAAGAATAACAGTGGTCACTTCAGTATAAGGAATAATAATCATAGCATCAATGTAAGGATTCACAAATGTCAGCAAACTCCTGGAGTGCTGAAACTGTCAGAACAGACATGAGAGAAAGAGTACAAAGAAGTGAAAAACTAGAAGGGCAAATATGTCTGACTGCGAAAAAAAACTGACCACTACAAATAGCAGCGACCCAGAAGAGAAAAAAGTCCCCAAATTACATTTTTTTCTATCAGCTGGCACCACATATGAAACATCAGGACTTGACCACACAGTAATTAACACAATGCACCAGCAAAGGCATAAATGCCAGCAATGACGTCGGCCACTTACGCAGGTTACGCGTGGGCTCTACAAAGATTCCCCGCAGAAGTCTAAACCAGGCCTAAAAGAGGCAAAACTCAGGCTACATTTATATTGTAAATATTTTTTTTGCTGTGAGACCACCCCTTGTATTACAAAGGTTTGCTGGAGTTTACCCAGTAAGACTGTTGCACCTTAAAGTCCTTGAAGCTGTTATCTACCTACTCAGCAGTCCCTGAGAGTTGCATCCTGTCCCAAAGATGCAACCAGCAGACCGGTCCAGATAAAAATCCTCCGTCATAATAAAATAATGCATTTTCAATCAGGAAATCTAAATGAGTAAAGCAACTATAAACAATAATGTCTAGTTTTTGTTTAAAAAAAACCCATCAAATTTTCAAACAAAAAAAGTCTGTATTATAAACCTTCAAGCCATGATTGATTTGCAGCTTTCCCTCGAATGCTGTGATACATCCAGACATACAGTTTTAAAAGAAAAGGCACAGTACCATAAGCAGTTTAGCAAAATCAGTGGTAGTGGGTAGATGAATGTTTCTTTATTATTGTCACATCACCCAAACCCACATCCCTCTGGTGAGCTTTTATATGCCTTTGGGTGTGATTGAGAGAGCTCATGGTCACCCACTCTTTTGCTTCATACACTTTGCTTCATACACTGTAGATGTAGAGATCAAGCAGCTAGATTCACTTTACTTTATATTGCACTATTTAAAACTGTGTTTCTAAATGTTCTGGATGGGTTTATGTGTGTTTGTTTTATTTTTCTGTACTTTTCCCTTTATGGATGATTCTTTACGACTCAATGTTCAAACTTGTTTGCTTCTGCAGAAAAATATTTACACAAATCATGACTTGCTCCATTGTTTTTAATATTCAACTTTTCATTAGTAAATCTTTTAAACAGAGCTGTTCCGTGGTGCGTGTGATTTATTGATGTACAAAAAAAACATTTTCTCATAAAGATGTTTTCTTTGTAATAGCGTTAAGTTGTTGCAGAAGGTTCTGGGTGCTTATGCTTTCCGCTTTTGTTGTATGGTAAAACTTCACAATAAACTATTACTGTTAAATAACGTGGATTCAAGTAAGTGTTAATAAAGCAAAAGTAGGTTTTGCATTTTAAATTCCTCAAAGTTGCCACCTCTTGCTTTGTTAACAGCTTTCTTAACACTCTTGTAGAAGTTCCCTCATAAGCTGAGCTCAACTTGTTGGCTGCTTTTCAACTATTCCCAAATTAACTCAACTGGATTTAAGTCGTGACTGTGGTCTTAATGTCCCCTGTGCCTCACAGTGAGGGCCACACATGGAAATCCAATCTCTTTTCCTTTATTTTACAAAGATAATGTGTCTGGTACCAAAAATAGCACAGTTAAACTCATGAGGCTGAAGTCTGGATTCACATTGGTCAGTTGTCAAGTCATGTTTTTTCAGGCTAAAGCAGTTCTCTTCTTCATACTGGTCTCCTTCAGTACTGGCTCCACCTTCAAGGCCTGATTCACTCAGTCTCCCTCCAACAGCTGATGAAATGTGTCTGCTATTTGAACTTTTGGAGGCTTTGATGTGGGCTCTAATCTGAGGCGCTGTTAATGGACGAGGATGGTAAAGCAAACGGAACTTCTCTGTAACTGGGAATTTCTAGTTTTTCTTTTTTTGGTTTGACCTACATGAGAGCCAATTTCATCAAGTGGAATAGACTTGGGGATGATTTAACACTTTTTGCACTTTTTTAGTTACTTGGAGACCAGGCAAACTTTTATTTATTCAACTTACGTCTGTCTGCTGATCAGCCATGCCACATTAAGATGAATACTTATGGTGTGACATTCACTGTCTTCATTTGAATTTCAGAAGTCAGATGTCCTCGGCTTCCATAGGACGACAGGTTGGGTACATGCTGGACAGGTTGCCAGCTTGTTGCATGGCCAAACTAAGTTGTTATGTGTAGCTAAAACACTGGCTCATGCCTTAGGTACATCTTTTATGCTAATGATTCCATGATCAGTAGTAAGTGGCTTTACAAAGAAACAAGAAAATATTCCTCTGAAAATGATCAGGTACTAGGTCTGGACTGAAAAAGCAGCCAGTGTCCAAAGAAAACTGAAACTCCACCAGAAAGCCTGAAGAACTATTGCTTAAGGCCACTTTAGAAAAATTTAAAGAATGTCTGACTCCTTGGAAGCAAAGAAGAAATGAGTTGTGACCTGAGACTTTTGCACAGTACTGTAGTTATTGGGTTGGATTTTTTTTTTTTTTAGATTTTTATCTCACTGTGGTGAACCTGAACAGCAACTTGTGTTTTGATCAGCAGGACTCTCTTTGTTTTTAATAGGAAAATATATGAGGGTGGTCTTCTTCTTTAAGGCAACAGGGGTGAAAATCAGCTGGCCATTTTAAGATGAAAACTTCAAGTCCAACAACAGATCTGGTTAATTTGATACTTTTGTTTATCACCAGCCTCCTATGAACAGTTCATTATGAAAAAATACAATAAATCCAGGGGTATACAGCCTGTGTGTGTGACTGTGAAGGAATGCATCATGCCACATTTCACTTCAACAGTGCAAAGTGAGTCCAAATTAGAATTTCCATCAAATATCTACCCTTGTTTTGTGTTTTAGCCATCACAGCATACTGAACAGAACTTCAAGCAGCTAGACACAGTAAGGTTAACTTGTAGGTAAATTTGGACTGATTTTATATAAAAGGCTGCGATTGTAGGACAAAATGCAGCTGATGAAACAATGCTATTTTCAAGTTGTTTCAATAAATACCGAAGTGATCAAATTGTTAAACGGTCTAACAGCTGATCGGTGATTCACAGCTGAACTCAGCATCCCTGTGTACAAGACATTTACAGCTGATAGCTGGTTTGTTTTGCACTCTTTGCATAACGACGTTTACTTTCTTTCTGCTGGATGGAGGTTTCTGGCCTCAGAGTGCAGAGCAATAAGGTTTTAAAAAAGCTTTGTTTCACCAACTATTAGTCAGATGAACAAATCATAGCTTTGTAATGATGCTATGCGAATTTTAATGGTTGACATACTGCAAACCAAGTCTATCCAGTTACAAATAACATAACCCTGCATATGTTAAAACTCTCCAGTTTAGGGAAAGGTAAACAGTCTATCCTTTTTACTCCAAAGGTTTTGAAAATTTAGCTCGAGACAACAAAAATGGCAAAATAGCTTAAATATTATAGAATATAAATGCCATTATTTTGGCTTATATGCAACATGGCAAAACAAATATGAACCCAAATATGAAAGTAATATTACGTAATAATAACAATATGTTAAAGAAAATATCTCAATTTAAAATATATGATAAATATCTATTTAACACAGCAAAAATAAAACTTAATTTAAAATGCTTACTAATGATTACGTTTACGTTTACGTAAAAACTTTACAGTCAATCCTTTCCAATCCTTTCCACGCCCACCCCCGTGACATCACGCTCCAAAGCCCTATAGCGGTTGCTAGGTAACGGCACGTTGCCGTCATATAGGATGTAGGCGGAGCTTAGCGCTAGAATGCCTTTGATCCTTTGACGTCTCAAACCCCCTAAATACAACCTTAAATACAGGGTTAGTTACCCGTTCGGTTTAGTAAGAAGCATTAGTGTTTCACAGCCAAACGCAACAGTTTGCAGAAAACGCCTGAAAATATAAACATGAATTGTTTCAGTCAAACTAGGGAAAATATAAAAGACAAAATTAGGGACTTCTTTATTACTATGACAGACGAACAGTGGGGTGCACTGAAAACAGGGTGCCCACATGAAAACACCATGCGGTCACTTGGCAGCATTACATCGTCGGTGATTCACATCGGCTTAACGGAACTCATGGCAATGATCAAGGACTGTGAGGGTGGTTTCGGCCAAGGGCCGGGTGTCAACTTGGGGGAGAAATCGGAGCACTGTGCATGTTGCCCCAATTCATGCACCCAGCAACTGAATCATGAGGGGCCAAAAGATGCACCAGTGCCTGAGCCCACCAAGGACTCCACAAAGGAGTGTGACGTGTGCGAGGCTGAGCCCTCTGCACCTTGTAATGATGTGACAGTGGAAGCTCCACTGTCAGAGGAACAGTTGCTTGTTAAAGAGCTCATAAAGGCAGTAATCACACATGCCTCAAGAGAGGCAAATGTGTCGCCATCTGATGAGATTCAGCAGGGTCTCTTCATAGCTCTGTGGGAGCAACTTAAAGAAGAAACTCTAAATATAAAAAAAAAGAGGATCAAAAGTCTTGAAAAGGCAATTTTCAAAGACATTACAAAGGTACTGGGTATTACACCTAACCTTGTTATCATTGCGTTGGCTGTAGCTTCGCCGTACCAACAAGTGGTGATTTCGATATTCAAAGACCACCTGTTCCGAAAAAAGCGAAACCTACTTACAAGGTTTTTCGCATGGTGTGGAAAAACAGAGGACGATGAAGACCAGCTACCAAAAACTGACAATATCTCCCAGACACTTTTGAACGAATTTAAAGATAGTATATTTCCAATACCGGGAGAAAAATCATCATCTGGAGTTACTGGCAGATCTTGCGATGCTGACAAAAATGAGCATGTGAGCGCACTTATTCACGGTGTACTCTCACATGCTGAAAAAACGTCCCGCTACAAACCTTCAGCTAAACTACACAAGCTGCTCTTTGACAACGTGGTGTCTGATGTCAACATCAAAGACCTGTATGTAGATGAAAAAAAATTAAAAGGTCTCGATAAGGCCATTTACCAAGAGCTCCAAACACTTTGCAAAGAAAAACCTTTGTTAAAGTTACTGAATGACAGCAACCCCTTAATGCGCAGGGTGACGGTTCATACAATTAAAAATCACTTGATCGAATCGTTGCAGAATCCAGCCCTTAGGGCAGCTGGAGAGGCTGAAAAGTACAAGTCTTCTGCGGAAATGTGTATTGAGGACTTGGTGAAGCAAGTTGTCGAAAATGCAGACTCACCCTGCTCTTCTGAAAAAGCTGATACCATCGCCAAACAGCTGTTCAGTAAAGTCTGGCCTCGAATCAAAATGATTCCAATCCCCGCTGTACATGTGATATTCCTCAGTAATATGGTGTACAATTCTCTCATAGAGAAGTGGAAAGACCCAGATGTAATACTGACATTCATGGCATTAGACCACAGATATGTTTACGAGCTCATTATTAGGGTCTTCAAAGAGCATGCTGTAACCATATTAGAAAGTCAACCTTTCATCGGAAGCTTCTTTTCCTCTGTGGGTCGAGCTGTAGGGTTCGCACACGCACAAAACAAAATAAATATTTAGAGTCAATCCATCAGGATTGACTCTAAATATTTCTTTAAAATTATTTGGACAGTTTAAGTGTATTAGTTGACATCAAAGTGACTCTTTAAATTGGCTAACAACAAACGATTCAAACAAGCTAATTTATTTCACATCCAATGAGTCACTTTAAAAATCCCACGACCGGTCGAGGCAGATGGCCGTCCCTCACTGAGCCTGGTTCTGCCGGAGGTTTCTTGCTTTTAAAAGAAAGTTTTTCCTCCCCACTGTCGCCGAGTGCTTGCTCAGAGGGAATTGTCAGATTATTGGGGTTTTATTTATTTTTTGTCAACTAATACACAACTCGGGGCTCGCAAAATCTCTAGCCCGACGTCCCGGAGCTAGCGATATCTCCGGTCGGGCGACCAAAATCTATCTCAGCCCCGCCCGTCGGGTTATCATATAGCCCGACGGGCGATTTTGCGAGCCCTGCGATCTTATTGGGCATTCCAAATTGATTTTTTTTTATTCATTAATAAAGTCCTAAAAAGATTATATTGTGAATATTGCATGTTTTCATTGTGACATGTGTGTTTGTCTTCTATTCAAAATCAAACATTTTAGTAGCAACTATTGTATTAAAATATGGCAGATGTTTTACTCTGATTACACAAACTTTATGTAGGAGTAGGTCACAGATAAGAGGTATTTATTTGTAAATTTGACCTCTGACCTCACAGAGATACAGGATGACAGGATATGTGATATTAGAATCCACATATATTGGTATATAATCTCCTAAATGTTGCCAATGGCAGTAAGGAACATAGCTCTAAATAACATTATCATCTTTTTGACCCTCACTATAGTCTGTATGACAAGTCAGAACAAAAGGTCGGAGGTCAAATGTGGCATTAAATCCTAATGCTGTACATTCTTATGTTGACAATACACACCACACTTGTAAGAAAGTTATAAGTTAAATTATAAGGCTTTTTATAAGGTGTTTCTCTATGAAAGCAGTTAAGATCATTATGCAAATACATAGGGCAGCAACTGGGGGACCCCAAAGTGCAAGCCCACCCTCAGTATATTGGGGTCTGGAATAAAACTAGAATTAATTAAAAATGTGTAATTAATTATTTAAAAATAGAAATACAGAGCATTTTAAACTAAGTCAATGTATATTTTAATTACTTATTTATATATCTAGTGAACCATTTCCTGACATATTCAGTTATTTTGCTACTCATCAGCAGCAGTGCTGTGCATCCTGCAAATTTCGTTATCGAGTAAATTAAGAGCAGTATTGCAGATACCGATACTTTTAACCTATAAAGGGAGCTTATGTAGGGGAGAGCAGTGTGTTATTATTTATGAGCTGAATCATCGTACATTTGCCAAGTTCGGAAACACATTTTCATGAACACCAACACAACAATGTTGTAAGTTTAACAACCCACAGTAATATACTAGTTAACACAGTTTTCTTGTGTATCGATACTGTGGATTTTGAGAGACCTGAAATGTAAATGTGCTGTCTTTAAAGGAGTTTGGGTCAGCTTCTGTTGTGTAAGTTTGTTATAGGCTATAAAGACTTGGAATGAAAATATTTTTTAATAAAAAACAAGATTCAATTAAATTATCAACAAAAATTTAATGGACTCTTTGCTGGCTGAAACTCACCGCGCGTGATCACTTGTAATGTAAAGACAGACATGTGACCATTCTGTATCTGCAGGTGAATCAGTGAAGCTACATAAACATTTACATTAGCATAGCTTTCCAGCCATCATGGAAAACCCGGTAAGAACACAGTGGGGGGGGGGGGGGGGGTCGCTTGACATTCTAACTTTAAACCGAGGATTTTAAAAGTGTTTGGTGTAGGTTAAAGCAGTGCACCAGTAGGCTACATGTTTGACATCCACCACACAACTTTCACTGAATCACAACAACTGTGGATCGTCGTTGATCGTCAGCGTACAGTGCTTTGGAGTTGACGTCACGCCGCAATGCATTGTGGGAGCGCGGCACCATTTTCGGGGTTTACGAATCAAAACAAACACACTGTGTTGGAACGACGATTACAAGATGCTTAAAAGCAGCTCAAAAGAGAATGGACTACATAGAGACCGATTTCGTTCAGAGGCGAAGCAGCGGTACTTGCAGAAAATAGCGTGCATTGGAAATGTGGACCCGTATGAAATACAGCCGTGGAGTAGAAACCCTGAAGACCAACAGCTACTGACGTAGCCTGACATATTTTCGTACCTTATCTGTGGAATCAGCGCGTACAAGTCGTCATTCAAACAAAGGTAAGTCAGCTCGAGTACTGCGTGTGAAATGCGTTTGATTTCCCTGCAAACATTCAGATTAGTGCAGCATAAATTCATTCATGAGGGGAAATTACAGTGAGAACATGTGGAGGCTGTTAGAGGGATAACACAGTGAGTTCAGTGCATTGATGTGACATTGTCCTGAAGGATTTAGTTATTCTTTATGGTTAAAGAAATTGCAATGATTTATTCATATTTATTATAAATAATTCTAATTATACATCTTGCTTCCATATTTGTATCTTGTGTCACTAAAATACATTTTATTTTAATTTTATACATTAATGACCTGCAGAATCTCCTTATCATATTAAGTGATTCATAATTGTCACTTTATGCTTTCTCCATTTCTAAAGTGATGACATCCTTGCATTACATACTTTAGGTTCATTTTCTGCAGGCAGGTTTCTGACAGAGAACAGGCAGATTTACACTATAACATGCAGCGTTCTATAGATGGACACATAAAGAAATGAAAAATTACATGTATGTGCTAACTTTCTAAACACTTTGTTACATTTAAGTAGATAAAACACATTTATGTCGGCCTTGGCTCATAGTTCTTGTCTTTAAATGAACTTTGTCTGTGTGTGTTTCAGGTCCTGCACTCTCAAAGACTGAATGAACCAGCATTGCAGCCATGGGTCACTGTGAGCATCACAGGGAAGGTTGAAGCCGCCCACTGCACCTGTATGTCCGGAGTCGCGGAGACCTGCACCCACGTCACTGCTCTTCTGTTTAATGTAGAAGCAACAGTGTTGATCTGTGGCACAAGGACTGTTACAGATGAACCTGCATACTGGGTTTTGCTGGGTAATGTGACCAAGATACAGTCAGTGGTTGGCTATAAGATAGACTTCTCCTCTTCAGCTGCCCAAAAAAAGGCTCTTGATCAAAACATAAACAGACCATCCGTATTGAAAGGTAAAAGGAGCCGTCCTCAAAAAAGAAAAATCCCACTTGCTACTGTGGAGGAGTTGTCACTGCTATAATGCCATAATGTTTTATCTAGGGGTCTAGATTTATGCCTGTAGTGCACTGTCGTGTAAATAATTTGCATTTACTGAATATGTACTGACTGAGTCCCACTGTTCAAAAATTGAATAAAGAAACAAACTAATTTTTGCCTCTTTTTTTTCTTTTTTTTTTTTTTAAATTAAAACCACCTTATAGAACATCACATCTGTTACAGTGTAGAATCCATGTCATTTATAGTTTACAAATGACAAAATGTTTACATAAAATCATGACAGTGTTTACATGATATCACCCACTACTAACATTACTTTATTTACTGTATCTTTTGAAAAAAAAAATATACCGCTATTTATACAGCAAAAGACTTAAGAATATTTAACAGGAGCAGGTTTCATTTGTCCCTGGTTTTAGTATCACACTGTTAAACAAACGGCAGCAAACCTTCACCATCTTATCCAGAAGGGTCACCTCTTCACCCTCACATGGAAGAAGTAATCTGATTGGCATGGTGGTTTGTTTAAAGCAGGTCCCTTGTGTAGCGCTGGAACCCAGTCACGATGTGTTTCATCCATTTCATAGACTGGTTTGCTGCAATAATGCCAAATAATTAGCAACTCTATAAATAGAAGGTAGTTCTGCTAAATCACTCAGTAGGATGTTTGTTCTAATTTGCTATGAGCTCAGAGCGCATCGAAAATAAAACGAATAGGCTATAAAGAGTGATATGAACATATTTAGAACTTACCGGAATGAAAATGTCTGGAGCACCAACAGATATTTGGAGATGGAAGAGAACTGGATATCAGCTCGTCTCACAGCTGCTATCCAGGCTAGACGCCTTCGTTTGCTAACATCGATACACGAGCCGCCTCATGTTGCTTCCAGGTGGGGAAAGAATGAAAAGACAAACCCTTTTCAAGCTTATTCTCTTGCCGGTTGTGCGATCGAACATTGCAGCCGACCACACAGCAAATATGAACGGTGGCTGTTGTGTGTGCCTTCGCTCCCTTTTCGCTTGCGCTTTGTTTAGACCCCCAAAATGGCGGATCGGGCCAAAATCCTTTCCACGCCCACCCCCGTGACATCACGCTCCAAAGCCCTATTGTAATGAAAGTCGTGCGCACAGTACAGGGTAGAAATAAACTGTTGAAGCACAGATGATTCATCGCTATACAGATGTGTTGCATTGTGGAAATACTGCACGAGGCATAAAAGATTTATTGTATCTGTCCTTGTGGTATTGAATCAGTCTGTTGGAGAATGTGCTCTATGGTGCAGCAGTGACGAATGAAACCTGTTGCCACTGCTTGTCAACAATCCCAGGCTCCTCTTATTTTATTTTTATTTTTTGGGAAACTGCACATGTATCTGTCTTTCTATCTATCTAGACTGCAGAATACTGTTAAACATAGCTTCTTTAAAGCGGTTAGTCACGGAGTTGGAAAAAAAGATATCCATTTATCTGAGGGCATCAATCACAAAGCAGCTAGGGGGGTTTATTTCATGAATGTGCCGCTTTAAATGGAAACATCTCACCAAAAAAAAAAAATACAGTTGCTACCCAGGTATTCCGCAGTGGGTTTAATAAAACGGAGATCACCTGCATGACAATCCAAACTCTCTTGAGGACAAAACATACTAATCCTTATAGACAGAAAGGCGTTAGCCTGAAAATTACAGCAATTATTAACGCAGTGCGACGCCAGATAGCTCATTACTGTATAAAAAAATCTGAAACATGCAACATTTTCAGAGTACAAGATGTACAGACTGTGCTGTTTGACTGACACCTGCTTACAGCCAATTATAGCGCAGAATCATCGTCCACGTGACAGGAACGACGCGGCACTGCCACGAGAGGGGTTTATATAGGGTCAAGCGGAAGCGCTTAGTCGCCATTTCATTGCGGAGTTGGTCGCTGAGCGTTTAGTGGAAGTGCAGCGTCAACAGCGGCGAAAAATTGGATCGTAACAACACTCCGCCCTCATCCCAATGGAAGCCGCCGTCAACCCACCTCACGACAGGTAATGTCCGCAGTGTTTCGGGTCAAACTGAGGACATTTGCTGGGCTTTGTAGTCCGCGTGAGGATGGGAATTATATAATAAAAACCACATTGTTGCTACGGTGACGTTACCGTTAGCCTCCGAGTAGCAAAACAGCGCTACCTCGTCAGCCAGTCTTATGATACAGCCCGATTACGCTAGCTTACACAGGAGACTATCAACTCTGCACATATTTCTGAAGTCCTCTGAATCTTAATATTTGCACACTGGTTTTGTGGAGCCTATATTTCCGTTTTCTTTAGCGTTTAGCTTCTAATTAGCAGGCAAATGACAGCTGCATCTCCATCGGCTAGGTCAGCCGGGTGCTCCCGCCGGCTGTCTGTCTGTCTGTCGTGTCATTCATTGCTCATGCAACCTGCTGTCGCTAATGTAAAACAACATCACATAAGAAAACTAGTTATAAATAACCCGTCCACTGTTCCCCTCTCCCCCCCACACACAACCTCTGCTTAACTGCAACTTAGCAGTCCCAGGTGTATTGTTATATTTATAAAGCGCTGTTGCAGTCTGTCGCCGCTAGCTCGCAAGCTTAGCTTCCAGCTCGCAGCTTCTGTGCTGGTGAACAAACGCCCTGAGACTGTGGCAAAATGGCTGAAATTGCCTGATGGCCCGAGGGTTTTATCAAAATTTTAAAAAATTCTTTTCCGAGCAGTGCTCTTTAATAAATGTGGCGTTTGTGTCTTTTTGGACCCCTTATGCTCGTCAGATATTGGCTTCTGTCGTTGTGAAGTGGTGTTTACAAACAGCGAGGGCGGGGCGTCCAACCACGCGATCAGCAGCTGGTGGACTGAGAGTCTTTGATCAGTTTGACTAAATAATAACGACGGGTTGTTTAGCCTACGCTAATTTGTCTCTGTTTAGTAAAAACAGAAGCTGGTTAAATGCAGGTTCAAACACTAAAGCCATAATAGTCACATGGAGCCAAGTTGATAATTAAACGGTGTTTGCGTTTTTGCACAAATGTTGCGACTTTAGTTATATTTTCTTTCACATAGTCTTGTGTTCAGAACTAATTTCGAGAAAAGCACGTTAAGTTTTAAAATGCTTTCAGTAAAACAGGCATTCTGAATGTTTTTGTTCTCTCTGTGTGTTATTGGATGTATATTTGGATGTTGTTGTTTTTTTTTTTTTTTTTCATTTAATTGTTAAATGCTTCAAACCACTAAAGTAAGTAGAGCTTAAAAACATTTGCCTGGAAATAGAAAAGTTCTTATGTTTACTACTCTGCAAATTCCTGTTTTTTCCCGGCACCCTTAATGCTGTTTAGTAGTTATTTGTGCTGCTTGTATTCTGTTTGATGTAGAAAACCGGCTCATAGGCTTAGCCATTGTTTGTGTGTCAGTAGGGCATGTGTGTATTAAGCTGTGGTGCTCAGATGGAGGTGAGAAAGGACCGACTTTCTGTGTCCTTTAACTACATGAACTAGGCGACCTCTGTCATCGCACGGTGCATTGAAAAGTGCTCTTTGTGGAACATGGTGTTGTTGGACTACATCCAAACTGGAGATCATAACTTGCAGAGATGTTGATATCTCCAAAAGATTGCTTTCTTTTTAATTAACTGTCTTAAGGCCCATGGGGGAATTTGTTCTCTGCCCTGTTTATTATGGTGCATCTCCAGGGGAGACCACAGTGCTTGTGTAAGGCATTGATTGGCGTATCCTCCATTTATTCCTTTGTGTGTGTGTGTGGAAAACCAGAGGAAACATTTTATCTGGAAAAGATAATCATGTTTATAAGTACTTATCTAGTGTGTCACTGTTGTTTGACTTTGAGGCTATTGTTTATAAGATTTATCTAGCTAAGTACAACTCTTATACTTTTTAGTAGATTCTCTGTCACAACTTGATAAAGTGCAACAGTGAAACGGTCAAAACATAGTGTTCAAAGAAACTGAACCCAAACTTCTGAAGATTATCCAGACTGCCTGTATGTTTCTTGCTGAATTGCATATTACATGACATTGACTTTATTGCCTTATCAGCAGCATTCTTATAGGACAGTGTTGGCTGGAGATGAGATGAGCCATGCAGTCATGGCTCCCATGACAGTGCTAAAAGTTGCAACCTATTGATGAAATCCTGGTTTCCTAGATAACCATTTGGGGGGTCTTTTCTTATTTTTTTTCCTTTTTTTTTTTTTTTTTCTTCTTTATCCTCTCCCACCTTTAAAAGTTTATTTACAGCCAGCCAGCTTTTTCCACATGAGGTATTAAGGTAGCATTTCTTTCCTTCTTTTCCTAGTAATGTGAATGCAGGGTCTTTTTTTTTTTTTTTGTCTTTTTTTTTAATCATTGTCATTAATTCTTCTCCTGTGCTTTTACATCTTCCTCACTCCAGCTCTCTGGTTGGGTTGTCCGGTGGTATGATGGACCAACACACAAGCTCGGGCAAACGCATTCGTAAGCCCTCCCTGCTGTACGAGGACTTTGAGAGCCCCTCCCTACCCCACACAATGCCCCAGGGTCCCCCTGCCCCTCCACAGCCCCCAGTGAAGGATCCCACCCGACCAGGCCGCATGACAAACCAGCTGCAGTACCTCCAGAAGACCCTGATGAAGTCTCTTTGGAGGCACCACTTTGCCTGGCCTTTTCAGGAGCCTGTGGATGCCTACAAGCTTAACCTGCCGGTGGGTTGAATCCAAGTGCTTTGATAAAACGCTCTGAGTTTGAATGTGTCTACTTCCAGATACTGTGATAAATATCCAATATTCTGTATTATTTTTTTGGCCCCAAGGATTACCATAAAATTATCAAACAACCCATGGACATGGGGACCATTAAGAAACGCTTGGAAAATAACTTCTACCGTAGTGCAAGTGAGTGCATACAGGACTTCAACACAATGTTCACCAACTGCTACATCTACAACAAGGTAGGTCAAAAGGTAAAAAACACATTTTTATCCATGCTATTTATTCCATTTTAATTGATATTTGTTCCTTTCTCACAAGCTAGCATTCCCTTTGGGTTGCATTTATTAACACAGTGATCTTACACTGAGCAGGCGTAGAACTGTGTTTTGTCAGCTCAGAGTGAAAAAATAAGTGTTAAAGTACAGTGTTTAATGATTTCTAGCAAACCAGTGGGGAAATCTAGCAAGATTTGGTGTTTGTTTTTTTTAAATGACTTGACCAAAGTTGTGTATTTTTGTTAATGATCCAAGCAGAGGCACAGAAATTTTAGAGGCTATTTATTTTTTAAACCCTTCACCATTTCCCTTAACTTTACACAAAATGCCCTGTGATTTCTCTGCTATCCTTCATAGCAAGAGAACATGTACTACATGTGCTCCTCAGCATAACTTAAGGGAAGCAAGGGAAAATTTTAAAGTGAAAGACAAAAGGCCTAATGACTGCAGAAATGTGCTACATGTAAATAATTTTGCAAAGCAGACTCAACTCAACCTAGATATGTAAATTAAGCAATGGCTTGTGTGTAACAGATCATTTCAATGATTATACAAACTTACATTTTGCATTAAGTTGTCTCGTAGACAACCATATGAAGTGTCTTAGCCTGGGATTTCTATGGTGATTGTTAACATCTTTATGTGGGAAAACAGTGGTTTAGTTTATATTATTATTTATGAAATGTAAGCACTAATCTTAGGAAATTCTTTTCAAGAATCTAATTATCTGTTTGATCTATTTACACATAACAATCAAAAGGGATGTTTTTAAAATTGCATGAATGTTCCTGTCAGTCTGTTAACAAATATACAAAAAAATACAAAACCTTTATTGTTAAACTGAAATGACATTTATGCAAAAAAATAGTACTTCTTATATTTTATTTGTGCTCATGTGTTGCTTTTTTATTTATTTGGTTAGCCAACAGATGACATTGTGCTGATGGCCCAATCCCTAGAGAAGATTTTTCTTCAGAAGGTGGCCCAGATGCCCGAAGAGGAAGTTGAACTTCCTCCTCCAGCTCCTCGGAACAAAAACAGCAGGGGAAGAGGTCGTAAATCTTCTGGTAAGTTGGGATGGAAATCGAGAACCGGTTCTACCAAGAATAGTTAGTCTGCTTGCTTATCGGTTCTTCTACTTGCGCTACAATTAGCTGATTTCAGTTGTCGGAGGTGGAGAATAGCTGGGCAGTTTACTGCAAATATGCTGGTGTGAGTGACTGTAGCCTCAGGTTTATATTGTTAAAGGGTAATTATGAGACGGTGCGTTTAGGGTCATTTTACAGAGTAGGATGAAAGTAATGTTATGAGTAGCATAATGAATTATTTTCTCTGAGTAATTTAGGTAACTTAGTCATTACTTTTAATAAAAGTGTTCCCTGTAATATGTGTAATACATTACTTTTTTTTTTTTTTTTTTGAGTAATGACCCAACACTGGTCACAACAAAGAGGCAAAATACATCCAACAAGTACAAACATTTGACCACACAACGTACAATTAATTTGCACAAATGTGATGTCTTTCTGCTGCTTAGCGATGGTGGTAACTTTCAGAGCCAAGCTTGTGAGAACCCAAAATTGATCAAAAAAGTGATAAGGAATCAATAAGTTACATCGATAATGGAACCAGAATCACTAAATTCTTATCCAAAATTCCCATTTCTACCTGTAATTGTGAAAATCACGATACAGGCTTCTAGAGTTTCATATTGTCTTTATTCCAATTTACTGCTAAAAACTGGAGCATTTTGTTTCAGATATGCAAATTAGTTTGAGCCATATTTGATCAATTAAAGATGTTAAGATGTATTTATTTACAAGCAGGAAGGCATTATGAAAGCAACATTTATGATTGAGGTGGTGTTGTTGTGTAGCTGAATTGCAACTCTTAAATTTAATATTCTTTATCTACCAGCATCAAGGGCTCAGCAGGTGCCAGCAGTGTCCCAGTCAGCCTACTCCCCCTCATCCTCAGACACAGGGGATTCCATGCTGGCCAACTCTCCCCAGACTGTGCTAACTAAAAGCCTGCCACCAGCTAACATTATGGGTTTGCCTCCTACACAGCCCACAACCAAGGTATGTAAGACAGAATGCTGATTAGAATAATTTGCATATCTAGAATTTGGCATGCAAAATCGATGTTGAAACACTTAAGTTCCTTTTTAACAGCACTAAATGTGAAAGTAAACTGTCCTTTGTTAAAGATTTAGTATTTCAGTTGTTCAGTTGTGAGGATTATAAGCCGTGTAACAAAGCCATAATAAAGTGATCACAACAATTTCCAACTTTTTCTTTCTATAGAAGAAAGGTGTAAAACGCAAAGCAGATACCACCACACCCTCTACCATGGGCTTCACTACTGTGGGCATGTCAGGAACGCCGCACATGGTGGGCTTGGGGAAAGGGGGACACGGGGGTCAAATCCATGACACGTCCATGCACACGGTCTCCTCAATGGGAAGCATAAGCTTGGAGACCCCACCTGGGATTGGGCTTGTCAGGAGTCCTGGAGGCCCTGTCCTGCTCCAGCCAATGATGGCTGGCACTGGACGCAGAGTTGGCAGCGGACGCCCCATCAAACCCCCCAAGAAGGACTTGCCCGATTCTGTTCAACCTCAGCCCTCAAGGAAGGGAAAACTCAGCCCGCAGCTGAGGTACTGCAGTGGGCTGCTGAAGGACATGTTATCAAAGAAACATGCTGCGTATGCATGGCCTTTCTACACACCTGTGGATGCAGCTGCACTTGGACTTCATGACTATCACGATATCATCAAGTGTCCTATGGACCTCAGCACCATCAAGGTGACTTTGAATGCGTGAAAGTGTGCTCGCAGTACTATAATAGTAATATTTCTTTTCACTAAACATACCATGTTGAAACGATAAAACACAGAAGGGAGAATGGGGAAGGATTTTAAATGTGAATGTAAAATGCAGTGGGGGGGAAAAAAAAATCTTCTATTAAAATCTAATAAAAATGTCCATTTCCTGTTTTTTACAATCAGAGGAAGATGGACTGTCGTGAGTACAGAGATGCTCAACAGTTTGCCAGTGATGTAAGACTGATGTTCTCCAACTGCTACAAGTACAATCCACCTGATCACGATGTTGTGGGGATGGCACGGAAACTACAGGTGAGCAGCAGTTACACGGACCAGGCGCCCTCACACAGGCTTTTTCAGTTATATTTGCTACTTTATTACTCACTTTCCTCCTTTCTTACCATTTAACTTTTTTTATTTATTTTTTTCCCCCATGCCTCAGGATGTCTTTGAGTTCCGTTTCGCCAAGATGCCAGATGAACCACACATGGAGCACACAGCCATGTCCATGAGTGGGCATCAGACATCCTCTTCATCATCTTCCTCCTCCTCATCCTCCTCATCTTCCTCCACCTCTGAGAGTGAGCCTAGCAGCGAGAGTGAGGAGAGTGAGAGCAGCCCAAGCTCAGACAGCGAGGAGGAGCGAGCACATCGCTTGGCTGAATTACAGGACCAGGTGTGCACACAAGTAAGATATTGAGTAGCTACTATTGAGGTATTGGAGGGTCTTTGTTGCATCAAACTAAACGTGGAAACAAAAACGTCTTTAATTTGTATATTTTTCTCAGCTCCGAGCCGTGCACGAGCAGCTAGCTGCTCTCTCCCAAGGCCCCATCGTCAAGCCCAAGAAGAAAAAAGAGAAAAAGGACAAAAAGGAGAAGAAGAAAAAGAAAAAGCTGGAGAAGCGAAATCGAGGAGTCCGAAGCAGAGCAGGCTCTGAGGAATGGAAGATGCCCAGCAAGTTGAAGAGCAAATCTGCCAAAGCAGGTGGCTCCCAGGCCAAGAAAAGCCAGGGGAAGAAGAGTAACAAGAACAGCAAGTTAGTATAAATAGTGAACCACCACACCAGTTTTTTCTTTTTTTTTTTTTTTCCTTTTTTTTTAACTTGATCTCATCTTCATCATCCTTCCTTTTTGGGGTTTAGTGAAACAAATAATTATACTGTTCAACCAGTTAAATGTTTTGAATGCAAAACAGCTGATAGCTGTGCTCTTCTTCTGTTATTTCAGGACTTCAAAGAAGCCTTTCTACCCTCCACTTGCCACTTCCATGTTACCACACTATGACTCGGAGGAAGAGGAAGAGATCGTGCCCATGTCATACGATGAGAAGCGCCAGCTAAGCCTCGACATCAACAAGTTACCAGGCGAGAAGCTGGGTCGTGTGGTCCACATCATACAGTCCAGGGAGCCCTCACTGAGGGACACCAACCCTGAGGAGATTGAGATTGACTTTGAAACACTCAAACCATCCACACTGAAAGAGCTCGAGCGCTACGTGATGACATGTCTGAGGAAGAAGCCCCGTAAGCCGTATGCTGAACAAGGTAGATAAAATGACCACCAAGACAACGCCAGCATATTCCTGTTTAGCAATATCTTGGATGTTTTTGTAATTGACAAGTTATTGAGTGTCAGAACATACTATCAGTACCTAACATGTGGCATATGTTAAAGTCTGTAATGGCTAAGTACATCTTAGCATGTAGGAAAAAACAGACTGTTAAACATGGAGAGTAAAGTTGATGCTGAAGAAAGAATCTGTAGTTTTGACTCATGCAGCCACACACGGAGGGCAATTATATATTCTTGTTAAGGGCTGATAGCCACGTCTGCGTCCAAATGCCCCTTCAGTTCCCAAAGTCAAACAACCTGATCCAGTGTTGAGGTTAAATGGCACAAATGCTTTTGATTCCTGAAAGTTAACAGTATAGTTGCTCTCACAGTTAATATAATCAAATTCTTGGAAAGAGGCTCTACAAGGCTGAGTGGATACTTTCTGCCTCTGCATTTCTAAACCCAGTATGTATTGCACTGCTGTAACTAAACAAGTTTGCAATTAGTATTACATTTATTTGACATCAGAAACAAGAACCTAGTAGGTTTTTTTTCTCTCCTTTATTTATACAGATAAATCTCATTAAGACACGGGGTCTCATTTTCAAGAGTGGCCTGTTTTTAAATATCCGTACAACACTACAGCACATTAAAGTCATTACACACTATAGTCATTACACTTGATATAACCAATTAACTGTTAAAATACAACAACAACAAAAACAAAAAAAAAAAACAACAGTAGCAATAAAACATAAGAACAGGAACAGCCATCCAGTGATGGTTTCTCCATTATCCTTGGAATTTATTTAAAACCCCTCAGTTCAGTTAAGTTGCACAGCTTCAGATTGTGTTGTAATTTGTTCCAAGTATAAGGATCATTGTAAGAAAATGCCTTTTTCCCAACTTCTGTGCGTACTGAAGGAACAGTGAATGTAATAAAAGCTTGTGAGCGGAGGCTCTAGTTACTCTGTTCAGGTGACACATAGTAAGTTAGATACACTTGTAGTAAACAAATTACTGATTTATGACTGACAATGTACTAATGCAACAGTCTGTGGGTGGACAGTGAACGCCAGTTAACCAAAGAGTATGTAAGTACAATGGTTGGTAAGAGTTTTACATCCTGTGATGAATCTCAGTGCTCTATGATAAACAGCATCCAACATCTGTAAAGGGCTAACAGGAACGTTCATAGTGGTTGGTGCTTAACAACAAATGATACATAAGTAGATATAGAAAAAATAATGTATATTAAAAAATAAATAAATAAAAAATTAAGAACCTTTAATCAGTGCCATCTAAGTTTGGACTTGGAAACGGTGGTACACTTGTTTTAATGCAGTAAAAATAACAGTTTTCCTGCACAAGAATATCTGGTTTTCATGACAATAATATTTGCCTGACTGGACTGACAAGAGAAATAAAACTGTAGCAGAGGATTACGCCTATCTGACAGGCATGTGTTTTCGTTTAACCACATCACCTTGGTGTTGCACTCAAATCTTTCTATCTAGCGCGCTCCTTCATGTCTGTCAGTGACAGAGAGGCTAGGTTTCCTCTTGACATTAAGTTCTGAGTTGATGTGTATTTGATTGGCCTTTACCCATCAGGTTTTCATTCTGTGTAGCCAAAGAGCTAGAGTCTGTGGAGACAGACTTGAGACTGCAAGTCTTAATTTCACTACAAATCATTTCTTTGTATGTTATAACTTCTCTCTGCAGCAGATGCTAAGCTAAAGCACCAACAAAGTGAATAGAAGTAGCTAAAGTTGATGGTTTCTGCAAATATTTGACACTGCCCCCTGGTGACTGGTCACAACTACAGCATGTAGATATGACTGCAGAGCTCAGCGTAGCACTGACTTATTACCAGAGCACTACGAAACTGCTACTTAAAATTAGTAAAGAGAGCAAGAAATTTAATCTCTGTATTTAACTTAGCACTACTCAGTACTGACTTATTAATGGTGTGACACAGTATACTTGCCACTGTATTTCTGTATGGTCCCCAGCTCTGTAACAACCTTTTTATCATCTTATATTGCAGCAGCAAAGAAAGGCAGCATTGGCAAGTCTAAAGAGGAGCTGACCTTGGAGAAGAGGAGGGAGCTAGAGAGGAGGCTGCAAGATGTCAGCGGACAACTCAATTCAGTCAAGAAACCCACAAAACCTAAAGGTAAGCTCTCACATCATCACATTTCTGTGTGGATGCAAACATGTCTGGCACTTCAATAATTCAGCGAAGATGGCACAGCGTTTCAAGTGTAGAGTTTGCCTTTGCTCCCTGTGCGAGTTCCCTCAAGTACTCCAGACATGCATGTTAGGTTAAATAGTGATTCTAAATTGGGAGAGACAGAACGGTTGGATTTGACTTGTGTTCTAGTTTGTATAGTCGGGACAGACAGTCTATTCATATAATGCTATACTTAATACGTGACAAACTACCTTAAAAATCCCTCTGAGATGTGTTTTGGTTGTGTAAATCTACAGTAAGCCATCATAATAATATGGAATGCCTCGTGTGCGAAGGTGTCTGAGACTTTTGCTGATCATTAGAAAACCAGTTTGTTTATTTCTTTAAAGTGTGGACAGGGCTTTTGTTTCGCTTATCTGCATACCATAATGGGCTTTTATTTGAGAAACACTCGTAGGGGTTTTCTTTATATTATTTTAGGGTCTTAACCTTACAATAACAGGCAACTGTTGTTGTGATATAGTGCTATATAAATACAATTGAATTTAAAATTGAATTTCATTAAAGTATCTTCTTCTCTCCTGCTGCTTAAAGATTGTATGAAGAGTAAGAACATTCATCGGCCTGCAAATGCATTAGTAGCAGGGAGGGATTAAACCAGGAGTGTAGATCAGAATGAGCGAGAAAAATGGCAAAGTATTTAAACACCAGGATTGTGTGCTGAAGCGGGATGCATAGTATTAGACATGTGTGCGCCTGTACCCCCACACAAGCAGGAATTTAGAAAGTGTTGAGCTAAAACATACCTTTTTAAACCGTGTGCACACACTTTCTAGAGCGATTCAAGCCTGTTATGGTGACGTTTAGACTATATTTAAGGCTGTACATCTTAAGGTTTTTCCTCTTTTGATTTGCAAAAGAGGACGATATGTACAGCTGGCTTTAGATGGAAAGAAGATACTATTTCTGTGTTTACACAGATTAAGTTGTGAATCTAGAGTTTTATGCATCAGGCCCCTGGAGTTTATCCATCTTTCTACCCTGTGTGTATTTGAGTTACAGCTTTAACTTCTGTTTACATGTTATCCCCTGGCCATTATATCACATCTGGCTATAAATGAGCTATTCTTTTGTTTTAGGAAACTTTGGTTCCAGTGGTTCACACTCTCCATCACTAGACTGTTTGTAGAAGCAGAATTGTCTGTAAAAACCAGATGAAATGTGTGAGGTTTTGCACGTATGGGCTGTTTTGGCAAAGACGCTGAGAAACACTTCAGTGCTTTCTTCCTTTTCGTACAGGTGCATCAATTAAACATTGTTCTCTGTGCTACTTTCTCCTCAGTGGAAAAGCCGAGTGCAGTGGAGACTCACGCCCAGCCATCACGCCTCAGCGGAAGCAGCTCCAGCTCAGACTCGTCCTCTTCCTCCTCCTCATCCTCTTCCTCAGACAGCAGTGATTCAGACTCGAGTTGAGATTGTTAGCAAAAAACTAAGAAGTCAAACGCTAATGTCTCAGGGACTTGGGCTGGCCCAGGACACATCACGCCCTGAAGCGATAGTTGGCTGAGATTGAACACTACAACAAAAACACTCCAAATGGACTCCTGTAATCCTGTAATGTTTTGAATGTTGGACTGAGGGATGTGGAACAATGTCTTTGTGGATTATTGTAGAACCCAAACACTAAATGCCTTGTTCTCCCCTTCCTTCCCTTTGTAAATACTTGTACAAATTTATGTTTCTTTTATAAAGAAGATTTTTATGGGGATCCCTGAAGAGGGAGGTGGAGTAATAATTTAAAAAATTGATGTGGAAAGACGGGCCTGACTGAAAAATCTGTTTGGCTGGCCTTACACTGTCTCCTTTTTGGTGAAAGAACGGAAGAGCGTCATATTTTTATTTGCTTTCTCCTCCCACCCACATTTCCTCAGATGTTACTGGAATTGAAACCAGCAACCTTTTGGTCTCAAGCCTTGCTTTTCTAACAATTTTAGATGAACCCCTAGACTCAGCCTTAACGATTGTTCATAACGGTTACAATATTTGGAGAAATCCGATACTGTTGACAGATCTGGCAGCCTCTGAGCTGCGTTTCAAAGCATGCCTATGGGATCTTCCATATTCAGGTCAGAATTTAAAGTTTGAGATTTAGATTTCTCTGTTATGTTTACATAAGTTCTCAGTTTAACAATAACATTTATGCTGCAGTCTGTTTTAGTACAGTATAGAGTAACAGTTTAATGTACTATAAATACAAAGTTTAGCAGCCAAGATAGATATTCATTAAATTTGTACAGAGTTTTGTGGCTGCACTGTTCTCCTAAAAAGCCACCAGCTATTTTAAGACCGACAAGTCTTATAAACACGTCTCAAGCTGAACTCATTTCTTACAACTTACTTTGACGTTTTCATCCTTCATTACATCAAACAGTGACTCGAGTGTCCGTCTATTTCTGAGCTGAAAGCAAGCTGAATGTTATCATGTTACAGTTTCTAATTTCCATATTAATTTCCTGAACATCTGAAGTATTGCATTACCATTTCTTGCAGACCTCTGTAGCACTTGAAAACACTGGCTGCTCAGCGCTGACTGGAACAAATAGTGACGACTGATTAAACTCAAGCTGAAAACAACACGTTTCCTGTAAACCGATAGGAGAGCCCTCATTGTACATGCATAGTTGAAGCTGTTGATGAATGTTCAGTAAAGATATGCTTGTATATAATTCAGCTGTATTTGCTGTTGCACAAACTAATGTATTTCTGCTGTTTGGTCTCCTTTTTTCCCTTCCAGTTACCCTTTTTGCTTTTTTTATTTTTATTTTTAAGAAAATAACATGTTATCTCTCATTCCAGTTAGTTGTCTTGGTTGTTTTCTGAAGAGGATTCACATGCTGCCTCTCAGAAGCAAACCTTTCATTTGACAGGTGTTTATTAAAAATAACTTCTGTAGAACAAATGTGCGATGTGGGAGTTTTGCTTTGAAGCTTGTTAGCTACGCAGCTGCAATAACTGCATATGGATAAAGTTGATCAGACAAACCAAAAAGCTTTGGGAAAGCTTTATTTTTATTATATTTTTTTAATTTCTATTAATAATATAAATATTCATTTTATTCATAATAAATATTTTATTATTTATTTTGTTAAGCGATGCGACAATCAGTGAGCAGCAGTGTGGCTTCATGTTTTGAGAGCCTTGGTTTGTGTGATGAACAGGTTAAGAGCATATTTGTGTGACAGCATAACAAGATTAATGGCCCCATGTGGGCTATGAACTATAAAGTTAGATAGCGGTTTGCCTTTCCCCCCCTTTCTACTAATATATTCTGACATTTAGAAGCTCAGCATTAATAACAAGGAAATTGCTCCAGCAGGTGGCAGCAGTTATTCATATTAAAATCTCAGTGAAAACCAACAACTGGTTCATGTTAAGACGGTCATCTCCGAATCCACTGGTACCCAGTTTGATATTAGGGAGGGACGACCTTGAAAAGGTGAAACCTGCTCTGTTGGTTATTTTGAAGCTCAAAAATACCAGAAGGTGTTTAATGTGTTGCCAGTGATGCTGATTAACTGCCACCCATAATGGTGCTGGAGCAACTTTTTATATCAGAAACCTTTAAAAAAAAAAAAGAAAGAAGAAGAAGCAAAAACAACAGTCATGTTTTTGCTGAAATGGAGTATGCTGTAAAAAAGTGAATACATCCTGTGATCAGTTAAAATTTATCAGCAGGGGCATTTGCATCTGTATTATAACTAGTGTTCAAGAGACTTTTTGAATGCCTCTTGTTCTAATGTTACTATTTTTATCCATTTGAATATTTTTCCAGCCAGGCTACATCTGAACAACAGAAAGCATCATGGTTGGTTACCTGCCAGTGTCTAATGGAGCCAAAAAGCATGGCTGCTAACAATTTTTGGAGCAGCTTGGCTGGTGTTAATAAGTAATGCTCCACATTATTTGAATTCTCAGCCCATATTTAGCTCGTGCACAGACACTGTATTGCTCACAAAAGCTGCTTTAAACAGCTCGACTGCACACAAAAATATGTGATATTATCATGTAATATCGAAGGTGGTGGTTAGCACTGTCACCTCACAGCAAGGAGGTCCTCGGAGTCCAGTGATCAGTTATGTTATGTTGATCCTACCACCTGTAGGAAGTTGTATGTCCTGAAACCTTGCAAGGCAATGGATGTGTCACCGCAGACTGGCAAAGACTCATATGTGAGGAGAGAATTTCATTTGGCATCTTCACTCATCTCTTTTCACTCTCTGTGTGTTTATAGATCAGTTTGCATTTAATCTTTAATAATTAGTTATTATTAATCTCTGTCTCTCTTTCATAGTGCTTGTCTAATCTTCCTGTCTGCCTCTCCTAACCCCCCAAACAGTCACGGCAGATGGCCATCCCACCCCGAGCCTGGTTATCTGGAGGTTTCTTCATGGGAAGTTTTTTCCTTCCCATTGTCGCCAAGTGCTTGCTGAAAGGGGGTCACTTAATTGTTGTGTTTTTCTCTGTGTTATTGTAGGGTTTTGACCTTACAGTACAAAGTACCTTGAAGTGACTGATCAAATAATTTAACTTTTAAATAGAGATTTTGTTTTTCTTTGGCAAAAAAAAAATAATAATAATAAAAAAATGTTGAATGAAGCAACAGGAAAATGTACTAAAGGCATCAAAAGTAAAGGTGTTCCACCTTTATAATAATGGCATATTCTGTGTTATCATATTGTTGTGAGTAAACAATGATTCTAATGTCTAGACAATTGTTGGAAATGGGCCACTATTAATTTAAAAAAATCAGTTTTCTACCAAATTAAACTGTAGCAGTATGAAGGGAGCAAAAGAGTGTAGTGTTGTTATTGAAAGGAGTCATTAAGGAGCATTCTGATGTTTGATAAAAAAGCAGGTATGAGCAAAAATCCCCAAGCTGCAGGTAATCTTCCTGTAATCGTACTTATATTATGAGTGCAAGTTAAAGTGAAACCCACTGTTTATTGTGCAGACCTGCACTTGAGAATTATCTTGCATCCTTCTTTTGGTGTGAACACAGATTAAACTAAAATCATTATGATTAAAAATCTGTGTCGACTCTTTTGCCTATTGACTCTTAAAATATTTATATATTCTGTGTTTTCAAAGAAGTATGAAATCCTGGCATTAATTGATCTTCTTAATTTTAACTTATCGTGCAGAGAGCAGTACAAGCACAGATACTCAAACCTCACCTAGTCAGATGCTGAGACGACGTTAACTGGCCAGGGGAGATCACTGTCATGTATGTGCTCCGGCAAATCTACAGCAACTGTGTGACTCTATCATGTCCCAAATATCTGATACTCAACAATCTGTTTCCAGCACCTTGTTGGTACTACCAAACTGTAACTAATGAAGTGACCAGTGACCCTCCAATATCACTGCTAATGACAAAGCAGTAGTTCTGAATAAATGAACTGTGAAATATTAGACTGTCAGTTGTTTATAATAAATCAGTTTTAGAGATGAATATTGTCACTATTAGGAGGAATCAGGCTCACACTTTCAAAGTCTTTGTGCATCTGCTTTCAATATAGAACTATACTAATTACTAATTACTAATAGTAATATCAAACTTCTTGTTGTTACTTTAATTACTGTTTCAGACTGAAAGCGCCAATGATGCAGACACTTTAACGTGTGTTCTTCCACTTTGCGGCACAATGTGTTTATTTATCTAATAAAATATAAGCAAATGTGTGCTTTGGCATATTGTGCTGTAATGCATTTAAAGTTATTGCATTTGTCATGAACTCATGGCACACATGAAGGGAAGTGGAAAATGTTATTCCTTTATTCTGCACTGCAAGCAAAACACATTGAAACGAAAGAGGACAATTGTATTACAGAGTCTCGTGTGTATTAACCCTTCATCACAACAGTCTGTGATCACTGGCACATTCACGTAGTCATCATCAATTATCACAAGCTTTTGGGCAGATCTCTGCTCCTGCAGTCACCGCCTGACACAAATGATCAGTAAATAATGTTTGCCGTGTCTGCTTGCTTGTGTTTTAACACCGGCTCCAAACTGCCTCTGTCTCTGTTGGATTTATTTGGCTCAGGCCTGAATCTAATTATTTTCACAGTGATGGATGAGATAGCTGCCACATTTTAATATGGGAGTGTGTGCAGCTTCTGAGGAATGAATTTCTGTGTATAAACCCCCCCAAAAATCTAAATTCAGCAGCTTTGATTTTGCATTAACAGAACATATATATTCAAAGGGCTAAAGTCTTTTATACCTTGGGCTTTGTAAAACAAGATCAATATTTCAATTGGACTCCACTGATGGAGCAGACAGAACAAATGCTGAACAGCAGATTGGTGTCTGGAAGTAGCAGTGCCGAGTACCGCAATCATGGCAATTATATTACATGGGAAAGAATCGAAGTAGACTGACGACTTTTCTGTTTGCTCATTTACAGGTAAGTGCTGCTATTAAGTATTTTTAGGCATGACAACACAAACACAGCTGTGCAAAACCAAAGCACTTGTTCACTGCAGCATGGCCCTTGCATATCCGCTGGTTTATTTATTTTGCGAGAACAGGATGGAGTTTAGTTCTAGAGCACAAGAGGGTTTAGGAATGTGATTGTATCTATAGGATTTTGCAGGAGTGATGAGGTGGTGTTGTTTTTCATGTATTCCTGGTTAGAGTATTAGATAGTTTGATGAAATTACAGCCATATTTTAAAATGGAATAGAAATGCTGAACTGTAAAAGTGATTTTCTTACAATTGTGACAAACCACAGGGAAGATGACCCAAATGTAGGACACACAAAAGGCAGAGAGAGTTGATCTATATTCTTTATCAATGCCAAGGTCGCACACAGGAAGCAAAGCAAGGCTCACCAGGGCGGGCAAAAGGCAAAATCCAACAAAAGTCTCAAAGTGCATGCACAAGCAAATCAATTGCAAATTGAAGGAAAACAGGAGAAAATCCCTGAAAGGTTTGGGGGAAAAAAGAGGACAAGTAGGCAAATGAAAGACAGGAGGCATGTACAGTGGCTTGCAAAAGTATTCTGCCCCCTTAAACTTTTCCACATTTTGTCACATTACAGCCACAAACATGAATCAATTTTATTGGAATTCCACGTGAAAGACCAACACAAAGTGGTGTACACTCAGAGGTTGTCTAAGAGAATATTGGGAGCAACAACACCATGAAGTCCAAAGAACACACCAGACAGGTCAGGGATAAAGTTACTGAGAAATTTAAAGCAGGCTTAGGCTACAAAAAGATTTCCCAAGCCTTGAACATCCCACGGAGCACTGTTCAAGCCATCAATCAGAAATGGAAGGAGTATGGCACAACTGTAAACCTACCAAGACGAGGCCGTCCACCTAAACTCACAGGCCGAACAAGGAGAGCGCTGATCAGAAATGCAGCCAAGAGGCCCATGGTGACTCTGGACGAGCTGCAGAGATCTACAGCTCAGGTGGGGGAATCTGTCCATAGGACAACTATTAGTCGTGCACTGCACAAAGTTGGCCTTTATGGAAGAGTGGCAAGAAGAAAGCCATTGTTAACAGAAAACCATAAGAAGTCCCGTTTGCAGTTTGCCACAAGCCATGTGGGGGACACAGCAAACATGTGGAAGAAGGTGCTCTGGTCAGATGAGACCAAAATGGAACTTTTTGGCCAAAATGCAAAATGCTATGTGTGGCGGAAAACTAACACTGCACATCACTCTGAACACACCATCCCCACTGTCAAATATGGTGGTGGCAGCATCATGCTCTGGGGGTGCTTCTCTTCAGCAGGGACAGGGAAGCTGGTCAGAGTTGATGGGAAGATGGATGGAGCCAAATACAGGGCAATCTTGGAAGAAAACCTCTTGGAGTCTAAACATAAATCCAGGGCAACAATGGAATGGTTTCAAACAAAACCTATCCATGTGTTAGAATGGCCCAGTCAAAGTCCAGATCTAAATCCAATCGAGAATCTGTGGCAAGATCTGAAAACTGCTGTTCACAAACGCTGTCCATCTAATCTGACTGAGCTGGAGCTGTTTTGCAAAGAAGAATGTGCAAGAATTTCAGTCTGTAGATGTGCAAAGCTGGTAGAGACATACCCTAAAAGACTGGCAGCTGTAATTGCAGCAAAAGGTGGTTCTACAAAGTATTGACTCAGGGGACTGAATAATTACGCACACCCCACTTTGCAGTTATTTATTTGTAAAAAATCTTTGGAATTATGTATGATTTCCGTTCCACTTCTCACGTGTACACCACTTTGTATTGGTCTTTCACGTGGAATTCCAATAAAATTTATTCATGCGGAAAAGTTCAAGAGGGCCGAATACTTTTGCAAGCCACTGTAGGTTGAGGTGACTGGCTGTTTAACTGACCACAGGTGAGCCTAATGATGGCAGAGCAACCACACAGAAGGGAAAGCAGAGGAAGCCACAAACAAAAACTGAGAACAATGTAAAGAAACAACGAATTCCAACATAATACTGGAGATGAAAAGAATCACAAGAAGTCATAACTTATATTTATGTTTTACATTTGAAATTATAAACCATTCTTTTGATTTATTGATGTAACATGCATTTTTGCTTGCAATATTTCTGACATATGTCATCATGACTTTTAGAGATCACACAATTTATTAGCATGGTATCTACAGTTTTATATTTTCTCATAATTTTTCTTTTGTTTTTAATTTCACTTTGTTTCCAGAGTGGTGTCGTATTTTGGGCCTTGGTCCAGCTCCTCGGTTCATCCTCTCTGTGAAACAAGCTCTTTTTATTCCTTTTTTAACTAAGCCAGCTGTCTTCTGATTGGCTGACATTCACACACAGAGGGTTTGAACAGGAGGTGGCTGGGGCTTATGACATGATATTTTGGCTCTTGTTTATATTATACATCTCCAAGAGTAGAATCAACAGTCCAAAATCAAGTATTTTAAGCAGTACTTGCACTGACCTCATTATTTGAAACTTCTTAACCCAGCATCCACTAATTTAACAGCACATCAGAAAAGCCTAATAAACCCTTTAATAATTAATTCTGGTTTACTACTACATACATTCTCCTAGTACGTATGAGTATGCTTGATGAAGTAACAAGTGGCTTCCTTTAAACACCTAACCTACCACTATTCCTTTTGTCTTATTGGCAGATGTCTGTTTTGTTTTGTTCATTTCCCGTGACATGCATTGACACAAGATATCAGTTAGCCTTCGTTTAACATTCACCAACATGACAATGAAAGTGTGGATTAAAAAAAGAAAAATGTTTTATTTGTTTTGCAAAATGCTTCCTCTTTGTTAAACATTTGTTTAGCAGATGTGCAATAAAACATGATGGATCATAGTGTCTCAGTTGTCTGTACTAAGCGATTTTCTCACTGTTACAGGTGGCTGTGTGTACCAGGTGATATATGACTATGAGAATGGTGACAACATCACAGACACTGTCTTTGTGGAAACAAACAAACAAAAACATAAAAAGTATATATGTAGCTCATTATGAGAACCGGGTCAGGAAAGCAGTGGAGACTCATTCCAGTATCAAAGGAAACACTATATAGATGTAGGTGTTTCAGCATTTTCTTTCCTCCTAAAAATTAAGCCCTTGTTTCAACTGATTTCTACCTCAAAAAAAAAGAAAAAAAAAAAAAAAAGAAATCCCCAAATTTAGTCAGTAACAGCTGCAAAACAGTAATGAAAGCCTAAATGAGCAACCTTGAGCTCTATGGATGAGAGGCACATTAAACCTCCTTTTGCAATGCATCAGTGACACTGACTCATCGTTTTACGGTTGATGAGACTGAACCTGCTCTAAAAATTTTCAGCTTCACCTCTGACAAGTAGAAATAAACCACAACCTGCCCTACATCTGTTTTAGTCTTAGGTCTTGTAGGTGGCCTCTTCAGTGAATGATCATGCTTGACAACCACTGAAAAAAAACTGCCAAATATATATTTTAAATAAATACATCCTGGACACAGAACACAAGGCTCTACATGCCTGCCGATCATAGCTCCTCCTGATCTATATTCTAAAATCAGTCAGGTTCTTGTCCCTTTCTGTTCTTCTGCTAAGCCAAATATTCGAAATCTTGGAGTAATACTTGACTCTTCTCTGGGCCTTGACTCACACGTAAAATCTCTGTCTCGTTCCTGTTTCTTTCATTTAAGGAATATTTCTAAATTGCGACATATGGTCTCCTTAGCTGAACTGGAAAAAATTATCCATGCATTTGTGTCATCGCGTTTAGATTATTGTAATTCCCTGTTTACCAGCTTGGATAAATCATCTCTTTCTCGCCTCCAAGCTATACAAAACGCAGCAGCCAGACTACTAACTCGCTCTAGCAAGCGAGCTCACATCACTCCTATTTTATGTTCTTTACATTGGCTCCCAATAGATTTTAGAATTCGTTTTAAAATTATTGTTTTAACGTACAGAGCACTAAATGGCCCCAGATTATTTATCCAAGCTTCTCACAAAATACACTACTGCTCGCTGTCTCCGCTCACAGTCTCAGAGTTTGTTGGTTGCTCCCAGAACACGTCTGAAGACGAAAGGGGACAGAGCCTTTCAGTCTGTGGCACCAAGGCTGTGGAACAGTCTACCTCTACAACTACGTTTGGTTGACTCTGTGGAATCCTTTAAAAAACAGTTAAAAACTTTACTGTTTAAACAAGCTTTCTGTTGACCAATGCTTTTTACATTTTTATATTTTTAATTTACATTTAAACTCTATATTGTGTATATTGTGCATTTTGCTATTTATCGTACTGTTTATTTTAATCTCTGTGTGCAGCGCTTTGTGACTACCTGTCTATGAAAAGCGCTTAATAAATAAACTTACTTACTTACTTACTTACTGCCGGTGCCTCTTCATCTGTATGATTTCTTTATTAAAAAAGGAAGCAGTCCTTCCGTTCCGTCCATTTTGTTCATTAAATTGCTCGAAGAAAATCATTTAACTCATAATTCTCTGTCCTGACTCACTCTGCTTTGAAACATGCTATCCAGCAGCTAATTTAGCCAATTTTTGCTCTAATCCTTTTTATACCCCAGTGCCTCCAAAATGTTGAGGTCCATCTGACCAAGTTGGCTTGATTACAGCTCTTTTGGATTTTCTCCTCAAAAGGTGAAGTGAGCTGGCCGAGAGGTGGCGGTCCTCATCTATGAGCTGTCTGCTCTCATTTGTTTCTCGGCCAACTGGACTCAAGACTTTAATCATACCTGGAGCTGCCACCTAAGACAGGCGAATACTTTCCAGAGTGAAAAAGGCTGACTGAGAAAGAACTTTATTCAGAGAGATTAAATTCCCAAATATAAGTAGACTTACATGTGTCTTTTTTTATCTCAAGTGTGCTTTAATTGAAAATGCAGTGATAATAGATTCATTGAAAATGAATAACAGTACTCACAAAACTGAGTTAAGTGTAGGCAATTAAACTCAGGACCATAATTCCAGGAGACCGGACAGCTTCTGTGATCTGCTCTCTGTGTTGAGTCTGCTGGTGCGTTCACATCATGGATATAGCTTTATTGCATTCATTTTTATCTGACTATTCAAGAAGCTCTTATGATTGTATGATTAAAAATACTAAAATTGGCAGCATATCGATTGAGATTACAGTACTTTACACTGAATAGTGGACTTGGCTGACATTTCAGGATCATTAGGTTTCAAATTGCACATTTAAAAGAGTCATTAGACCTCCGCTGACATCAATGCCATCCATGGGAAATTCATAATTATAGTAACTCAGTGCTGATCTTAACATGGCAGACATGAGCTTCTCAAAAGAGCCGCAGTTCACATTTTCTCCAGGAGTGGTCCCTGTTGTGTTGCCATGCTTCCACACCTACCTGCTCTCTTGCCCCTAATTCCTTCCCTACACCAGCTCCATCTTCTCCCAGCCATTTTGTCTATGTGGTCTGAAATTGAAATTCTATGTCAGCAGCTGTTGTTGTATACCTGCCAACCTTTCACTGCTTCCAGCATGGATTGTGCATGTCTATGTGGTTTCTTTTTTAAATTTGTTTTCCCACACATTTATTATGTACTCAGCCTAAGATGTAGTTGTCTTGAATATCTTTGTAGTATTTCTGCATCTCTGTGTAAGTAATGCTTGCTGGTCTTAATAATATAATATTTCTGTCTGAAAAGGCACTGGATCAGAAAATCACATGCTCATTCTGTGACTACACTGAGATTTCACCGGGTCATTTTGCCCTAGGCGCAGTACTAAATACACGAAGAAGGCAGTTTGTTTTGGATCTGCTTTACTGCAGCTGCCAATCTCATGAAATACTGCAGTTTTGTTATAAATGCTAATATCAGAGAGATACAAAAAGATTGTCCTTTGGATTTGGTGTTGCATTATGCAGCTTGTCATAAATGGACATTTCAGGACACATTCTTGCTGCATTTGTTGACTTTATGTAACCCGACCCAAATCCTAACAGTGGTTTATTGCTGTAAAGCTCTTACTTTGAAGGAAAACCCGTTTTTCTGAAATTTAACCAAACATCAAGTGGAAGCAAAAATGAAATGTGAAACTCTCCAAATGCTACAAGCAGTCCTGGCGTCCTGACAGCTCAGTGTAACCAGTTATGTAATACATTCTGGTAACTTTGTGTCTCAGATAACAGGGCACAGTTTAAGTTTTATAAACTTCTCTGAGATGAATGGCTAAGGAAGCATTGTAGTTACATAGTAACTATGTAACTACCTATGTAACTATGTAGTAGTGCCTTAGACCTCTGTTTGATGCACATGAAAAGTGAGCAGTGCAGTATTATATATATGCAGTTGAGTTAGCTGACCTACACAGTAAAGATAAATGGCACTGTGGGAAGGTGACATGCTGTTTCTGCTGTTTCTTTTTCTGCGTAATTCACCTTGTGACATGGCAGAGCTCCTCTTTGATCATTTCTGCCAAGGACTCGACTGACACATTATCCTTCAAAAAAAATGAACCAGATTGAATAATAGCCAGAACCAGAGTTGGCTTTGTGTTATAATCATTTTATAAGAATAAAGTGTCAGACCTGTCACAATACTTTTCCCCTTAGCATAAGATTTCTGTCTTCACACTTGTGTATTAAATAAAGTTGATATCATTAAAAAACAAGAACATTTCAAAGTCAAACTTTGACAGTAGTCTAATTTTAAATATACAGCAGTAGTGTCTGATAATATGTGTACTGGTAAGCTCAGCTACAGCTGGAAATTGATTCCCTCCTACATATCTAAAAAGTTTTAACTTGGTACCAAATAATCAAGTCACAGTTAATCACAAAATAATAACAATAGCAATAATGTATTGTTGTTATTTAGCTGTTCCTCTAACCGTGATGCTGTTGGAAAGCTTCTCTGTTCCATTTTAACCATAAATAGATTTTAAACAACTGAATATTACACAGTATGTTAGTACAGAGAATTATCACCAGACTGCAGTTCACCTTCAGCTTTATGAAGAGGGGGGTGTCGGGGTGAAGGTGAGAGAACACAAGACAAGACACAAACACAAGACATGAAAACTAAATGAGGGAATGAATGAATGAATTATTATTAGACTTAATAAATAAATATCAGGGTGAAACAAAAATGGCAACCCAAAGAGAGAAGAGTCGAAAACACATTGAAGCACATGAAGCAGAAATAAACCCACACAGTTGGGAACAATCAAACTAATGAGGACAGGCCGAACAATTACAAAGAAGGGAAAGGAACCAACAGCAGGAAGTGAACCCAAAACAAACAAGACACAAGACCCACAAGACAACTAAAGACAAATAAGACTCAGACATCAAGATCAACAGTAATCATAAAAACTAGAAACACAACAAAACCCCAAAAATATAACTGCAACCAGAACTCAACAAAAAAATCAGGACTATGACAGTTTCATCCACACAGTATATGACAATATGGACACAACAGGCAGTTATTTCATGAAAAACAAAGAAAAACTTCAGAGCACCAAATGGCACACAGACAAAGTTAAAAAAACAGATCAACAAAAATGATCATAAATTCATATGTGAAATAATGTAATAACTAGCTGTAAATTGTAACTACTGAAATCATGCATCCGTTTTTATGCTTGAAGTCATGCTTGGCTTCTTGAAAGAACTCAGTATTTCTGTGAGAAGTTATTAAAGACCAAGAACGTCTAAAGAAAAGTGAACACTGGCCAGAAAAGCTACTCCAAATGCATGTTGATGTTGCTCTATTACTTCTTGATATGTAATTAGGCCCCAAAAACGAATTAGCTCGACTAATTCAAAGTCTAATGCTGTTGAGTGAAATAACATTATATTCATCTTTCAAAATCACACAACGTACACATAATTGGAGCAAAACTCCTCTCCAGGCTGTGTAATTAACACCAATCTGTGGATATGACCTTTTCTATTAGTAACAACAGCTCTATGTGTATGAACAGGTGTAGTATGATTATATATATGCACAGGTATATACAAGAGTGTAGTTGACTAAAAGTTCTTCAAATTCAAATTAGAATCCATCTCTGTCTTTTCTTATCCTGCTCCACTGAAAATCGGCTACCAATTGTCTGTGCACGAAGGGACTTTAAGATATTTGGTGTAAAAATATGAGCATCAGTGTGCGAGGATAAATGTACGAATGTATGAATGCATTAAAACTTTATCACTGACAGTCTGTTTCATAAGATAAGGCCGTTCTCCTTAATTCAAGAAAAATGGGTTTGTTGGGTTTTATCTGAAAACAGCGATACGGTTGGATGTCTGAGCACATCCAGACAAGACAAACAAACTATTTAAAATATTCCTCGTGATCTCTTACAGTCATGTGAAGCTGTTGGATTGTTAGATTTTTTTCCCCCTTGATATATGTAGACAAGTGAAATTGACTGTTTTTTAAACAGCACCTAAGGATAAAGATGGGATACAGAATCCCACAGAATCCCAAAGAAAACAAGGTTTTCCATGATTTATTCTATAAAAACATCAATACATATAGTATTCTTCTAAAGCCTTGGCATCAGAGCCTTGTATTTCTCCCTTTAGCAGAAATGCCCTCTTGCAGGCGTTATGCATAACCGTACCCCAGTCACCTTAGGTTTGCAATGAACACTCTTCCATGTATAATTATTTTAGCTGTGAGATGTTTTAAGGTTTTGCATGTGTTACATTTTCCAAATTGATCACAAGATTTAAATTGATTCAGATCCTTGCGTCTACTAGCTCATTCCATCACACTCCATTTCTTCTTTTTGCACAACTCTTTGTTTATACTGTATATTAAAGGTCAGTGTGCTGTTTAACCCCCAGCCCTCATTCCCCTGACTGGGATGAGGGTTAAAAAATATGTAGAACCCAGAGGTATATTTTTTGTCATATTTTAGTTGTTTCTTGTCCCTGTGCAACCATAGAGAGCCTTTGGTTTGCAAATGATGCTCATTCCTGGTCGTGTAATTTTTATAGACAATATTGTGAGGCACAGCCAAGGGTTGGAGGGTATCAGATTGTGTGGGCTCAAGATTTCATCTCTGCTTTTTGTAGATGATGTGGTTCTCTCAGCTTCCTCCTGCACACTGGGTGGTGTGCAACTAAGTGTGAATCATCTGAGATAAGAATCAGCACCTCCAAGTCTGAGGCTGTGGTTGTAGGCCAGAAAAGAATGGAGTTTCCATTCAAATCTAGGCAGTTCCTGAGTTGCTTCCCAGAGTAGAGGAGTTTAAGTCTTGGGATCCTGTTCCTGAGTGAAGGGAGAGTGGAGTGGGAGATTGACAGACAGATTGGCACAGATGTGGTACGAGTCTGTTGCGGTGAAGAGAGAGCTGAGTGTGAAAGCAAAACTATTGATTTAAAGCCTGATCTATGTTCCTACCCTCACCTGTGGTCATGGGCTGTGGGCAGTGACTGAAGAATGAGACTGCGGAAACAAACAGCACAAATGAGTTTCCTCTGAAGGTTGTCTGGGCTCAGTCTCAGAGATAAGGTGGGGAGCTCGGTCATTCGTGAATGTCTCAGAGTAGAGCCGAGTCACCTCCTCATTGAAAGGAGCCAGCTGAGGTGCACGACCTGCTGGGAGGAGGCGCCGGGGGAGACCAGGACTCACCCGAGAGATGTCTGGGCCTCACGATGTTTACTGTGTGTTTATTTCAAGTATTTCATGTTGAGGTCAGAATTGCATCGATTGGTTTCATCTTATAAATCCAACACAAATCATGTTTACTTGAGATTTCTGAAAAATAAATGATGTCAGAGTCAGAGGATATTAAACAAGCTTTTAGGTAATTGCAGTTCTGGTAAAATTGTAATTTCTAATTTGCATATTAATTATATATTTTTTGTAATAATACTAGTCTTGGATACTATTCTCCCTTGGATGACATTAATGATGTTCTGAAAAGAAATAAGGTTTATTCTTAATTTATTCTTGGAGGACCTCAATCAGTAGTCTGTGTATATTAAATATGTCAGTAGGATGAGGGTTAATGTTCCACTCTGTGTTCAGCTTTCAGGGGATGCGCTCAGATTATCTTCATGCTCTTTTTACTTGAATTGAATCAATGACTGGATGTAAAATGTGTTACATTCTCTGATCTTTTGTCCTTTTGTTGGAACAGAGCTGCTGGCCCTCTCTTTGCTTTCTTCGTGTGTTCCAGGTCTGAATGTGACATGCAAACATCGGTCTGTTCTTTAGTCAATATCTAGATCCAGCAGCAGGTGGGCTTTGCCTTTTGGCTGCTGGGCTCTGTGCTGGGTGGTGGTTAGGTTTGGATTTTGTTGAGCATAGCTTGAAATGTGCTTCTGGAAAGTGACTTTAATGCCTATAATGCAGTTGTCAATTTATCTTTAACAACCTTTTCGCCTGTTTTGTGGTTAACCAAAGAGACTATGGTTTCTAGAAAGAGTGGGAGTGGTTATGTTCATTGTTATTGGCTTGGAGATCCCAAAGTGTATGTGCTTCTGTTTTCATTTACATTTTTTAAAGTGTTTTTACTTATTGTTACTTTGTAAATAAATTTACTCCAGTAAAGCTTTTCTTTATGTAATTTACACAGCCCTGCATTTCAAGGAACGGTTATAACATGACTGATGTAGTTTCTGGGAATGAAACCAGACAAGATGCCATAAACTTCTTTCTAGGGTCAACAGGGAGCGACTGCTCTGTTTTCAAAAAGAAGCCAGATTGTATAGAAATCTATGTGAAAACATGGATTATGTCATGCTATATTAATTAATACAGGATGATTTTTCTTTTAAATGAGCACCACTACTTTCAGACTGATAAACCACTACTGTATGTGTGTGTGCTGACCTCAGTTTTTCAGTCAGCTCAACCTTTAATGAAAAAAAAAAGTGATGGACAAAATGCTCAATTCATGGTTTTCAACAGTAGTCCACAAACCAGTGAAAGATGTCATGGTGGTTAGGTTCATCTTTTATAAACAGCCGGTGCCCTGAGGCAACAAAGCAACACTTCTCCCGCCATGGCTCACAGCTGGTCTGAGGCTGTTCTGAAATGTGCCTACTGTTACTGAAGCCAAACAGCTCTATCTCTGAGTCATCTGTACACTGCAGATTTTTCCCTAAAGAGTTGCCTGTAGGTTTACTCACTAACTCCAGTTATCCTTTAATGTTCTTTCTGAAAAGAAATGACTTTCTCCTGGCACACCCTAACCCAGTTAAATTTGTGAGATTTGTAGTTTGGGGATGTTTAAAAGCCCTTTCCAAACTGAAATGCATCAGCAATAGTTCTAAGAAAGAGTCTAATTATGGGAACCTGGTTATTATTTTAGTGGATTTGATGGTGTTGTGTCAGCCTTGTACAAAATGAACAGCAGCGTATGTCAACATTACTAATAGACACTGTTTCTGTTGTAGCAGTTGTAGTTGTAGCAGACAAACTCTGCAGTCTATATTTGTTGGGAATAGTATTTAACAGTTCTAATCCTTGCAAGATCAACTTCAAGAATTTATAAGTGCAAAGGTTTGATTATGCAGAAATATGTCCTTATAGAGTTTCTGTTCCATGCATTTTGTGAAGTAAAAGATGAGTGGTCTGAAAGCCAAAAAACAGAGCCTTCATCTCTCCAAATGTCACTAAAATCAAAATCTTTTCTTGTTCCAACACCAGCTGTTTATTCCCACATCACTCTGTAATGTTCCTCTGTAAATGATTCATCCTGCTACAAGTGGTGTATTTCAGAATCAACAGGGAAGCTATAAGAGCTTTGAGCCCGAGGCCCCTTTCACTTGTTAGTTGGCCTTTCAGATTGAAACACTGACTCACTGCTGTCAATATGACAAGGCTGCTCGCCGTTGTGGCCGTGCTGGCTGGGCTGTCCGCTGGGTTCTGTGAGAAGCAGGAGAACTTCTTGCAGCGAGCTGGAGTGGCTTTCAACAGCAGGGAGTATAAATCTCTGCTTACTGTGAACAACGGAGAGAGGTTTGGAAACTGGACCTGGCCAGAGATGTGCCCAGAGAGTTTCTTTGCTGCTGGATTCAGTGTCAGGGTAAAACAACGTCTCTCAAAAATGCTAAAAACTTTACTTTGATTAAAAATGCATCTACTGCCGCTGATATGACAAACGAATGCATTATCTGATGGTTTTACACTTCCAGCAATTTCACATTTCACTTATTTTTCCAACCCAGTAATACTGAATATTAAATAAAAATACACAAAACCAAAAACACCCCACCCAAAAAAAACCCTGAAAAAAAAACTCTTCAAAAAACTTCTCATGAAGATCAAGATATCGTAGCCATTATTATACTTTTGGTACATGCTGTTGTTTACACAGTTTTTTTGTTTTTTGTCTCACCATTTTTAACAGGAATTGAGGAATTGATTTTACTTCCATGCTTCAATTTATGATACTTTATTTATTTTAGATGTTTGTTTTCTGGATTATTGCTCATCTCTCTTTGTTGTTCCTTTTACTGGTTAATTCATATGTTTGCTTGATTGACTTTTGATGAGCCTTTATTGTCAGAAGAAATGAAAAAATTGATATGAAATAAATAAACTTGAAATTTTTAATTAAAAATCTAATTTTGGTTCCCAGATCATATTTACCATAAACTTAATTGTTCATTCTCTCCATACTGGCCTGATGATTTCTTCATCGCATGATTCTAGTAAAGAAGATGAAAGCCGAAATCTTTTTTGTGCATTAAACAGCATGCAGTGTAGATACTGGATTTCTCTCACTGCCTCAGATACTCTGCAAAGATGAAAGTGGAACCTGAAAGTGTTGTGTAACCTGATGTGAACTTTTATCCTCAATGTATCAGCTGCTTTACCGAGAAGCCGATAACAAACTGGACTGATGAAAATCGTTTCTGCTTCTGGGAACTGTCCTCTGTTTTCTCAGGTGGAGTCTAACCAGTACGGGAGTGATGACACTGCTCTGAATGGGATTCGCCTTGTCTGCGCAAAAGATGGAAACCGCAACTTCCTGTACACTATTGAGTCCCACACTGGCTAGTAAGCAGTCATGAAGTACACTAATATCCATTCAGTTTTAATATTTGCCTGAACTGTTTATTCGTGCATTAAATCTCAGTTATAAGCCATGAACTACAATTTGGGTTGCCAGATTATGAAATTTGGAGGTGTTTTAGTCTAGGTTAGGTGTAACATATGTAAAAGCAATTTTTAAAAGAAATACCATTGTGTACCTGGTATACAAGTTTTTTTTATATATTAACCTAAATTTTCTTGCCAAAAAGTACTACATATTTCAAATCAGGTCTCAAATAATAAAGATACCCCAAAATAAAGAAAGACACAATACAATACACAATAAAGATTAAATGTGAAAAATAAATTGACACAAATTAAATTACAAAGGTAGAATATATTTGAAGATTTTACAAAAGAAAAATACAGTGAAATGAAATAAATTTGTATTGTAATGTATTAAAAAGAACAAGATTTTTAGATTATTTTATGAATAATCTCATTCTGGTTATTTTTGAAGCATCACAGAAAAACAAAACCCTCCACAAACTCTCTACAAACAGATGGGCAGCAAAACAACATATTAAACACAAAATGTGACTAACTTATGAAATAATAGCAATAATCATAACAATAATAATAAACATGACATTGTAGTCTTTAGTGAGAATAGGGAGGAGGTGGAAGAGAGAAGACTCAAAGTCAGTAGAAGCAATAAATAATACATGTGTGTGAATGAGAGAGAGAGAACAGGTGTAACAGTGAAGCTACAAGGAGTAGATACAGAGTTTAACACATAGTGAGACCTGCTGTCATCTATGGTTTGGAGTTGGTGGCACTAACAGAAGTGGCAGAGTTGAAGATGTTAAGATTTCTACTCGGAGAGGTCAGGATGGACAAGATTATAAGCGAGAACATCAGCAGGACAGCTCAGATCAAGCAGTTTGGAGACAGAGTTAGAAAGGTGATGCTGAGATGGTTTGGACTCGTGATGAAGAGGGATAGTGGATATATTGGGCAAAACGTGATAAATTTGGAGCTGCCGGGCAGGAGGAAAAGACGAAGGTCTCAGAGAAGATGGATGCACTGAGAGAGGACATGCAGAAATGGTTGATGTAGCAGTGGATGATGCTAGGGTGAGATAGAGGCATATATATCTCTAACTTGAGAATAGACTGAATGTCTTTCCATGTGAAAGTGTACAGAAAACCAGTTTTACCAAAGTTAATGCATATGTGGAATATCTGTTGAACCAGACTGAAATGAGAGATGAAATACAAGGTAGTTTGAAAGCTTCAGAAGCAGATCTCCATTAATAAATAATATGAAAGGGCTCTTTCTTCTTAAGTGTAGGCGAGTCTTTCCAAACTTTTCATACAGATAATAATGAGCAGTAGATGTGAAAAGTTGTGATGCACTGTGTTAGACAAGGGTTCACTGCTGTTCAGTATTCATGGAGAAGTGTGACAGTACAGAGTATTTTCATAATCTGAGCCAGACAGACAGATTTATGGGTGAAACATTACAGACAGCCTTCAGTTTTATCTAAATAAGCTGACATGCTTTTCATGTATTTTTTATGTTCTGGTCCCTGTTATATTTTTTGCTTTGTTGTCTTTCTTTGTCTTTTTAGTTTCTCATGAGTGTATGCCACCCATTCCTTTCATTTCCTTGTCCATTTACAATTTGTGCCTTCTGCATTTAGTTTTTTCCCTAAAGTTCCTGAATTGGGCATACATGGATACAATTGTGTGATCAGCAAAAACAAGCATAAAAATGATATTTAAGTATTCCATAGTCATTTATGTAGAAAAACCACAGTAGATCAAGCATAAATCCCTGTGGTCATATTTCTGATGGCATTGATTGTTTGTGCCACTCACATTAGCAGTTTGGATTCTCTCTGTTGTGAAGATCTCATTTAACCTGTTCACAACAGATTTACTACCATTTTCAGGTTGGTACGGCTAATAAATACTTTATGTGTCTTATTGGAAAGTGGCCTCATTTGTACAAGTTTTATTTCAGGAGGTATGATCAAAATGTTGAGGTTGGAGCTATCCACACTTTCTAATGATCTGTGTAATATTTTGTAATTTTTATGGTTCAAGGTGCTTCCTTTCAACAGGTACTTTGGAAGCAGCAGGATGCTGGAGGCTAATAGTTTTGTGCTACGTTCAGAGAGGAAATGAAAGCATTGCTTCTGCCACAATCATAAATATGTTTTGGATGTTTAAATGTCAAGTTTATTTTCCTCCCCTTCATTTTCCCTTATTTAATATGTTCCTGCCCAGCTTCGGTGACTGGTCCGAGCCTCAGTACTGCCCGAGCGGAGTGCTAACCTCTTTCCAGATTCGTGTGGAACCCCATCAGGATCTGTTTGGTGATGACACGGCCGTCAACAACATCAGGTTCCGCTGCAGCAGTAACCCAACACTGGAGGGGCCCGGCATGGGATGGGGAGAGTATGGCCACTGGAGTGAGGAATGCCCTGGTGGAGGGATCTGTGGCATCGAGACCAAGATGGAAGAATACCAGTATGGCCTGGACGACTCCACCCTGAATGATGTGCGTTTCCACTGCTGTGCATCTCAACAGGTAAGATGAAGGTTAAATTGTTAGACTACAAATATTTGGTGAAGCACACATTGTGAAGATTTACATGAATGTGTGTGTGAAGGGCTATATTTGAGATGATCTGTGGAAGAGAGAACAATTTTATTTCAGACATGTTACCAAACCAAAATGGTAAAATGGTAACATTGACTCTAACCTACAGACATAATATCAGCTCAATGAAATCTGGAATTGCAAAAAGCTGCAAAAAAAGCTATTTTTACATGATGCCTTTGCACATATATGTAATAACAAACAGAGAACATGTCTGTATCCCAGAACACTACACATGTGGTATTTTGAGTGTTTTTAAAATCGCAGCCAGCTGAGTGACTCTGCCTCAGGATTTCTAATTAGCTTAAGAGCTTTTGATGATCGTATGAAATTTTCTCCAGATGTTTCTGTATGATGGAGATGGAGGTTTGACTACTTGAGGAACTTTACCGCCAGATGTTCACATGTTTGGAAACATTCCGATATATTTCACAAGTCAGTATTAGTGAGAAAAAAGTGTAACACGCAGGAATGCTTCAGAATATTTTCTTGCTTACATTGCTAACTTGCCACTGTTAGGCGCTGAAATCTACGTGATTTTAGCCATTCTTTGTACCGTATGTTCTGAAAGACAATAGAGGTGAATTATTCAGTAGAGGTTGGCTGAAATTTCAGCTGGTTTTATAAGGTAGTTTTTTCTCTCCATTGTCTCCAAGTACTTGCTCATAACAAAACTTTAAATTTCTCCGTATGCACAAAGTCCTTCACAACTGAATACTCAAATTAATTATTGCTACAAAAGTTGTCAGAGATTTAGAGCAAAGTAATGAAGCCAGAAGTGAAATATTTAAATGTCACATAACTGGTCGTGTATACAAAATGTTGCTGTTGCTTTATAAATGCATGATTTGTATTTTTTTCCACAGTGACTGCCAGCTAAGAAGCTCAGTCCAACATCTAAAACTCAAAGAAGATGAATAATAAAAAAGCTCATCTGAAATGTGACGTTCCCTGTGATGTTTTTTCAGGACCTGCAATGTCTTATGTTTTTTTCATTTGTCAAAAACATAGCCGAGTGTCACCTTCAACATCAAAAACAAAACGATTAAGGAGCTCTGCCTCAGATCAAGCCCTCATTTGAAGATCCACCATGTCATCCCCTCATCAGCATGAGAGCGGCATGTTTTCATATCCTGTCAAGTGAACCAATGAGTTCACAGTAAAGTCATAACAAGCATGAGCCGCTGACACAACCATTTCCTAGAATTCCTACTGGAACTAAGGTAATTAAGAAATGACAAGAGAAGGGGTATTAATTAATTTACAGTTTAAGGCCTGACAAAGGTTGATAAGACACCGATTGGCACACACAGAGGTAATTTTGCTAATTAATCGGTGAGCAGTTAATCTGCTAACACAGAGTGCGTACGGAGTGTTGGGGAGGGAAGTGGAGGATGTTATCAAACTCCGAGGTAATGGTTTTCAGAACATTTTGCAAGTCAAGGAAAAGCGATTACAGCCTCTCACGTAGGGTTCATCTACATAGGGCCTCTTGGTTGTGATAATTAATACAGCAGTGCTGACCTCATATCTAAGTTCAAAGTGTACTTACTGGTGCTGATGCTCAAGTGCACTTGTTGGCATCCTCAGAAAAACAGAGATGCTGACTTCGACAGGAGGAGGGGTCACATGGCATATAGTTGTGTTTAAAGTAAAAATACATCTCATCCATCATTTGCATTTTCCCTTAAATGTCTAAAAAGTAAAGGGAAATGATATATATGAGCCCAGATCGCCTAAGGTGCAAAAAACGTATTTTCTGTCTATAACATCTTTCTTGTGAAAGTCATTATAAACTCGGCTATATGCAGCCAAACTCAGTTAAAAAACAATAAAGTGATAAAGTTAATGGATTAGACTAGAGATATGAATATGCTAAGGGCACCAGCAACACAAGGTGGATTTTTAGAGAAATGAGTGCAATAATCCAAAACCCCCAAAACTTTTAAATTACCCTACTGATTATTTCCTAAGCCACTGTTTGGATAAAGCTTCAAAGCTGCTTCTACATTTACGATAGGTGCTCCAGCCTGAGCAGTCACTGAGTCATCACACTGAATATAAAACTAAAGACGGTATAAAAGATAGACCCTGAATATGATCTTGGAAGTTAGCATTTTGGTCTTTTGTAGCAAGAAGCTACTATAAAAGGGATAAGTTATCAGCTCCACAGACACACATATTGGCCACTGACTAGAATTCTACTCAGCAAAAATAAAGCATAAACTTCTTAGATGGTCTGTGCAACATTGAGTTATAATGTAAATCAGATGATCCATTAAAAATGCTTCAAAAAGCACTAACACAGTGGAGATGTTCTGTGTACTGGCTTGAAGTAGTTCTAAAAACCATTTACTCTCCTCAGAGTTATTCTGAAGGAGTAAATGATCCATAGAGGCTCAAAGTGTTTTTTATTTTCTATTTTTTTTTTTGTGTGTGTGTAAAAATGTTTTTAAAGCACTAAAGTTGAACATTTTAACATAGGAGTCTCTGGGGATTGAGTCAGTCTCAAATGCCTCCTGGAGGACCTGCAGTTGTTGGCAATCACACATTGGCTTTTATGGCTGCGGGTGTTGCCGCTTGGGCAAAACATCACAGGTAGGTTTGAGGAAAGATTTCAGTTTGGGTTGAAAGAGTCGACCTTCATTGATGTTGTTACGAAAATAAATATTCAAATAAAGTTATGCAACTTTAAAAGGAAAAAAGAAACCGTCTTTAATTCGGTGAGAATATTGTCCACAGTTGTCCTCTCTCACATGTAGTGGAAATTCTGAGTATTTTTCATATAAGCGTGCTGCATGGATAGAGTCTGCAGAAGGCAGCACGAATGCTCTATTTCTCACATGGCTTCAACTGGACACCACACAGACTTTGTAGCAGGGAGCTGGCAGGTTAAAGACAACAATGTCCATTCTCACTCAATCAGGTGTTCACATTTTGACATGAACCTCTGCTGGGTAATCTCTGCTTCTCTAAAAAAAACCCCCAAAAGTCCAGGGTTGTGTGAAAATGGCTTTGGTTATATATATGAGACCGTTAAAGTCCCCCTTTAGACATATTTAAAGTTAAAGTCTGGACATTATGTTTCTGTAAAACCGAAAGATTCTTTCTTTGTAATAATTTCATATTATGAAAAGATGAACATTGCCATTTTTCCACAAACTGAAAAAATGTAAAGTCATTGTTCTGTGTATTACAGCAGTGCTGCCAACACTCTTAGACTTTTTTTTCTCTCTTTGATGAACATTGGATTTAAGTGAATTGGATTTGACTCTACTAATTACAGAATAGACGTTAGACAGTGGATTTTTTCAATCAAATAAATATTAACTGACTAATCATTTCAGCACCAATACTAACAAAACCATTAGGAGTTCAGTCTTTTGAAAATAATTTCTCTTTGCATTAGGCCTCAGTTAGTCACTAGATGGCAGTGCTGCACTGAAAGGGACTTTAACCAACATCTCACCTGTAACAGTGAGTTTTATGGCAAGATGCTGGCAACATAAACATTGTACTCTGATTTTATTCACTGAGTGCTGTGAGTTCTAGATGTATCACTCCATAGCTGAAAACACTGCAGCGCTGTAGGCTCCACTCCAGAGACCCTTTGGGGACAGCATTGGAACAGCGTCAACCCCTGCCTGAACACTGTTACAGCATCCCCCAGCATATGCATGAAAACAACATTTTTTGAAGCCACAGAGAAACCTCCTTATTCAAAAACGTGCTTCCCTCAGCAAACTGTTTTATGTCATTACCTGTGGGCCCTGGAGTGGAACCTTGTGGATGTAGCACCCTGAGGTCACAAGTTTAATATACAAACCACAGGATCACTGTGTTCCTTACCATTTTAGTGGCTCTCCGGTGGGTCCCCAATCTGCCTCAAGAGCCATTAATGCCTCCTGCAGTGAGGAGAATGGATATGGTGTTTTGGTTGAAGGCAAAGCCTTCCTCGTAATGACCTTACTCTCCCCTGGGCTCTCAGCTCATGACTTATAGATCACACCGGCTGTGTTGAATCAACTGTAAATATAGTTCAGCTCAGAAGCACCATAGGGTTATTATAATGCGTGTCGGTCAGAGATTTTATGTGATACTGTGATGCATAAGGGACAGTTTTCAGCCTGAATTGGGTTGTTTTGATATAAGAACAAGAGAACAAAAGTGGTATTTTTGTGGTGTTAGTGTGTAATAACTATCATGTTGATCTATTCTAAGGTTCACACAGTAATGAAGGTAATAACCAGATGGAGCAGAACTTTAAAAATGATCCTTTCACAGAGAGAAAATCTTAATTTGAGGCTATAATTCTCTGCTGCATTATGCTTCTTTCAACATTTTCTCTGTGTTCAGTGGCCTGAAGTTGTCATTTCACGTCTTTCTGTAGTCCTCCAAGGATAGACTGTCCTTGTGCAGAGCGAGAACTCTGCGTTCTGAATAACTTCTTTTCTGGGTTCTTACACAGAGCACTTTATGAAGGACAGCCATTGTGTTTCATGATTCTGCAGGGTGTGCGTAGATGGCTGGAAGGCTCAAATTCTTTTCTGCTGCTAGTACCCTTTGAAAGCCATTTACACGATCTTATGTCTATATGCCACAGTGTGACTTGTGCTGTGTATGAATATCCTTGTGTTTGAGGTGTCATTTGAAATATTAAACTTCCATTTCTAACATTCTGCAGAAATATTTTGTGGTCAGATACATTTTTTCTCAGAATCGTAGTTTTACAGAAGAGGAAACTTATGTTGTTACATTGAATAACTAAATTGGTATAGGAGACATTATAAGAGATAGACGTGGCACTCAAAGAATCTCTAATAGAAGTTGAAGAATTTAGTCACAGTGTGCAGTGGTTAGGAGAGTTGCCTCACAGGAAAAACTGTGTAACATTTCCATTTTCTCCCTGTGCCTTCCTGCAGTCCAAAGACATGCTTCTTAATTTAACTGGTTATTCTAAAAAGACCCAAAGGTGTGAATATGAGTGTGGATGACTCATTCTCTCTGTATTAGTCCTGCGACAGACTGGCAACCCGAATCAGGGTGCACTCTGCTACTTTGGCCTGTGACAGTTGGGACAAGCGCCAGCTGCAACCCTGAATTGAACAAGTGGTTGATGAATGGAAGGATTCACTTTTGCTTTCCTCCCATCGATGAGTAAATCACCAGGAACTGAAACAGGAAAGCTCCCACTCCCTGGACTTCTAAAGTCAAAGGAGGGCCTGCTTGCAAGAATTTCTTGCATGAGCTGTTGCCCAAAACTGAGCATTTTGTGGGGAATTTTTATTATTATTATTATTTAGGAAAGTTGCTCAAAGCAGTTTATACAGTGAGCTGTTGACCACCACACCTTCCTGCTTCTTACACACAGCTGTGCATGCATTAGCATGCTTTAGCAGAAAACCTAGTCTTTTTGGGGCACTAGTAGCTCCTTGTCTTTTTTTTTTTTTAAATTACAAAAAAAACATTAATTTTATTTCAATTTACATATCAATGCTATATTCACAAAACTACTATACTATATAATGTATATGATGTTGAAACAAAAAGGCTTTTTTTGAACGGAACCTTCTGCTACTGAATTTAGCCAGAATTTTTGATTATTTAAATGTTTTAATTTAATCACTTGAAATTTCAAATTATTTTCTCAGATGTTTGAATTAAATGTTGAGATAATAACCCAAGATCTTGACTCCTGGATGGTAACAAAAAAAAAAAAAGTATGAAAAACAAGCTTTCAAACCTTTTGTTTGGAAATTGGTGTAAATATTATTTTAGCTATTTAACTCTGTTCATGACTTTCCATTTTGCACTTTGTCATGAGTGTCCCTTGCTGAGTTCTGGCTAAATTGCAGTCAATGTCTATACAATGGGATTAATAGGAAGTGTGTAATGGCTCTCTGTAGGTCTTTCCCCAAGCTCACATCTGAGGTTCAGGGCAGTTTCAGCAGTGTGGTGACAAATAGATCTACTTGTTACAGGAGGCCAGATGGAGGTAAGTGTACTTATGTTTTACTGTATCTGCAACCTGAATCTTCATTAGCTTCAAATTTTAATGAAGAACTCTGACTGTCGGCCTACAGGAGGAGTCATAACAAAGCCATAATGATACGAAATGCTGTACAAACATAGAAGTGAAAGTTTTGGAGAAGAGGGCATTTTAAATCTAATGTCGGGGCAAAAACACCAGAGTATTTAAGCTTTTTTCCTCCTTTCACTGTTTTATTTCAATGAATATATAAATCATACTCATAAATAAAGTATAATATATGAAAATGCTTTAGCATGTTTGCCCCTTAACTACTTTTTATTTGCAGCTGTCTCACTAAGCAAGGCTCCTTTAAAACTTTCACATAAAAGAAGCACGGACACGTGTACACATTAAATATAAATCATTTTATAATATACAAATTGTACAGATGTCATGAACAATAGGAATGTTGACACACTCAGGATAGCAAAGATAAAGAATACTTTTTTTCTTCCGCGATAGCAATGCAAAAGACAACGGCACATGATCAAAGATACTCAACATTCAAGATGGCAGCTGAGGTGATAAAAAAAACTCACATCAGAGACAAAAATCTAAGAATACATTTTGCAGAGGCTGTGAGCAAGCTAAAGTGACAACACAGAAAAAACAAAAACAAATAAATGACGGCATCCTATTAAATCATGTTCTGCCTTTTCTGCTCTGCCCATTACACACCATAGTAGCACACAGGAAATGAACCATTACGTTTTTTTTTCTTTTTACAGCATTACCAAGAATGATTGCACCAGCGCCACTATTGAGGCTCAGAGACAATTATGCTGATATAAGACAGTATGTTACCTTTCCTTACAAGAAAGGGGAGAGGGCCGTATATTTAATACTAACGTTAGATCTCCTTCTTTTCACAGACGGCTAAGTTAACACGGTTCAACATCATTTAACTGATGAAGTGTCAGATCCTATCTCACTTTTCTCTCCCTGTCTCTGTTTTTTTTTTCGTTTTGTTTTTGTAGACCACAAAAATCACAATTACCCAGAGTCTCTGGAGTGTACTCATGTCAGAGGTTAGACTGCACAGCAACCAATCAGCCCTTATCAGGGGGAGATGGAGCCCCCTAAGGCCACGGCCCCACGCTGGATGGACGGATACAGGGCCGGCTGTAACTTTTTGTCAAGGTTATGATCATCCATATTTGTGGATGAACAACAGGAATGCAGCGGGAGTCACAAAGCACTCGTGTCAGCTGAGATCATCTCATCGTTTTCATTTTCCAAACTCTGTTCCCATAGATAAAGACGGATCTGATCTATGTGTTTTCACAGGATGCCAAAGGGAATATATGTCACAGTTTTTAGATTAAAAATGTGCAGACATGCAAAAAAGGCGAAAGAAAGGAACGCTGAAATAAATTCATATTCATAAAACAGATGGATGACAGTTAAAATGTTTAGTGTGACACTGGGGAGAAAGAAAAAATTTATTCAATCTGAGGAAATAAGCTGACCAGGATTTAACAGGGGAATTTCTCAAATATTCATAAAGATCTTGTCTGCTATCAAAAGATGCCTTTTGGTATTGCCTTTCATAATTTATATTTATCGTATTCCGACTAAAACTGTGAAAGTGACAACTGAGTCCTATTTGCTCGTCAGCTTCTCTGATACAAGAGGTGGCATTAAACATTTCTTGCTTATTATTATGCTTATTAAAGTTCAAACAGTCAAAAGCAGCTGAGTCAATGACGTTTAAGGAGAAGGAAAGAAAATAAAAGAGAATACTATAATGTGACTATAATATGACTTCATATCTTCATTCAATATCGGAGTGGTTATTTGTCACGTGCTCGTGCAAACTCCTGTGTACAGCTGTGGAAAATCCATTCTGGCTCAAACATGACCCTCGACCTCGTCTGCCATTAGCGGTGACCTCACGCTCACAGTTCTGGTCTCCGTCATAGTGGAGGGCGAGAGGACAAGGAGCATATGCTTCAGGGGGGTCACGCATGCAGCGACCCCTCAGTTCAAAACCCACAACAGCCCTCGGGAGGTAGCTGGAAGCGTCAGTCAGCGATACATTTTTGCAAGCTTTAGCAGAGGCAACACAAAGCCCACAATAAAAATGTCCAAAAACAGAACATTCACAATAAAAAAACACATGTTCAAAACATGTTAAGAATGATCCAAAATATAATACCTTCATATAGACACACACATCTTTATCCTGTCGTTCTGAATCCCAGCAATAAAACATTTAACAACATCTTCAAAATACCAACACTGACTGTAGCAAAACGTTCCCGTTTGACTATAACAAACACTTAAATCACCATGGTGCCTCTAAAAGACATTTCTAATAGCAGACTGTGGGCCATTTACAGTATAGTGATAAGGCTAAACTGGTCACAGTTTTATATTCTACTCTACACAAAAACATCTGCCATTTTACATTGAAAAATCTCAGCGGCGGGTGGATTAATCTCCCGAAAGGAGAGCACTTATTCAGCATAATCGATCTTACTTGTGTGTAATTGAAGAGTTTCTTCTCCAGGAAGGATCCATTTTTCTTGACCAAGCTATCATTTATTCTCATGAAACAAAATATCCAAATTGTGACAAATTATACTATGTATAAAGCCAGACAGAAGGTAGTTTAAGTTCTTTATAAATCAAATGCTAACGCTTTAATAAATAGGCTTTCTGACATCTTTGTGATGAGATGTAAGTTCTTTGCAAAAATGCAACACTTTTTTTTAACACAAACTCTTCCTCCTCAGTGCAAATGATTCCCCATGACATCACTGTTAATATGAAGGCTATTTGCTTCACATTGAGGTGTTTTGCTGTCAATATCTCCTCCCAATAAGTGACCCCCCATTATAAATGCATGATTACTGACAGATACCCCACTGACAAAATCCATTAGTGAGCTAATGAGAGCTCCACACCGTGAATGTTGCCACTTCCCTCCCCTCCTGTTCCACCTTTTAAAATGGAAAGCTACACGATGCCATGAAACAGCACATTAGGACTTGGTTATTGTCAGAAATGATGTCTGGTAAGAGGTGCTTAAAGAGCTGGAGGTAAAATAATGAAGGAAATCTCAACAGGGAATGTGGGACACAAACGGCTGTTACTTTAAATGAGCCTATTCATTTCTTTTATTTGACTCTTATACTCTGTGGTCTTTCTCTTTTACTGCAGCCTTCTTCTTTATTTCAATTTCTACCTCTCAAATCTGGTCTCAATAAACAACGAGGCTACGACATGTTCTGACCACACAGCTTAACCTCGTTTCCACACTGACAACTACTTTCATTTTCAGCGACTGACTGGAATGTAATTAAAAATGCAACTTTGCGCAGGAATAGATCTCCTGTATGTAAAAGCTAACTCTGAATATGAGTTCGGCCCTCGAGGTGCAAACATTCAGCTGAATTTCACATCCTTATCTGGCTTGGCTTTGAATATGGAACATTCTGTATGCAAGGTGAGCACACCAAAGAGTGATTATCGGCTCTGTTTGAAGCACTTGATGGCTTAGAGCTCAGCGTAAACAATTATCTGTTCAGCCTACTTTGGATTGCCTGTCGCAACAAATGCCTTTCCCATCACCTCTATGAGCTTTCTCATCCCTTCACATTCGAACTCACACAAGAGCAGGGTTTAGGTTGATTCAGGATGTTTTTCTAAGCCTACCTGCCCTTTACATTGTCAGATGGGTTAAAGAGGCAGCCAAGACCCTACCTCTTTTTTTTCTGTTTTCACAGCTTCATAAAGCAGTACGAGCTGGTCAAACAGGTAACTTTATCGCTGTAAGACAGGAAAAGCTCACCATGCTCTGTTTTCTCTCTGTTAGGACTTATTTTTATATGTATTTGTGTTTGTGTAAAACAACATCATTTAGGCTAGCTATTTAACCCTATTTGAAAAGTGGGCTGCAACAAGAATAATAATACAAAGCCCCTGGCCTTGTCAAAGGCCTGGGAACACCAGGAAGTAACACAAAAAAGTGAATCTATTAATTTTTGAATACCTGATTTTAGAAGATTAGCAACATGCAGTAGCAGCAGTTCCTGTTGAGAAGCTGCTAGCTTGTTAGCTAAATGCATTAGTTAAGTCACATTAACTAAATCAGCTTCTTTCATTTCGTCTTTCATCTTTAATATAAGATCGTCTGGGCTGTCTGCTCCCTGTTGTTTTGCTGTCAGCATTTTAAACCATCACTGGGAGCGTAAAAAAAGCTCTTAAGCTAGCAGCCATTCTAAATATAACTTAGGTTGGCTGTCAGTAAGAAACAAGTTCATTTAGTTTTTTCAAAAGGTGCATTTGCATTATAAACTGTTTCACTAAAACTGTCAACAAACCATTCAATTTATCAGGAGCAGGTTACAGTCTGATAGATGAGGCTAAATTCATGTAAATTTAGATGGAAAGCTACCAATAAGCTTCTTTGGGGAACGCCTTTAGCAGTGAGTCCAAGACAGTGTTTGATCTTACTCTTAGCAATTTGGTCAACAGCAACACTCCTCGCAAACAATAAATCCAGTAATCAAAATGAATCCACATTAGAAAACATTTTAAATGCTGGGTGACCAGGCCTTTAAACATTAGCTTCATTCTGCACATGCTCTGATTTTGGCATCCTCCTCAGTGCTCTGGTCGTCCTCATCCAGCGACGCCACCCTGACTACCCCGCATCAGCATTACCTGTTTTAGATAGTATATACATTCAGTATGTGTGGTTTTAAATGAAGTTCTTTCCAAGCTACACTGAGTTAGGATGTGAGGGGTATCATCAATGAGCAATGGGAGGTTTGGAGAATGCTGCAGCGATGGGGACCAAAGCCCTGTTAATTTGGATTAGGGACAACACTGGGAACCAGTTCTTAGGAATGGGGACTTTGAGAGGTAGGGTGGGGAATGAATCTTAACTTTAACAACTGGGGCTACTCTTGGGTCTCCTCTGGGCTTTGACACGTGGCCTGTGGATCAACCACAGTCTCCTTGGCAATGATTTCCGTGTGTACTGATTCTTCCGTTTTGCATCTGACTGCATTATCTCCACCTTCATCTTTCTCCTCATCTGTCTCTATCCCATTTTCTATCACAACTTCAACTTCCGCTCTGCCCTCGTCCTCCTTTTCTTTGGTCTTGCTCTCGACAGTTGCAACGGTTTTCATCACTTCCTTGAACTCTCTGTTTTCAGAAGGCTCTCCGTTCACTTTTGATCCTTCTCCATCCAGTGCTTCTTCTTCAGTGCCATTTTCTGCTTCTTTGTCTCTTGTCGATGCTCCTCCATCTTTCTTTGTGACAGTCTCCATACTGATTTCAATACCATCATCATTTTTTCTATCCTCCTCACACCTTGCCTCTCTCTCTGTCATTGTCTCACTTTCTCTTGCTGTCTCTCCCTCTGCTGTGTTCGCCTTTTTATCCCTACTCTTATCTTCTTCCTTTTCGACCTTCTCTCTGTCATCAAGAGGCTTGGGATCTTCTGTTTCCTTCTCAACTTTTGTTTTCTTTTTCTTCTTATTTTTTGCACTATCTTTGATGCAGTTCTTGTTGGACTTGCTTCGGGGCTTGAAGATTAATTTCTGAAACATTTACATTAGTATGTTAGTGGAATGCATTGTAACTCTGCAAATATGCTTTTGGCCACAAAGCAGTGTAGGCAGACTTAATTAAGAATGGATCACTGTAGATCTAATATAGCGCTGGGATAACTAGCTAATTCAGACGAGTCTCATTGATGCAGAGAAGGAAATTGAGGCTATTGTGAGGGAAATTATTGGTGGCCTTGAGGCCTTCGGACTGACCAAACAAACAGGCAAAAATTGAGTGCAATATGTCCTCAATTACTTGAACAACTCCTGAAGGGTTCACACACACTGCAGGGATAGTGATAAACTGCACAGAAAAAGCAAAAAAAAAAAATCTTGTTAACGATAGCAAATCCCTGACTCTTTGCGTCTGTTAAATTTGCTGCTGTGATGCCAGTTTAAATTCGGGTCACAGAAAGCATCAGCATAGATTCATTCCACTGCAGACAAAGGTTAGCTTTAAAGGTTATCACTGTTATTTAAGCTAGCCAAGAAAGAATTATAAGCCTCATTCCCCAAAACAACACACTTGTCTGTTGCTAGAAAGCGCCTTATATCTAAAACAAAGAGGTGCTGGTTCACATTTATCCAGTGCTGTGTGTTGGCCGGCTAAAACAAAAATTGTGGTATTGGAGGTAGCAAAAGGTGATGTTGACCTTGGATGTATGAAGAGCAGGTGATAGAACGACTAGTGGGAGATCCCACGATATCCAAGAGATACAAAGAGGAATGTGAGGTCACGTACCTTTGATTCCCTCCTCTTTCGGCCTAAAACGGGCCTCTGCAGGAAAACAATCTGTTTGGTGGACAGACTTCCATCACTAAAGGACACGGGGTCAAAAAGAGAAAGGGAAAGAGAACAGACCATCAGCTGAAATTGTTGGATCTTCAACAAGACATGATTTTTTAAAAACCATTTTACTCATCAACGTTTAAACATTTAGAAATTCTGCAATGCACAGACAGATTTTTCTTATTTCAATATTTTTCTTCTTTCTGAGTGCTTGAAAAAGTGCTTTCTTAATCCAAGATAAATATGCACAACTGATTGGAGTAAAATGCTGAGATAACACGCACTCTTTTTGACCATTCATCAAGATAGTCAAATTAACTGCCGGCCACTGCTCATGCTTCACACTCTTATCTGACATTTAAGGATATAGGCACACATTTGTAGCCCAACCTCTTCCCTGCTGTCATCTGTAAGTATCATTTCTCCACTTTGCCTCTGAAAGATGCAGAAAAGCAGCTCACATGTAAGCAGACAGCCTGCCTTTTTGCAACTTATGAACATGTTCTGCTGCTCTAAACACGCATTTCTTCTCTATTTCTGTATTCCCCCGACATAATCCTTCTTCCCATGCACATGTCTGACTCCTGTGTTCTGAGAAGGATAATCTGCAGAAGTACTCGCACAGTACTGACAGATTAATTGTGGCAGGAAATGCAGATTTGTTTCTGAGTGGGCTTCCTGTCTCACACATTCACTCTCCAGTCTGCTCATATTTTGTCATGTGCAGCCCTTTTCTCAGCCCATTGTGCTCTCAGTAAATAGCTGCCCGCTCAGTTCTAACTCTTATCTCATGTGACAGCCTGTTTTGTGACAGTTTTATTGTTTGTTTCTGTGTTATTCAATCCATTTTCTCTTGCTATGATTGGATATGGCTTAAAAGGAGATATGTCCCGTGATAGTATCTGCCACAGGTTCAATAACACATGCACATAAAAGTCGGATGCTTTCTAAACTTAAGCCGCCTGCTCAACTTTGCACTTGAAGAAAGATGGCAGGTTTATGATCACTGCAGAACCTTAGGAGCCTGCTACAAATCTCCCCCTTCCCAACATCAAATAGACTTGAGACTCCTTTAGCAGAAGGCTTACTATCTAAACCATCCAAAGCCTACCACAACCTCTTTTTTTTCCATTACCTCTTTCCTTCCACCATTTATACATAAGCTATTTTCTAAGCTGTCAAGAATGCTGAATGGCTTACTGGTGAATCAGAGCTGAAAACTAGCTGGAGTTTCCAGCAAAAAGCCCCAGCCCATTAAGTTAGAAAGGAGTGGATGGCTTAGAAAATCACAGGCCTTTACTGAACCTACTTTTGGCTGTCAGTGTCAGCTGCACCATTATAACCTGAAGCTATACAGAACAGCAATAGCCTGCGCCTTTTTTTATGTGTAAATGTACCTGCTGGTGGCTTCATCTGTAAGGGGGAAAAGCCCGCTACAGAACTCAGCTGGAAATTGCCTCTTGAAATAAAAAAAGAACAAAAAAAACCTGACACATGCAATCAAACACCAGTGGTGCAAATTTTTGCTCCACAAAACTAACACACTGTGTAAAACACACACTCTATTCCCGATATTAAGCCTTTAATACGTTTGGATACCTGCAATAACGAACAAGTTCGTCAGAACCTTCTTTGTCTCCCTTGTTGTTGTCCCCCCAGTTAATGTAGAGAAATTTGCAGTCACTGTAGTGAATGGCTTTAAAATGTAATTACCATCTACATTAATTGAATGTGGAGAACATGAACGCATGCTCTGAGACAACTACATGAATTAATGTTGTGTGGAGAAGCCGCTGAGCACCAGTTAGCATTAATTTCAGACGCTGCTGAGATCAGTGACACTTATCTAAACCCTCCAGATGAAGTGCAGCCTGGAAACCCTCACACTATGCAAAGCATGCATTTGCAAATTTTGCATTTAAAAATGGAGGAGTCGACAGCACAAAAACAAGTGTAATGACTACTGCTAATCTGAAATAGATCATCAACCATTATTTTGGAGCGCAAAATGTTTTTCAGGCAGGGAGAGAAATGAGCGCTGTCTTGTACTGTATCTAGGCCGACTCTGATTAATTAGCCATGTTGTGCTGTTGTGTTGTGGCATTTTGAAAGAGAGGAGAGAGGGGGCCGTAGGAAAAAAACACAGGATGAAAAAATAGAGGTAATTAATCAGCGATGCAGTGTAACAACAGCAAACATGACCAGCTGAGGTGGGGGCAGAGCAAACAATCGGTAACTGCACTCATAGAATTACTGCATACATCAAAGTACCCTATATTACGAAAGGACAGCTTCACATTATTCAAAGCTGATCTTAAAACGATGCTTCGTGTCTGTATACACATTAAAAGAATTACTGTCAGCTGACGTCATTCCTCAAGCCCATACTGAACCTCATACTGGGTGCAGAGAGATTATTCTTAAGCGATTCTTCTGTAAGTTGTCTGCAGCTCTTGCTCTGCATTAAATTGCTTTCTAAATTGAAATGGGTGCATAAATTAGATGCCAACAGTCTAAGTTTGACAAATCAAGATGGCATGATCTGGAGTCTTTTTCGTATTTCTTCCACTTCTTTTCGGTGCTGAGGGGCATGACAGAAAGAGAGAATCTGGACTAAAACTTTTTACCCAAGATGGAGCCCTTACTTGAATGAAAATTCATCAGCTGGGATGGGAAGCATCTAAATGCAGTGAGATCCCTGCCTGACACTATGTGACACGTTGTGTCCTGTCCCTGCATCTGGACATGGCTCATGATTCAAAAAGATTACTTTAGCGGATGTGTCTTATTGTAGCACCACAGAGACATTGTGCTGAGGTTAGTGTTACATGGCATTTTGGGGCTGCGTGTACTATATCAAGATATTTCTGGCACATGTTGCATGTGATCTGCAAGCATTTGAAGCTTTTTGTATATCAAAAATGACAAAGCATAGGGACACTGCTGAGCTGTTCATCACACAAACTGACATGTAAAAATAAGAAAGATCAGTTGTGGTCACATGGGACTAACTCATACACACTTTTGTAATATCAGGGGACTCGTGCACCTTGTATTCCTTTGGTTGGGTTTTTTCGGCTGGTTCCTTTATGGTTCACCAGAGTGGATCATCTGCCTCCATCTCACTCTACACCTAGGCTCATTTTCTGTCACACCAACCCTCTGCATGTCCTTTTTCACTACATCCATGAATCTTCTCTGTGGTCCTCCTCTTTTCTTACCGGCCTGGCAGATTAGTCTAATATATCCACTATCCCTCCTCTGAGCCTCACCTCTCTAACTTTGTCTTCAAATCACTCAACCTGAGCTGTCTCTCTGATCTTGCTAATCCTGTCCATTCTGGTCTCTCACAATGAAAATGTTAACATTTTCAGCTCTGCCTCTTGTCTTCTTGTATGTGCCATTATCTCTAAACCATATATTATAGCAGGCCTCAAGACCAGATTGTGCCCCAACCGTGTCCCACTTGCTGCTGCCCTGCTCACACCTATCCACTCCACCCTGCCCTCTCTTCTTCACTTCATTGCTTCGGATTGTTGACCCAGACATTTAAACTCGTCTACCATCACTACATCTGTTCCTTGCATCTTCACTGTTACACCTGTCTCTCTCATTCGCACACATATCCGTCTTACTTCTACTGACTTCTATCCAGAGCATACCTCCACCTTTCCAGGCTCTCTTCCACCTGTTCCCTACTCTCACTATTGATCACAAAGTTGCTTGTGAACATCAGAGTCCACAGAGACTCCTGCCTGACCTCATCTGTCAGCCTGTCCATCACCACTGCAAAGAAGAAGATTCCTGATGGCTCTGAGTCCCTCCCCTCATGTATGTCGTGCACCGTCCTCACATACTTTTCTGCTACTGTTGCAAAGTTCCTCTCTGGGGCACCCTGTCATATGCTTTCTCTAGCGCTACAAACCACAGTGGGAGATATAAATAATCAGGTAATGCTAAGAAAATGTCTAAATTAGGAGGCTAAAAATTCTTGTCTTTCACATCTGAGGTTAACACACAAACAATGCCTGTTATTGGTAGCTTGTTAAATAGGCTGTTAAATAAAATGCAATCAAATGATTGGAACAGGTAGATAATTTACAGGAAATGCTGAGTTATATAGGCTTCATGTCTTCACAATGTTATGTGTGAACTGAGTCATCTTTACATGTAACGTCTGTTGCACACAAACTATAAATTGTGTTACAACAATGTTAAAAATATAAACGACTAAAACATTCAGGAATTGGATGACACAAACGGCACAAATCATCCTCTGCGTGTTGTGGAACAAACTCTGTTTTGAAGTGAAGCCTTCAGTGTGACTGAGAGCATGCGAGGCCTTTGACCATAAGCGGATGTACACTCATACAGCAACGATGAGTGATGAGTCAGCACAGGCTTAGATGAGGAACCGTTACATTTCTGTGAAGAGATTTTCCATCAACAGTCAGAGCTGCAGCTGCTGCGCTGCTCAAAGCTCAGCCTACATTAGCAGAGATTTAGGTCAATTTCTGCCAGAACTGTCATATTTCTTTGTACAATAACTTGCGCATATTATATTTCGCACCATGTGCCAGTTTTCAGGAATGTAGCATATAACTGCAAGTTTATAACCTTAGATGTGAATTTTAACTTGTACGATAAGCTTTTTACACAAGACCCAGATTTCCATTTGATGTTTCTTTTGTTACACGTGAGATATTATGTTACTACTTTGCTGCCTACTGAAATTAATCTAGTTATTCATGCTAAAGTTATGATGATATTAAACTTCTTTAGTAGGAAAAGTTATAAAACAGTTAAAATACAGTTAAAAGTTCAAAATCAGTCCCCTCCTTCACATTTTCTAAAGCTGTCCAGTGGGCCAGGTTGGAGTCCTGTTCCATGGGATTTATGCACACATATGGGGTAAAATAAAGCGTTTTTAGGTTGTACAAGGTTATATTAAGGAAATGGGATTTAGTGTTTATTTTCTAATGTGTAGAACTCTCGAAACAGATTTTAGATTTCAATATATACATACATATAGTTGTAAGTATTAACCTCTTGGAAGACACTGAAATCCTGCAGCTCTAGTTCACACTTGTAAATGGACTTAAAGCAATATTCATCATTATAGTTGCTGCAGTTCCTCCTGGCTGCCAACAGAGGTCATTAGATGTCACAGATTACTTGATCCCCCTTTAATAGTCAGACAATGGGATTACCTGTTAGTCTTGATTACAGGAGTTGGTAGCACACAAGTAAGCCTCCATCCATATGTGGCCAGAGACTGAAGCAGAGGAACATAATCAGCCTTGACCTGCAAACCCTGTGGAGAAAATAAGATGCCCATTACAACTTACAATCAACTCAAACAGCCCTAAAAATGCACATAATCCTGATCTTTTATCCCTTAAACGCCACATAAGTGAGCATATTATATTCCAGAGTGCAACTGTGATTACAGCTGTGAAGCATCAAGCTATGAAATGCAATCAAGAGCTGTCAGCTTTGCTTAGAACTCAAGTCTCATTTAGAAAAACTGCCTCCCTCTCAGATATGATGGCTTTCATACCATGTATGTCTGAAAGGTGGTTTTCAACCGCAGCGGACACAGGAAAGAATAAAAACTGAGACATAAATCAAGTGCTACAGAAACTCCCCGGCTGCCATGAGTCAACATTGCAACCATCTCTATTCCCAACAGGTATTTGTCAGCACTGTAAGTCCTTGAGCAAACACACTACTCATGTGACACTGCTCACTTTGTGAAAACATTTTAATACCATTTGAGCTATTAAAATACAATTAAATGAACCATATCCATGTTTTCTGAGTGATGGATCTAAATCAAACACAGGAGCTTATTTAGGCTCGGGGTGGGGCACATTATTCAACGTTAACGGTCTCAACGGTACGTTGAAAACACACGTACCTACACACACGCACAAATTCATGGACACACGCTTTTGTGAGAGGAAGTGTGTGTGGTTTGCCATCGTGCCATGTTAGACGTCTTCTAAAAATGAAAAACCGCAACGCGTGTCAGACAGATTTTTTACACCTTCAACAACAAATGTATTTGCACGCGCACACACACACATGCAAAACACACACACACACACACCAACAGATTTACTACTTATTTAAACACCTCAAAGAAAGACCCCATCTTCACCAGGACTCCTAGAAATTAGGGGCTATGTATAATTAAGATCACTTGAAAGGCAAAAATAAAACAAAAGAGCATTCAAGCCATTACAGTTCATCATTTCCAGACTGTTAAGCTCAGTGGTGCAGTGTGAGGTCTGATATGAGTCAAGAAGGCAGCGAACATGAATAAACTACACCACAGAACTCCACAGGGTCTATTCATAGTGCAGCGATCATCTGTACAAGAGACCTGAGAATATTTCACACCTACACATGCTGCATTAGACGTCATGGTAATGAGAAAGATGAGGCTCTTCTCTATTTAAAGCTGCACCAGCAAAAATGTTCTTCAGCCTCCGTCACAGAGATGTTGTGCCAGACGAGTGTCCCTTTTTCACTGAACGAGCTGCCTCAAATTCATGAATATAGGCTTCACAGTGAAATCCAAACCAGAGGCAGACCAGCTGTTTTTTAAAAACTCTTCCTTTGTTTGGTAATAGTACAAAAAGAAATCAATGAGCTATGATAATCATGCCATTTTCTGAAGGCAGTCTATTTTAATTACCCCTGCTTTGTAGCAGGGATTGTATATAGTTGTCTACTGCAATGTTGCCGGTGATAGTGTTTGTCTGGTGATGAATTATTTTTTATGATAATAGATCGAGTTGGCAATCTAGAGGCCACACACAAAGCTGTAATTTCTGAGTAATTTCTGTAATTTCTTATTTGAATTCTCACAGACGTCTGCATGTAACATAAATATTAAAAACGTAGTCTTGGAACTAAACTCTTCACAGACCTCTATATAATCAGTTTTTTTAAACCAGAGGATTTCCCCCCTGATGGCCTTTAACCTCCTAAGACCCGAACTCTTCCACTGCATGCATTTTTAATTTCTCTTTGATATTTGGGCATATTGGGGCCTGATGAATGTAAAAACAAAGAATTACCAAATTTGTTTGTTTGTTTTTTTACCTTATTTTTGTTTTTAAGAAAAATGAGAGCCACATATGAGGATATTCATTTAAAGTTTTGATAGAACAGTAGCAGTATAATGTCCTCGTAAGTGGATATCAGGCCCTTGTTGAGCAAAATTGACTATTTTGGTCTAAATAACCCAAAATGTGATGTCCACATATGTGGACGCCAGGTCCTAGGAGGTGAAATGATGCATGTTTAAGATATTTATGCTGTATAATGAATATTTATGTTATATAATGGGTTTTTAGGCTGTGTAGATATGATTGCATTTTTCTGTATTCACAAAATAACTGTGATGTAAGTAATCGCAACAGTCACACTTGTAGTGAATGAGAGGACTCATAATATTAGTTCTTCTGCTCTTATCAGTTGTCTACTTCATGTGTAATTGTCCTGATTTGCTGTTATGTTGTTCATTTATGTCTATTTGCCTGTTATCATGAACTGACTCACATGTCATTTCAGGCCTGACACTCCTACCTTCCACACTTTCCCACCTTTCTGTTCACCTGCATGCCTTACCTCATTAGTCCCTGCATATACACCGGCAACATTTCCCTCCTTTGTTAGACTGTATTTATGCACTTTCCCTCAGCATGGCAATTTTTTTCCTCATCTGTTTGTATTTTTTTTTTTTACTTTTTTTGCTCATATTGCCTCTTTTTTCTTGGCTGCCAGCTTGCTTTTCACCCTGTAAGAGACTTTTACCTGGCGTACTTGACTTTATTTTTATCCTGCCTGTTTTCTGTTCTGCTTTTGGGTCTATTTCTCTGAGCGGTGGCATACAATGGTTACATTATATAATGATGTAACACACATGTATACACAGTAAAAAGTGACCACTGTGCAGAAGACATTATCGTCAAGGTATATTTACTGTAAGAATTTGATTTTGTTTTGTAGCATTCATATTTTGGGAAATAACTCTTAAATGTGACCAACGCTTAAATGTGATCTACTGAGCTTTCAAATTTTCTTTCCAATGTTTAATGTGGATACTCACATTAAACATAACCAGGTTATTAAATAATGAGGTCAGAGTAAGTAAAAGTAATCCCCTTGAGCCAAAAGTACAGGCTGGTTTCAAGTAACAGCTCAGCTTTTAAGGGATCACAATGCTAACACACCATGAAACACTAACTTATTGTGCGATAATCGCACACAAATATGAATAAAAGAAACAACCATGAGAATGATAAATGGACTGGCACTTACTTGCTGCTTCGCTATTCTAAACACTCAAAGTGCTTTTTCGTATAAGCCACGTTCACCCGTTTAGACAGACATCATGCAGCACTTTCTAACTTTCACACGCTCACACTAATACACCAGTGGATACAACAGGAGCAATTTGGGATTTAGTGTCTTTCTCAAGGGCAGCCAGGTATCAAACTACCAACTTTGAGATTACTAGATAACCAATTCTGCTGTGCCACATCCCCTAAATGTGAACAACCACTATTACATGAACTACTATTAGTATTAATACAGCTGCTACAGCTGAAATGCTATTATTTGACTAGCTTTTATGGCCAGCATTTGTTGTTTTAATGCACACTGTGTATAACTAAAAATACTCAGCTCAAGTGTTTTGATAGTTTATTACTTTGATACTTTTAATGCCTCTACCACTACCTCGACTAATACAATCTGTGTATATAACTTCAGCTGATTAATTATAATTCCACATCTAGAAACTTGGATAATTTACATAACTATTCCAGCTGCTGTGACTATATTACTACTACTACCCCCTGCTGACTGCGACTGGATTTCATGGTAATCATACAGAAGAATGAGCGCATCACTGACAAAAAGACTGATCAGCACACAATGCTCATTGTTTTCTATGAGACAGACTTCAAGCAAAAACACTTAAACCCATCCCATTATGCAACTCTGCATTTTTCTTCCAGAGATTCTTATTGATCAGAGTGAAGCAACATGCACAAACAGACCTAAAGCAGCCACACATCAAGCTGTAGGTTATAAAGAGCTAATCGTTCGGATACAAGACACAGCTCCAGACATTATTTACACAAGCATTACTTTCTAAGTTCCTACAGGGAGCGGTGCATCTACATTTTTCGGTGGTTTATGTTGGAACCACTCCCAGAAACAGGCTCTCTTTCAAAGCCTGCCCAGAAAGTAAATTGAGAAATAATTTTTCTGTAATGGCTTGCTGTTCTTTGGAGTGGGTGAAAGTTAATCACAGTCCCTGGAGTGTGGCTCTTGCTCTCCCTGACTTATTATGCAGGGCCACCTCGCTGCATCAGCACTCCAGCACCAACCTGTGAGGCTGAAAAACAAAGCAATCACACCGCCATCTTTGCCTTCGATGTTATCTGAGTGTGACTATAAAGGAGGGCCACACAGTCAGAGGACAGAGAAGAAGTATTTTAACCGCCATGGTCAAAGCTAGTTAAAATTAAATCCATTTTTTTCTAAAAACATTTACGCCTTATCCTGTAATAGGGTAGCTGGGCTATCTTAGCAGGAATGAAGGACTCTGTCCTTCTCTTTCTCAGCCTTTAAAAGCTGGTTTCTTGCTGTTTAACCTCCCCTCTACCACTCTCAGACAAGGCATGGGGATATACTGCCCAGTTTTTGTGAACATAGACCTTTAGACAAAGTTTTTTTTTGGGCCTGCGGCAGACGAGGGTTCACATCAGCTCGATGTTTAACGTGCACTCTGTGAATCAGTGGTACGCAAACACAGCTCGGCTGTTTTTTCTTTAAACCCTTGACTCTGAACAACATAACAGCCCATAATTCTGTTTTTCACCGTCTCTGACTATATTTGAAGGCAATCGAGGTCAAAAGGCTTGCAGACTCAGTCCAGTAATAATGAAGCAAATACCATTTAATAAAAAGACATTCAGATTCTGCAGCTCCTGAGAGGTTCGTTCAACCCGGTGTGTTGTCACAGCAACAGAAGATTCAGCATCCACTTTTTAAAGCCCTGCAACAACCTTTTCTGAGTGTCAGCAGCCTTCATCGCAAAAGTAAAATATTTAATATTTTAGCTGATTTTTAAAGGTATTGTCTTCAGTGTTAAAACACTGAATAGCAGCGTATTGAGTGCTGGTCTTAGATGCTTTTCATGTCCAATTTTTCAGCTTGCTAATGGAAAAGCTACCATGCAACCATGCTCCTCCAGTAGAGGCAAGAGGTCTTTAAAGACTTCAAAAAATTCAAATCATAAAAACGCATTGTGACATTAGAAAGTGTACGTCTACAGACAGACCCATTGGTGCTAATAAAACAGGCACATTGTGTCCACTTTGTTATGTTTGAGCCTACACAAAGTGCAATTATTAAGGCACGTCACATGTCCGGTGTGTTTTCAGGCACCACATAATGCTGTTTTGTTAGATGTATTTCACCTTTGCAAACAGGGTGTTTTGGGGCATTGGTGACGCCAGCTGGGGCAACATTGATGGCTGAGAGGTAATGACCCATTTTCAAGACCTACAAAGGCAACCTAATGACGTTACGGGTGTGGTGTAAGATGCAGTTTTAACAGACAGAAAATCATGTTTCACGTTCACTTTTACACTAATGTTCAACTTTTAATTTTTCCTGAGGTTCAAACCTCAGTTTTGACCTTCTAAACATACATTTATGAAAGAATATAATCAGTAGATCCACTTAGTACTACTTGTGACTGTGCAACACAGTCTTTAACAATACTATCTGTCATTGGTAAACAAGATATTTTTAATATTACCTAATTGATTTTATTTGCCATTACTCTACTGTTATCATTTATGTGCATTTACTTTTATAATTTTATTTCTTCCTTTCCTCCCTTGTCCCTCGGGGAACCTTTCCTGAGCTTAAAACTGGATTACTGCAACAATAATAAAGCTTACAGAGTGCATTCAATCTTTGGCTTTTACAAGGCATTAGCCTACTTTTGAGTCAAGACTAGGCCATGTAACCTGATAACACATGATGAGGTGGTTGGGCAAACAAAGGATCAGCTGGTGCAGATGTTAGTGTTCATCATATGTCAGTGAGGGCTTTTATTATGCACTTTAGAAGACACAGAAAATATGGCCATTTGATGGTTGGAGCCGACAATTAAAAATCAGTCTAAGATCAGAAAAGCCATCAGCTTTAAAAGAAGCAGATTCAATTAATTTATGTTATAAAAAAGAGAGGTCAAGAGAACAACTGTGATAGGGAAGGCTGTTTTTCTCTTTGCATCGCTGTTTTTCTGTTCAGTTAGACAACTGGAGAGGAAAGGAACAAACAGTGAAGGTTTAGACTTAACTCAGACACGTACAAACACATCAGAAGGGATTAATTTCCGATACTTCAGACACTTTGAACTTGACACCTATTTTCCTATAATGCTTTTTTCTATTCTCATCACCCCTTCATGCTACAATATATTGGCAGAGGTGAGAGACAAATCTGGTATTACAAGGAAAATCCCACAATTAAAAATGTGAAAGTGAAATTATTTGTTATCAGTGAAATTTACTGAAAGTTACGGAAGCGTAGAGCTGCCACCCAGGCAAAAGATAAACAGAGCTATATCACATTATAACATGAAAAGTTTATTGTACTAAAAATATACTTTTCATGTTTGTACAACATAATATCATTATTATTACAATATACATAATTATCACGTTATAACAAAAAAACCTTTCACGTTCTTACAATATAAATATTATATTGTACGAACATGATAATTATGTATATTGTAATAACGTGATATTATGTTGTACAAAAATGAAAAGTATTTTGTTAGAACAATAAACTTTTCACGTTATAACGTGATAGAGCTCTATTTTTCTTTTGCCCGGGTGGCAGCTCTACGCTTGCGTAGAAAGTACTTAAAATGTATTTGATATTTAACTAATTATTATTTATGATATCGCAGTTGGGAAGATTAAATGAGGGAGTGCTGTTGTGCACCTTGAGGCGACTGTTGTTGTGATTTGGTGCTGTATAAATAAAACTGAACTGAATACAGGTTATTGAGCTAATTGGTAAATCTGAAACAGGGCATCTCTTCTCCTAGACGCTATTGCTTTTGTGCATGGTTCCCCAAAAGAAAGAAATAACTAACTGAACCAATTTGTACGGCCTGAATATATAATCACCTGAGAAGCTTTCGCTGCTATGGCTGGTTGATGTGGAGCCACTTTTTATGAAGTTGTAGTTAAGTTAGGAACAGTACAGGCAACAGATTTCTATCTGCATTATTTGGCAGCATTTTCAGCTCTAGGACCTCCCTTTCACACAGGAGCACATCTACCTGCCGTACTGAAATAGACCCACAGTAAAGAACAGTACAGTACAGTCAGCAGGCATCAGTAGAAACAGATATGACATGGATCGAAACTACACTAAAATGTAGTAGCTGGGGTTGACACGTGTTGCACAGTGGCTTGCACATGCACTGCGACTCTCAACAGGCTTAAATAGTGTGTCTAAAGCTGACACAGAAAAACTTGTTTACAGCTCATCTGAATGCTGCAGCTAGAATTTCAACAAGCTTCTAAAAGATCGAGCACTTTGCTCCATTTCCCAAATCTCTGGATCGATGTCCTGTCTCTCAAAAGACAGATTTTAAAAATAAGTCTGCACTAAATGGACTTGCACCTAATTACATATATATTCCAAGAATTAGACCAAAACAAGGTGAAGTGCCTTTTAGTTTTTATGGAAACAAACACCTGAAAGCTAAACTGTTATTTAATTTAAATCTGGGCTTAAAATGTGTTATTTGAAGTCGCTGATCAATGAACCAACTTCCTCTGCAACTTAATCCTCGATTTGTTTAGTGGATGGTTCCCTGTGTTCACATATGGTCTGAAGATTTAGTCATTACAAGGCAGAGTATAACAGCTGTCCCAGGGACACAACATAGAGGACGGGGTTCTCCCACAGTTTAATCACCACTTTGACATTGCTTTTTTTAAGGGTGCAGCAGAAACAACCTGGGCTACAGCAGACATTAGCGCACCAGATATATATAACTAGCCATCTGTGAGCATGAGAAGCAACTCTAGTCTTGTTTTTTTTTGTTACTTTTAATTGTTGTTGTTGTTTTTCTATCATGATTATTTTCAAAATTCAAGATTCAAGAGCTTTATTGTCAATACAAGAGTATACACAGTATACAACGTACCGAACCAGTGTGCTGTTTCACCCCAAGCCCCCCATGGTTTATAAGTATATAAACGATATATCTCCATAAGATATAAAACTAGGAATTACAAATAAATAACATGCTAAATTTTGGTAAAATGAAGGGATCAAAACGTACTAATTACTAATTATCCAATACTATAATAATAATTATACAATACTAACTGTACAATAAACAAAGACAGGACAGAGACAATACAAAGTGGATTGTGCAGTAGGCATTAAACACCAGGTTCAAGTTATTGTCAGGATATTGTACACGAGACAGGACGAAGACATGTGCAAGATGCAAAATGTGCAAATGTAGTATAATTTAGATGTATGTTCAGTAACTATGTGACTGAGTGTGCAAATAAGCATTTTGTTCCCAGATCCAGTTTGTAGTGGATTTGTGAAAGTTTTTGTTGTTTTTGAGTCTTTTGGTGAGTGTTGTAACGTGTTTGTAGAGGTGTATGTGTACATCAGTCCTTTGGTGGTAGTGAGTTGAGGGCTCTGACTGCGGGGGAAGAAGCTCTTGCAGTGCATGTGACATGTGACAGTGACATATCGTGACATGCATAGATGTTTTAAATGTCTCTTTGTTTTCCACTTCATCTCTCTGGAAGGTACACTGGATTATCTGTATAGTGCTGTACAAATAAATGTGTCTTGACTTGACTACAGAGAAGTATAGACTGGGTGTGTAGAAGGGTATAAACTGAGCCTTCAGCTGATGTGGGCTGTCACTGAGATGAGTAAATCTGCTGGGATTGTGGCTAAGCTGACCTGAACAAAATGTGCTTGATTTAAGTTTTCCATAACGCTTCAATGTGATAGAGACCATTAATTGGTAAGTAAAAAAGAAAAAGAAAACTCTACAACTGAGTCCTTCATTTTGGGGGCTTATAGAGATACGAAATGTATTTGAAGGAAACCATCTGAGAAATTTAAAGGGAGAGAGGTGTTTCATGGAAGCAAGGAGATCATTGGTTAGTCTCCAGGCAATACAAACAGTAAGTAAAAATACAAAGATGTTGAAATAGTACTTGGTGCATTTAGTAATGCTATCATTTTGTTACATGGTACATGTTACTGTTTGTATACCTTATAGAAACTGCACCCTATAAGCCCAAACCTCTCCCTCTGTCCTGCAGCTATCAGCATCATCGACACATTGCCTGACGGAGCGGGTGCGACCTCTCACTTGCAGGAACACTGCAAATTACTCTCCTTCTATGTAGGTCAGCTCTTCTCTCACCTCAGTCTGAGGAAATAGAGATATCATGGAGAGGTGATTCACATTAACGATCGCCTCTCTGAAGTACGTGTACACATCCAGGCCATAGGCCACAGCTCTCGCAGAACATAAACCAAATCAGATGTTTTTAGTATGTAATTTTATAATTAAAATCTGTATCCTTTGTTTCTAGGGCCATCGAAATAAAGTCCATGACCACGAGCGGAACAAATAAAATGTGAAACGTAAACTATTGAACTCGGTGGAGATGGATTTTGTGTGCACCTGATTGCCAGACGATAGGAGTGACTGAGCACAGACACAATAGGTGTGTGTTTGTGTGTGTGTTTCTGAGATGTGTTAAAACCATTTCTTCAAAGATTCCTTACTGCCATACTGATGCTGTGATGTGGGGCCCTAATCCCATTTTAGACATCATTTAGTTTCTGGAGTCTGTGAAGCGCTGCTCTTCAAAGCCAGGGATGCAAGTGAATTCTTGGAATGAGTGACAACAATGTTGGCGCTCTTAAGCTCCTTTTCGCTTCCTTTGGCTTTGGACTGCCATTCCTAGAATTTGAACTTCACTGATATTAACTTTTAATGTTTTTCTGTAGGAGTAGACACTTTCTCTAAAGTCCCCCTGCAGATTTTCTGGTTTGTCTTTTGGGTTAGGAGTTGTTGGGATCAAGGCGTGAGCAAGCAGGCAATATCAGTGTTTGAAGTGGCGAAGAGAACATTTTACTCAGTGGCAGTTGTACCATGATATCCATAGTTTTCAAAAGGAATAACAAAAACTGTTTACAAATGGTATGTGCTCGAGATTGCTTTCTTTTCTTGAAAAAATAAAACAAAAACCAGCTTTTAAAAATCTGTTGTTTGATCCTTTTAAAATCTTAAGTCAGACACATAAGATGGTAAAAACGCTGCACAAATATAGTGCTTTTAAACCTTAGATAAGTTTGACAAAGAGTTTCAAAATGAGTCGTCCCACTGGGAGCTATTTGAGGTGCTGACCTGCAGTGGGAAGTTGCTCAAGGTTCATTGGTTTGCCCAAGGACAATCAGGCAGGCAGGAGGGGGGGTGGAAATCAAACCGCCACCCCTGTAATTAATGGACAAATCAATCAAACAAAAATAAAGCTTCTTACTATACTGTTGGTGGTACAGCCTGTCACTCTATGGCACTTTGCACTTGCCAAGGCTTGCTCATTTGTACTCTAATTTGTACCTTACAAAGACTAGTTTTGAATATCTGGTCAGAGATGTTACATTATTCCTTAATATAGCGGTAAACAATCATCTTTTGATAGGGTGCTTGTACAGCATAGTCTGGTTGTAAGGACAACTAACAGCTTTATCCACCTCACATCTGGATCTACAGCCAACCTAGAGTCACCAATTAACTTAACAAGCATGCATTTGGACTGCGAGACAGAATTACCTGAAGGAAACAGAGCAGTGCTAATGTCTGCAGCACCCTGTGGTCCATAAAAAAGAAAGACAGAGAATAAAACTTGTTTTTCATTCGACTTAGATTTTACATGTTTACTGAACACAGAGACCATCTCCTGTTTTACACCTCAAAATGGAAGAAATTGTCTAAACATGTAGAAATTACTAACTGGGCATAGATCAAATAATTACCAATAAATACCTGTAGGAAGGAACTTAGATGAAAATACATATAGTTACAGTTTTATATACAACTATTTCTGTGAAAAATGAGCTCTTTCAGCTTCAAATTATTTAGCAAAGCCACTGAACACAGTTGTGTTTTATCGTCTTGCAGTACTAATAATATCCATAAAGAAGGCAGTTTCTCATGGTAACCAGAGAGCCTCTTATCATTTTTCTAAGTTATGTATGAAACGCTGAAAACCCCTGCACAGAAGTAATAATTCCTTCGAAAGGTTTATTTATTTATTTTGCTGTGATTATAGGTGGAGTAGCAGAGCCATTCTGCATCTCTGCTGCACCTAATTAGAGTAGCAAACATCCGTGCCAATGTTATTGCTCTGCTAAGAGGTATTTCAAAGGGTCAGCAGCAAAAACAAATTTTCTCTTATAGCTCCAGTGTACTGTATGTGACCATGAAGTGTAATTTCAATTTTCTATGTTGATAGTTGGACCTTTGGAGAAATTGTACTGTTCAAATTCCTTCACCTTCATTGAATTGGACCACATACTAGCAAAGCATATAAAACCAACATTATGTGCATGATTGGATACCAGTGAAAAAGGTCAATGTGTTCTTTTGGGATCTGGGTAAATTGACCCTTTAAGAATGATCCTTTCAAGACGAATGTCAGTTATTGTGGCTTCATATTGATTTCAGACCTTTCAAGTCATAGTTTTCCTTTTAAAGAGGTGTAAATAGTTTTCTGTGCTTTTGTAGAACCACAAAAAACCTGCACATTTGGGTCATGTGACTGCGCATTGGGCAATAATCACATAACTGAAAACTGCTGGACCTGAATTTAAAAAAAAGGTAGGGAGGATATAAGGAAAAAAATGCAGCTGCATCACATGTCCCATTTCTGTTTCCCCACTTCAGTTTCCATATTTAATATAAATATGATATTTTGTAAAGGCTTAACCTTTGGGCTAGATAGAACATTTTTGCATGTACTATCTAACAAATATTTTCCCCACAGCATCTTAGAGCTATCCATAAAATCTTTGTACCATGTTGAGAATTTAAAATATCACTTGTTGCACAACATGCATGCATCATAATAGACCTACCACTGTGTCCAGCTAAGCTAAAGTGGATAATGGCACTATTTAAAAAAACATTTTAAGAGGTATGAAAGGTTTTCAGCAACATCACACTCCTCATACACATCAGGTCCACTAAGCTGAATATCACTTCATCTTTTAATAAAACACACACACACACGCACAGGTGTTTTTGTGGCTCTGGTTCTCTTTGCCTGCTTTATCTATATACAGAAAGACTGAAGCACAACACTGTCCTGCTAATGCACTTTGTTCCTCTTGATAAATAAATTCTCCTGCAGTGACTCATGGCGAGCAAACATATTAAGACCAACCTTGACTGAAGTGTGCAGATGCACATGTTTTCTTTGGTTATTGCTCCTGTGAAGCTCAGTGAAAGAAAGGAGGGCTTTCACTACATTTGTTTCGAGGCAGTGTCTGTATTGATTTTCCCATAGGACATGAGAGATGAGAAACTGGTCCTAATTGGAGTTTCATACCAGAGACTCTTGATGAGTTATTCATTTTCAGACACTTCACCACAATCCATATGTTTCATATTTGAGTCTTTTTTTTTGCTCATATTGAAACAAGTATGCATCAGACACCTGACCAAAATCTGTTTGCTAAAGGAAATGTCTGCAGGAGCTTTTTAGCACCGATGGCATTTTTATGCACGTCTACATGCTTCACCCACTTTACGCATGCTTTCAATTTATTTCTCTTGATTGTCACTGGATGCATTTTGTTGTTTTTTGTGCCGTTTCCCTCAAGGCGCTGCTCTGCTGTCATTTAACAGAAACTGTTCCCATAGCACTTACGTCTTAGTTTGTCAGTTTGACATTTATTGTTCTTGGTTGTTTTCTTCTCTTTCCTTTAATTTGCTTTGAAGTCAGAATATTTTGCCATATGAATATTTGTTTGTCTCTCACAGCTGTTTTTGTCAAATAATTTCTTATTAAAACTGCATTAAACTAAATGAATGTCCTTATAAGACAAACGTTTTTTTGTCATTTAATTGGTAGCCTCTTAGTGTCATTGTTCCGGCTATTTTAACAACATAATAAAAATCTAATTAAAAACAAATAACTAAAAAAAAAGAGGTAAGTTCCAATAGGCAGTTAGGCCCCATAGTTTTTGAATAGATTGCCTAACTCCCTATTGTGGCTTTTTTGATCCCTGTCACTTTGCAGTCTCCACTGCGGGATGCCTGCACCTGCATATGGATGGGGGAACCAAGAGGCACAGGCGGCAGCATCATGGGAGGCCTGTACAGTAGCCACGGGATGAGCACTGAAGAGTCAAAGCTGATAACCAACTATCACCTCCGTCACACACAGCTGGGTGAGAGACCCTCGGAGTCATCTGCAGGCATCTGTTAATGATCCTTCAGCAAGTCCACCTACTGAAACCTTCTATGACTTTTGCTTCTCCTTTATAGATCCTGTTGGCCAAATGCGCTCTTTGTAGCATCTTTGCTCCAGCTGAACTAAACAGTGAGTTTGAGCTTTCACAAACATAATGTAACAAATGACTGAATATTTTATTTTTATTATTACTTTTTTTTTTTTTTTTATAATTTCTGGATGCTGAAATTAACATTTTATGAATCACCCTGGCTCACAAAAATCTAACTTACTGTCGTTCCATCCTCTTAATGAGCGCTTTTCCACACTCGATGTCCAACGCTGCTGCCCGGTGAGCGAGCCACAATGCCAAAGAAAATCTTGTGGGTATCTCTGTAACATCTGACAGTGGCAGTATTTGATGCTTTTGAATGAGAAAATGCTGAAAATATGTTCCCCAATTATTTTTAAAATTGCATGACTTTTGTTATTATTACATTTACTATAGTAGACTCGTTTTTCTACTTTTAATGGTGTAGAAAAAAGGGTCTACTATTTGCACTTTGGTTTAGATATAGCATTAAAAGCTCAGTTTTCACATCCAACTCACATCCAGATTCAGCTCGTTCATAAGTGAAACTAAAGACATTTTTATCCCTTCACTGATGAGCACTGACATTCCTGAGATGATACACTCCTACTTAATGACAATATAAATGGTCACATGCCCTCACTGAAGTGATTTGTTTTATCACTCTTTTTCTCTGAGCTTCATAAATCCTACAACCTGTCAGTATTTTGGATAAATAAGTATGTTAAGCACTGAGGGGAAAAGAAATTGACGTATATAAAGAAGAAGAAAAACACCTTCAATCAACATTCAGCCTTTTTTTTTTTTTCATTTTAATTATCCTGGCACCGAAACAATAATGAGCTGTGAGGATACTTTGCATATCAATTTTCGGCAGTTATCACAAATAATGGGGATGATGTGCAGCCCTGATCGCCCTGACAGAGTGTGTTGTCAATCTGATTTGGCATGGTGCAGATCGGTGGGGTGAAACGGTTTTTGATAAAGTCCCAGTGGAGGAGGTGATTGGATCTCGTGGAAAACTGGGCGTTAGTTTGGCATCATTCTCGGTTAATGTGTCTGAGGAAGTCTTGAAAGCCATTAAGCTGTAACAGTATTACCATTCACCCAGACGAGGGGAGGCTGTACTGCTCCTGCCAGATGACTGCAGGAGTCTTTTTAGTGGCACATATGGCCATCGGTGCTGGGCTGGTCAATCAGAGAGCCACATTTGGGGGACAAAAGTCTCCTTTCACACTTGGACAGCTACCGGCTGCAAAAAGTCTAAATTCAATTACAGAGATAGCATCTGAAAACACAGACACACAAAACCGAGCTCGTCCACACTCAGCTGCATGCGCAAGCATGTATACATGCAGACACACACATACATACAGATGAAAGGCAACGAAATGGCCACAAATCCTTCAACTCCAGACAGAAATGAATTTCCAGCTCGGAACTTGTTGAGGAGAGACACTAATCATCACGTAGATAAAGGCTTGTTTGCTCCTGATAAGGGGAGCGACTGCGACACATGTCCCATAAATTGAGATTTGTCCGATTTGCCTTTGGGTTGTAAGGAAACGGTTGGCTGAAGGGACACGATATCTAAGCGATAGCTGATTTCATTGCTAAAGGACTATACTCTTAGAGAGGGGGGCACAGACTGGACTCTGGCTTTCAATGTGTGACTGTACATCCTTTAAAATATCAAAATCTGCAATTCCAAAACAGTCACATGTATGAAATGTACAAGAGCATAAATTCCCCTCTACTAGTGACAGACAGAACATAACCTGTGACTAGGACAAAGCAAAAATCCCTCCACTCACATCGATGACGGTCCACTGCTCCACAACGATGGCATCGTACGCCGGGGTGGCCGTGTTCGGCTCACCTTCGCTCGCCTCCTGGAAGATGAAGACACTTTCCACTGACTTAGGCAGCAAATCTAAAGAGAAGGGGAAAAAAGTAAAGCCATGAAAAGAGTATTTACTGGATGGAGCGTGTCTGTCTTGTCTCTTCTCCGTTAGGGCCTCCAGGCCAGCGGAAATGGAATGATATCAGCCAGACACATTCACACACAACCCTTTATTACATAGCCAGTGGTCCTAGCCATTTGTATGAGCATTAGGCACTTATGCATTATGCAAGGAGACAGTGCTGAAGAAAGGAGCAGGTATTCCCCTTCTGGGACGTTAAAAAAGAAGATGAAACATTACGAGGATCCAGAGCCTGCTGGTCTTAATGCTTGACGGTTAAACAGAGGCTAATTATAGCTAAATAGGATTAAAAACTAGATGTACTTGGTGTCCAGAGGACTGAGAAACGCTGCTTTAAGAAAGGTGGACATATTTTAGCGATGGCAAAATGTAGCAACCAATTTAATGAAGCCGGGCGTTAAGGAACAAAGCATAAATCCTTTTGCTAAGCCTGCATTATTCACCTTAAAAAGACTTAAACTGAATGAATCACATAGAGACACTGACATTGATGCTTTAGGCCACTTTTCAGATTGTGTGCTCCTGACCAAATAGATTTTCCAAGCTTCTCTTCTGTTGGAGGCTAACAATTGCAGGATTGGCATCTGAGAAAGAAACACCACTCTGGCCCCCATGAGCCAGGACCCCTCTCCACCCAACGTCTCTTGTTATTCACTTGATGCACATGCACATTACATCCAGGCACACATACACACACAGACAAAACACGAGCCTCGTGGTCCAGTCTTCCCAGCAGGCCTGAGAGCTTTCTCATTACTCTTACACCATTTACACACTAATACAGTTTGCTGGGGCCCAGGCACCAATACGAGACACTCCACATTTCATTACTGGGCCCTAATAATAGGGGGATGAGAGGTGGCTGGAGAGCCTGTGGAGAAAGGCGGGGACAGGGAGATAGAAAAAGAAGAAGGAAGTAAGCAAGACACAGGGAGAGATAGAGTGGAGAATGACATTCTCTTTTATTTCTACCACCCTCAAAACCCATTCTGGACCCATGCATGCACAATTGAAGACATCTTTCAAATGCAGACGTGGTCAGTGTTAACCCCCTCCTGCCACTTTGCCTTTGCTCTTCCTCTGTTCCCTCCATCATCCCCCTTCTTTCCCCATTCCTGCACTTTATTTAATTCTTTGGCCCATCCTGCTTGGCATATTGCTGCAAAGAAACCTTTCTGGAAGGTGTAACACACTACGGACTGATGTCGGTTCTCTGCAAATGCAACAGGGATCATTCAGGTGAGATCGACAGGGTTTCTGTCTCGTTGCTCTACAGGGAGCAGCCTGTCTCTGGTGATAATGCAAACAGACTCTTGGCAGAGGAGAGAAAGAGAGCGAGAACCAGGGAAGTGGAAGAGAAGGAGCTGGTTGCTGGGGGCGTTGAGTCCGTCAGGGGAATGCGCTGGTTGCGTGCACGAATAAACATTATCTTGTGCCTATTGACTGAGAGCTGAGCTGAGCAGCCAGCGGGCCGACTGAGAATAAGTTGTTTACACTTGCAAAAAACCACCGTGCGGCCTCAGTAAAATTGTTCTCCATCCCCTTGTGACTCACACACTCAAGGTCGTGGGGCGAGACATGCAAATACAGCTGCACTAAAAACAGGGAGTGAGTGTCGGGGCTAAAAGACAAAGAAGCAAATGGCAGGGGAGAGTCAGATAGCTGGAGTGGCAAGGTGACAGCGAGTGAAACGCACCAGCCGATACCAGCATCCAAATGATACAGGAGAGGATCAACAGCAGGCACCTAGTGGGTGTAGACAGTGCTGACACACACAGACTGGAACTTAAAGTGCTGAGTGTTTAGTGTTTGCCGTGCAGGTGTTTGTATGTAGATGCGAGGTCCTCGCCTGCATCAAGTCACTTCGGAAGCTGCTTGTTCCTAATATTCATCGGCATGTACGGAAACCTGCTCTTGTGGATTGATTTCAGACACACGGTGATTAAATCAAGCAAACAGTGGAACAGAAAGCACTCTGGATGTTTTTCCAATAAACTCATGCGCATCACTGCTGCAAACACAAAAATGAGTTACTATCTAGAAAACAACAGGGTGAGACGTATAAGGTCATAACCTGAAATTAACAGACTCATTAAAGGTTTTGTTTGTTATATTAAAAAGAAAATGTTCTAACCCTACGTTCCATTTATCATTTGTTTCCATACAATTCAATATGCAAACTAAGCAGAAGACTAGAAATAGGCCTGAGTTTTGTAGTCTATCACATCTGTTAGACATCAGATTTTATTTCTTTTTGGCAGAAGGCATTCTTTTGTTTCATGTGCAAGCCGTTTTAACCGTTGTGGTTCTCTGGGACTCTGAGTGGAGCGGAGCCATAGCTGACTCCACCTCTATGTCCCCTTTGGACAAATCCACATGTTTGTCCACGCCAACGTATCCTAATGTCTTCATTTTTCAACTGATGATGGATACACTTTAAAAAGAAGAAAATTAATTAATATTTGTGTATTTTTGTATCAGTCTAGCAAGACATAGTTGGTTAAATTAGTAGATAAACATATTAGTAATATAAAGACAGTTTTCACTGTGGTAGCAGAGCAATGTAACTTGTGTCCATTTTTCAGGTGGAAAACGATAAAAAATGGAAAACATTTTACATCAGGGTGTTGATGACATTTTATCTGTTTGCTTGCTGCTTCTGATCAGTTAGTGTACAGTGAAATTTCAGAGGCACAAACCAATTATGTGGTTCTGAGAGCCTCTGTAGCCTTGACTGCTTTTTTTTCGCTCCTACCTATAGCTATTCCTTATGATGAACAAGTTTAATGCAACTCCTTTAAAAATCTCCTCTTCAATCAAACCAGTCTGTGTGATAGTGAATCCTTGTGTGAAGCATGAGCCATCTGAGTGCATTCGTATTTGGTCTCATCCCCAAAGACACTGAAGTGCTCCCAAATGTGTGAATCCGTTTCCTCACTGGAACTCTGAGATTTTCAGTCAAAACCTACATACAGTTACATGAAACTGTATTGAAATACATGCATGCATCCTGTGCCAACACACCCACAAACACCAATTCTTTTTCTTTTCTGAGTTTCTTTCACAGTTTGATTAAAAAAAGAATTGGAATTTCATCTTCACTGCCTCTCACTTTCTCTGTCTCTCTCCCTTTTTTCTGCCTCTGTTGACTGCTTTTTTTTCTCGCCCCTACATATAGCTATTCCTAGATGTGGTGTTTCTTAGCTGACTCAATTATAAACTGTAAACAGCTAAAATGTTGCATAATTTATGATCTGTTGGCAACAAGGCAACTATTTGGAACAGGTCGAACAAGTGAATCAATAGCTGAGATGTTAATTGAGCTGTAGGAGTTGTCTAAGACATGTTGGTAGTTTACAATGGTGGCTGTAGCTCAGGAGGTAGTGCAGGTCATCTACTAATTAGGCTGGTTGTTCGATCCCTGACTGCTCCACTCCAGCATGCCCAGACGCTGAACTCCAAGCCTCTGATGTGTTCGTGTGAATGTTAGATAGAAAAGCACTTAGGAGTAGAACAGTAGTGCTTGTGTGTGTTGTGGAACCAGCCCGTTTACAAACAGCTGAATTGTATCTCTGACTCCAAATGTATTTATTAATACATTTAATCTAGTTGCTATTATTACATTAAAAATTCATATTGTGAATATTTAACCTTTCTCAGCGCTATTAGCCAAACCAGTGAATGTGAGTGAGCCCACTTTACTGCTGGCGAGCTGGAAAGTGACCATGCCCCAGGTCATGTCTGCTGACATGATTTAAACATGCATGCCAGGTGCCGCCTCAGAGAGCTGGAGACAAACCGCTGACAGCTTATCCATATTTCAAACAGGACGAGTGGACATTCACAGCGAGGGACAACTGGAGAAAGGGATTTCAGTGTCTAATGCGTGCGGATTGGATGTGGCTCTTCCCCATAGAGCCAGATGCATGACAGCTGGCAGGTCTGCACCTTTGGGTTACCAGGCAGACTTCAGCTGGTGAGGAGGGAACAGAGGGTGGGCAGCTTAGTGACTGGAATGCCATAGAGTGTCAGATACATGGGTCACAACTACATATGGGTAAGAATACAACAACTTTATTTATACAATAATATGTATTTTATATGAAATATGAATTTGTGATCGGTAATATCATCCCTTCATTTCCATCTTTTGCTATGCTAATAAAGCCAAATGGGAGTTATTCAGAGACTCTGTAAATGCTCTTTTGGACCCAGCTAAAGAGAAATTCTGAAAGTGGCCATTTTTCTTTTCTGACAGCTGTGGAATGGATTGATTCTCCATCCTTTTGGGAATTACATGCGTGTACAGGCAATTATGCAACTACATTTTTGTGACTAAAGCTGATGTGGGAGACAGCATTTCTCACAGAAACCACCGTAAACATCAGCAACATTTGTGCTTCCTCACTACTGTCAGACTATTTGTTACCTGTGTGCCCGCTGCGATATTGACGCATACAAAAGGATAATCCAATCAAGTCATTTTAGACACTTGCAGGTCATGATGAACAAGTTTAATGCAACTCCTTTAAAAATCTACTCTTCAATCAAACCAGTCTGTGTGATAGTGAATCCTTGTGTGAAGCATGAGCCATCTGAGTGCATTTGTATTTGGTCTCATGCCCAAAGACACTGAAGTGCTCCCAAATGTGTGAATCTGTTTCCTCACTGGAACTCTGAGATTTTCAGTCAAAACCTACATACAGTTAAATGAAACTGTATTGAAATACATGCATGCATCCTGTGCCAACACACCCACAAACACCAATTCTTTTTCTTTTCTGAGTTTCTTTCACAGTTTGATTAAAAAAAGAAACTTATTGGAATTTCATCTTCACTGCCTCTCACTTTCTCTGTCTCTCTCCCTTTTTTCTGCCTCTGTTGGCTTTGCCCAAATTTAGAAAGCAGTAAAGGTTGACTGTCATGCATATGAATAGCTCAATGTCTCACAACCGGGTGACAAATCCTCATTGTGGCTCTAGAGATAGCTTAAGCTATACAAGTAACAAAAGCAAACTCCTCGTCAACACCATTACTGTCATTTCTTTAGTAAACAAACTCAGGCCCCCCCACCTTGGTTCCAGCTGGGAGGTAGTGCAAATTTGTATGCTGTGTTTATGCATGCGTTTGTGCGGATATAGGCTTATGTGTGTTTCTGTTTGCAGCAAGCTCCCCAGTGTGAATGAATCTTTAATGCACGTCATAAGATTGGAGCTGTATGCAGCTTAGAATCTGTAAATTTAATACAGCTATAATATAATCGACCTTGTGATCAGGCGAGGTCTCCACAAACACTGCGGCCACACCGGCCGGCACTTTCACCAGCTGAGCGATTCATTGATGCAAACACATACACATGCGTATGCAAACAATGCCACTTAATGCTTTCTCATCCAGCTTCACCATGGAAACCCTTCTTTAGAAGTAGCATGGGGACACAGTGCGCATCCCTTGGGACCGACCTGACTGTCAAGGTAACATAGCACTTAGAACACGAGGCCTGAAGAAACATGAACAGCGATTTATTTGCTAAAAACAAAGGCTGGCAATTTATAAAGTCCAGCTCAACAATCAGTGAAACAGGTTGGTTAACATGCTAAACTTCAAACCTGTACTTTTATAAGTATACACGGGTTTATTGCTTCATGCAAAAAGCAGAAGGTCTTTGAACTACAAAACAGAGAAACCATATTAATGGTACCGATTAATTGTTAAACTTGTCTAAATATGAGAATGGTGAATGCATGAAGGTCAGTAAATTGGAACTATACATATAGGTAAACAATTCAGAGATATGCAAGCCTTATTAATGCTATGTACTAAGATATTTTATCAATATTCTGTGGTTTGGAAATGTATTAAATCATTAGTTATCCAACCATACAACCACACAATCAAACTAGTGTATCACAAAATAATCATGAGCTACTTCTACCACAATATGAAAGTGTCAGCAATTTAAAAAGATCACAAACATTATAAGAGCGATAGATGATAAAATCATAGATAAAAATCTACATAACAATTCTGTAAGTCACACACGGCGGTCGTCCAACCTTTTTATGACCTCTGCTTGGATGAATGTCAGGTGACTGAGCATATACTAGGAAAAGTAATTTCAAACCTTTTTTGGGGCAAAGTCAACAACAGTCTACTCTGTACTTGTGGTTTCACGTCCCAGTAACTCTTGGAATTTAAGTTACGGATCTCCTTGCTTCAAAATAATCCACAAGGACTCTTTTGTTACTAAGACATGTATCTTGCCCCATTTCACTATATTTTTAGTGCATACACGTGTTCACGTTGACAACATGAAATATACTAAAAGTACCTTAAAGTACCCAAAGAGCCAATCAAAAGCCAATGATATTTCCTCACCCATGTATGGGTGACAATGGTCAAAAAGATGAGGGTCATTTTTTTTCAGACAGTGATTTTTAATGTATCTTGGCATTACTTGGTCTATATGCAATAGAAAGTAGTTAAAGTGTACTAATAGAAGTATAGAACTGGAACACAATGATAGACAAAAATGAGAAATACTGGGAATTTCTATGATTACTGGTTACTGACCAGTAATCTGACCTGATTACTGGTTTTCCACCAGCGTTTGACAGATGGTTTCATCTGTGCCAGGCTTCCTAAACAATCATTTAATATATAATCTGATAAACACTCTGGAAACCTTTGTATAATATTGACTCCTGGCCAGTCTCATTGTTCATAACTCCTTATTTCACCATAATTTAGTTTTGCTCTTTTGGGAGCTGGTGATAAATACTTGTTATGCATGGTTTTCTTGGTATGGGTCATTACTCCAAGCACAGCCGTGTTTTACTGAAAAAATATCAGAATGAAATTCACGTTGTACTTTCAAAAATGTCAACTTGTCATTTATAATCTGCTGTGGATTACACAGCATTACCACTGCTCTGAAGTTTCCAATCAGGCACATTTGTGAGATTTTAAGCTGATGCTCTGAGCATTTTTCCCCCAGGGTAAAAAATGCCACGCTCTTCCTGCCTTCAGGCTATTTGCCTGTAAGCACGGCAGATGCTCTTCAGTTGCCAGAGCTTGACTTTGTAACTTTGTAACAATCCCAATCTCATTTTATTCAGGTTATTTTGTAAGGAGCTGTCTGAGTTTTATATTCACATAGATTTTCTGAAAGAAAGGACTTATCTGTCTAACACAAACAGACTTTGGAACTAATTTGGGAATATCCAATTTGAATGATGTATTTTTATATTGTGGTGGCATAAAGACCTCACAAAATATAACTGCACACTGTGTGTGAATTATTAGGGACTTGGTCTCCCCACACGCGTAAAGCAGGGGTCAAAAGCTGCCTGTAAATTAATATACACATCACAAAGGGAACAAAAATAACCTAAGTATAATGAACCCGTGGCTGTTTAAAGCCTTTCTTCTGGCAGTGCTTATAAATAAGGGTTCTGTGTCAAATGTTAATGGACATGCATAATCACACAGCTGCTGAAAAAATCCTGGGGGGAAAACTTTGTCATTAGCAGGTCATTTTTCTGTTGGCTGCAAATCAATTCATGTTATGAATAATAACAAACAGGTAGAGAGAATGAAAACAAGGCATCTTGTGAAGAAACTTTCCAGAATGATAGCTGTGGGATTACTCTGCTTTCTTAATTGAATCAATGAATTTACTTCAAATGCAAACACAACTGGCAGCAGCTTTGATTAACAAATGATTTATATTAATATGTAGATTAATTACAGGATCACTTCCTGAATAACAGTAGGTTAGCGTTTGACTTCATGCTAAAACCACAAATTTACTATAACATATTATGAACCCTACTTGGTTGAAACAGATAAAGGCTATAAGCTTTCACTACAACGTCTCTGAAAGCTAACTTGAAAATATTGTAAGAACTTTATGCATGCTAGCTGCTCTTCATGCAGTTGGCACAACTGCATGCTAACATCAGTATGGTGACATGCTCAGTGTCACTATTCTAAAGCCCCGTCAACAAGTGAGACCCATGGCACATGTCGCACATCACTTTGCAGCTGACAGCTGGTTACTAGATATGTCAGGTTCTGGCTGCATGGATAACTTGCTATGTATTTAGCAATATTCTTCATTTCTATTGGTCCTTTCAATCACACGCCTTAAAGTTTAGGTGAGTTTAACCCAGTGCCTGCCCACTTAATGTCACTAACGGTTACTTATGTCACTGCTGCATGACGTTTCCCTGATATTTTAAGGTCTCTGGCAGTTACAGCACTGCTAGCTTCAGTTCTGAGTGAACATCCCTTGAACAAACTATAGCTGAGTAGTTTTCAGTATTTATAACATTACCAAGTGAAGTTAAAAAATGTCACAAGTCTAGCTTATATGTTGCCTTAATAGTGCTAGATAGAAAGTAAAAACATCCATCGATCCAGGTGAGACATTACTATAAAAATAAGACTTCAACATCAAGGAAAACACAGGGCATAAACAAATCATCAGGATTCTAACTATAAACTCTATATACAATATGCCCACAACTAGCTTGACACTGCCACTGGACATTTTTTAAGCCTAAAGCAGAGCTAGGGAGTTGTCAGCTACTACTAGCTCTTCTTAACTTGGTTACTCTGGTATGTGATGTGAATTTTGAGTTAAAAAAATACTGACTTAAAATAAAATGTGTGTACAAGAAAAACTCATCAACTGCTTTGAGTATATTTCAGAATAAATGAACCCTGAACAAGTTATGAAAACATCCACTTGTCACTCAAATGATCTCCCTCCATATATATAATTTATATATCCAGGTAGAAGTCTCATTGAGACCGAAAATCGCTTTTTCAAGAGAGACCTGACCAAGAGGGCTGCAGCTTTACTTATGCATGGCCTCCTCCACCACCCGTGCAGCAACCAAAGCCTGACTTTGTGCACCTAGCTCTTCATTTCTGCTGTAAAGGTGAGTATATTAACATGTGAGTCTATTGGGGATCCCTTGCAATAGATGCAGCCTCAAATGACCATTAGAGACCCATGTGGGAACAGCTCTTAATGAGACTCAGTGTCTCATTTACAAGAGAGATCAACTGTACAAATAAAGGTTAAGTAAAAAATGAAAAATGAAATAAAAAACTTGATTCCATATTTCAACCCTGGATGTCGTTTCCTGATTCAGTGAGACATTTTATAATGAAGCTAATACAAACTAAGCCAGCTCAGTATTATTAAAGTAATAAAAGATGTAGAATTCAAAGCGGCACAACAAAATTAAAGTGAAAAAAAAAACAGGGCAAAAGGTCAGTCTTAAAAAAATAGAATAATTATACTCATTAGACACACATGACAACCTAGCCGCTCTGTCTCGAGGCTGTAAATAAGGCTGTCACTGTCACTATATCCTCCCATCCAACCACATATCTGTCAGTCCGTCTCCTTTATTGTATTGCTGTCAAACATTTACACGTTGTTAATGAGGTTGAGATGGTCCCCTGCAACACGTAGACTGTCTCGTTCTGAATTCAGAAACTCTTTTCAAAGAAGTTGCTAAATATGGAGACGGCAGGAATGGATACCAATTCTAAAGCCCTAAGCTGCACGGCTGTTTGATGTAATTAGCTGCTAACAACAAACGGGGTGCTGCTTTGATGTCATACTGCCAGCTGCTCTCAAGAGACCAAAATCCAAAAAGTACAGCATTCACCTCTATAAAGTTGTCTGTTTTCCAAAGTGGTTGAGCATAAGCTGTGAGGCAGTGAAGGTAGAGCGCGCAGCTGATATGCTTTCTATCCTAACGTGTAAATTCACTGTTCAAGAGATGCATATCTTAGCAGCACGAGAAAAACGCAAAATATGTTAGAGGACCCTAACAGGCAGAAAACATTGAATCATAATAATACACTTCATTACTCCATTCTCAGGACATAAAATATGCAAGGAGGCACTAACTTGTTATCAGGTTAATTATCTGTGTTTCAGAGTTACTGAGGCGTTCACTTTCCTAGATTAATGAATTATGACTCTTATTTACTCTGGCTGGCTTTTTTCTCCAGTGTCAGAGTAAAGCACAGAGCCGCTGGGGTCTGATGGAAGAGGAAAACCCAAACAGGAAATAGTTTAAAAGAGGATACCAGCTTCATGACTTACATCTTCCAAATGTATGAAGATTATGTCAGAGACAGCACACTGATGGAACTGCAGTGATGCAGTGTCTTAATTTACTTCAAGGCCTCTAGCATTTCACAGTGCTGACCAGCAGCTAATGTTAGCCATGTGATGTATCTCATCTTCATTCATGTGTAGAAAAAGTATTTCAAAAAGTTCAATGTGTGCTACGATGTGATGCAGAGTTTAAACGTTGAGATTTTTCTAATATTATAATAGAATGAGTAAAATAAGCATCATTTCGGCTAGTTTTCTGATTTAGTCTTTGGGCGAAGGATCTGTTACCAAAACTCTGGTCACTTAAAAACAGATTCTACAAAATCATGTAGAATGTTTACAATGCCAATGTTAAACACGTATAATCAGGCTCAACATCCTAGTGTGTTTGCTAGTGTTTCACCCAGCTACCGTTTCCCTGTGTTTTATAGATAATCTCAACTGTCCGGATCACGCTAGCATGTTTCACCAGAGAAGTGAAAAACTCTGGAGACTTTAAATATCTTCATAAAATTTTAAATAAATATAATAAATATAGTAGACTGACCTACTGCCAGACTCAGGTCATACGACTAGCACAGGTTCCATGGCTTGAGATACTGAAATTTGCATAAAGTATTTTTCTCCACTAGGAATTAATTGAACTCATTATTCAAGTCAATTTTTCTGCAAAAACTCTTGCCAACTACTTGTTGAGTAGTTGTTATGGGCTATGGAGAACAACTGCTAGCATCTGCAGCAGTCTGCTAGCAACCAAAGCAACCTAGGGCAAACCAACCATGTGGGGGGCTTTTAGAGCAACACCCTCTTTTCAACCAATTTCACCTAGCAACCAGCCAGCAACCTCCAGCAACCACTTGACAAATGGTTGGGGAATGCACAGTTTTCCCTACTGGTTATCTTACTGGTTGCGTAAGATATAATTTCTAATGTGATTAAGAGCACAACTTTTTTTCTGATAATCCAAATTGTTTGCGTCATAAGTCAATAGTTCTTTGTTTTGTCGTAGCATTCACTCATATACTGTTCACAATACAGTATATCATTGTGCAGTACACTGAGCTAACTTGGTGGAAGGTGACTGGAATAATAAGACTGGCAAAGACAGTTGTGTTGCTTGTGTCATCGAGAGGACAGAAAAATGGCATAAAATAGGTAAAAGCTGTGCAAAAAGACTTCAGAATTGTCTGTGAACTCATTATGAGTATAGCCAGTGATCTTTTATCAAATGTTTATAAAAAATAATAATAATCCTTAATTGGGGTCAGAATTTCAAACACAATAGTGATTTCTTCTGCAGTTGTCACATAGCGTCTATGTGAAGTTTCCATCCTACAGGATTGCACCACTTCTTGACACAGAAGGAGAAAAAGTACAAAAGCAATTTACAAGTGTTAATCAAATATAATTTCATTGCTGTCTGGAAGAAAATAAATGTTAGCTAATGCATAATTAGTGCCATACAGGGCAAGGTGCATCATTACCTGTCACAGTCTTTTCATTTTATAGAGGTTGAAGTGAACTGAGCTTCTGCCTGACATTCACATTTTTACTGGCAATACAGTGAAAGGAAAAGGGGTAATTTGGGAAACTTTTTTATATTTAATAACTGTAATAGCTTTGAGCATGCCAGTGGAAGAATTATTCTGCTGAAGCCAAGAAGCCAAGCAACGATAAAGACTCTTTTGATATTTAAGGGAATATGAATGCATTATTCAAGTGTTTTTACATTTCAAACCTATCATTCTGCTTGTGTGTATGTGGAGTTCACCCAAAATCACAGTGTGTGGAACAAAAAAAAAACCCCACACTGAATATTTTCTCCAAAAATCATTTTTCTTAGAAAACATGTATATGCTGCAGGAACAGCGAGTCAAACCTGCTTACCATTCATGTTGCCCAGGTGGAAATATCCATCGACCAGCGAGGCTCCGTTGTTGAAGTGCTGGGTCATGTGATCCAACCAGTTGGCCTCCACCCCTTTGACCCCTTCGTCACAATTTTGAACTCGCAGAGGCACCTTGACAGTGTAGTACTTCACCTGGCCCTCTCGGACCGGTGGGTGGTTGTACAGCGCCAGCAGATCGACCCCTGTTTAGGCAAGACATAAAACAAAACCAGTCACAGTTTTATTGGTTTTAACTCACAAAGGTTTATGACAATACAGATGTAGCCTTTATGGAAGCCCCAGAATTTACTGTATTATTACTGAATCAATGCTGTACATTGGCTGCAATCCAAAATGTAGTTTGGCACTGTGTGTAGGAGGACTTTCCTTCTCTTCAGCTGCCAGAAGTTATACGAAATATCTGCGTAAATGGCTGCCTGAGAAACAGCCCTGTTTTGTTGCTGTGAAGCAAAAGACTGTCTGCTGTATTCAGCTATAAAAGGATGTAGAAATGAAGCATTTCTTCTCAATCTTTAATGACTACTTTGGACAATTTCTATTTCCTGAGACTTTTCAAAACTCAAAAAAAAAAAACATAGTTAAAATAAATTGGAAGTACATTTATTTCCTATGAGAACAACTATCAAGAAAACTCTGCCAATGCGTGGACAGTCAACAAGCTTCTTGGCCAAGAAAAGCTGGCTCCAGTGTTCATGGTCACGAGCCATCAACGGCAAATAACAATTTGTGTGCTTTCATGTTTTTCAGCAAGTTTATTTTCATTTCCTGGGAAAAAAATGTGCCACTGAAAAGATGAAACTTCTCCACATGAAGCTGTCTATTACTAAATAAACAATACAGTAGAGGGGAGGGTTTGCGTTGGTCTTTAAAAAGATAAAATACAAAAGCTGAGCTCAAAAAAATGAGCCAGCACTGATGTGGAATTTAGTGTATTAATACGAACACATTGAATCAAAAAGACTTTTCAATAAACATCACCCTGAATTGTCAACAATTTAATTTTTAAGGCCTTTTTTTGGCGCTACTTTTGTTTCAACAAGCCAAGATTATGACCGTAAGCAACAACAAAACTGGAGTGCACATAAAAGTTAAAGTTAAAGTTACATTCATTTTGTGGTGGTCAAGAAGATTTTAAGAATCTGATACATAACTTGTGTGAAAATAGTATTTTTCAGGAAAATGTGCATGTTTCTTTCTGCATTGTTTTGTGTTAGATTTGGGTTGTCTTGCGACCCGGTGTGTAGAATAAATCTGTATGCAAAACACTGTGGTAAAAAATGTAAACATTACCATATCTGGAACAAAGGCTCCACCTGACAGGTGCGAAATAGACGAGAAATGAGAAAGTAATACAAGCAGAGATTTATGATGCCCCAAGCTGGACTCACAAATACGCTGGAAATCTTTTCCAAGGATGTTGCTTCTCCAAAAACAAACGTGAGTTGAATCAAAAGCATTTTAAAGCTACAATTTATCCTCCTCTTCTTTTTAATGTTTTCCAAAAGTGATGTAACTCTGCTGATGCAGAACTTAAAAGGGAGCGTTTCATTGTAACCAAGTTAATTCATAGTATAACCTTGAATAATGCATTAAAAGCGCTGCAGCTAGCTGTTGTTTACATCAAGCAGAAATATGCATAATGCAGTGGGCCTCCGGAGAGAGAAACAGGCTTGGAAATTTGCCCACAGTACGTATGTCACTGCTCCTTGCTCATATCATACTAAATCAAAGTGTAAAGAGCCTTATTTGTTGTGATGTGTGTGAGTGAAATATTTGCTCTGCTTAGCTTTGAAAAAAACACAGAACATGAGATGTGAGCGGGGGTTCGAATCGGGCCGAAAGCATTTCAAATCTAGCCTGGTAACATTTTCCCCTTTCTTTCCAATGCAAATATCACGCTGTCATTCCCCAAGTGAACCAGATGGGTGAGCAGAATGTGCGGCAGTGCCACCCACCCAGCCACACACGCACTTGGGGTGGGATGATGGCGGTAGGGGGGAGTCATGGCTCAGTTGCTTTGGTTCTTCTGTCTGTCCATCCGTCCAACAGACACCCAGGAAGAATGAATAATTTATAACCATTTCTTGTCTGGCTCCTCTGACTGATCTGACAGCTGGCCACCAAATTCTCTAAATCTTGTCGTTTGTCACTCCTGAGAAAAGTCAAATCAGCAGCAGTGCACTCACACACCCTCCCCTCAAGTTACCCGTGCTACAACGAGGGCAATATGGCAAAGAAATCTTGGACAACATGTGACCACAAAGTGACTTCCCATTCAGCACACCTCTGATTTGCCAAAACAACACAATTTCTTAGTGTGAATGGTTTTGTGGAGGGCTGCATGGGATTAACTGCTTTACAGTTTATGTGCACGAGCCTGAGATGGTGCATCACTGTAGTTTGACCCATCAATTCTTTCTGTATCTCTGTGAGCTTCAGGCAGGCCATGAAGATTTGAAAAATTGAATGAATGAAAAATTCTGTCATATAACTTAGTGATTTAAAATCGCTTTGGGTTACTGCTCTAAATTTTTGTAACCGCAGCATAATTAGATAACTAACATTAAAACCATATTCAACACAGATTACTTCATTTCTGTTGATGGCAGTGTTGTAGAAAGTAGTTACATGTGTCATTTATAACGGCTTGACATAATATAAGAGCCAGTAGCAAGAAACATGCCATATGGCCTCTGTCTGTCTCACAGTATTAGTCATTTTCTGTGTAATAACTGTTTTTTTTTTAATGCATTATAGTTTATTACTGTCTAAGTATGCTACAATTATGGCTTCAAGGCTACCATAATTCAGGCAGAACGGTAGGGACCTCATTTTCTGAGCCTCTAAGAGTCTTTTTAAGCAGTGCTCTATTCAGTGGAAATACACAAAAACCACACAGAATTAAGAGCCTTGCCTATTTAGCAGAACACGGCAGGGAATAATGTACCAGAATATAACATAAGAACACTGACTTCAGATGTCCATCATGGTGGATAACAGTAGCTCAAACTGGAATCAAGGCTTTCATCTGGGATTCTTGAGTTTTTCAGAAACAATTATGTGGAGACACGTGGCAGTTACACCCATGACAAAGCATTCAAAGCATCATTGTTGCATGAGGCTTTTACTTTTAGTTATAGTTAGTTATATTGCTACAGTGTATCATAAAGATTGTGAATATGGCTGATTTTTGGACCAGCCGGATTGCACTAGGCAAATTTTATTTTAAATGCCAGGAAAACCAAGGAGTTGGTGGTGGATTTCCAGAGACGCAGACCCACCACACTGACACCGGTGAACATCCAGGGAGTGGACATTGAGATAGTGGACTCAACACAGATGCTCTTTACAGGAAGGGTCACAGCAGACTCTACCTGCTGAGGCGGCTCAGGTCATTTGGAGTCCAGGGAGCGCTTTTAAAGACCTTCTATGACTCTGTGGTGGCATCTGTCATTTTTTACAGTGTTGTATGTTGGAGCAGCAGTTTATTCATACATAATGGACCTTCCATGTGTATGGACATGTGCAGGTATATATGTCTGTATATGTAGACATATGTATATTTAGTGTGTACATGTGTGTGTGTACATGTCTATAAATAGGAATAGTAGTGGTACAATAGCTATATCAAGCTATATAGTTTATGTCTTCCATATTTCCAACTATATCCATAATCACATACTGTGTATGCTACCATTGTATATAGTGTATTATCTTACTTTTTTTCATTGATTGTACTTATTGTATTTTTGTATTTCCTTCTGATATCTGTACCTGAGCTGAGGTGACGCAAAAATTTCCCCGTTGTGGGATCAATAAAGTCTTATCTTATCTTATCTTATCGGCAGCTGAGAGGAAGAGGTTGGATAAACTCATTAGGAAGGCCAGCTCTGTTCTGGGATGCACCCTGGACCCAGTGCATAGTGGTGGGAGACAGAAGGACTCTGGCCAAAATAACATCTCTGGTGGACAGAGTCTCCCACCCCATGCATGTAAATGTTGCTGAACTGCAGAGCTGCTTCAGTGACAGACTGCTGCATCCTCGATGCATGAAGGAGCGTTTCCGCAGGTCCTTCCTCCCTGCAGCTGTCAGACTGTACAATCAAAACTGCTCCCAACAAACATAGATGTTTACATCTGTGCTGTAACTTGGCACTATTTTATCAACCGATTCACACTATAACCAGGGTTTTCCTCTTATCTGTATTTAATTTTATTTAATTTAATAACGGTACAGTACTCTGTTTTTGGTAACCATTGTCCTTCATGTAAATATGTAAAATTGTGTATGTTTCTGTTCTGTGTCTTGTGTACTGTTTGTTTGTATGTGTGTCTTTCTTGCTGCTGTTACACCCAAATTTCCCCTTGTGGGACAATTAAAGGATTATTCTATTCTATTCTATTCTATAATCATTTACTTGCTTTTGTGGTAGTTACATTGACATACCAGTTACACGACAAGGAAAATGATACACTACATGCACACACACACTTTGTAATCCTCCTTGTGTAAACTGCATGGGAGCAGTTACTTTCTGAAGGAAGAACACAAGGTTAAGCAATCTTTCAAGAAACTAACCAACATCAATCTCTAAAACACATCTCCTGCCAAGTTCCTCCTGAAGCCAGCAGGACCGAGCACTTGTGCTCAGTGGCCTGTAAATGACACACAATAAAAAACAATAGCAGGACTATCATTTGCTTTTTGGATTCAGGCCGAGAACAAGACTGTAAAGCCAGAAAAGTCACCTTATGGGCAAATAAATGCACCTAGTCCATAATTTTTCTTAATGTTTCAGATACATCCTGTGTCACTTTTTTCTGCTGCTGGGCAGTAAAAATTTAATTAATCCCCTAATAAACGATCTCTGAAACACACAGATACAGAGAGCATGACTAAGTCCTTTGAACCTAATCACATGAACGCATTACATCAACAGGCAACAACTAGGCCTTTCAGAATAAAGTTTGTGCAGCTAACTCGACTGTTTTTGTTGCAGCTGACGGGGCCAGCTAACAAGAAAACAAGCGCATGAATGTGGTTGGGAGTTTGAAAGCATGCTGCTTCAAAGGCTCATCTCATGGCAGCTCTACTGTTCAAATAACGAGGTCGGTGGCAGCGGCACTGGCGTGATCTTAGCAGCGCAGCTTTCCAACTCTGCATGTCATCATTAAATCTGAAAAGCTGGACACTGATCCCATCAGAGCAGAGATAATGCTGATCTCAGTGATGAAAACCGAGCAGCTGAAAGACTCCTTCTGTACGCATTATGAAGATTTGAGACTTGTATGTGTCAGAATTAGAATTTCATGTACACATTTGTAGTTTTATTTAACTTAAGATATCTCAGGCATTTAAACAGCTGACAGCAGATTCCACCGATCAGGGTAAATTTCAGTTAAAAAAATGGCATCCATGTGTTGCTCTCCTATTTTATCTAAAACACAATCACTGTCAGTTTTACAGCATTTAGAGGTATTGTCTTTTTTACAACCAGAAAAGTCAGTGGGGGAAGGACAATTATAGGGCAATTATACTCCAGTGTTGATGTGAATATGGACAGCTACAATTTCTAATCAGTTTGACGTCTGCTTGAAGGACTAATGCACATTTGTTGCCCTGGGAGTTTTGCTTTTATAGATGAGGGAAACTGGAGAGTACACAGATGTTAGCACTGAGCTTTTTGTTCACCCTCTATAACATCGAAATTTATATCACTCAGACCCCAGCAGACCTGCATCTACTTGCAGATTGCGTTAAGTGCTTTCAAATGCCCAAACATAAACATATCGTACTTTATTGACCAGGATTAATTAGTGCAGGAAATGATAACTTAAAAAAAATAACTGTTGAATTCAAAAGTTACTTTCACAAGCCACAGTTGTCATTCAGCTGTTGCCATCATGATACGCTTTCCATTTGCTCTTCCACTAAACCATTTCAGTCTTCAAACTTACAGGCTCAGTTTCTATCCAGAGCTTTGGTCTGAGGGAGGGTGTTCCTCTTTCAATCATAATCCACAGACGTTTGCCATCTTCACTGCCAACACTTGCACAGCGTTCACCCCGAGATCTGAGGATTAGCATGGACAAGCCAGCAGAAGCAGAGACTCTTGGGCCTCCTCAGCAGGCTGGGCATTAGTAAAGAGCGACAAGGGAGCTTGGCAGGCTCCCCTAACACCCCGGCTGGCTGCTACGCCGGCGCTGCTGGCGTTGCCGCAGAGATTCAGGGCGATGGAGGTGGGGGATAGAGAGAGCTGTGAAGCTGAGGGAGGTAGAGGACGAGGCAGTGGGGGATTATCTCACTGCAAAATGCACTACATGGAGGCCCAGATGGACCAGTGGGCTGTGGTTTGCTGCGATGCCAAGTGTGTGTTACCGCAAACACATATAGATAAAAATACATGCAGACAAAAGCAAAATCTTCCATATCAATGAGTGCATTTATTATTCAACACCTCTTATTAGGTGCTTTGAACCTAAACATGCTGCATACTGAAATGCAGTATATGCATTAACACTCCCACTGGGACGTGTGTCTAATGCACAGTTTGCACATTGCGCCGACACATATCACAAATAGGTTCTGTGGAAGGATGAGAGACTGTAGGGGGTGATAGCGGTGGGTGTCTCCATCTGTTAATCTGAAATGCTCAAATAAAGCCGAAACTATAAATGTCTGTGCTGATTTCAACATACAGGAAAGGGGGAGCTCATAGGTGTAGCTGTGCTTTGCTCACTTTCTGGAACGACATCAGTCGAGTCATGAAATGTGCACCTCCCAGAACTTCAGAACTCCACTTCATCGGTTAAGTATGAGTGTGAATTCGTAAATAAGATGACTCCTTTTTGTGTAACAGATAGAGAGGATTGCATCCCAAGGCAGCACACTGTTGTGTAACATTGAGGCAATCACAAGAAATGACACCTCCGCAGTTGCCAAGTGTTTCAGGAGGGATGTACGACACAGTGCTATTCTTCAGTTAAACAGCCAAAAGGTAGATAAAATCAAAACATGAAGCCATACAGACATGTAGACAGATAATAGCCTAAGATTGGAAACTGTGTGACAAAAGAAGCTTCGGTTTAGTCGGTCCCAGAGACAGCAGGATTTAGCCCGTAACTAATGTGGCAGAGCTGGTTATCGATTATAGTTTGATTAAAGGAGATCTATTATGCTTTCATGTGTTTTCTGTCATTTACATACTGTTACAGTGGTGGATGCTCATATTAAACAAGATCAAAGACGCTGTCCAGAGGAAGGCTGGCTTAAAGAGAGTGGTAAGGGAACTTAAATGGCTTGTTTCAGAGAGAGGATGAGCCATTTACTCAAGTGACTTTACATTTTGAGTGTCTTCAATTGTCAATAAGAATGTGTTTTTAATCACTTGTCTAGTTAAATGCTTAAAACAAAAAACTAGAGAATTTGAATCGAGGACAACAATAATGTAGATTATTTTGAAACGTTAATCATGCACAGCTACTCTAGTAAATTCCCAAGTATATAGGGCCAGAAATTAGGAGTGAACAGGAATAAACACGAACCCGCAAAGTGCGTGTTTTTAGACAATTACTGGGAAGTGATAAATGCTTCAATATCATTCATCCAGCATTTGCAATATGAAATGAGTCATAGTGAAGTAGCCTGGGTTACATCAACATAGTAGCAGCTACGGCGTTTCACAGTTTGAAGTTTTGACCTTTAATTATCTTAATTATCATTCCCTCATTAGGCTTTTCTGTGTAATTTGTAGGGATAGCTGTGCGGTGGGTCTCGTGTCATTTGGACTTAAGAGTCTTGTCAAGTGTGAAAGCTTTGTGAAGTTTTGAAATTTTGACCTTTAATTATTGTTCCCCCAGTGGACCAATTAGTCCTATTTAGTTAAAGGGGTCTATTCACACAAATAACAAAACTGTTTATTTATTCAACTGACTAAAATGATGTGCAGCTGTGCTGAAGCTTTTTGTTTTATATGCCAGGACTTTGTGAGTATTACATTTTTAAAAATGCCTATCACCTCTTTTTAGAAAAGATAGTTGTATCCTCATTACTCAAGAAAACTCTTGAAACTTTATGTGTGATTTTTGGATATAAAGTTGTTATTACAGATATATTTTGTTTAAAACAGGGCTACTGATTTGCCGGTAACATTTTTGTGAGCCAGTCGCCTCTGTAGTGTGTTAATCTGAGTTGTGTCAGTGCTGTTGTGCTTGAAGATAACATGTTGACCTCCTGATGGAGGAGAACCTTTAGAACTGGTTCTAATCAATAGGTCTTTTGTGTTCTCCTTGATGATTGAGTGCAGTGATGCTACTTCCATAAAGTGGTACTCATGTGTCCCTGCTTTCCCAAAGTGTTCTCATCATGTAGTGATATGTATTGCCAGTTTGTCAAAACCAACTCACTACTTGAAAAAAACAGACTATCTTTGAATCTCTGTGGAAAAATAAAAAAAAGGTTTCAGGTCTTATCATCACATTTCTGCACTCTTTCCCCAGATTCATTTATTTTTCACAGCTCTGAAGTCCTCATTTACATGATTTTTCCTTAACACATCTTTTCCCTCTTAGCTTCAGCGCATGACGGTAACCATGGAGAACACTTACCGTCACCTCTCCGCAGCCGGTATCTTGGCCTCTCCTTTGTGTCCGTGCTGCTGTCTTTGTTATTATTATGAGATGCTGAATCCTCCTCTGTCAGTGCCTCACTTTGTTCTGACACAGGAGATGCTGCAGGTGAGACCTCCTCCACCCCTGGCCCTGATTCATTCCCAGTGTTCTCACTTTGATTCTTCTCCCCACTTGGTTCTTCTTCCCCAGCCTTGCCAGAGGCTTCGTCATTCCCTTCCTTCTCCACCACATCAGCTCCAGCTTGAGGTTCTGCATGATTGGTGGGGCTTGAGGGGTTTGAGGGGCTACAGCTTCCCAGGGAGTCAAGCACAGAGCAGGGGCTGGAGTGCAGAGACAGAGAGGGGGTGTCGGGTTCTCTGATCCTGGTACACGGGGCTCCGTATGGTTCCTGGACAAATCCTACAAACATCACCCCTTGGTCAGCGGCATCCTGTATCTGCTGTTGGGAGCAAGGACAATGAAGAAAAAATATTAAAAGCCAGAATGATGACAACAAATGATTTACAGTGCCTTATTTTTGGTTAAATTCAAGTAAAAACAATCAGTGATTTGACAGAAAATAAATCAGATGCTGATTTATATCAGTATTATTAAGGCAACAACATGTAATCATAATAAAACATTATCTTTTTGAGGTTCTGGAACCCTGGTGGTACCAAATCTGACGTTATCTCTGTATTTGTGATCACAGGACATAATTTTTGGTTACATCTCATCACAGAAACTGTTTTATCAGACTTTTATTTTTAGTTATGACTCGAAATGAAACCTTGAAAAATGACCATTGCTGCCAGAGGCTAAGTCAGCAGGCTAATTATTCTAATGTTTAACATGCAAGATGAAGATGTCCACTCGTAATTTTATTGATATTTTGGAAGCTACAACATGAGTCAGCTGATCAATTAAGTTATCTGCAGACTAATTAGTGGCAAAAATAGTTGTTTTAGCCTTTGAAATGTCTTGAACAGTATCCAGTGATCAGGATCCAGATTAAGAACAAGGAGACCCCCAAACAAATCTTTCCCAAGAGAGCTGAAACTAAACTTCAGGAGTTGGTTTGAAATCAGATGACTTGAATTGATAGTTTTTTTCTTTCCACGGCTTCATGGAGTTGTTTGCATCTGTTAAATTTTTATTTTTCCTTTTCCTTCACTTCTCTTCATTCCTTTCCGGCAGCTTCTCCAATCACAGTTTTGATTAGATTGGAACAGCCACAACCCTGTACTCAGACCTGGGCCACATCCCAGATTCAGCGCTCTATTGTTTTCTCTGTCTTGTTGTTGTCTGGCCTTTTATGTCAATATTGGGGTTCTGCTACAGAGCGAGATTGAAACGTTAACTGTCAGGGAATGTTAATGATGCCATTCTCCATTTCTGCCCCGGTCCACCAACCAACCCCCTCTCCAAGCCAAGGCGGCACCCGTCTCTATCTCGAGTAACATTGAGGGAAGAAAATAAAAATCAAATTGCAGGTTATTCACTATGAAATTAAATTGGAAAACAGTCACATTGTTTCCAGCCATATTGTTTAATATCAGCTGAATGCTCTCTGTGTGCTTCCACATCATATTCCCCATACCAATATGTTGAAATGGAATTGCTGAGATAAAAAGGAGCAACTGGTGTATCTCATTTAATGGTAATGCAGGCAGTCAAAGAGAGAAATGAATGGCTCTGACTGTATAATGTTGGTGCAGTTGATAGAACAGTAGATTCAAACAGCAGGCTGTAATGATTGAATTTATTTTTGGTGCCATTATTATTGTTATCATCATCATTTCATTAAACCCCTTGCTTGACAATGTAGAACCATTCAGATTAGATTTCTTTCTCAAGAGACATCTTGACAATAGACCACCAGCATCGGGACTTTTGTTAAGACTGCAGATAACCACAAAGATAAATGACAAAATGAGAGTCACTAACAGTGCGTTTACACAACAACAGCAGAGCCAAAGCAATGCATGCACAAATAATGTCAAAAAGAGTGAAAAAAGAGTAGTTTCCATTCACTAGAAAATCAAAACTGCAAACATTTGCTTGCATTGCATCCTTATATCAATTATTTGTCTTTTTCCCTCCTTTGTGTTGCAGTCCAGCTGCTCTTTATTTCTGCTCCTCATGTGCATATACAATCTTTGTCTTTTTCTAACAACACAAGTGCTTTGAACACAAATGTTAATCTGTACAAAGCCATGCTACCACTTCTTTTAAGGTGTATACAGTGTTGCTGGGGTTAGCACCAAATCACAACAGCAGTCACCTCAGGACAATTTATATTGTGAGGTAAAGACCCTACAGTAAGACAACATACCACAAATACTGATTTGATCTCGGGGATTTTTTTTTTTAGCTTTTGGCTCCTGTTTGGTTTCACTATTATTCCAAGTGTACCGCGAGTCTTTGGTTCCTTGCTCTATTTTGATTGTTCTCATCATTAGTTTCAGTTTTTGTGTTTCCTTGTGTCATCGCTTTTGTTTGTCTTACATTTTATTTCCTCCTGATTGTTTTGATTGTCTGCACCTGAGTCTTATTTCTCTCACCTGTCTCTTGTCTATTAAGTCCTCTGTGTATCGACTTGCCCCTATATTGCTGTGCTTTTATGTTTCTCTGTGTGCTCTATGATCTCTTGTGGGTTTGGGGTATTTTGTTAGTTTATCATTCTGTTTACAGTTTGAATAAATGCTTCATTTTTGTTTGAATGCCTTCAGTGTCCTGTGCTGCACATTCTGACACAATAAAAAAAAACCTGACAATGTAAACAGATGCAAAGTCAGAAGATCACAGGTTACATCTCATCATTTGAAATACTTAAACAAACAAACAAACAAACAAAAAAACAGTCAACCTCACATTATTACTAGAGAATTACTCAGTTCATTAGGGTGTAGGTCTAACACTGTTTCCCTAGAGCCAAACAAATGATACACCAGCCAACTGAGCAGAAAAGCTTAACAGGAGCCTGTCACGTTCCTGGGTCTTTTGACCCAGTGTTTTGAGCTCTAGTTCATTTTTGATGTTTATGGTTTATGTTTAAGTTCTTTAGGTCAGCGAAGTTCTTTTGGTTATTAGATTCCTCTTGTATTTTCTTCCCCTGTATTTAAGTTTCCCTCACCTTTTGTCTGTGAGGCTGTTTTGACTGTGTTTCTTATGTTATCAAGTTTGTATTGTCATGTCTGCGTCGCATGTTTCCTGTTTTATTTTGAAGGTCTGTGTCCTATGTCAGTGTAGTCAGCTTTGCTTCCTTTGTCTCGTTATGTCAGACTAGTGTCAGCTGTTTCCTCATGTGTTTCCACTTCCCCTAATCACCCTTGTGTGTTTTTAGTCTGTGTGTTCTGGTCATTCTTTGTCCGGTCGTCAGTTGTTCACGCCAAGGTTTCCATGTCATGTTTCCAAGTTTCATGTCTAGGTTTTTCTTGTTGTTTATTTAGCTCTCCCAGTTTAGGTTGATGTTAGTTTACTTCAGTTTGCCTTGCCCTTCCTTTGTACCTTTTTTACCAGCCTTATTAAACGGCTCAAGCTTTGGTCCAAGTTCCTTCGTGTCTGCATTTTGGGTCCACTCTTCACAATTAATACAGTCTGCCACCGCCAGACTGACAGAGCCTTAAAGGAGAGTCTGGATGATCCAGCGGCCCCTAGGACCGTGCATTAAAGCTTTAGTGAAAGAGAACTAAACTAAACTTTCTCTATACCTAACCATAACCTAATTGTAACCCTGACACTAAAACCACATTTTGAGCCTCAAAAATGCCTTTAAATGCCTTCAAATTTGTGAGGACCGGTGTGTGTGTCCTCACAAGTGACTGTTGGTTCTCACAAGCATAGTAGAATGCAGATTTCAGTCCTCACAAAGATAGCTAGGCAGGCACACACACACACACACACACACACACACACACACACACACACACACACACACACACACACACACTATACTAGTATGTTTCTTTTCTTTCCTACACAGCAGAAATGAAAGTGTTCACTGGCAAGAAAATGTAAACAAAAAAGAATTCACAAAGAAAATACAACTATTTACATGGTGACAGCTTTGTACACTATTTTCAATGTTTTGAGCAGCTTAATAATAACTTGGAATGATTTTAATAAATAAACTAACATTATTCTTGCTTTCTTAATGTGTTTGAGATCATCAGCTGTGCTGTATTGAAGTTATGTTAACTACAGCAGCAATCCAGTAACAATGGAAAGAACTTGGATGAGTAGAGAAACAACAGTGCATCATTAGTTTATGACATGAGGGTCAGTCCAGCGAGTTACCAGCATCACAAATTGCCAATTAACAGTGTCTCAGATTAGAGTCAATGCTTCATAAGTTCAAGCAGGAGGAACTCATCATCAGCACCAGCTGCTGGGAGGAGTCTGTGTGAATCAGGCCTTTAAGGTTCAACTGCTTCAAAGGAGCCACTACTGAGGAAGACCTAAATGCACCTTAAGGCTCTATAAGAGATGTTTAACTGAGAAGGACGGTGATGGGCTGCTTCATCAGATGTTCTGACGTTACCCAACTTCAGCGCAGCTTCAACTGTTCTGGCATGAGATGAACTAAAGAGTGGAGAAAGTTTGGAAACTCTTTTAAAACTGTTGAAAAAACTCCAGGTGAGCCTAAAGTGTTCAAAGTCATTGAAATGGTTTCTTTGGAGAATCTATTTTGACACCTTTCTGCAGCTTCCACAAACCTATTTGTATCTTCAGCAATGATCCACAATGCAAAATGTGATGAAAACCCCTTAAAATGTCTCCCAACTTTTGACTGTTACCGTATGTTTATATGTTAATAATGGTGAAAATGTGTTTCTGTCAAAAACTGTCCAGTCTTCAAGTGTTAGTTTTTCTTTGTTTAGAAAACAAATGAGCTTTAACGTTTAACAGTTATTGAGCATAATTATGAATAGTTACTTTGTAATTAGACTTTACATTTACTTAAACACAGAGAAAGCAATTTGACAGCTTAAACCTAAAAACTGTACCTTAATGCCTGTGTGTAAATGTCTTTGTTTTACTCAGTTTCAGGGCATTTCATAAGAAAACTGAACTTATTGGAATAGCACTGTCTACTAATGAGAGTAGTTTGATTTTTTTAGATAAAAAAAGAAGTGGTTTGAGAGTTACTGCAACTACAAGACTGCTTGTTTGGCCACATCAAAGAAGGGTTAATGCTATTTCTGAAAATGAGAACAATTGCTAATTCAGGAGTCATGTCTTGCATATACTGCTGGGGATAAAAGAGTAAATGGAGAATAAAATTAAAAATCAGCATTCCTCTGAACTTCTCATTTTAAATGAACACAGAAGTCACTCTGGCCCAGATGGAGCCACCTCAGGTCAAGAAAATGAGGAATTGAGGTCGAAATCACATCATTTCTCTTCATTAGAGAAATGATGCTGAGCACAAACTTGATGAAAAAATATTCAGGAAGTAGCTTCCCTGATACTGCCACCAGAATATCAACAGCCTGTAGTGAAAATCCCATTTCAATTTTGACTTGAGACCACATTTTCTATTTCCCCCGTAAGTTATTAAAGTGGCACCAGGAGGAGGTGTCTGAAGGTCAAGATGAAAACCCCGGAGAGAGAGATAGAGAGCGCAGACAGAGTGAGGGTAGAAATGACAGAGGCTAAAGGGATAATGACAGAGACTGAGACAGAACGGAAGAAAAAGGACTGAATATGAAAGTTAAAAAAAGGAGACGAAGAAAGGAAAATGGAGGCAGCAATAGAATCCAAGAGAGTATCTCAAGAAAACTGCCCCCTTGCTTCTTTCTCTACCACTCATCCATGTCCACTCTCCTTTTAATAGATTTGTAGCATGGCCTCCTGCTCCTACTTCAGCAGGCGTGTAGCCGCTCGGTAGATTAAAATGATAACCAACAGTAATGAGGTCCTACAGGACTGCAGTTGCATGACTAATCGAAGGGCAAAATGCAGAAAAGGTTCAGAAGCGGGGCTCAAAAGGCCGGCATCGGGCTGGTAATATATAGATTAGGCAGGAGAGTTGAATCATGATGACGCAGCATTACCAGCCTGCAAAAGAGGAGGGTGTGTCGTATATATCATCTGAAGTGCCATTTCAAGCAGGCTTTCAGCAGCAATGTATTCACAACAGTGACATATGATACACAGCCAATTCATTATTAAATCAGTGATTTCAAATCTCTGGCTCCTGTTTGCTGCTTTCATCTTCTCTATGGAAAATACATCTATGCAAGCTGCTTGGTTTGCTAATTAACATTAGACGTGAACCATGAGGGAAGCACGGCTTTTATCACAGATTGATATGTGCAGCTTCACTGAGACACGGGGGCAATATTCTGTATTTTAAAGTTATCGTAACATTTATTCTGCTTCATATCTCAACATGATGACCAGCAGAGGATTATCAATACCACAAATCATAAACACCAAAACCCACTGAAGTGCTAGCTTGTTTGCAACTAGCTCGTGGACAAGCTAGCAGCTACAGAACCAATCAGAGAATCAGTGGAGAGCAAAAGACAACTGTAAATAGAGCGGATTTTTGACTAAGATTCAAAGAATGAGACCACAGTTTGATACCAAGTTCTCATTAAAAAAAACATCACGTTCACTAAATAAATAAATGAATAAAAAGAACTTTTTATGTACAACTCTGGTTCTAATAATTTGGGTTTACTCCTTTATTACTGTAAGAAAATAATTTATGAGACAGCAGGTGTTTACGCCCGGTGTCACATAAAATTATACCAGAATATTTCAATGAAATTTCTGATGACAATTTCATTTCATTGATGCTTACTGACAGCAGCTTTTCTAAGTGTAAGTAAATAAAGAGTATTTTCCATCCTTATTTTCCACTGAACTCAGTGGAAATGACGCTCTTTCAAGTTTGAAGTGTGAAACTATTGAAACAAGGTGGCAGCAGCAGCAGCTTTAGAGTGCAACAGTGACACAGCGTAAGTCAAACGTAAGCACAAATGTATTTGAAGTCATTTTAAGTATAAAATAACTCATTAACATTTTAGTTTAACAGAAACTAAACTAAGAGAACCTTGTAACTAATCAGGAGCTGCACTCTATTGTCACATAATAAAGCTGAAAAATATTCTCGACCAGGGACATTGTATGTTGGGTTAAGCTTTTTAACCATCTGCTTAAACTCCCTGCTTTTCCACCCTGTAACCCCATCAATAAAGTCCATTCACCATTCATTTTGAACAAAAATGAACAAAGTGGAGCTAGCAAGTGCACCAGTGGTGCTCTGTTCAATTATTTGCTTACATTTACTGCATGTGTCTTCTCCTTCATCGCCTTGTTGGTCTTAACAGTGTGTTTTTGCTTGAAGTGGTGAAAAATTGTTTTATATAGGAAGTGAGCTTAATACAACTCTAACAACAATGTAACAATGATTTTAAACTTTGACATTAATAAAAAAAACAAAACTAAAAAACAAACAAATCTTACAATTATGGTTATGTGGTGCAATTATCCAACTAATTAAGACAGCTGCCAATTACGCTGTTACTATTTTAATACATCAGTTGTTTAACACTGAATCAGTCCAGCTACTCTGTATTTTATACCAAACAATGTAAAACAAAATTAGCAAGCAGGAGAAGAATCTGTTCTTCTGAGGTGAGATGGAGGTGCAGGTAAAATGACTCTATTGCTGCTCATTATTTGCTAATTGTTGGTGGTCTGCCAGTATTTGGGTCAGCTAATCTCATTTTGGATTGGATCTAATTATGTGGGTCGAGGCTGGAGATGCTCGGGTAACCTTTGATCAGACCCCTCTTTTATAAAATAATTATCTTGGATTTAGGTAGATTTTTTTTTTTTACCATTCTTTAATCTGACTAATGCTCATATTAGACATAATTACTTACTGTAGGTCTGGTGCCCTCTCTATGTGTCATAGCTTTTAGTTAATAATCCTAAACTATAATATTTTGCAAAGACTGTGGATCTTGTACTATTTAGTCACCATTTGCAGAACAACTAGTTTTCTTTGTAGATAATTTACCATCATACTCATGGCAAAAATTGTTGAACATCAGAGCAGAAATGTGATTTTTTCGCGAAAGAAAAACAGACAGGATTGCAGAATGTGGACATGATGTTGAGAGTATAGAAAGAGCACCTACTGGCTGCTAAAAAAGAGCAACACATAGCAAACATCAGGGAAATCTGTAGGGAAACAAAAATATCAGCCCATTTATCCATATGTAAATATGTAAGAAAAATTGTGTATGTTTCTGTTCTGCGTCTTGTGTACTGTTTGTTTGTACATGTGTCTTTCTGGCTGCTGTTACAACCAAATTTCCCCTTGTGGGACAATTAAAGGATTATTCTATTCTATTCTATCTCACATTTAAATCACCAAACATTGGTATCCTATATCCATTTGGCTCTACTGTATTTTACCAATAACAATTCAACACTGCAGATATGACTGAATGAAAGAATGAAACAGAATGAAAGTTGTAATGTTGCTATTAATTTGTGGAATATTTCCATCTTGCTACTGTCTGCGTTTTATCAAGGTGTAAGGTTGCATTTATGTTAAAAATAAATAAATCAAACTTTGTCACTCCTCTTCATTGGCAACTTTGCTCCAAACATTCGGTGATAAGGTGTTATTAAAAGATTACAACATGATTGCTTGCTGGCAGAGCTGTAGGCATTTAAGTGTTGTGTTCTCTGGCTCTTCAGACAAGGTGACATGCTGAATAAAGCAATTTAAGGTTTGGTAGCAGAAATAATGACGTCTAGAGAAACCACCAACTACATTCATCTGCTTGGAGTAAAAGCCACCGCAATTTCTCTGCAATCATCCCTCCCTATCTCTTGCTATCCTCTTTCTAGCTGGGCACAACCTAACAAGACATTCAGCTTGGCATTTGTAAAACAGACCTACCTTCTTGACGTAGCCCTGGATGAGCTCTGGGGTGGGCACCTGCTCAGCAGACAGGCACTCTTCCAGCTGTAGTTTGCACGGTGGGCTGACTGGCTGGCTCCTTTCCACCCTGAATGCAACACAGTTGGGGTGACAATGAATTTCAGCCTTGCAGTGAACCGGCCTGTTGAGCAAATGCTCAGAATACATAAAGCCACCGATGGAAACCCACCTTCACAGCCAGCTTAAAATGATAAAATTACAGTCACAAACAGGGTGCTATAGACAGACCCAGGAATCAAATACAAAGAACCCTCTATCAACAAATTATGCTGCATCAAGAAGCTTTGTTAATGCTATTGTTGCCCAGTGGGAGGTAAAAGAAAAATACAATAACACTTAAGTGAGGCAAAGATCCACATGGATGAAAGAAAACACACACAGTAGGCAGAAATTTCAATGCAAATCTCATCTGCCCCCCCCTCCCCCCTGCAGCCCTCCCCTTTGAAGCCATATCAGTATTTTGAGCGCAGAGAATCTATTTATATGATATTGTATTTTCCTACTTTGTCCTCTGCAGGAAATCCCAGAGCCAGCCCCAAAGAGACTAATGCCCCAGCTTCTATCTCCCAGCTTCTCATCCTGTTGACAAGGCGAAGAAGCCCCACACACAGTTTTGCTCAGGGTGCAGCTGAGTCAGTGTGCACATACAGTACGTGTTTGCGTGCAAAGGCTGTACGTCTGTGCTCTGCATGAGCTCTGGCTTTACACGGACACCTGATGTGCAGGAGGGTAAAAGATGCATGCATGCAAGCTGCTGTGTGTATTAGGGGCTGCCCTTGCAACTTCTCAGTTCAGGCTCTGAGTGAGCGTACGTGTCTCATCCTCTTTGTGTGTCGCTGTGTGATCCTTATGCTTTATCGCAGTGATTTTCCTGCCACGGCTCCACTGGATGTATCAAAAGGAGTAGTTTTTGGTGAGATGTGCTAAGAAATACATCAGAATATATTTTCAATGCAAACAGACCACAAATAGTTGTTTTCTTCAGGTAATTTAATAAATGTGAATTTGTATTAAGATATGCTTGTTGGTGGATTATTTTATGCTCCCTGCACTTTCCCCTGGTGAACTAGCCATCACCTGGCTCTTCAGCTCACAGATGAGTGGCAGAGATAGTTTTATTTAACCCTAAGCAAAAAAAGAAAATAAACCCATTTACAAAATGTCAAAATACTTCTTTAATGTTTGGCCGGCTGGAGCCTATCCCAGTTGCTATAGGGTGAGAGTCAGGGTACACTCTGCACAGGTCGCCAGTTTGTCTCGGGGTCATACTTACATGAAAATTACAAATTAAATGGCAACTGCAGTCTCTGAACAAATGACATCTATAGAGCTTTGTCAACCAGTTTATTTCCTTCTGCCAAGCTGACATTATCGCGAATGTCCTTATTTTTCTGAAATTTCCAAAACAAGTTGGTGGGAATTTCAGGATTGAACAGGGAACTGCTAACTTCGTCTGAGATAGCAGAAGCAAACTTTAAGTGCACATAGGCTTAAAGGGACAGAAGCTGAGACTGTTTCAGCCAGAAAATGTACTGAGATTCTGCATAAATGGCCAGCAAAAAATGAAAAGCGCACTTATTTTTGAGCTGTGAATCATGAAAGGTTTCACCAGTAGAGCCCCAGAATAAAATACAGAGCTGAAAATGAACATAATAGCACCCCTTTAAAGTCCAAACTGTCAGATTTTTTAGGCATAAAAGACTTTTATAGTCACAGGGAACCCAAGAGCTCATTTATATATATTTTTTTCATTTCACTCTCATTTTCAAGCTATTTTTTTCTTCCTTGTCAAAAACATCGAGCATGTAAAGTAAAATATTGTATTGCATTTTCACTTTAAATCCAGGCCTATTTGCATATTAGACCTCAGAGTATGAGGGATTACTGAGTCATTTCACTTGATCGATTAAAAAAAAAACAAGCAGGGAACGCACATACTCGACTGTCACTGACACCCATCGCTCAGTGTATACTGCTGCCGCAGCATACAGCAGAGCAGAAACTGGGCCGGCTGACTTGTTAAGCAAAAATTTCACACACTCTGTGAAACATTCATTACGACGAGCTGGGAGCTTCTTCTTCTTCTTTTTTTTTGCAGCGTCATAACAATCAAAGGCACAACGGCAAAAGCCTGGTGGCACTGCCAGAAAAGGTACATGTATCCTCTGTTGGTTGCGACATAAATCTGAACCAACCAGCTCAGCTGGGCTTCAGGCACTTCTTCAGGAAACAAAACAGAGAAATGGAGACAGAGATGCTGTCAGCTAGTAGAGTTTACACGGTGCAGCAGAGAGGGAAGCATTTGTTTTGTTACAGTCTCAGTTTTTAAAATCTGATTTCACATTTTCGACCTTATGAAACATGCTTTGAGAAAACACCCAGAAGTTTATTGTGCAGTTATGTGACGGAAGTTAAAAGACAGCTTCAAAGGATGAAACAAAGTGTCCTTCACTTTATTGGATGTTGAAGAAAAATTAAAACAACGTCCAATCATTTGCCATTCAAACAAAAGTGATTCAGTCCTTCTAAAAGACTTTTAAATAAATAAATCACTCTGAAGCGCAATCATTTCCTTTACTTTTGTGCTATTAAATGTTTTCTATGGAGGAGGTTTGGAAAACTAATACTAAATGTTCATGGAAGAGACTTCTGCAAGCAGAGAGAAGGAAAGGGCAGGGGAAAACAATTCAAACTGAGCTCTCAGTCCTGGAGGGAGGCCTTGGGTTAAAAATAGCAGCTGCATCACCTGCAGTCCATCTTCACTGTGTGAAACGGTGACTTTTCATGCAGCTTGCAGCACCAGCTGTCAACCCCTAAAGCCTCGTGTGGTTAGACGGGTGTCAAATGCCTGCCCACCTATGTGGAGCTCCCTCCTGTGTGAGTACACCTGCTCCACTCCATCCTCTCTTGTCTCTTGCCACAGACGGGTCACATGCTTTGTTTCTCCGTAGAACATCTTTTGTTAGACTAATCACTCCCACTGGAGCTGAACGTTCACATGGAAACTAATTGCATATTACCTGTTAATGGCTTGCTTTGGGATTTGTTTTAGCATTGTAGTGGCAACATCATCTGTAAATCTGTGGTTTCCAATTACACTTTGTTCACTGAAGTATGAAAAGTGATTCTGTTGATACATTATTGTTTTCCAGTGGACACCAAACTGAAAAAATGTCCAAAACAAGTTTAGTTGTTGTCTGTTATTCAAAATATTATTCTCAGAACAACGCTCTGAAGAGAACTTTTGGCGACTCACAGCTCGATTAAGAAGAAGAAGATATTTGGTTAGCGATTGGTAATTCCTGGCAATAACCGCTTACTTCTTTGGTAATAGCTGAGATCATAGCTGTCTCCCATAAACCAAAAACAGACTTTTTACCCCTGAGTGTTGCTCAATAAAGAGTTAGGTATTGAAACATCCAGTCTGAGAGCCCACTGGCCATCATCTGATGACTTAACCACTTGGGAAAACAGGCAAATTTTTAGTGTAGCAGGAGGCCTTTCACTTGTCATTGTTTATAAATACTGACACATCCATCCACCCATCCATTTTCTTCCACTTATCCAATTTAAAGATGCATTTGGGAAGGAGCCTATCTCAGATGTCATAGGGCAAGAGGAAAGGTACACCAAGGACAGGTCGCCAATCTGCTGCAGGGGTATCACAGGGAGAGGATATAATTTGGGCTCACCATTTCACCTAACATGCATGTCTTTGGATTGTGGGAGGAAGTTGGAGTATCCAGACATGGGAAGAGAGTGCAAACTTCACCCAGAAACGCCCCAGCCAGCTGGTGGATCCAAAGCCAGGACCTTCTCGCTGTGAGATGACACTGCTAACCACAGCAGCCCCAAGCTGCACTAAATATGGATGCATTTAAGACAAAGCAAATGATAAATCATCACCAGGTGTTAATCAGTGTTTTCAAGGTTTCACTTTTGCAAATGTTGTATATTTTCTGCTCTGCACAAGGACAAATGATGATCGAGTGACTACAAAGACAAACCAGAAAGGTTCCAGTACCAAACATCTTGTGCCCTCCTCACAGATGCTGACACCCAAAATATACATTTTACAATAAAGGTAGATGGACTGCTTCTTACAGAGCACTCTTCTAAATCGAATTCTAATGTAATGACTGCTCAAAGTGCTTTTTGCTGCAAACCACACAAGCCACATTGACCTATTCACACATTATTTGTGGGTTCAATATCTTGCTCAGTGGCACTGAGGGAGCTGCTGACTGAACGACTGGTTAGTATATGACCAGTTCTACCTCATGAGCCACAGCGGGACACTTAACAACTCAGTTCTTTTGTTAAGGGGGAGCTGTGGCTTCACTGTTGACCAAAGTGGTGGACATAATAACCACGAGAGCTGTCACTCTCGTTACCCTGTTGCTTATCTGCTTAAAACCTGATTACAGCGTTGGATGGATATTCTTCAACTTGTGGGCAAAACTTGCCTCCAGCAACCTGAAAACCTCTCAGCAAATGACTTATCCCCTCTTTTACTTGCCCACAAAAACTGATACCATTGCTGAAATCATAACCTAAGAAATATATAGCTAAAACATACTTTCACTTACACTAAGTAAGCATGTGTGCATTCAGTAAAATGCTTTAAATCATTACTTTAATATCACCCAATTGAGGAAATGGCTTGAGAATAGTTAAACTGCACTCTCTGTATGCAAAAAAAGCTTTTTAACTCACACGGCAGAAAGAAAGTCAAGGGTGCATAAAAGCATTCCACGGCAAAGTCAGCGAATGACTCAAAATATGAATTTCCTTCTGGCCTTTTTGCATCAGAAACAAAGTCGTGTCAGTCCTCTCCCACCCCATCTCATCTATTGCTATGACGACACAGTCAGGGTGCATCTGAACCCATGTTTAGCACTCTGCCACTATGGTGCTTTAATAATACAGCACAACTCTTCTAATGTCACATTTTCACAGGTTCGTGAATAATTTCACCAGAGCGAATCCCCCCGTAATGGTTTTCAGACCGTACCTCTTTATTTTCCTCCTTCTCCATCCCTCTTGCACACGCTCCATCCTTATCCTCCCTCTCAACCCATCTCTCTCTTTCATCTCTCACTTTCCCTGCAAGCACACAGGAGCTCTTTGCAATTACCCAATAATGATGAATATATCCCATCAGACATTGCCTGCTGAACTGTAACCCTATTCCATCGTGACCAAATTGAACACTGGAAAATTTGACAGTTGACATTTTAAATTTTCAAACGGTGCAATCCATTTTGTATGCATTTCTTCTTCTTTCCCATTGCAGGATGTAATGGGCTTGAACACCACCAGTGACAAATTAAAATATAGGGTTTTTAAAGTTTTACCCCCCCAACAAGATGTCAGTCAGGTGACTGCATCTAAACATGTGTAGATGACATAACGGTGAATGTACACAAGCTCTTTGTTAAATTCCCACAGCATCACCCCGTCCATTTGAATTGCCTCGTTGACTGAGCCTTTCACACTGAGGTTAATACTGTAGAGACTTAACTGGGATTGTGTCTGCAGACATACTGTGCATGTCAAATATAAATATAGCTGCTGTACACCAGTCAGCTCCTCTATTTTGACTTTCACTTTGTTTTCTGTATAGTCACAAAAAGCTGTTCATTTTGGAGCGATGGATGAATGGCTGCCTGCTGACATGTTTTCATTGTAACCCTCCACAACCCCCCAACCCCTCCACCCCTCCCCACCTTCTTCTTCTTCTTCTTTTGATCCCTGGGCCTGACAGGGAAAGCGAACAGCAGAGGAGATGTTCTCCTTTCTGGTTTTGCTGATTTCTCTTCCCTGATCCCCTGGTGGAGTTTTGGATTCCCTTGGGCTGGTGCTGATGTGAGCAGCTGTCTCCACGGTGACAGACACTGCAGATAAAGCCTGGGCCTTGCATTCGGTTGAGGCCATCAAAGGATGGTAGACTTCCCTGCCCTTTTCACTCAATCTCTGTCTCTCCTTTTTTTTAAAACAGCATTCAGCCTCCTTCTGTCTTTTTCTTTCTATCCAGCTGTGATTCTCTTTCATTCCTCTTCCCCCTTATGGTGTCCCTTCTCACAGGAGCAAGGCAAGCATGTCTTTAAGAAAAAAATACAAGAAATGCAGTCTATTCAGCTGCTGCCCTTTCACTCAATGAGTCAATATTTTTGCTGTCCAGTTTTCCAGAGCAAAGGGGAGCAGAGACCATGTGCACAAATATCTGTGCATGCCAAAAGTGAGCCTGAAGTGTTCTATACAACAGCATCGGAGGTGATTACTAATGGACGCAGAAGGGAGGGAAGATAAGGTGCCATGCATTCTAACTACACCAAACCCCTGCAGGTGGGGCATGGGTGTCCTGGGGAAAAAAGGACTGAAACTAATTTGAATAAATATGATTTTTGACAAATCTGCAGATGCTACCGTGTTGACCTTTATTTCAATAAAATTCAACTTGTGATTTTTTTTTGGCTTGTGAAGGTTTCACAGCATCATATAGGGGCATTTCATTAATTTTCTTTAATGTGTAATTGTAATATAATCCATGCATTTGGTGTTAGCAGAGTAAAAGTCAGCTTTATTTTCTGCATAAACAGAAAATAAAGCATCTCTAATCATCAGGTTTAAAATGAATAACTCAGTTCTATTTTGCAATCCTTTTGATAGGAAGGATCTTTATTATGAGATACAAATGTCATATGCAATGCACTTCAGTATAAGCCTAATATATTTTATCACTGTGGTTTTAACAAGTGCTAAACAATGATGCAGAAAAATGAAGCCAAATGGAGGTGCCAAAATCTGCAGTTCCTGAAGCAGCCACTTGGGATCCATTCCAAAAATAAAATCAATAAATTAGTCAATAAAATCAATTCCTGTTGAAATCTCCAATTTTCCATTCTCTTAGGTGTCACCTCAGTTAGAACTTGAGTTAACAAATAATTAAAGCATTTCATTCATTCACTCTCTCACCTGCACCTTTAACACAGATGTGACGCATCAGAAAATATGTCATTGTTTTGGTAATCGTTATAGAAACGAGTTTGTTTGACAGGCTCTGACGAGCATCCTACTGTAAACGCTCTCTCGACCTCTCCTCTCCATTCATTATTTCCAGAGCAAGCATGCCTCAAATGACCGTATAGCAACTAAGTCTTTTAAAAATGTTTTTCCCTTTTTCTGGCAGAGACGTCACTGTCTCCCAGTGGCTGTCAGGTGAGTGACAGCCACTGGGATGAGGAAAAAGAAAGAGGTATCTTAAGACTGGCTCACTCCTCCGATTAATTTAAATTATCATCAGCATACAATTGCACAAACTAATTTGTTTACTTCTCATTTGTGACTTTTTTTGAGCTGCATCATTTATCTTTTGTTCTGTTTTTGTGCAATGCTTAGTTTGCTTGTTTATTTCCTTTCTGTTTTATTTTCCATAAGGATAAACAAAGTTTCATTTCATGTTGTTTTATTGAAACTTTGTCACCTTCCTGGTTGCATGCCTGTTTCTGTTTTCAAATATTTATTTCTTTGAACATCAATAATAAATTCCTGTCAGAGTAAGCCTCCCTTTAGTTTTATAGTTTTTCTTACATGATCACTCTGTGGTTGTGGAACAACTGTTGGGGCACGGCAGCTCTTATTATTACACTCCTTACTCTTGGTTGCTTGTAATATTGGGTATTGGTTTTCTGCAGTTATTGCATTGTCGCTGTGGGTGAAAGAGTTGCAAAATGACTGAAATGTCACTGTAGATTAGTGACTGTGGTGTTGCATTTTTGCTCAGCAAGTAAAGATCTGCAGGAACAGTTTGTCAGTATTTAGGAATGTGGTTTAAAGGAACAGCTCACTCCAAATTTAGCAATTTTTTTTCTCTGAACTTATATATTTACATTGTTTCGTGTGACACAGGAATTAAAAACAATGTGACAACTAGATTATATCCTTATATGCCTCCAACTGTCTTTTCTGCTCCATCTGTGCGAGATCCAGGTCTGCATGACAACTGTGACTCACAAGCAGCCACAGGAGACACAATGGAGCACTTTAGTGGCACCATCACGCAGGGATGAGCTGAAGTGTTTATGAGGGATTTAGAGTGTAACTGCTTTAAAACAAACAGAAAATAATAAATGATCTGAACATGATAGCTTTTTTAGCAACAACTTCTTCAGTTTCTCAGATTGATTTGCACAGTGGTTAGCATTGTTGCCTCACAGGAAGAAGGTCCTGTGTTTGAATCCACCATCTGGAATTCACCAATTTCTGTGTTATTCACAGTAAGACGCAAACATGGTTATTTTGTTGGCTGCAATCTATTTTTGTGTGTTATGCAACACATTGTCAATAAAATCTGCACTGTTAGGAATCAAAACTGGTAATACTGTAGTTTAAAGTCCACACTTTCAACACGAGGTAAAATGGAGACAAGGCTCAGATCATATTAAATTGGTTTCTTGATGATGGGTTGACTGTACTCACTTGACCTCCACAGTCACCAGATGTCAATGCAGTAGGACCTTTGAGGTGTGATGGACCAGTAGATTTGCATCCTGGAGATGCAGCCAGGGGCGTAATTTCCAGGGGGGTTAGGGGGGTTATGACTGAGATCTTGACCCCTCCCCCCCTCAATGTTCAGCACAAAGTTACGCTGATGGATGCAGCCAACAGATATGCAGCAGCCGTGTGTTGCTATCATGTGAATTTGGACCAAAATGTCAGAGGAATCCTTCCAGCACCTTATTGAATCTGTGCCACAAAGAAATAAGGCAGGTCTGAAGGCAAAAGGGGGTCCAACCCAGTACTTGCAAGATGTGCGCAGCTCTATTGCATTCCTGGGAAAGGCAGAGACTTCTACAACCTGGATAACTCATATCCAAATAATCAAGATAAATAGTACTGCAGGAGGTAAACTGCATAATTTGATTTTGGATGTACTCTTCCTTTAAGCTGTGAGGAATTTGATTTTTCTGAATTTCATGCAGCTCAGGTAGATCAGAGAGTCATCTTTATCCCGAGTGTCATGCACATACATTTATATCAAGCCACTTTAGTAGAGGCGCAAATGTAAAGATAGCAAGTCAACGAGGCTCAACAAACAATCCAAAAAACAGGCGAAAGGATCAAGTGCTGTCTGTCAACCCGTACACACTCACACACGTCCATGCCCTGCAGCCAGTGGACAGTTTTTGGTAAACAGGCCTGAATTCTTAGCTGGGCTTCAGAGCCAGACACAGCAGCCACTGGGGCTTCAACCTGTCTGCATGTCACTGCTGCCAGAAAAAGCAAAAAAAACATTCTCTTCATAGATTTTGTCTTTTGGATTGTCATGTTTTTATTTTAACTGACTTCACAGTTTGTGGTCCTGAATAAACTGATCACATTTCATGACCCTTGGGGCCATCAAATCCAGTCAAAACTCAGTGTTCTTCTATTTACAGGAAAAGCGATATTAAGAAGAAATCAGACCGGTCCGAAAGTAACCATCACCCCGTGCTGTCATTCACTGCTCCTTTATGTCCTTCAACCACCATTGGACCAGCTCCCTGGCGTCCTGCCTCAACTGAAATGTGCGCCCACACCCACAGTTCCCAGAAAAAAAAAAGACGGGGCTCAGACACGAGGCTGGAGGGCAGATGTAGGGGGCAGTGGTGACTTTGGGCCATGCAGCCAGTTTTGGCTTGAGCACTGAAAAATCCCATGTGACAGCTTGCAGAGCTGCAAACAGATGTTGTGATGCTGTGCTGTCAATATAGCAACACTGGAAGCTTGTACAATGAATATGAGCCTCCACAGTGTGTTTTCAGATTACAATGATGAAAATCTTTTTACTATTATGCATTCCAAAAAAGAAGTCATTTCTGAACTATAACACAATAGCTGTAAACATAACCATTATGTAGACCCTGATGTCTGCCACCAACAAGCCAAGCTACCATTTTTGCAGAAGATGAAGCAAAACCTGATTCCCACTAAGTGTTTTTCTGCATAATGACACCAATTAAGGTACATTAGTAATCTTAACAGGCTTTCTTAAGTGACTATAATGGCTTCATCATTTTGTGCAAACAAAGGTCTTATTCCCACAAGTGTGGCTAAGATGTCTAAGGCCCATGAAAGATGATTGCCTCGGGGCCAGACCCCAGTCTTTGTTTGGTAAAATACTTTTAATAAGAGCCCTCAGTTTAATGATGAGGCCGATTCTTGTCCAAAAAACGCCCCACAAAACCTTTTTTTCAGTATTTTTTTTTACTTCAGAAAACTTTAAAGTAGTAAACATTAAAATACTGAAATATTTTTACTTTTTTACATCCTCTTTCAAATATCTGTATTTGCAATTTTAACAGAAACACTTTACTGACAGTGTGCCATCTTTTCGGGACATGAGGAAAACTGTATGTTGGTTGAGTAGGAATTAATATTTGAACTCTCTCCTATGTAACAATATTCTTAGCTCAGTCAGTTACACATTTAAATGACTCTCTTACCCGTCATTTAATCGGACCAGTATGGCCCTGTAGAGCTGGTACTGTGGGCTGTTAGACTCTGGACCACAGGGGTGGATGAATGGATGAACAGCAGCCAGAATGAAACCCTGCTGGTAAAGCTCCTGCAGCTGACCTGGCAGCTCTCGCACTGATGAGAGGCGCAGAGTGGAGGTCCCACCTGAGAAAAGAAGTGGGGAAGAAATGTGTTAGAGAAACATGTTTGCATGTGGAACAGGTTTAATGTGAGAGCTTACAGCTTAGTGATGGCTGCAGAAAAGTTCTCATGAAGGTTAAGTGTCATTTCTTTGTCAAACAAAGCAACCAGGACTATTTGTATTTGTGTTCATTTAAGTTTTCTGTGTTTTCCTGTCAGCCACCACTGCCTATGTTCATAATTCAGCCATTCTTCTGTTTACTCTGAACAAATTACAGACTCTCCAAAGCAATCACGGCTGTTGCAAGAGTGGTTTTTCTCCTGGCAAAAACGACAAAGATGAACTAAATTTCCTCTAGTATGAAGTAAATTAAATTTACTTATTTGTTCACAAATCATTTTAGTGCACATTTTCACACAGGAATTTACACAAAATGTAATTTGAAGCCATCTAAATTACACAAAATCAGATTTCCCTCATCGACTGATCGTAACACAAGGTATATGTACATTTTTGAGGCAATAGTTAATTTTAAGCCATTAACAGAAAGACTTGCAATAGCAACTTTTTGAAACTGACTGTCACAGTGACAGATGCTTTCCTTTTCCCCCATTTAGTCTCTTGGCCTTTTTCAACCTTTCCATATTTGGCTCTTCTCTACCTTTCTACTCAATGTCCTCAGACTTTCCTCCATTATGAATCACCTGCTCTTGCTCTTCCTTTCATCACACTCACCCATCGCTGACTCACTGTTGCACACCTGTTTATTTTTCTGGATCCCGGCATACAAAGTATAGCAGTATGTTTTAACCTCACCCATTCTGCCTGTGCCTTCATTTAGGTCCATTTTCTTCATCAACTATGACATGCACACTTGTAACACTTATTCTAGCCTTCATGCAGCTCAGTGTGTAGAGCACAAAGAAATGTCTAAGGTCACAAGGGAGTTTACCCCTTAACGCCTGGGCTATCATATTTAATACATACAGTTTTTTGAGGTTTTGGGACTTCTACTTCATCTACTTTTTTCTCTTGAAAAATCTAAATAAATTTCACAATACACTTTTGAACAATTAAAAAATCTGTAACAAATTGAAAGTCAAGCATAGTAATTAAAATGTAATTAATTTCTTAAAGAAATTTGTCAGATGCTGCAATAAACTTTCCATTTTTTGCATTTTTATGGCAATTATTTTACAGTTGAGGCTTTAAGGGGTTAAAAAATATACTAATGGAAGTACTGAGAAATATTTCTCACTGCAGTTCTTGGAGTTTGAACCATTTCTGTCACACAACCTAATGACAGAAATTACCATCCTTTGTCACGGCTGTTAGCTCCTTTTGATTCACCCTTTTTTCTCTCACTTGAGCTCTTCGTCACTGTACAAAGTTTCTAGTCCAGTTAGACCTGCCTACAATTACAAATCTATTGACAATTATACCAGAAAGCATAACAGATATTGTCTTCAGATACTGATTTAAGAGTCATTTCCATTTTCCTGGCAGTTAGCTTTTTGCTCCAGCTCCACAATCTGTGAGTTAAGCAAAATCCAGTCAGAGCTGATTGCTATGGCTCTGTATCACAGCAGCCCTCTATGTTCTGACACTCGGAGTTGCTCTCAGCTCAACTTAACTGTCCAAGAAGAGAGGATGGAGCCCCGACATTAATGAGCAGCAATCACTGAGCTTCTAAAAAAAGAAAGTTAAGGCCAGTGCTGCTGCTAAAAGCTCCTTCTCAGCATTATGTTCTTCCAGCAAGGACCCCAGACATACACTCGAGGGACAAAAACCTGCAGCAGACAGCAGCTGTCAATGGTTTCACTCAGAGAGCAACCAGCTGTAATACAACAAGCCACACACAGCTTCTGTCAGACAACATTGCCAATTTGGATGTATGGTAATGAGTGTGGGAAGAGAGAGTGGTTTAGTTCAGGGATGAAAGTAATTGCATTAGAAAATAGAGCTTAATATCTGGATGAAGAAGAGGAATGATGGAGAGTCACAGCAGCAGTGACCACATAACAAGAAAGTCATAAAGACGTAAAGATGGGGCCTGGGCCTGGATGGATGATGGCTCGGATCACAGCAGTACGCTGTATGTGGCAACATTTACTGCAGGCTAAACAGCTGGGGTGAGTGGGAACGAGCCAAGATAAAGAGCTGGGTGCAGAATGAGAGACCGCGGAGGACAGAGACGAAAAAAGGAGGATGAGGAGGTCTGGTTGTCTTTACAAGCTGTCACAAGACATGGGAAATGTCACTTTGGCTAATTAGAGTCAATGAAACTACACAGAACGAAAGGTTCAGATCCATGGGAAAAGTCAGTCTGCTAAAGTTCAATGGGAGGTCAGAGCGAGGGCGAGTGTGGGTTCACCTGACTGACGATGCCAGCAGTGTTGGTTTTTTGTGTTTGGTCTCAGGTAGAGTCAGCAATGCTAACAAGCCTTTCAAATGATCCCAGTACAGTCCATGAAAAGAATGAATCATCTTTAGAGAGGTAATCAACGTGCTTTTTTGCTTAACTTATCAAGTAAAGTTTGATTGCACAGTGTAGTGGCTATGAAATAATGGCATAATCAGCATTTAGACTGGCTCCCTGCAAGCCTTGCTTTCATTATGCGGTTCTGTCTGCCACCGTGTGCGAAATCTCTCAGGAAAATTAAGGCTTGACTGCACTACCAAAACAGGAAAAGGATAGCGCTTTTGTTTTCCCCGGTAGCTATAGGTAACTTGCCCATGTAGCTGAAGTGGCAGATGGTAGAGTATCTGTGGAAACTTTAACAACAAGAAAAGTTATCAGAGGAGGCAAAGAAGGTGTAGAGAAGAGTGATAAATCAGGGTTCAAAAGCCATATGGAGTTAGCATTATTACTACTAAATCAGCAAATGATTAAACTTGCCTATTCATTAGCCTTTTGCTAACACTTTGTTTTTAATTTTATTATTATTTTTTGTCATTTTAAAGTTATCTGGTCCATGCTACAGGAACGCTGGGGGCTGTCACTTTCACTGAAAACATCAGAAAACCCCAAACTATACAATGCACATTCTATTTTTTTGTAATCATGCGGCTCTGAGCTTTTTAAGACATCACTAGACAAACGTGCACGTGAGAACATGCCCATCACAGTTGAGTCTGACATAGCCAGTCTTTAATCTGCCAGCTCCCTACTTGCAGTGTGACCGTCACGTCCTGCCTCCAGCACGCTCTAAACTACACAGAGAATATCCTCTGAGTGAACGACTTCCTGCTCCGTGCTGCATGAAAGACTCGACAACAATTGAAAATATTCTGACCTGATTATCTCGTTGTTGTCCAAAGTTCATGTGTAGAAATTGCTCTGATGTTCCTGAACATCAAAGGAGCAAAGACTAAAAAAATCTACAAACACTAATAGTCTATTCAATACTCCAGCCTCTCTCTGTGTATTGAATTCCCTGTGCTCAAGATGCGGGGATTTTTTTTTCTTATTTATTCTCACAGTTCAACACAAGAACACAAGGAGCCAAATTAGGGTCAGTCAGTCAGTCACCGCGCATTTAAACTCGTGACACTCACACTGTCATACACAGTCAGTGTTGTTATTGTGTGAATGCTTGTGAAGCAGTGAATTATGACATACCTCCTGCATGTATGTGAATAAAAAAATATATTTTGTTATCACAATGACAAAAGCAATTAGAGCTGGTGCTGCTGGATGACATCACCCCTTCAAACATTTAATGTGATTTCTGTATTTTTTTGTACTTTTGGATATTAAAAAACAAAAAACATTTTCAATACCAACACAATGCAATGCCTGCTTATTCAGCATTTATTTCACCAACCCAAAACACTTTTATAACACCAGCACTGTGGTACATATATGCAATATTTCAGGATGTGCTTTTTGTGAGCTTACAGTATGAAATCATTATGCAATCTTATTTGTGTAGCTATAATCTAATTATATGCTCAAATGTATTCTGGGATCATTGTATTTTCTTAATAATTTTATAATGTTATCCCAATTACATGTGATCCATTACTGCCCTGTCTTTGCACTTTGCAGACAAAGTCATCTAAAGCTCATGCATGTGACACTGCATGCTATAACAACAATGATGCGTTGTGCTATAAACTGGCTACGCTATATCATCAGGTTTGCAACAGAGGCACAAGGGATTTGTGGAACAACCGTGCTCGTGCCAATCAGACAGCAGCTCCTGTGATGTAGATACAGAGCTGATTCAGTCCAAACCGCAACTCTTCCTTCTGGGTACAAATCCAGAGATTCATTGTGGAACGGCTAAAGTAGAAGAAGAAGAAGATGATGAAGAAAAAGACGAGGAAAGGGAGAAAAAAATCACATGCTGTTCCTCCAGGGAAAAAGAATGCTTCGGCTAAAAATACTCCTCCAAATTTCTCAATCACGCTCTGTCCTACTGTGCCACAATGCAGGAGCTTTAGAAGTTAAAAGGCGTGGAGGAATTAACACAAAGAAATAGGCCGCCATTGCAAATGGGCGAAACGTATTTTCCCCTCCTCCTCTCTCGCTGCTTTCCTCCACTGCTGACTGCCTTCAGAAATGGAATTAATCCTTCTGTGATCTGTGATTTTGCTTTTTCATTCCTTCCCTTTTCATTTTGGTGCAACACGAACACCCTGTCCTTTCCCCGGAGGGATGCTACTGCGTGTGCATGTGGTTCATGAGGTGCTAGATATGTGGAAAATGAAACCAACTTTGCTTGCTCTCTGATCCCCTTATTTGAGAAGAGTAAATAAGGAATGGTTTCAATTAGGCAGTGTGAACACTGCCGCTGGCAACTTCTTAAGTTGGCTTTAATCACTGTGTGAGCTGCTAATAATCTCAACCAGAGGCCTTTAAATACAGAGACTCTACATTTATTTATCAGACCAAATTTTATTTATCATGCTGTCCCCAAAGCAATATGATGCCCAGTGCTGAGTTTCTCTGAATCTCTTGCTGTTGTAAGGATGTTTACTCTGCCCTAAAATCATGTTAGCCAAGGAGAATCGCTTTGTTTGCGTAGATGAGAGTAAATTAGCCGCCTTATAACTCCTCTATGCAAGTTGTTTTTGTACTGCAAATATTCCGGCCTTTTTGAAGGAGTCAGTGGTCGATCAGACAACGAATCTGGTAAACCTTACATGCAAACTGGCAGCCAATTACTTCACTCCATCTTTTTGTTTACCCTGGAAGAAAATTCTTGCACATATCAACAGAGAAGAGCCCTAAACTAACAGGAACAAATCGCTTTGTGACAAATAATGAGAAAAAAAAGAGCTTCTGGCTGACAACCAACAAATTGGTTTTCTGGAAAATTGTGTAAGCACAAAGCTGTCAGATAGAGACTGCCATTAAACACAGAGAAGGAGACAAAGGAAAGGCGTGAATGTATGTATGGATGTATGGATGGGGAATGATGGCTGTGTCCTCTGGATAACAAGAAGATGCAAAATCATTTACTTACCATTTGCTGTGCGTGACAGATCATGGTTAAGAATAACTTAGTGCTGCATGAGTATGACTACTTATTAATATCAGAGTTTTGCAGTGATCCTCTGAGCATTATAGGCAGATGAGGGAAAAACTGAAGCCATTTAAAATTAAAAACTGTGGAAAAGGCCCATAAAATTTATCGAGCCATGGTGTATTTCTTACTTATTAAACATTCTGACTGAAGTTAAAAGTTTATAATGTTGGAAGCTTTCCAACATATCCATGAGGCAGCCTCCAGGGCTGGTACATGAAGTCCATACACAAGTGTCACAAACTGCAGTTCCTGCAGTGGCCACTTGGGGGTGTCACCAAAAGTAACTCAATCCCCATAGACTCCCATGTTAAAATGTTTCACTTTACAGCCGAAATAAACATGTTTGAAACAAAATTTTAATTCAAAAAGGTGACGTGTTGAAATGTTTTATTTTTATTTCTATTTCGTATTTATTTATGTTATTTATTCCACTGGACTGGTGCTTTTTTGGAGCATTTTGATGGAATCATCTGGCAAATATTATGACCTAATGTGAGATGTGTGCTTCAATTGTGTTGTATTACATTTTTGTATTTTATTTATATTGTGATTACTGCTTACAAGCGTTAACGTAGCACTATACCCTCTCATCTAAATATCGTCACTTTGAGCTATATTTGAGGCTTCAATATGTAAAGTCCAGAAAACCGGTGGGTAATGTCAGGGAGCCTTGGTCCATATTTTATATGTAGTTTGTGGATAATTATTTTAATAACTGCTAGATTATAGCATAAACCTTTACAAAAGCTACTTAATGAACCTTATAGAATTTCTTTTCTGCTGCTGCTGTGGCTAAAGTTGAAAATGAGTTATAAACCTCAGTCCTCAAAGTTCAATGGATTTGGCCATTTGCTCATTACAGTGCAAAATGATGTAAAAATGTTAAACTTTTAAACGTTAAACTGTTCACACTCTCTGTTCCCCACATCATGATGAGGACCCTTAAGTGTGAGATTAATGCACAGGGTCTCCCTTTAGTTAAATTTTGCCTTGTCGTCTGATATACTTCATGAGGTCCCTAAATGTCTGTGATAGACAGGATGAGACTGCAGGCAAATGTGTGCTGCTGGTGTAGTTGCTGTCAAGGGACACTTCACTGCTGAAGGAACATTTCAGAGAGGTTTGCAGCAATGGGAGAAGTCTGAACTGCACAGTTTTCTTAACATTATGAATGGGTATATTTTAATCACAAACAATATATTTTGCTGAACCTAATCAAATAGTTTTGTAGCCTAAAGCCAAGAAAAGAGTGAGAGAAGAAGATATGTCAAAAGCCAAAGTTAATTGAACATGTAAAAATAGCTCTCCCAGACAGAACTCAAACATCTGCCTTCTGGTCGGGCGGCATGTGATTATATTGCCACCATTTCGCTGACCTCTTAAAACTTATTGCATATTGCTTGTCATTTATCCTCATAGTGCGCTATACATATCAAAAAAATTATTCTATAGGCATTCAAATTAAATCGAGAAAGAGGTCCTGAGCGAGCAATAGCATGTAATGAGTAAGGCGTAGGAATGGACTGAAGCCTCAGAATGACAAACTCACAGATGAAAAAGAATATCAGTTATAAAGAAAATGCAATTAGCACAAGTAATAAGGAAGAAACAATTGGAACTAACTGTGATATACTGCATGTGTGTGTGTGTGTGTGTGTGTGTGTGTGTGTGTGTGTGTGTGTGTGTGTGTGTGTGTGTGTGTGTGTGTGTGAGTGAGTTCAGCAGAGTTCATAGTGAAGATGTAAACAGCTTGAATATGCGTAAATGAGAGAGTTCAGCTGAGGAACAGAGTAAATAATAAACACCCGTTCCACTTACAGTGTTCCTGTGATGCTGACCTTTCACACTTGGCCACACATATTTAACTGACTCATCACTTGGAACTGGCAGAAGCCCCCATTTCACATGTTCCATGTCTGGAAAAGATCCAGATATGGCTTAAAAGACTTATATTTACACCAACAAATCTGATCGCATCTGTCTGTGTTTTCCTGTCCTGCCAATCCACAGACCCATAAAAGAGTTCAGCCCATGTGTTAGAGATGTGACTGAAGCTGTTTGCCAGTCACACAAAAAATGACAGCCTGGATGACGAACAGGAAAGGGCTCCGAAGGAGATCTAAGCAACACGAACCGTGATGTTCAGCGTTTGCCAAGATCATCACAACATGCAACACCCCACGGACGGGGATGCCGGAATGCTGGAGCCGCTCTGTCGCATCTTTTAAAAGTTAATACATATGCAAATTTCAATTTGATTATTTAAATGCTATTATCACAGTGTCAATAACCTGGAAGTAGCAACCTCTGCATCCCACTTACTGAGATGCATTCAATTACCTTTTAAGTATGCATCATACACCTCCTTAGCATCTACTTAAGGTAGTTTGGGCGATTGGATGGTAATGCCTTCCAATTTTTCTCAGCAACATTCATTGTGCATTCAGACTAAATATTTGCTCGTATCAGTGCAAGAGGCTACAACAAGAAAAGATTAATGTGTCCTTTCCCTGAATATGACCCAGATGACCTACTGGGACTGGTGTTTTTATAGCATTTTTCTAGTGTTGCTCGCCCTTCAAAATGCTGGCATCAGTGGCAATTTGGGTTTCAATATCATTACCCCTTTGACATGCTGACTGGAAGAGCTGGTGGAATCAAAACACCAACCTTCTGATTTACTAGATGACCTGCTCGACATCATCAACCACAGTTGTTTATGTACTGGTGTTATCACCCTGAGATTGGTTAAAATACAGTGGTGCCTTAAAAGTGAACTTTCCAACATGTATTTAACATTGTAAAACTATCATATTTTCCTAATCAGCTCCTTTCAGTGTCTAACCTTAACCAAACAGAGAGTGAAAAAATTGCCATCCAATAAACCTTTTACAATAGTTCAACATATGAGTCAAACCCCAGTGTTTGTGCCATAACTACCTCACCTCACCTACCACCTCAGGCAGACCTTTTACTATTGCAGTGGAAACACTCCTATGTAATTTTAGAAAAGCCCATGATAAGCACAAATAGCCAATATAATGATGTGGTTGGACGGCTTGTTGGAAAATGCAATCCAGGATTAGAGACAGAGGCATGAGTCTGAAAGCATGTGGCATAGCAAGACAGGTTTTTACAACTCTGGACACACAGACAGATTTATTTATTTATTTATCCATTTTTACCTTTTGTAGTAACAGTTTTGACTCCAACAACAAAACACAGTCTTCACACATATTTGATTGTCCCAGAAAGCAATGTTACCGTCTGTGTAAGATATACAAAGTCATGCCATTACATAGCAGACTTTATGTAGTGAATATGCATCTTCTTAAACACATATCTAAACATTTACAGCTTTCAATTGGATTAGTAACCTAAAAAGAAATTCTACTTTCTACTCATTGTGATTACAACACAATGACTGTAGAAAACACAGTCATTGTTACAACCCAATATGATCATAGACTGTGTGTAAAATGTATTTGTAGTGCGACATCCCCCATTTGTTTTTGGACTACATGTTTTGAAACTTTATCGTTAGCATCGCGTTCAATATGTGCAATTATTTTTGGACCCATAAAAGACCATTTTTAGACGAGACAGCAGAGTGCTAACATTTCAGCTGATGCTAATGAGCAGTTAGCAGGTTGCTTAAACGGCATAGGTGAAACTTACAGATCTGTACATTTGCTAATTAGTGCTAAGTAGTCCCAGAGAGTTGAGTCCGTTCATTTTGATGTATTATTTTCAGGAACGTGCATGTTTTGAGCATGCATCAAGATATAGTGCTAACTAGCACATTATGGAAGTAAAATATGGGACTTTCACTGACCAAAAACTAGAGCACATACTTTTTGGACAGTCTAGACCTCACAGGAAGCCATGAAGTCATGTTGTACTATCAAATAACTCTGTCAAAAATCCACCAAAAGGTACCAACAGCACAAACGGCCCAATTTGATGACGCAGACTTAGCAGCTATCAGCTACAGCAGCCTGTCAGCATTTCCAATGTGTGTGTGTATGTGTTAGTCCCCATAGGGAAATTACTCCTCTGTATTTAACCCATTCACCCAGTGAAGCAGTGGGCAGCCACCAGTGTAGCGCCCGGGGAGCAGTGTGTAGGCACGATACCTTGCTCAGAGGTACCTCAGAGTAGCTGTTCGGTAGATTCAAACCCCCGACCTTCCGATCACAGGCAACCACTTTATCTACTGAGCTACCTCTGCCCCCACTTCCGTCAGTTAAAGCAGCCACATTCCTAATTCTAGGCTTTAACAATATCCAAACGGATGAATTTTAGGGGGGAAAAAAATCAGAAGAAAATGATTCATCCCCATATAGCTCTCATGAAGGAAAATTTAGCTATGGGGACTAAACTCAGATTTGGTACCAATATGCAAACATGCTATTTTAAAAGTAATTTTAACCAATTACGGGAATTGACTCACGATGTTGCCCACTGAAGTTTTTGTCAGTTTTGCACAAACCAAATTAAACAGGTCGCTTCAGTTCAATACTATCTTTGAGAAATATGATTGCCTCTAAAACTCTTTGGTTTGAACACTTTTCAGCTTCTTGCTTACCATCTTGTAAACCTTGCATTTCACGCTTGCTGCTATCCTCCTTAAACAAGTCACCGCGGACACCCATCTCCACCAACTCCACCCTGCATATACTCAGCTCTCCACCTCTCTTGTGCATCGTCTGTTGTTTCGGATGGTTGACCGCATATTTAAACTCTGTTGTGTTCTGTTCATGGTTTATCCAGGATACATGTAGGTAAGGCTTTGTTTGCTTGTGCAAAATTAGAAACACTTTCCTGTACCTCCAAGATTTTGTCAGTATGCTCTTGAGCAGGGAACTAAATCCTAGACTGGATAAATGTTTCTTCTGTATTGAGTCCCGAGCACAGCACAACACATGTATCCTTATTCTACTTTCCATGGATAAATGTGACTTTCTCGGAATAATAAAAGTTAAAAAATGAAAAAATAAATCTGTCAACTTTGAATTGAATCCCTGCCTCTGACACTGGCTCACTTCCCCTTATAAACCCATCTGCCATGTAAGCACCTCCGAGCTGGAGCCTGCCGCATTTCCATCACTCACCACATTTAAAAATAAATGAGTAAATATGAAATTAATAAGCTGAAAGATTGGAGTGCCGAGGCTGTGCGCTCACACACGTCACGCACCGCCTCTGGGAGAAATGGTTCAACCACATTTGCATGGGGGAGAAAATAACCCAGCATATATTATCCACCCACTGCAACTGATTTTTGATCCTGCTGCTCCTATCTGTCACATCTCTCATTTGGTGATATTGACTCATATCATCATGATTAGAGAATTGTTTGTTTCTGCTAATACTAACAGCTCAATTAGTGGCTGATGTGTTCATACTGGTGGATAGAATTGCAGAGGACAGAGTGTCTTTATTTTCTTTCCAATGAAAAGAAGTCATTGAAAATGCTGCTGTGCCACTGGGGACGGGGGGAATATATTCCTGGTACGACATCAGCGTTGCTTAGTACCCGTTAACACAGACAGGGTACACGTAGACTTAGTTCACACCTGGTGATTCTCAGCGTTGTTTCATGTAATGTACCTGTAATGAATATTTTCACAGCAACAATGAAGTTGACTGTTTGGGTTTTTCAGCCCAGAAATTTAAAATTGGTTTTAGCTTCATTTTTATCGTAGCTGCAATTAAAATATTGGGATCTACTTTCTCAGACCTAAAGACAAAGACCGATAAAATTTTTCCAAAATGGCATCAATAATAAGGCGTCTCAGGGGGTTACTGGTCACCCAGCTTTACACCCCTGTCCTGCATTCTTCTTCGGTCATGGATCACAGTCCCTCAATACTTCAGTTACTACTGTCTACTCTAAAGTTGAATTTGCATCAGATGAGTCTTTTATAATAACTACAGAGTGATAACTATGAACTTAGTCTTGCACAAGTCTGCCATATCTGTAACTTGTAAAGTAAAAATCACACCACAAACAACGTACTATATTTTGCCAACTGGGACTTTTGGAAGTTTGTGTGTCCTCTACACATGTTTCTGCCTCTTTCCTGAATGAGAGTTAAGGAGTCTGCATTAGCAAGTCTAAATGAAAGTTAGGACAACATTTCCAGCACAAATTCATGAAGGACTCTTGTTATAGCATGGAGGCACATTCGTTGAAAAAGCAAGGCCTAATTAGAGGCGTAAACTCTCAGCGGGTGATTAGATGGATAATAAAACGTGAATAATATTAAAAATTTGTTTGCTTGTTTTTTCCAAAGTAAAGTCCTTTGTTATGTTGTCCTCTTTGGGACACCTGGAGTACTGCAGTAATGTTGCCTCACAGCAACAAAGTCCTGGGCTTGAATCCAGCATCTGGCCAGGACCTTTCTGTGTGTAGTTTGCATGTTCTCCCGTGTGTGGGGTTTTTTTCTCTGGGTACTCTGGCTTCCTCCCACAGTCCACTGAAATGCATTTAATGGGTTAGGTTAGTTGGTGAGTCTAAATTGCCCATAGGTGTGGATATGAATGTGAATGATCATCTGTTGCTCTGTTAGCCCTGCAACAGCAGACTGCCGACCTGTCCAGGGTACACCCTGCCTCTCACCCTGCGGAAGCTGGGACAGCCCCGCCCCCCGTCCAAAAAACCCCCAAAACATATATATATTGCAGATTTAAAACTTTGTGCTTTTTAAAGCATAACTAATAGTTTTTCAATCAAGAAAACAATCTCACATATGACTGACATTTAACAAATTGTTTTCTGAATTGTTTTCTGAACACAACTGCAAAATAAAAATCTCCAGAAATCCTTGTTTTTGGCTACCCAGCTATAACTCCAGAGGTGACTGTGTGGCTCTTTTTATCTATGCATATATGGCTTTGTGTACATTCGACAACACAGCAGGGAGACACTTTGTTTTTAGGAGCGTTATTTAGTTATTTTCTGTTCCAAAGAAACCACCATGTAGTGCTGCAACATGTGTTTCCCAAGCAGAATTATAAGCTCTTACAAGTCTGTGCTCTCTCATAAAGTCTTAATAAAAGCTAAGCAACATGAATATACTGTAATTGGCCTTTTGGAACTGAAGGCACCACCCTGCTATTCTCTCTGTGAAGTAGTCATATCGTTATTCAGTGTCCAATTAAAATGGCCTTAGTCTCCTCAGGAGCACTCCAGTCCTGTGAGGACCACCTGCAGCACCCTCTCTCAGCCTCAGCAGTCTGCCTTGAGTCATTAGCCTTCATACGAGCTCAAAATGGAAATGCCAGCAACTCCTCTGTCCGCCGCCTCTTTTATTTTTCCCTGCTCTCCCCCTGCTCTGCTTTCTCTCATCCCTCTCCCACAGGAGGGGGAAGTTTTCTCTGCTTGCGTCCTCTGTACATTTAGCCCATTTTTCTGCCTCTGCTCTCGCCAGGGAATCTACCCCACTACCATCTACTCTCCTTCGCTCTCTCTATCTCGCTTTTACCACCACTGCTCTCTGCTGCTTCCCCTCCTACAAAAACCCCCGCCATCCATTCCCTACTGCGTTAAGAAGAGCAAAATCTTTGAAGGGTCTCTTCTGCTCTTAACCTCTTTCTCTGCCTCTACAATTGAGAGTCTATATTCTGTATTTTCCTCTCATTTCTTGTCCTTAATGTCCAGATAGTGGTTCAAGGCAGGAGAAGGTATCAGCAGCGTGATAGTGAAATGAAAAAAACAGCGAGCAATAAGACCTCAACTTGGCCAGCATGGCCAAAACCAATATTTGCTGTTCATTGTAAGTCACAAGTTGTGCACAGTCCAAAAAGCCTATGGAATTAAAGCATTTTCAAGGAGAATATAAAATACGAAATCACACTGCGGACAGGCCTGTGTGGCATAATTATCAAACTTAAATCTCTAGTGCAGAACTTGTATGGCCCCTTATAAGCCTCAAACGAGGAACAGCTCCAATAATAATAATCCCTGTTTGTCGTCCTACTGGATCAATTTCTTTTGTTCAGACAATAATCATCTACTGAATGCTAAAATCATTTTATTTATCCTCCTCTTTTTCTTTCCAGCCTTTACTTCATTGCTTGCAGTGTGTCTGTCACTGTGGTTGAGCCCCTTTTGAGTGTTAATAAACCAGTAATTGGTACGCCCATCCCATAAGGTTGACCAGCTGCCCCATTTTATGTGAGACTGTGCAGAAATTTTAATTTTTGTAGCCTGTTAACAGCATCCCTCCAACTCCACTTTTAGGATTAGACATTTTTGCTAAAACTCATATTTATGGCTGGATAAGGTGACTCTGAAACATCTGAAGCCTGCTTTAGCTGCTTTCAAACCAGACTTCTAGGTAACCTCTGATGCATGTCTCCTTCACTCCTGTCTTTTCATTCCTTTGGAGTTTTCAGTCAGGGCACATGTCTGCTCCTCGCTAATGCTGGATCTGCTGGAGGTCTCTTCCTGTTAAAATGGATTTCTTCCTCCCTGTTGTCACTGTGTTTGCTCTCGGGGGATTATCCGATCATTGAGGCTCTCTCTCAAACACTGTACCTTACGATACAAAGCTCCTTCAGATTACTGTTGTTGTTGTGAACTGGCACTATAAAAAATTGAAGTGAATTGCAGGAAACACTTAAAGCCTTAAAGTCTAGCTCCAAACTATTTCTGTGAAGAAAGCAGCGAAGGCTGTCATTATGGGTCGACTGCAGGTTAATCTGTCACCCTTTTCTGCCGCCTGTGCTGCACCCATTGGGAAAATTGAAAGTAACCACAAAGTCACAAGCTATGCATATTTTAGAGGAATGTGATGGAAACTACTACAAATAAAATAAAAACACAGCTAAAAGAAACACTAGGAAACTATTTTATCACTAGATGAGGGTGGTGGAAGGTGAGCCTAAAAACCTTTGGTGCGTTTTTCTCACTTATTTTTGAATTTTGTGACACAGTACAAAAAGATTGTGCTGATGTTTGGTAAGCTTCTTGGATTTTCAGCTTTCAAGCTTAAATCACAGTTAACAGGTTAAGCAGTTATTGTAATAGTCTTTGCAAGACCTACCTTCAGTTTCCCAACACTAAAGAGTTGGAGAAGTCACTTAAATTAAAATATCACAGGATGTAATCATAAATCTATAATCTTTTTAGGTAGTTTTTAATATTTAAGCTCGATCACAGTTCCACACTGTGACTAGAAAGCAGAAACATTGCCTTACATTGGTTAGTATCTGACCACCATCGCACCCACACAGGGTTTAAAATTCTGGTGTAGTAAGAAAAACAAAGAAGTCGGTGGGCATCAATATTTTATAAACTTCTCTGGCAAGGCAGACAGTTTGGAGTTTATTAGAGTTTACTGCTTTGTAAGAATAAAAAGGTCATCAGTCATGGATCATTAATAACCTGTATGAACCACAGAGAAATTCAGACAGTAGTTTAATTAAAAACAAAACAAAAAATCCCCACAAAGATATTTTATTGACTCTATTTTTTTCTGTGATTGTGCTGAGTTCAACTTCATCAAAGTACAGTGGCTCAGGATGCACTGATAGACAGAAGGGATACTTTTGTCAGCTGTTTGAGGAGATGTGCTTTAGTAGACTTTAGTCTTTAAGCAGAGCCAATCTGACACCATTCTTATGCACAGACACACAGAACGGTGCATGAAGCAGCTCCTGAGCTGCGATGCATAAAAACACTGCACAGATGTCCAGACTGATTGTGTTACGCTCATTAATGACATTAAAAAAATTAGTTGCACTGAAAGGGACAAAGTGGCATAGACACATTTAAAATTGCATGAAAATCTGATCCTGATATTTTGTTGATACTTTATTAATTGAACATATTGATTGTCTCGAAAGCTCTCCAACTTGAAATTCAGTTGCTTTTAGGGAAAACTCAGCTCTCTCTTGAGGGGTGTGCTCTTCCCCGACTCCCCCATAATTCCAGCACTGTCTCAGGCTTGTTCTTTCCAGATGTTTAGCAGATACGTTCATTGTGTGAACCATCTTTGATTTACACTGACATCTGGTAATTAGCACTAAACATGATAAAGAAATTAACAAAGCCATCCTTAAAAATGTAGATCTTATACATTTTCAGCTTTAAAGATCTGTGTTACATTTCATTGTGTGGCCTCCAAAGGAGAGTAAACTGTACATTATTGTGTAAACGAAAAGAGACAGAGTTAAGTTGGATTTACTGTCCATTACATCCCTGCAGGGTGTGAACACTATCGACCCCTCTGCCTTTTCACCTCTCTGTCTGTGAGGATGTAAGGAGCAGCTAGGGCTCCTGCTGTGTGGACTAATCCATGTTTCTCTCTCCATCTTATGTCTCTCTCTCTTTCTCTCGCTCTCTTTCTCGTCCAGGACGCCGTCATTAGCAGTCTCAGCTCAGAGTGCAGCTCGGTCAGGCCCTGGGGCCAAAGCTTTGTGCCTTAATTACCTACCTAATGAGTCACTGGGAAAGTCACTGGGCCTGCTGGTGCCTCCCTCTCTCCCCCTCATTCTTTTCTCTCTCTCTCTCTCTCTCTCTCTCTCTCTCTCTCACACACACACACACACACACACACACACACACACACACACACACACACACACACACACACAAACTTACTGTATTTACTTCATTCCCCTTTGACTTATATGCTTACTCACTTATGGTGCGCACACATATAATCTCACACTTGCTCTTGCTCCTTCCACCTAATGACTGCAGTTTAACTCACTCACTCACTTTCTCGCCTTCTCACTGGTTTACATGTGGATGGTTGACAAATTAAAGGAAAAATCTGAACTTTTGACCCCTGTAGTGAGCAGACCGGGTTGGTGTGTCGTCTGCATCGTCCATGTAGTTGCTGCTCCACCTTTCTTCCACAGTCCAAAGACACGTGTGGCAGCTTAATTGGTGATTCTGAATTGGCTGCTTGTGGAAGACATGTGCAGGGTGTACCATCGCTTGCGCAAAATGAGCTGGGATAGACTCCAGTCCCCTCGCCATACTAACTGGCACTTAAGTAAATGGATGGATGGGTTTGCAGAGTCAGTGCAAATCGATACAGAGTTGTTGTGAGTGATCACCTTCATTCAATGATGATGAAAAATTTCTATCCTGATGAGGGTGGTCTCTTCTACAATCACAATTTCCTCATCCATAGGCCACAAGGTGCTCAATAAATGGGATGATGAATATCTTTGTTAGATATCACTCTCCACTAACATCAATATGTCAAATGAGGGAATAACTTTTGCAAAATTAGCGTCATTCCTCCAGTAGAGTTCCAGAAACAAAGGAAAGCCCAACATAAACTGTCTTTGTATGGTGCTGAACAACTTAAAACCTGCTGGTTCTGTCACCATTCCTGCAGCAACAGCATTCCTGTTTTCAGTTACTTGTTTGGACTCTTGGACTGTGTTCTACATAACCGGCCACATCTGAAACTACTAAAAAGACCACCTGTCCTCACTTAAACACCTAAACAGTTCTTGGTAAATCTCCTTTATCCTCTTTAATTTGACAAACAACAATACGGCACATCACAGACAACATATGGCAGCGTGATGGATTCGTACAGCCCAGTTACTCTGCTGACTCTGAATAAACCTCTCTTCTCTTTGTGTTTAAATACAGAGGACTCATTGTGTAGCTGTTTTCATGAACATCTTTCTGTTCATGCCAAAAGACATAAAACTGCAGCTCACATAACTTGGTAAACAGCAGTTCCAGGACTGCTGCTGACATACAGACATCCACAAATGCAAGTAAATAACAGCACCTATCTCCAGTGATAAACTATATTGACTATATAACGGATGATTACAATAAAAGGTTCATTATTGTCTTAGCTTTTTTACCACATAGACACTGAGCATGCTGGATTTATTGCTAAGGCTCAATTAATTTTCTTACTAAAATGTTATGCCTGCATTTCCAGAAGCTTCCACTCTGCAGACACTGTTTTTTGGTGAAAAAGTGTTGCTGTTGTGCAGCTGGAGGCCAAAACCTGAGAAACAGTGTGGTAGGTTTAGATCGTCTGTCTGTCTGTGGTTGCAGACAGATTTATTTATTCAGTGAATCCTGCATTGAATTGGTAAAGAAGCCAAAAAAGAGCAGTAATAATTTGTAGAATCCCCCCTCGCAGCATTATAAACCACTGTGTTGTGTTTTGTCATCTGAAAAGTCTTCAAAGCCAGTCGCACTCTGTGGATTTGCTACCTGAGGCAACACTGCCCGGCAGCACAGTTCCTGATTTGAATCACTACTTACGCTCGCTTGTTCATTCTTTTACCAGCTCATTCTTTCTTACCTGCTTTGTATTGCTATTAGCCCCTTAACCACTCACTTAATCACTGAGCTGCTTCTGCTCACGTGCGCAGAATCAATCAGAAGCACCTAATCAGCAGACCACATACTGAATGTCGGAGCGCAGTTATTCTAATAAAATCACATTATATTACAGAGAATTTCTAGACTCCAGACGCACTCTCTGTCTGTGCTTTTGCACCTTCTGCGCTCTCCCGCCTCACACTCTCACAGTAACACAACTGATGGGATCACACCTGCATGCAGAACAGAATAGTTCGCTTCCTAGATGCTGCGAGTGGACATAGATGCGCTAATGATGTGGGACTGAACTGCTTCTAGGGGCTGAATCCCAAAGCCATGAAGCTCTTTATTAAACCAGTTCAAGCATAACGATTACACTGAAAACAAACAGGAGTTAATCATGTTTTCAGGGAGCTATTGATTTTTCACATCACTCATATCAGTCTGGCATTATTCGAGAAATGAGTTCCTGCTCTAATGAAATCATTCCCGGAATGAAAATCAAGTTGTTTTCCTTTGACCTTTGCTTTTAATTAACACACTTGTTCATTATGACAAATTTGGATTATATACTGTTAATCATGAGAGTGAATGCAAAAAAAAAAATAGCTGAAATTTCAAACACTGGCAAAAACTCTCCTGCACTTTTCTTCCTTCAAATCCTGACTCCTGCGGTTTGTGGTGCTCAAAAATCAAACCACACAGAATAAACAGGAGGAAAATGGTAAATGAAAAATTGGTGGAGCATCTGCCCTGGGGAAAAATTCAAAGTCTTGGCCGGAGGAGCGAGGAAAATCTCAAAGTAGAAAACAAACTAGACATGTTTTTTTTCTGTTAAGATGCCCTTGAGCAAGGTTCTTAACGGCCAGCTTCCCTGGTAGTTTTGCTGACTGGCACCAGACTACAGTTGTTCTGGACCAATCCTAGGTCTTAATGTCCGTAACGAAGTGAGTGTGAAGGGCGCTGCTGGATAAGAGCACACAGCAGAGGTTTCTGGGTAAATAAACATAAAAACAAATAGCCTGGATGGCCAGCTACATGCTAATGCAATTGCTTTTTCTTTGTCTAGACACAGCATTTAAGGCTATTTGGGCGAATGTCTAAATACATAAGCATTTCTCTGTATCCAGAGCGCCAGGAGAAGCTTTTACTGGAGATGGGGGTAAAACCAAGTGAAATTCATCTACTGTTCCCTTCGCTAAATGACTTGAACGCTGTACGGCTTAATGAGAAAGCATGGAATCTCTTGATGGGAGGAAAACTACCTGTAATTTGTTCTGCCAGTAATAAGGTTTCTATATAGAAAAGGAAAAAGGTCTGCATCTTTTCGCTCTCTTTTATTCTCCGTCTCTCGCTCCCTTTCTCTGAGGAACTCAAGTGTGCCTCCATCACCAATCCTCTGGCTGACAGGAGGCCTCCAGAGTGCGTTTTGTCCGCACGACGCCACCTCCTCCGCTGACAGCCCTCAGTTGCCTGGAGACGTTGCTTGAGAGACAAGCTGCGGTAAATGAGCAGGTTGTTGATCAAAGTCCACGACGGCTCCACTGCTGCGTTCTCAACAGCGCGCCACTCAGGCGCCACACACCACTCTCGCTTCCTGTTCTCTGCTAACTACAAGTTGTGGGCTTTTTCCATACAGTACACCCTGACATTAGCCTCCTGTCAAATTGCATTTGAAGCATTTTCTGCCAAGACGTCCCGGCTTGATTGGGGGTGAGGGTGGGGTGTGGGGGGTTCTTCCATTAGCAATGCAAAAGACTGCAAATTTGAATTTTAAAACATGAGGTTCTGCGATGATTAAGCTCTCTGACAGGCTTGGGATGTTTTGGTGGCACCGTGGGTCTGCCATTAGATGCTTTGAGCTGCTGATTATGGTGCATAATTTACTCTGAAGGCTGCAACCAGGGCAAACAATTGTTGTTATTGCTGTTGTCACCTGTCAGCCCAAAAAAAACTAATTCACTGCTGGTAAGGAGAAAATCAGCTCCTTATTGTCTTGTATGATAAAATGCTCCTGAGGATTTTTCACCGTTATGCCTGTAAGAGTCTGGTCGGTGTGTATGCTGCCAGTGGGAAAGCAAACATTCAAACATCTACAAGTAAAAGTAAGCAATGCATCTACACTTGGAACTGTATCTGCTGGCCAGTAACAGCACTTTGTATTTAAAATAGGAAACAGCAAGGTGGAGTGATGTCCCTCCAGCTAACAACTACCATAAGTTCTACCACAAGCCACTACTATCCTACTCAGCACCTGACCTAATGGTCTACAATAGAGAAAACAGTGTGCACTATGGCACTTGAATTGCAGCTTGCACCAGAAAAAACTGCCATTTGGCTTAGGCCAGGTAGTTAACCTATTATGCTCAGTTCAGCTTCTCGGTTTAGCTCCCTTTCCCTTCCCATTAAGCCAGCTGTCTACTGCTTGGCACCGTCCCTGAACTAAAAAGTTTATTGAAAAAACTGACATCTGAGATTTTGGTTCACAGGGACAAGATTTTGCATACCCTGACCTTATTATTTGAAAGTTTAATCAGGTTTAACATAAAAATAAAAATTACCAAAAGAAATAAAAAGCATAAAATGTTTACTACAAAGTTGCAATTTGCTTCTCCGATATTTTTCAATTTTCGTGAAGAGGTGCATGTTGCTCAGGTAAAACTTGTTTTCCTTCATGGCAGTCTGCATTGGCATTTATCAAAGTTGCACAGCTTATAATCAGAAGTGCGCAGTCGCAAAAGTTGCAGCTGCATCTTAAAAGCAACATCAGCATTATGTCTCAGCACGCAGAACAGCACAATGACTATTTGTAGGGTTACCCCCAAATTTCTCAGGCCAGTAAGCAACAGTATGCTTGAAAATCTCGCCATGTGCTTGTGAGTCAAAGGTTTTTGAATGTAATCGTTAACACTCTACCAAGCAGTGTCTAAATATTACAGCAATCGGTGTTTTTCCATCGCGCAATAGTTTTAAAAACCTCACGTTCTGCTCTTTCTTTGTATGTAAATTCCTAAAATAAAGATACTTAGGGGAGGTCTTGAATGATTAGTGAATCCAAATCACTGGTAAGTTTGGACTAAAGGATGAATCAAGGTTCAAAGATCAAGAAGGAAAAAGAAAAGAAAGACGTTGTTTTGGCTGTGTAGTAATTATGACCAAAATGTTATATTTTTTATAGAAAAATTTCTGAAACCGATATGAGCAATGGACATAGCCGCTGTGTTGTCAACCACTGATTTGTGAGGTTCCACTTTTGCAGTTACAATCTTGGTGTTTTAAACCTGAGGGATGTAGTACACTCACACTGCAGCGACTTGTCAAAGAAAGCCCCGTTCGGAAGCACATCCTGCCTTATCCTCCATTTTTACTCTAATGAGGCCCAAAGATTGTAAAATGAACATCATGCTACATGCAATAAGATTGAAGTCTGGTCACTTAGACCACAAACTCATCAGCAAAATGTTTATTAAGGCCACAGATAATTAGAGTGTAGCATTGTTGTCTCATAGATTTTTATATACAGATATAAGCTTACATATATACGTAAACATCTTTTTTTAATGAGAGAAGTTGCCATCTCAGTGCAGATTTAAAGTGCTCCTCCATTAATTTTACAGTTCAGTCTTTTATATTCTGTCTATGCATTTAATAGTGTTCTACCAAAACACTTCTATTACATTGCTCAAACTCATAAACAAAAGGAGACATGCGATGCTAATCTTTGGTTACTACCGATAATGTTATACGAGTCAGAATTGACATTAATGTAAAGTGCTACTTGACTGGTTGGCAGATGCGTGCAACCACAGTGCAGTAATTCTAGTCTTTTAGCTCTTAGGGACATTTAATCTTTGGTCCTTAAATATACTCTAGGGATGCGCAAGCGGACAATTTACCATTTCTTTTCATATACTGGCGGCTGATGTGACCCATGCTGTCCCCCTGTGGTAATTTCTTGAATGAGAGGCAAATTGTAAAGAGCTTTGAATAAAAGCCCTATATGGAAATGCAGTCCATTTACCGTTCCATATAAAATGCATAAGTAGTCATTATGCACACACACCGCCCCTTGTTTTTCCTGCTGCTTGTCTAAAAGTCTGTCAGTGGCAACTGTCAGATAATCCTCTCAGCCTCTCTGGTCACCAGGTAGAGGGGCTGTGAACTACTCCCTGAGTGCAAGATAAACACAGAGAAGTGGCATTTAGAGGTGGAACAAACTTCCAGAGGACATTTGCCACATTCCCATCATGGCCATCTTTTAATTCCAGGTTGAAACTTGACCTTTACTACCCATTTTGGCTTCTTCTTCTCTTAAGTTTATGTCGCCCTTTCTGGACTTCTGAAAGATTTTGATTGGTTAATCTTTTCACTTTATTGCTGCTTATTGCTGCTTCTGTTAGTGTATTATTTAAAGTATTCTGAACTGCCTCTGTGTACACTGTTCTTATGATAATATATCTTATAGCAGCTTTTCATGTGTTAACTTTTTACTATTTTATATTTTGTTTGCACAATTTAAGCTGTCACATACCGTAATTTATATGTGGAGAACAGGTCTTAAATCTTATCTATGAACTAACTACAGCTGATAAATAGTAGTAACGTTGCTGATGTAACACCATAACACAGGAGTAAAGATGGGCACTGGGGAAAAAATGAAGCACTTGGTGAGCGCACGCACACACACACACACACACACACTAAAAAACACTCTTACAGCAAGCCCCAAGCCCTTGACATTCCTCCAGCTCAACCATTGAAATGTCTGCAGCAAGAGCTGTTTTTGCCTCCTCAATTACTACTGAGGCCCTGACGGGAGAAGAACCCGACATGTCACTTCAGATACTCTGCTAGGAGAAAGCCTGTCCAAACTACCTGGCTGGGAGAGGTTCAGTGTCAATGTAGAGCTGCGACAAGTACCGCAGGTATGAGTAGGAGTGTCAAAGGTAGCTTTAGGGACATCACAATTTGATGCTGGATGTGCTGTGATCTTGATTCAGGGAAACATCTGGGAATTTCCACCTGTAGAAACGCACTTGTCACATTTTCCTCTCACCTCTGACATCTCAGCTACGCTTCTACTGCAGCTCATGGGTTAGTAACTACAACTGAAATCATTTCCTGTTGGAGTGGAGGGGTGAAGAGTGGAAACACTGGTCAATGTAAATACACCTGAAATGGACAAAAAGTACCACTAAAAACCAGATAAAAGGTGCCATAACATCAGTGGAACATAAAAACAGTTAGTCTGTTCCACACTTACAAGTCGCGGAGTCAGTCTAAAAATAACAACAAAGTGTGAAATGGTTTCAGGCTTGCATATTGCTCTTGACTGTGAAACTGTACAAGGGCTCTGGTGACCTGCTTGTTGCAGAACAGAGCAGTTTAAAGTTGCATCCAAGCTTTTTTCTGTCCAAGTCTCGAAACACTCAACCGACTTTCGACCTGAGACGCCCGTCTTCTTCCTGTTATTCTTAATCTGCCTTCAGACCGTACATTAATGTATAATAATCCAACCGAAATACAAAGATGAAGTGGTTCTGGTTAAAAGCCAAGTGATTTACATTATAGAAAGATGCAGGTCAGGTAACTCTCTCAAAGTAAATTGAGTTGTAAAGTTGGCACGATAAACCTGCAGCACCAAGCAAGCCAAATTGCTGTTTGACTGCCAAGGTGGACTTTGCTTAATTTTCTTTTCTCTTTGTCACAACAGTTACTTATTCTTCAAATGTTACATGATTTGCTTATACTGACAATAAAAATTCAGTAAATTAAATTTCCTGGCAGGGAGAAAACATCCATTTATTAAGCTTGAATGCCATCACTGATCAATATCCAACCTTTAACAACTAATGAGATACTACTTGATGCATCTTCAGCGGCTCAGTGAGGTGCTATACTTAGATAACTATCATTTTCTATTGAGCTAAATGCTAACATTCACACAGCTAACATAGTAACAGTGACTGTGCACTATCCTGCCATGCTTACTGTAGATTTGAATATTAAAAAGCTGGCACTTGCTAATTAGCACAAGCACAGTTGAGGCTGATAGGAACACCATAGTTTGCAGGCATTTAATGAGATGAATTTATTTTCATATGGTAAAAATGAAACATGCTAAACACTTATTCTATACTTATATATGACAAGACAAATGGTTAACTGTCTGCACTGAAACAGCACCTTTGCTATTCTACAAAGCATTCACACAGCAGTCCGTTCAAATCCTCACAGCATCAAATACAAATTCTGTCAAAGCCACTAAAGTCTTAGAGAGATAAAGTGATGCCCACTGGCCGATGTGCTGTGATGCACCGGCCACAGTGAGACCGATGTCTCACTCCCCTTTTGTCATGAATGGATGACTGTGATGATGTCTTTTGGACCAAATTTAAAGGCACAGTAAAGCATCAATTTAGTGTATAGCTCTAATGTAAGGGGCGCCGTTTAACCCAAATTCTTAACTTTTTCTACTTCTCCTTATCGGTGTTTAAGCCTAACCAGCAGCTGAAAGTAGAAAACAAAGTATAAAACACCAAGCTCCCAAATGGGGCACGAACCGCAGCCTGCTGACTGACAAACTTGTGAGCTCCGTATTCCAAATGCAATCGTTGCCGCTCTTTAAAAGAGCAACATTGTCTGTCAGCACCCATATTATTAAGACACCACTGACAAAGACCCCTTGTCCACATCTCTGCAACACCAACAGGATCTGACAGAACAGCATTATCTGATGCTCTGAGTGGAGAAGACTTGAGGTTCACTGAACACTACAACACTGGCATGTGGCAGAGCTGGGATGGAACTTCAAAGCCCAGACATTTATGCCCAACCTGAGGGGTAGACTATGAAATAAAAGCAATGGGTTAGTGAGGTATGCTGTCCCTCAACACATAACCCAGTTTTATTTAGACTTTCAGTTTTACACGTAACATTAGGAAAGAACTGCAGCACCAAGACTCCATTGAGACGTACAATACATACATCAAGAATTAAGAATGTTTTTTTGCTGTGATCCGCTCTTGCATGTATTACAGTTTAACATAATATTGTTTTCATTTTCCTCATAACTCTCCATGACCTATTAGTCTGTGTTTAGCAGCACTTGATTGATCAATTTTGTGTGACAGAAGAGGTGCATCAGATTCCTGTTTTATGTGAGCGTGCACCGAACTGAAGAAGAACGTTTTACAAAGAAACTTTATAGCCAGTATCTGAGGTTGCAGAGCAAACTTGCTTCTTAGTACACCCCTCTGCTCTGCCACCTGAGCCACAGCCATCTATCTTATCTGAATCATGCTTTGCTTCTGCTATCATCATTCAGTGCTGGCACCTCACAGCCTGGCAAAATAAACTTGGAGGAGAACAACACGAGGCAAGGAGAAACAAAGACAGTTCAAATCTGTTGGACGTTTATGGAGAAGCTTCTATTAAAGGCAACCTGGAAGGCACTTCATCCTGCACATGCATGTTAGTGCAGCTGTGTCAAAAGAGCTTATGATTTAACTGTCTCACAAATTACATTATTGTAGTATTCATTGATGCATGTGGCACACATTTTAGCTAAATCACTGTATGCGTAGCAGCTAGGACTGCAGCTAAATTCAGCTCAACAACACCGAATGTATCTGTGAGCTTTGAGGATTTTAATATGGCCGAAGTTGTTGTAATTCATCTTGTGATGGCCATGAATGTCCGAACCAATTTATTCAAGAGTTCTTGAGACATTTCAGTTCAAATCAAAGCTTCACTACAGGCCAAAGAAAGGTAATTCCAGCCTTATATAACAACTAGACAATATATCATTTAATCCTCATTCAGACTTTGAGGTGGAGGTATATGGATGGATGGTTTTAGACAATTGAGATTTTCACTGGGCTGCACTGGAGGGCCATTGGGAACCAGGGACCAGGCGTATGCTAATAGGAACACAGTGCTAATCCATCACCCAGTCTCTACAGAAATAATTAAGTCAAATTATAGACAACCCCTGCAACCGCACCTTAATCTCCCTCCAGATGGGGGCCCTGCCATACAACAGGTGGCCTCTCCTCATATGAACCTGCATCCCACCACTGTCATTTGAATCCCTGCAAACAATGGTGGACCAGAGGAGCCAGACATCCATGAAATATGAGACGCGTACATAATTATGATGGAGCGAGCATACACGTGTGATATCTATTTCATAATTAACCACCTACTGTGACTCTGACACCTGTCTGTGTCTTTTGTCTGTGTTTCTAACAATGGGCTGAAAAAGGGATGCAAAAAGCCAGTGCGTTCAAATGGCAGCCTTACATTGTCATAGTCCAGAAAGATGGAGTCGTCGTGCTCTGTTTTTAGGAGTCAAAAGAACCAAACACAGTGCCTGCACTCAACATACTTAGTACTTTATTTGATTTTTCTAGTTTTTTTTATAAATTTTGTGGCTTGATAGGAACATAATGAGACATATTTTCACAGCTGTGGTGCATGTGGACAGAAAACCTGAACAAAATGGTTTTAAAACCGAGGTTTAATTTAAAAAAATACAGAATATTATCGTAAATCGTTCAACTGACATTCAGCTGTAAACCTACCGCAGGTAAAACTGCACAAAGGTGACGAGCGCAACCTTCATTCCCCTGCCCGTGATAGCGTCTGCACAGCATGTTTACACATATCATCATACAGTAAACTCTACCTAATCAGTGTGCTTTTGCCCTCAGTCACAGAAGAACAGAGAATTATACATCCATGTTGCAGCTGGGGATGATGAACTCTGATTGCTTTCCCCTCGTCCCTCTCCCGTGACTGCAAATTCATCACATCGACAAATCGCTCCCTGCATCCCATGTGGGTGTGAGCGCAATCAAACTGTAACGTGCACACAAGTCGACCCCAATCAGCACCCTGTTACGTATGCCACCCATTGATGTGATGGGTTGAAAACATAAGCAGGTCTGAAGCATCTCAATTCCTATTTGACGGTGGCTTTGGGCAAATTGTTACTCCGTGCCGGCAAGAGTGAAATCACATTAAAGGCCTGCGAGCGCACTGTACCCGCAGATAGGTAACTCGCGGCACCGTCTCTCATCTGCTTTGCAAAGATTCAATTCAGCTTTGCTCCGCAAACATTTTCCGTGAAGTTCTCGCCCCGTTTGTCAAATACACTTAAATAAAGCAGCTGCTTTTTTCACTTATTGATGTCATGAGTAGTGAAGGCCTTACTGGAGAACTGATTTCAGAGTAAACTGTCTCGCAGAGGGGCGGTGCTACAGAAACATGCACTGCTTCTGCCAATTCTTTCTAACGAGTAAAAACTTCAAACAAGCTTTTGAAAAACGTTTGCTTTCCAAATCCTAACACGTCCGCTGGGAAGGGTCAAGACGACTTCAGAAGATACGGAAGTTTTAGCTGAAGTTGGTTAATGGGAGTGGGAAAACATCTGGCAGAAGGAGACAGACTTCCACAACCATTTACAGTGGAACTGTCGGGATATGTCAAAATCATTGTCTTACATCCATGCGGGTGATTCAGCACTCGCACAAACTAAGCCCAGAAGTTGGATTGAGGGGACGAGTATTGTGCTACGTCCAGCAGACAGTCGTTAAATACATTAATGAATGTCTGTTTCTATGGAGGGCCACAACTACCAAAATGAAAAATACATTTATAAATAAATATATTCATCACTACATACACTACTGTGCCAATAAATGCCAAAATATGAAAATAAATGCTTATTTATGGTTTCTTTTCTTTGTATTACTCTTTTTTAGTCGTATAATTTCCCTCTTTATTTCTTGTTTTCTGTTTTTAATGACATATGCTTTTAGAGTCATTGGTTTATTTACCTTTATTTGGCTGTTTTGAGTCTCTGTACTCTTGAAGACATCAAGAAGTGAAGGTGCTTCTTAATTGCAATTTTATCTTGATGCCAAAGCCAACACCAGACATACGCTGTGCTGTGTTGCTATCTCCAGTTTTGATGGAAAAGCTCCAGCACATGCACTACACCTCATCTAAGAAGGAAAAAAACAACCTTTGTTTTCCTGTCAGTGTCTATTATCACAAAACTGAAGACTTTCATTTCATTTTCAGATAAGTGCTACCAGAAAATGACACCTTTTCTAATACAGTGATTGCTGGCAGTGAAAAGCAGGCTGGCTCCCGTCAATGTCATAAGTAATTTTTGTCTCAAAATCGGAATTTTGGTTAGCTGCTTGTTTTCCAAAATAAATTCATGGCATTAAACAGAAAATAACAAATGTTCAACACTTTATTTAAAGCTGAAGCCATTCCAAGCTGATGTGAAGGACACAGTGTTGAACTGAAAGAGCAAGTTTGAAACTGTTTCTATGTCAGCTGGAAGAGAGCTGAGATTTTCAATATAAAGCTGAAAAATCATAGTGATTCACAGTGTTTGCAGCATTTTCACTTTCCTAAGAAAAAGAACAGAAATGGTGAGACCGTGCTTTGTAATGTCACTGAGCAAATACTCGCTGCTGGAAGAAAAATCATCACTCAGATTTTGATGATTGTTTGTTTTCACTTTGGCTGAGAGATCACGTGACTCCTTCATGAGCTGAGAAAATTGTCCGACCTCTTGAGCTCATTAAATCATCTCGCAGCCACTGGAGAAATGCATAAGCATTCCTTAAGATAAAATCAACCTTTTTTATTTCAGATCATTAGTGCCAATATCTTTACTTTTTCACAATGATAACTTGTCTAATTTGTCTAAGCATCTATACAATACCTATCATCTGAGATCTGAGAGAATAACAACATGTTTGGCCTGGGCAACGCTCTGTTGTTGCCAGTAGGCAGGAAGTGAGGTCAAGGCTAAGGTCACTTCCTGTACATTCTGCTTGTGTGGCTTCAAAGGCTCCTCACTGTCTAACAATAGCTGTGGCTGCATGAAAGAGCCTCTTTTTATTTTTTTTCACACACATAAATACATTTGTTCCTCTTCGGGAGGTGCTACCAGGGCCAGGCCAGAGACCAGTGGAGGTGTTTTGTTAAATTTAGATTGTTTGCTCCTCTGCTGTGGAGACCCTGATTGCATTTCAACACAATCAATACTGGCATATTGGATCTGAGAGAGAGGGCAATAAGAGCCAATAAAGCTTTGAGGGGGCGCTCGGGCGTATTGTCTGTCAGGCAGGCAGGAAAACAGCAGAGGCCGCGTTAGAAGAAGCAATAAACAGGAAGCCTCGACAAAACTGTGCCGCGTGCAAACACAGCTAAACGCGAGACAACCCGACGTGGACCAAGACACAGAGGCTCTGAACAGATATGTCACCCAAAAACATGTGTATATGTACAAACATACATATAGGAGCCTCAAACACCACCCACAGTCCCTATCTCAGATTCTATCTCTTCCCCTCATTTCCTCTCTTTTCAAGACGCTCACAGTCACTTGCTCATCTGATGACGCACACAGGTTCCCCACCCACATGCAGAATTAATATCTCAAAAATAAAACCCAAAGAGCCCCAGGATATGTTATTTTGCCATAGCACTGGGATAAGTCTTGATAACAAGCCTTTTAGAAAGCGCAGTTATGACTGGAATCTCATAAATCTTCTGGGATTTTTAGATTAAAAAATAATAATAAAAATCCAGATGCCTCTGCAGCTTTTTTAAACTTTAAAATGCCTCTCTAAATCTCACTTGCCATGGTACACCTGCTTCCATTTAGTTTTTTCTGTTATTCTCTGGCCCTCTGACCTCCCATTTTATTCGCTACCCTCCCATCTCCCACAATAAGAACTGCCAGCTGAGAAACCTGTAACACACTCAGTGAGCAGGCTCGAAAAATCTGATTCAAAACAGGTGCAGAATATTTTAGAGTGGGATGTTATATATATAAATATATATATATAATGTGTGTATGTGTGTGCAGAGGGAGAGAAATAAAAGACACACACATCATGTACCTGAAGCTGATCTGGGTTAACTACAACAAAGCCTTCAAACACACGTAGCAGCCTGCACAGAGTATGCAGCATTACCAGAAAAGCTAATCTTAAACATACTGCTGAGCAGGGAGGGAGGGTGAGGGGTGGGGGAAGAAAGAGGAAGGAACCAGGCAGAAATCTGCGTTTCCTGTTGCTGAAAACTTTGTCAGCAGTTGCAGCTGTTTGAAGCTTAACGAATGGAACCTGCTGAGCTCCGGCTCTGTCACACACGCCTAAAATGCTGCTCTGACATCTTTGTCTCAGCAAACGATGGCTTGGCATTTTGCTGCCTGAGTGGCTCGAAACAATACAAGCAGCACCCACTAAGTGTGCCACTTACTATGGATGGAGGAAGAGAGAAGACGCTGTGACACAAGCCTGAATTTGCACTGCTTGGTTTGGCGATTCATGGAAGATTCCACGATTTTCCACTAATCACGCCGAATACCTTCATCAGGAGCTCTCAGTGTGAGATAGACGAACTGTTCTTAAGGAGGTCCAGATTATAAATTCACTATTTTCCTAACATAATCACCACTTGCCCCTTTTGATTTCTCAGACCATCAGAAATACATTTCCGATTCAATTCACTTTGGGCTGCATCTAATTTACAATTTGGATTTCAGCTGTACAGCCACACTCTGAGCACTGGGAATATAATGGAAATATAATGTAAAAACCAGATGACCGTGAATTCTGTCTTCAATGTCATTCTCCCCTCCAATAGCTGCGATTCAATTCCACCTCTCAAGCTGGGGAGCCAGGGGATAAATCCAGGCTCCCCCGCCATCCAAGGACTAATCTCCCCTCGGAAAGCCACTCCGGCATGCAGCGTTCCTGCTGACCTCTCCCACAGCTCTGTCTTATATCTGAGTGGAGTGACGGGAGGGAGCTACTCCTGTGTGTCACTCACCTGCCGCCACAGCTACAGCTCATATTAACAAGGGGACTCAGGGCTCCAGGGGTTTTGCATATAAATGATGTGTCTCATTCCCGAGATGATATCAAACGGTGTGTCTAGTCCTTTGTGTGTGTGTGTGTGTGTGTGTGCGTGTATGGTCTTATGTCTGTTCACCAGTTTTGATTTCAAGGATGACATCTTTATTTCTCCGGTATTTCCCGACCACATGCCACAAAGCTGCAACATATTGAGCATGTTTTCAATCTTTCATTCCTCCTGATGTTTTTAACATTTCAAAAATCACATTTTGGGAAATCAGATTCGTGCCACGCATCCCTGAGTGTGTTCGCTTGTATTCACAGTCAAATGGCTTCTTTCCACGCCATCTAACGCGAGCTTTCTCTCAGTTCTCCGTGGGGTCATGATCTCAATATCAAACAGACTCTCTGTTTTTGTTTTTTTGCCAGGTCTTTCAGAGGCGATTGAATGCTATCAGCAGAGTGACCGTGAAGCTGAATGCATGCTTTAAAATGATAAAGAAACATGAGGCGGCAGCAGCAACTCATCACGCTCATGCTTAGTGCTGAGCTTTTATTACGTACAGCTTTCCACTGATTTACTCTTTCTTTCATCACCGTTTTTCTGCAGTAGAAGGTGTTATTTTCATACATTTGGTAGCCAGTTAGTAGCCTGAGGGGCCATTGGGGCGGGAGTTGCAGAAAACTATGATCTAACACCGTGGCAAGCAATTACTATAAACATTATTCACAGTGCAGTAGTCATTAGTAATGTAAACTCAACATCATGAGGGCATATGGCCTTATTCGAGAAGAGAGAGGTTAAAATAAAACCGACACAGAGGCCGATGTCTTTGCCACATTTATTCCACAAGAAAGGTTTTGTCTTATGTCAGATTTGTTCACGCAGACAGTGATAATGGTTTCTGAATCACCACTTGACTTTCACAGTGTTTTGTAGTGCTCTCCCCTCACAAGCAAAATGTTATAACATGTGGTGCGTGATGCTTACACGCTAACAGCCAGAACTGTAGGATGACCATATTAAAGATATCTACTCTCAATGATGTCACTGAGCGCCAAGAGTAGAAAAAACTGGCTGAAACAGCTTTTAAGAGCAGCCTGAGGCCTGTGCTGCAGTTTTAAGTACACTGTTACAACAGTGAATGCACAGTTTTTCTTCCCCTTGTCTCTGTATGTATACAGCCTGTGGGCACTGAACCACCGACTACCTACTATTCAAACATGTTGTTTATGAGGGGCAACCAATCAGAAGAAACGCGGCCCATATGAGGAGGAAACAAAGGTAAAACAACTTGTTTCAGACAGCTGTTTTAGTTCTAATGGGTAAACAAGGTGCATGTTGTTAATGCAAAGCTACTCTAGTAGGATAAAATTGTAGAGCTGTGAAACACAATGATAGGCCATATTTAATGAAATCACAGTACATATAAATCAGCTTTTATGTAAACTGTGACAGTAAAAGAACACCACAGCTGGAGATAAAGCAGATAAGCACAGGCCAGCACGATCTGAATTTGACTCTGAGTTTAAAGTTTCGGCTTCCGACATCAAAAGATAACAAGAGGAACGCTCACAGGGGGATCATTATAGGGTGCCACTTAAAAGTTACAGTAACACTGAGCTGAAAGGGAGGTAAAAATGGCACGCACTTCTCGGAATTCTTGATTCTGCTGCTTTAAAAACTATCACAGTAAGGTACTGCAACAAAGAAGGTGAACTGAGGTCAAACAGGAAATAATAAATGACTCCTGGTTAAACACGTTGGTGTTTTTTTTGTTCTATTTTGACAGAGCAGTGCAGCACAGTTGTGGCTTTAATCACTTATGAGTTCAAGTGTTTTGGCCACTTGTAACACTGAAGTCAACGTTTATCTCTTTTGTTTGTGCGTGAGTATCCAGCAGATGCGGTGCACATTGATTGTAATGGTCTCACTCTTCTGCTGATTAACAAGTGGCAGTCACATGCTACCGAACGCCGGAACGAGACAACAAAACCATGGAAGAGAAACCGACAAGCCGGCGATCGTAGATTTAAACAAATGTTTAAAAGCGTTTCATGAAAAAAACATAATCAGTGCTTTTACTGCACAAGAGATACATTTGCAACACAAGATTGTTGTCTGTGTGTCTGTGGCTCAGGTGGAAGGTCGGGTTGTCCACTAATTGGAGGGTTCACGGTTTGATCTCCAGATAGTCTGAGATGATGGATTGTTTTTTCTTTTTAATTTGTTGCTGGCTTCACAAATCAATACATTACACAAACCAAGAATTATGGTCAGCGTAAGGAGTTACAGTAAAACAGTAATTCACCAGTAATTGTATAAAAAGTGAAAGTATGTGCAAAATGCAGACGAGGTAATTGTCTGGAGAATTCATAGTGGGCCCAATGTGTCCCGCCCCTGCACGCTGTAGCCGCTGCCCAAAACAAACAGACGTTTTCCTTTCATACTATCTGCTCTTTAGCCGTGGTTTGAACATGTGGAAAAGGCTACAGCATGCTTTGCAGGACCAGCGGGGCTGGTACATGCTTTGGTACAATACTGGGTTGGAATGAAACCCACATCAGAAAACTCCACAGGGTACCTTTTAAGAGCAGTAAAGACAGTTGATTTTAAGAGTCATAAGTGATTAATTAAGAAAAGTATGTGTAATTACCTAAAGATGTAGTGTAACAAATGTTCTGTTGGCGCTGACAATGTAAGTATCCATAGTTATGTCCCTGCCCCACAGCTCTACCAGAGACTATTTTCATATTCATAATCTTTGACTCTGCCTTAAATATTTTACAGGTTTCCTGGAGAAAAGGCCAGACACATGAATCATTGCCTACACTTACATACATGCTACAAGGTAATTACAGCCATGAGTAACACACTAACCCTTCAGCCTGAAAATCTGCTGATGCATGAAGTGATTCAGACACTCGACCATGCTCCCAGGATTATTTCTCAAATGCAATGTGTTCCTAGCTCAACTCGGCAGACACACACACACACATATATTTTAAGAGATGAACAAAGGCAGAAACATAGACAGAGGCGCACTGACAGTGACAGAGCAATAAGGCAAGACAAAACTGATTACAGTAAGTACCAACCCCCATCATTAAAGAGCATACTTGAAGATAATAATGTGGCCATGAACCAATGACAAACGCACGCAGTTCAACAAAAGGGAGGCACCCATCCACCTCCCGCTACCCCTTCAAGCCCCACCCTCATGTCAGGTCCCATATGATGGAGGATAGAAAGCCTCCCTGCCCCCCGGACGCCCACATTCCCCGGCTCCTTCATCCATCCAGTCCAGTCCGCCTGACAAACTAATGGAGACTAATCAACTGCCAGGACGAACACGTTGCACACTACATCTCCCTGCTTCCCGTACCATCCCCCCGCCTCCACTGCAACAACCGCCACCCCCACCAAAACTCACCTCCCACAATCATTTTAGCTATAACTGTCAGGGGCAGAAATAACAGAGTGATAGCTATATATAGCACCCTGACTCTCCGCTGGCCTAGTACATACACATACACACAAACGCACAGCCTTGTCCCTGCGCACATTCATTCCCCATTAGCTCACCTTAACCTTTATGACCTCCATTATGCGTGTGACCTTATTCTAATCCTAATTCTAGATATAATGTTAAATTAACCTTCACCTGAACGCTGGAGTCAGCGTCTGTCTATTCAGTAGCTACAGGTCGGCAGGTAAGTTTACACTTTGTAAATGAATGTCTTTTCCAGCAACACAGAAACCAGTGAGCTCAGTGTGTTTACACAGAGTCCGACAGTTGGATTCTAATCATTGAAAGCACAATACCCATTTGCCTATGTTTTATCTGTTTTTAAAAGTTTCACCCAGGTTATGACTAATAGCCTAATAATAATGTGGGATTAGTCTTCTAAACGGCCCTAGGTGTGTGTATGCTTCAGTGCGGTTTCTTTGTTTTGATTCTGCGGGCAAGCTGCAAAATGTCATGGGAGTGAACTGGAAGCAAAGTTGAGTCTTTGAAAAATGAAAAGTACGCCTTGCAGTTGAAAAAGAGGAGAGAGCTCTGCTTTTGGGGGGCATTAGCAAAATTACTTTCCTGTAACAACAGCATGAAGAATAATGGTTATGTTAGCATGCTTTGATTAGTATTGCACACTTAATTAGGACCAAAATCTTGTCCGTGTGCGTGCAGACTACTAATGCTGTCTCCTCAGATGACCATAACATATATATCAATATATGTATTTATATATACATTGTGTGTGTGTGTGTGTGTGTGTGTGTGTGTGTGTGTGTGTGTGTGTGTGTGTGTGCATACATGTTTGCACCAAGTAAACAAACAGAAGAACAAAGTGTGTAAAAATGTGTTTTTTAGCAGCCACCGTAACTAAGCACATATTTTCTTTATCTTGTGAGTCTGTGTGATTCATGCCAGCAAAATGCAGCTCAGGAGACACCTGCTGTAGTGGGAACTACCACAGAGGCAGTTTGGAGTGTAGTGGCATTGTGTCTATGTGTCCTTCTGTCCTTCTGCCTGCCTGTGGACAGATTCTGTTAACACACTTTAAAGACCGGTTTAGTCTGACCCCTGTGCCGTCATTCCCTGCACTTTAGACTCCCTATAATGTTTATCTTTATCTGATTTAACTTAGGTTAAGTTAAACCAGATAGGTCAAAGATGGATGTGGTGTGAGTACTCTCGCCACAGCTGCAGCTGGTGTAATCGCATTGCTTAAAACTAGTTCAATTTAAAATACTGTACCTAGAATACTGTGCCGCTTACTTGAAATCCAAGCAGTTTTCACACAAATCATCTTATTAGTAGACGTTTCGTGCCGTAACAAAAGTGAAGATGTGTGCTCCTCACATGCATTACAAAACATACAATGTAATAGCCAAACCATGAAGTTTGGTCTCTGCATCTCAGGAAACAGCACCAACCTTCATTTAGGACAGGAAGTAGAGGCGGGGGATTTCTGCCTGAATCTATGTGAATATGTGGGCATCGGTATATGGATTCTACCCTGTAAAAACAAATGAATCATTTCCATATTTCTTTCCATGGCTCAAGCAGTCTCAGTTTGACTTTAGGCGTAATCTTCATTGTTAGCATGTCCACTTTCTTTCCAGCCCACCAGGCAGGTCGGAGAGCACAGACATTCAGGGCAGCTGAATCATTCTAAAATCACAGTAAAACTAGCTGAAGAGAAACCGCTTTGTGACCTTGAACAAAAAAGTCCATCACCGCAGCAGGCCACCTTTTACTTTGTTTGCATCCCCTGCTAGCAGCTTGGAGTCTACCTCCCATAATTGATGGTCGCCAGCAGGAAGTTTGACATGGATTGGTCTGGAAAGTTCTATATCAGTAGCATGACGTGAAAGCATGACTGACTAATTGTCAGAAAAGAAATTATAATGGATGTTGCTATACAGGGAACAAGCACTAATTAACACTCTGTCATTACAAGAAAATGCTGATGAAAATGACAGCTTTTATTCCACGAGTGATAGATTTCTTCTGTGCCTGAATATATTTTATTTATTACTGGCTGTTTGATATTGTACTATTTTTAGAAGGGGACTAGACAGATTAATTGTACTGGAGGTAAAGAAAATCACACATAGAGCACAGAATTGTGTATTTTGTTGCAGGTAATCCCTTGGAAAATGTGTGAGGCACACTGATCCCTTACTATGCAGAGATATGATGCAGCAAAAGCTTTGAGCTAGTCATATAATTTCAGCTGTGCATGTGAAAGATTAGATTGTTATGGCCCAGCAGCACAAAAAACACATTAACATATCAGTTACAATACACTGATCAATAGCAGTGATTGTTGCACAGAGATTTGTGTACCTCAGTGGTAAATATTGTGGGTTGCACTCTAGCAGTGGTTTCTGAAATTAAAAGGATCGAGGGTTTCTTTGAACACATTTAAAAGAAGGTTGTCCGTCTTACCGTCTTTGCCGATGAGGAAGTCCAGGTAGCGGTATGTGTAGGCCATGCCCACCTTGGTCTCCACCTGTGGTCTCTTCAGGGTGGAGTAAATCTTCCCTGGACTGTTCTCCTCTGAAACTGGTTTCATCTTGCGTAACCCGCAGCCCATGGCGCCACAGTTTTTAGGTCACTCTTTACAAAGACCCTACAAAAAAATGGACAAAGTGCTTCTTTAGCTGAGCTAAAAAGTAGACATTGCATTGCAAAAAACAAAAACAATAAAAAGCATGATTTAAAATTGATTATAAAAAAAAAGAAGAAGAAGCTAGCGAAGACTTATTCAAATTTAAAGTAGAGCTCTTAACAGCTGACAGGCTCTTGTGATCACTGGGGAACAATTAGCATTCCATTGTGATGTCTCTGTCACTCACAAGTTCAGAATAATTCAAAGACTTACTCAAAGTAAGTCAAATAACTCAAAGACTCAAAGACTTCTAAGATATAAGTGTTCTGTTTTCCATCTCGCTAACCGAGCTACAGTTGCAAGAGAGGGTTAATTTTTGTTTTGTGCTATGGAAACAAATTGAACGGGAACTATGGATGGATTTTAAACTGCAACTTATTGCTTATTTGAAAAATTATAATAGCAAATTATGTGAACTGTAAAACTAACTGTAACCCCCCCCCCAAAAAAAAAACAAAAAAACCCCAAAAAAAACAATGCCCGTGCACAGGATTTTGTGCACCAGTGGTCAAAAACAATAATATACAATAACAATATATAGCTACAAACCATAACTTGGCTTTCCAAGCTTTGCAAATAGCCAAAAGTACAATGTTGGCTCTTACTACTATAATCAAAATGGGTATAATTTTGTTGTGTTCACTTCTGCTGTGAGTTTCAATTGATCACCATCATTGTTGACCACCCTATTAAAATAAGGCTGTTTCCATTGATTAATTTGCAGACGAGGTAACTGTTTTGATCCAATGAAATTAAAAAGTTATTAAAGCTGCTCAACTTTTTAAAATTCCTCAAGATTTAAAAATGTCAGCAGATAAAAATAAAGGATGTGTAATTTGGTCTTTTCTACTGAATGAAACAGGAAGGTCGGGGTTAAGTGTCGTATGGTAGTCCAGTTATTGACCTTTTTTGCTACATTAGATAAATTTGTAGTACAAATTTGATTTACCGCTCATTTTATGATTGCTTTTGTTTTATGTGTTTAAATGATCACACACGTTTGAATGGCCAATGCCAAACAAATGCAGATGATTCACTGTGGTGGTCACCCAAAAGAAGAAGACTTTAAGAATTTTAAGACTACTACATCTGGGAAATTACCAAAAAGTTAAGATTTCACTGAGTACTAACCTCTTCACAGTAAAGAGGACAAAACCCTGGGTGCTGACCTACAGAAGTGAATAAAGCTGACTAAATAACAAACAAATCTCCTAACCATATCAGTGCATATGTGATCACATTTTCCACTTCTTGTACATCACTCATTCTTTATTAGAAGTTTATAATTATTTATCTCTAGCGAATGTCTGCCACATGGGAATTCCATATTGTGTTTCTGTAAGGACAACACGTAGCACAGAGTTGTGTATTTTCTCCTAGAAAGCTTGTGAGGCATTTCTTATCATGCATTGATATAATGCAGCAAAAGCATTTTATAATATTAGCTCTTCTTATAATGTCAGCTATGCATATGAAAGGAGCATTAGTTTAGATTTTTATGACCGAGTAGGGCAAAATCACTTTAACGGATCTCTTACAATGCACGGATCAATAGCAGTGATTACTGCGCAGAGGTTTGTGTATCTCATTGGTAAATATTGTGGATTACGTTGTGGATTTTTGGCAAACCTAAGTAAGTGGTCAGGTACAGTCTCACAGGTCCTCAACGAGCCAGGGTTCAAAATAAAGCTGTTTAAATAACAAATAGATTTTCTAACCATGTCAGTGTGAAGAATGTGTAGTTCTTGTGCATCACTGATTCTTTATTCTAATTTTAGGTGATAATTATTTATCTGTAGTGAATGCCTAGTGTGTGGCCATTCTATATGATATAGCTTTACTATTTCATGATATAGTCAAATGTCTCAGTTTCAACATTAAAAAAAATGTTTGTGAATAACAAACAGCTTTATGAGATTTGCACTGCATTCAGTTTATATTAACATTTTACACAGGATCTCAACTGTTTAGAAACAGAAAACCTCCATTGTAGTACTAGTACCTGATAGTGTACCAAAGTGTTTAAATAACACACTTATTGATATCAGTGAGCATCCCTAAGCAAGGACCAGACATGCACATGGACATGTATACACACGTGCAGGAAAACAAAGATTCTTCAGATGGAAAACTAATAACTAATAAAGGACAGCATGTTTGGTAAACCTCTGTACATGAATAAATAAATATTCTTATAACCTGATTCCTAGGGAGGCCAAATTAGCAACAACCAGGGAGTGAGAGGCCTTAAAGGGCCAGTACTACAGATGCCACCGTGTCCCAAATGCTTTGTGCCAGCACCACTGCCTCTCTCCAGTGGCTTCATCTGGGAATAGGTGACATTTCATTGTGTTCCACTGATTAAACTCAAGAACGGATGGATGGATGGACAGATGGATAGATGGATGGCAGTGGCGCCCTCTTATTCCACCTTGCCTAATGAAGATCCCTCTCTATTACTCCATTATTCTCTGTACTAATTACAGCACATCGAAGGGGTTTGGCAGAATCGGAGTTGACCGTTGCTTCAGAGACGACAGGACAGGAAGTGAGGAGGGGCACAGGGGGTTCCGACGTAGGAAGGAGTGGGAGGCAAAAAAAGGAACCAGCTGCAGACGGGGCTCTGTTAATGAGGTGAACGGCAAGAATGAAAAGGTGAGAATCAATCAAGGCAGAAAGAGGAAACAGGGGTGGCCGGGTTGGAGATTGTTGGCATAAAAGGAGTTTGGGTGGTGGGGGGGCAGCGGGTAATGCATGGCAAGTAGAGTCCGGAGAAAAAAGGGAGCGTGCAATTAAAGTCGGCTGAATAGAAAAAGGATGATCAGCATACAAGATGGAAGCAGGGAGAGAGAAAGAGTGAGATTCATCACGGCTGTCGTGCCAGTGTTTCCAGTGGCACCGACATGGACGTCTTTGTTGGGCTTTATAAATCTCAACGTGTATAACAGTCATATTTCTCCAGGCCTTGTAATAGCGCTCAGAAATGGACCGCAAGCTGATGGATTTATAGCTAATACCAGAACACAAGCACACAGCTACCAACCCAGCAAAAACGTACTGCAAAGACGCTAAGGATGACTTCACTGGATCCCTGAACGCCTACGTTTGCTTGAAAAGTGAAAGGACACTTTTTTTTCCTCGATACTTTTGCAAACATATCAGATGTCCAGCAGATTTAGACCCCAAACTGTCCAGCTCTAAAGAAATGGTGCTAACCAGCTAACCTAACACGCAAGAACAAAAGGTTGAGAAAAGATCCCCACACAACACATAATGAGTACAAAATGTGTATGAAAGTAGATAAATAGCATAAACAGGTTTTTACTTATACAAACTGCTGTGATAATGTTACTAATGTAGACATTTTTACACCTGTAATCAAGAGGAATGTACAGAGGATGATGTTAGTGAACGGTTGAAATTATACTGAATTGACTCTCTTTTAATATCCTGAAAATATTACATTTTACTCTCAACCAGATTTAGACATAAAGGTGAAATCTTTAGAAACCGGTCAATCAGCTTTAGCCCAGAAAACAGTATCCATGTTTGAGGGGGGGTTGTCCTCTTGTTTTGTACAGTGAAAGCTTCAGAAGCCTTCTAAATAGTTGCAGCATGTTTCTTATGTACTGAGGCATTATATGTTTCCCACTCAGCACGTGCCAAGCAGGACTAGTGTCTTGCTTCCGTTTCAAGAACACAAAAGCCAAGCACAATCTGCAGAAGATGGCACAGTCAAAGTCTCTAAAAGCGCTTCAGTCTCCCCTTAAATTGTCACTCAGGACTGCACTACACAGTGCTACAGTTCATCGCGCAGCATCACAAATGACTCTGCCATCAAAGAAAACAAAGTTAAAAAAAAAAGAAAATAACTTTTTCTCAAGTGTTGGATTCCTACTGTTGCCTACAGTTACTTGTAAATAGCTTTTATCATTTCTCCCTCTACCCTGGAGAGAGAAGGAACAACAAGAGGGAAGGCGAGGCTCTGTCATGTAGTCTACACGAGATGGAGAAGAAGTAGTCAGGAAAGGGGATAGGTTGTGGGGGGTTGTGGGAGGGGTGTTAGAGGAAAACAAAGTAAAAACTGGAGGAACTCGTATTTGCATAGCTCCTTGAGCCCAGAGAGGAGGCAATGTGAGGTGAAGCCAAATGGGAGTATTTTTAGAGTTGAACCAATGGAGGAAATGTGACTTGTTTATAATTTTTGAGGCACTTTCTTGCCAGGAAACTCTCATCTGAGGTTGAAGCTCTGGCCAGTTGTAGCACTGAAATTGCCCCCCCCCTCTGAAACAGAGAGTTAGGGATGCTTTACAGGGCTGACAGATACTGGGTAGTTATGGGAAAGAAAAAAAAAAGACAGGAAGAGGGCCATTGATTTCCCTTTTGCTGAATTAGCAACGATCCTTTTGCCATTTTGCTCCATCTTTTTTCTCTTGCTAATGGCATTTTGAGGTTTTATTTGATAAGAGGTTTTATTCGATAAGATTCCCTTCTCATAAGCCAAGATTGACATTCAGATGCTTTGTTGTGGCTGTGATGCACTTAGTTTTGGCCCTTACAACAAAAACATCCCATAGCACTTTGTATTGTGCTGAATGCGATAGACAACATAAGGGGAGACGTTTCCCTTGTCCTGCTGCTTTTTTTCCCCATCTGTCAATCAACAACAATGATTCAGTCCAAAGGTCTGCCTTTCTTTCTGTGCTCACATTGATCCCTTGAGTTCATCGCCTGTTGCCTCTTAGGATTTGGCACATTATTAGACCTAAACAAATTGATTTTCAGACACTTAAGGGCTTGAAATCTCCACAGATATATTATCACCTAGCACATATTATCATTTTTTATGACTGTAAATTTAGCATTTGATTATTGCACATTGTTATTATTATTATTAAATTATTATTAGTAGTATTATTATTTACTTATTGAAATAGTAAGGATTCTGAAAAGCTAAACATCTGGCCACCAAATGAAAGTCTACAGCCATGAACTTCACTGTTCTTTTAGCTTTGTTTTGGTCTTTCTCAAAAGTCAATTCTACTTGCTTACTGTCATAGGGTAAAGACCCCACAGTATTAGAAGGAGAACCTACAGTAAATGACAAAGCACTGGAAAGAAAGCACTTGGTTGGCTGAAAGAGCATGGAATAAGAAGCATAGAGAAGGCAGAAACACCAACAAACAGGCCAAACACAAAGCAAGAATATAACACAGACAAAAGTTAAACACATTAGAAGAGAGAACAGAAAAGTAGCCTCAGTCTGTGGTAGCAAAATTCAGGAATGGATTATGGTGGCCTAATGTAGAGAGGATGTTTGTCTCCCAAACTGATAGTTGAGCCCACAGAAGAGGCGCCTCACAGCTGAAGGCACAAGAAAGTTGCCGTCTGAGAGCATTTAAGTATAATATGAGGTTTTTGAGATATGATGGGACCTGATCATTCAGAACTTCAGCAGAAGGATTTTAAACTATAAACTGCATTTACGAAGCATTCATTGAAGAGTAGCCCGTAGACTGGGTAAGTCTTTGTTGGCGTACTCTCGCTGCAGAGTCAACTAAAAATGGATAACACGCTAAAAGGTGGAGATCAAAATCTTTTACTTATGAAAACAGCCTCACTTTCTACCAAATTCTAATTGTTATCCTTGTATGTGTCTTGGATTTGGTACTCAGAACATTATGGAACAATTGAAAATCTTCTATCTGTAAAACCAAAACAATGAAATAGTCTAAAGTGCCCAGAAAGCCTCCTGAAATGTACAAAGACAATAAGTCTTTGTAAATTTGTCAATACACCCAACAGCCTTCAGAATATGAACATTATTAATCTTCTGTTAATGAAAATATTGGATTGAGAAGCTTCACATTCCAGTTTCATAATTAGGAAATTGCACATCAGTGTGGACGATGATCGCACAAAACCCCGTCTTCAGCTTACAGGCTTCACAATACCAAATGAGTTACTTAATGCTGTCTGACTGAGACCTTCCCCACATTACAGGACCGTGTTACAAGGCTTTGATAGTAACATTGCTGAGATCAAACCCAGAAGCATGGGAAGCTTCAGAGTGGATTAATGCAAGAAGACATTAATTAGGACACTGTGTTCGTGTGTTCTTCCCTGTGTAGTCTCCCTTTTAAGCCTACTCTCTTCTTTTCTCACTCTCTCTCTCGCTTTGTCTCCCTCACCCTCTTTGGCTTCTTCTGACTTTTGATCTTTTACAATCTGACAAGTAAAGGGGCGCTTGACTGTGTATGGTGATGGGTACTGCTGATCCAGTATCATCCATGGGTATTGTGAGGAGTACTGTCAAGAGCTCTACAAGGCTGAGTGGTTAGAGAGACCGCCATGAAAATGAGCGGACAAGACCGGCCTCACATGAGGAAAAACGGCACAGGTTGTTGGCTGAAATGCATTGAGTGACTCATGGCTATGTTTTCTTGACAATCAACCCCTCGTAATGACTTATCTTAAGAAAAATGCATTTGCTTGTTGTCCAAAAAGTCCAAAAAACTGTGTTGGAACAAACCAATGTGGAAGTGCAGCCCCTTGAATGGCCGCTTAAGGCTGGTTCCAATCTCCTGTGATAAAATGCCCAACTTTACAAGAGAAATCAATACTTTGTTAGCCTGTTTCTGTGTCTTTCTGCCATACACTATGCTAACACTAGCAACTCTGATCCAATTAAATGATTTACCGCTTTACCTGAACATGCTCAACTGTCAACTTTGTCTTCAGGCTGGAAATGAATAAGCTATATGATGTGTCTCTGTCTCTTATCCTCAGACACTCCCTATATCCAAGTTGTTGAGCCTAAAAACTAATAACTTGTAGTTCTTGCTAACATTATCTTAACTTTGCACTGCACACTTTTATTAAAATATGGTTGCTTGTGGCTTTAAAAACATATTGTGATGGATATACTCTTAAACACTTAAATGGCGTTGACTCTGTTAGGTGGAAGCAAAAAGAAAGTGAGTACAGCTCAGTGGGTGTGACATCTTTAAGCTAAACAAAGAGACTTTTGCTCAACTACCAACAACTGCTGTTGTCATAATTTCAGCGTGGTTTTGCACAAGTGGTTGACTTTCACGAGTCGCCTTTTTGTTGTACGTTTGAAGTGTCGATTAATTTCGTCCAATTTTTAGCTGAGACTGCACCTGGACCCCATTTATAATTATGTCATCATGTATAAACAGTGAATACCATAGAATAATAACTGCTGGATGGTTAAATTTCACTCACCTTTAGTTGGTGATCTGTTAAAAAACTGATGACATACACTCTCAGCACACTGACTTAAGTCACTGCCAGTCTTTGGTATATTTGGGAAAACCCCTTTACCATATGCTGCCACGTGTACGTGTTACCATGGTTACCGCATTAACCATACTTCCGGGCTAGACTACATATTTGAATAATGATTTTGTAACAGTTCACCATCAGCAGATTCACATTTGCCATCATGCTATTGCTGAAAAATCTCACAATCCTGCAGTTTCTCTGCATTACTTTTATACAACAGTCTTATGTGACTCACGAGTTTACTAGCTAGGCCAAAACCCTTCCTGACCCTCTCTGACCCTGGATCTAGTCTCCACCAGTGACTGGCTGGCATCGGTCTAAATGAACTAGTCGAAACTGGTAATATTGATTGAACTAAACAACTTAGTTGTGAAAGCACCAGTTGCCTAAATTTAACATGACTTTCACGAGTGTTTTTTTGGGAACAGAATCTTACAAAAAGCCTTGTTCATGGAGAGATCACCAGATTAGCAACTGATTTTTCCAATAACTCGGCCTCAAAAACGTCCTTCACTAACCCTCTGAGTTTCTGTCTCATTTCTGCTGCTTCGGGTGACAGCATGAGCTAAATGCCTGAGAAGGTTTGCACACTTTTGTTGGAAATCCCCTACTCTTCCCTTTCTTTCCTCTTTTGCCCTTGCCACCCTGAATCTTCAACTGTGGGAAAACAGAGAGGATGGAAAAGAAGAAAGAAAAAAGACAATGGACACTCAGGCAGGATGTTAATGCTGTGACCTTTTGTAATGACACAGTCCTTTCAAGAGAACGACCTACACTAAGTGCGTTTACATGCACTAAGTAACCAGGTTATTCAGAGAATCAGGTTAAAAGCGTTTAGATCCCCTGTAGTATCATGGTTATGGTAAATTTGTGTTCATTCAATGCCTTAGAAACCAGATTGTGTGTTCAGTGAAAGTGTACAGTAACAGTAAATTTTGCTTCCCGTTTTTGTCTTTTTATCATGTTCCAGAGCCCACGTAAAGCACAGCAAGAGACAGACAGACAAGCTGAAAGCTAGAACTAGGCTCTGCTGAAATGTTCAGCTTTCAAAATACTTCCTTAGATGTATATAGAGCACTATACAAGGTGGACTTGCATGCATCACTTATTTTAAGCTGTGTTTCCTTTTCCATAGTATGTATATAAAAGCCGCACATAGCCACCATAGTGGCACAGATTCCTTGTTGACTCCACATACTAAAGCCTTGTTTCATTTCTGCCATGCTGGCTTGTTTTTATTGTATTGACCAGAGAGGGCAGCGCTAAAGCTAGCAACTAGATCGATGAACTACACGTATACATTTCGACACTCACTGATACTGAAGCACTTTGGATGGGCGGCACCACACAGTAAGGCATAAAACGTAACCAATTATTTTACTTAAATATGAACCAGAAGACGCAAAAACGGTTGAGAGGTCAGGTTTAGCGATTTGAATTGGTGGATGATGAGGCCTAGCAGACAGCACTGAGCCACAGTCAACACACACAGTCTCAGCACACATCTCAGTCACCACAATCATGGCCCCTCCTATTTAAAAGCCGTTGCAAAATCCAAATGGGTGAATTTATTATTATTTTTAAACATAAAAATATTAACCAATTATGAGGCAGAGGAGAAAATTCACATGGAAACCAAAGACGCGTTTCTGTAACAGGCTGTAAAAGTGCTTTACATGCTGTAAAGTTGGGCATTTTAAAATGGTGGTCTATAGGGATTGACTCGCTTTTGGAGCAAGCCTCAAGTGGCTGATCAAGGAACTGCAGTTTTTGGGATTTTAGTATGACCACAAAAGTTGATACTTGCTCTTTCACTGTTTGCAAAGTCACAATGTCGTTATTGGTATATTATGAAAGGTCTTAACATCATCCATCTTTAAAAGTGTTTTGGGAATCATGCATGAAAACAAGCAGAGAAAAACACAATCTGGCTCGCAAGCTAGCATCTCAGTGTCTTTCAGCCTATGTTAGTAAAAGCAGAACTGGATCATAGCAAGCATAAAAATGAACAGTGAAAAGTTGGATCATAATGCACGAGTTGATATTTTTGCTGATCGTTGATATTTATGTTCACCATGATACTGGGTATCTGACTTTGAGATAAATTAATATGTTTTAGTACTGATTATGTTCATTCTTTGGTCAGTAATTCTTTTACTGTAGTTCTCTTAAAGCACCAACAGTAGTAACATCTTGCCTAGCATCTGAGGGAAATTCCTTTTTTTTACTGCATTATGTAGCTACATTTCAGTTATGAATGCTTTAGTTACATTTGAATGAGTTTATATAACATTAAACTGGCACCCTATGGCGGACCTGCAATCTCCAATATATATTGCATTCAGAGGAAAGTTCTGTTATATCCCCAGAAACTTCTGGGTTATTTTCCCATAAATTCTAAATTATTCTGGGTAAAACTGCACAGCTTGACAGAGAAGGTGAGTTATACTATTGTACATTATTAAAAACAGTTTTAGGGAGCACTGGTGACTACTACGGATGTAGATAATCACAAGTTACCATCATGAAGGTGCATTACATTTATTTGCAGCTCCATTTCTAATTAGTAACTGGTAAAAAACAGTGATGGAAATCGTCAGTACTGAACTAAGGAGATGCTGCAGTGTGTTACAACAGCTGCAGAAGATAGAACAAACTGGTTTCAAAAATTAAGCTGATTTAAGTGATGAGTAACATTCAAAGAACACTGAATCTTACAAAAAAGCTTCAAATTGGAAATGTTTCCAAATCAAGCCTTTACTTACTCTCAAAAAGATGGCCATGGTTACTAAAAGAGACATTTTACTTCTTCCAACTCATTGAATTTATATTTCCTTTGAATGCCCAAGGACGATACATAATGGCAAGTGCGCGGCACAAAGTAAAAATGGAAGATAGAGGGTAACGGGTTTAGGCAGAGAAAATCGTCAAATAAGCAACGCAGTCTAGCCAAGAATCTCAGCCGTTTCAAGGCCCATAGCATCTATGTGGTTTACTACAGCCTTGGCCAACCTCTCCTTATGGTCTCAAGGCCCGGTTACAGTCCATCCACACACACACACATATCCCCACAAACACATTCATCGAGGGAGCTATTGCCATGGGAACCAACCCCTCTATGACTATTCCCTTCTCAGGAGAAGAATAGGCACCAATCTGTCCCAACCTCTCGCTTTTTTTATTGTCAGATTCTCTCTTTCTTCTCTTGTTCTGGCTGCTATAAGCTCTCAGCCCACCTCATCACCTGGACTGATTCCCTGTTTCCTAGTCTCCTCTTTCCACCTGTTTCCCTCCTCTCCTCCCACATGTCTTTGACAGTCATGAGTTTGATTTGTCATGCATAATCTATCCACAGTGGGATTTGTACATTTCTCACAAGTGAAAAGCAAAACATTATTTCAAGTCAACCTGCACAAAAACCTGTCTTGGTTGTTTTTGCGCTGTAGCCAAAGAAACATGGTGAAAGAAAGCTTGTCATTTCAAGAAAAACGAGAGAAGAATATCCTGTTAAACAGAGAAAACTTGCTGGTTGCCCCCTTTTCTATTTTTTCCTTAAACACGGAGGGGTTTGAAGAGATTTCCCGTGAGTGACTCATTGCTTTCTGTGAACTTGCTCCAGGCAGGTAATTTTTTATTAAAGCCAGCCGGAGCTAAGTTCTGAGATTTTCAGACACCCTATCGACATGTCCGTGTTGGACATTAACCAATCAATACTGCTGCAATTTTCTTGACCACCCATTACAACAGAAGTCAATTTGCCTTATAGAAATATCAAGAGGGGTGTTGTTTTCTTTTTCTGTGCTTTGAGGGTAAGCTGCAACACAACTGGCTGAACACTGGCTCTCTGGTGTTTGCCGTCTTGCCTGGAGGATTTATCCTAATATGCTGTCTCAGGTCTAGAAAAAAGCCAGAGGCTTGAATAACTTTGTATCTTCAAAAGCACGATCACTGTCATATTGCAGCCGAGTGAGGGAAAATAATCTTTGCCCAAAATCTTGTAACCGAGCATTTCAGACAGAAAGGATATGAGTTCCAACAAAGGCTGTCAGGAGCAGTCAGGATGGCCAGCCTAGTCTCATTCCTGGTGCACCAGTTAGTGCCGTATTGCCAGAGCTGCTGGCCTTGCTCATTTACAGAAAAAAGGAGTTCTTTGGTGTCAGAGCTTAATGCACCTGGTTAAGGCTTGAGTGAGGCAGTTCTGTCACTCTCAACTCATCATTTTCAGTGCATTTTTCAGTGCACGGGTGTGCTTTCCTAAATCTAACCAAGTAATTTAGTTCCAAATCCTAACTTAGCCTGGCGTAAAATTAAAAACAAAAAACACCAGCATAAAGAAAAGCAGTGCAAAACACTGAAATCCCTGACTGACAAACCTACCACCACCATGCCTCACCACCATGCCTCTTCATCTCTTAGTGGCCAATATTATCGCTGCTGATGCATCAGGGCAATGAGGTCTAAGAACACCATTTGCATAATGCAGAGATGCTGGTAGTTTCTGTTTAAACAGTATTATATTACAGCTGGGGATGAGAATACACTGGGATGACTTCCTGACCCTGTGAATACCCTGATAGAGAGTCGGTGACATTGTACCTCCAAAACAGTTTTGTCTGATAATCGCCTGCCTTCAAAGCACAAAGGGGGTGTTTCAGAAGTCGAGCATTTAGTCTGGATAGCGGTTGTTTTTTTATTTTTAATTTCAAAAACTGATCAGATTGTACCATTCCTCTGTCTGACTTCCTACCCTCTTCATAAGCTCTATGCAGCATGACGAAGCTTCCATCAAAAATAACCTTGGTGCTTAGTATAAGTGATGCAGAGCAAAGAAGCGCTTGTGGGATGTTTCTGAAATGCGCTGCGGTGCATCTAGTGGAATCACAGGCATTGGCTCAGTGGACGCAATTAGTTCCGGCGGTCGTGTCGTAGCCAAAACAGGACGCAGACACCTGCAGTGTGATTCCATCATGAGAACTTCAAAACCTCCTGCCTTATCTAGCAGCACATGATGTTTACTGTTTAATCATTCAATTAAAATTATGCCAATTATGAATTCTTGTTTAACAAATGACATCAGTTTGAGTCCTAAATACGCATTGTCATGAAAATATCTGCAATTATACATTAAATATCCCCTAGTATCCATTTTCTCCTTCTGAATGTATATTAAGGTTGTTAGACACCGTCAAGCATAGCGAATATTTACTGTTTTTCATAATCCAAATCCAATTGTACATATGTATAGATAGATAGATAGATAGATAGATAGATAGATAGATAGATAGATAGATAGATAGATAGATAGATAGATAGATAGATAGATGGTTTATTCTGTCTGTGGTTGTTTGTCCATACATACTCAGTGCAGAGGAGTGTGCACATTATGGTTTGTACCAACCAACGTTTGCCAATTACCTTAATCAAATTTCACACCCCACAGGGGGATAGACTGTGCCCGGATCAGATAGCAAACATAAGTTGATTAAAACATGTTTGCTAAAAGACTGGAGCGAAAGAAAATCAACACAGCTTTAGGAAATACACAAACTGCTGGCTGAGAGAGAGGATGAAAAAACATCTGAAAAAAATATATAACTGCTACTGTGTGCTGTAGAAAACAGGTTTAAATGGTTCAGTGATGAACAATATCAGACTGATTTGTTCACCTGATTTTACCAAAAATAGTACAAAAACAACACGTCAAATGTTTGCTGAAGATATTTTTGAAGCTGCTACAGAGCCGTGCTTACAACTGCAACTCATTTCTTTAAACAATACTTCGTAAGCATTTGATGAATGGCAATACCAATTGTGCTAGTTTTGATGTAGTCTATTGTTGCAATGCTGCTGGAACACAAGAAGAATACATTGACTGGATTATATAATCTGTTGCTCCAAAACCTGTATATATCGATTAGCATTAACGCTGCACTAAGCATTAATCAAAAAACTTGATACTGAGGTTATAAATACTTGAGCACCAGTATCCCCAGTAATACTAAAAACTACTTTCGGATTAGTTACTGATTTGCAGCTACTGTTCATGTGTTCAGCTGCTAGTGAGGCGAGGTACAGGCAGCCTTATAGCCCCTCCCCTCACTAGCAGCTAAACACGTAAACAGTAGTTGACATTCAAAACAACCAATGGACATTTTATGAGGAATTTTGTGAGCTCAGTAAAGCTTGTGTATCAGCCACACTTTTGAACAGTTGTCTGTTAAATTATTAACCCTTCCAGCAAACGTTACCATTAGCCTTTTAGCTTTAACAATCAATTGATTGTTAATAGCTGAGGCAAAGTGAGCTGTGCCCCAGAAAAGACTGCAGTCTTATTTATATATTTTTTCCTTGCATGGTGGATTTTTAACTGTAGTGTTTATTGACACTGGTTTCGGATGTGTTCCTAATCCAGTGTGGTCATTTCCACTATAGTTGTGCCTGCATTTAAAAGAAAATAGAGATATCTGCAATTCAGTATTGGTTTTAAGCATATAGATACTACAATCGATTCTCTGAACTGTGTAAGTGACTTTATGTACTGCAGATGATGAAATTCCCAAATTCTTTGCAGTTTTATGTTGAGCAAAAACTTTCCTAAGCAATCATCCACAGAGTGATGAATCCTTCCCATTTTCACTTCTCATCTTCACTGGGATGTTCTTTTATATTCCCACTTGAGTATAATTAGCCTCATTAGTTAGCAATGTTCCATCAGTGTTACATCAAAATTAGCATTGATTTTATAGTAGAAGAAAGACATAAAAATGGCTCTTATATTTTGTTATAAGTTTGAGTTTCATGTACAAAAGGTTTGCAGTTTCTTCAGGTAATAATAATAAATCATTACTAAAGTTATAAATCTGTCGTTATAAATGTTAGCAAGTCATCAATAAAGGTTAATGAATCTGCCATTTAAAAAAAATCATTTCAGTAGAATAAATGTTGTCAAAGTCATTAATAAAGAGTCATTAGACACACTCTAATAAGCTGTCACCAAAGGTTAGCAAGTTATTTGCATTTCTAAATGTTAATAAATCATTTATAAAGGCTTTTTTAAAACAATAATCAATCATAGCTGCAGGTGTAAATGTTGAAGGAAGAGGTTTTATATGTATATATTTGCACATTATTAACAAACTCGACCTGCTGAAGCCTGATATTAAATTCAAATGAACTTTAGAAAGCATTTTTAACACAGAGTGGGGACATACGAGCAGGAGGAATGATTACATGTGCGCATGTGTGAATTGTACTAAGACAGAAAACAAAGGCACCGTAAATGTCATGCAAGAGGGTGAACACCAGCCAGAGGGATTTTTCATAGCCATACATTGTTTTATTACTGGCAACTAATCTATAAAGCTGGCTACTGTGGCAAAACTTCAGAAATCTTTGTGTGTGTTTTCTAATGGTGTAAGGAATACAAATTAATATCTAATGTACAAAGACTAGATGTAGATATTTGTACAAATTAAACCAGAATTATCTGCATATACAGTTCCTATCACTAGTGGTACGGAGAGAATGTTTTCTTGTAATTTCAGTGAATTAACCATTTGGACATGTGGTTACTTCACCTTTTGCCCTAAGAAATTGTGCTATTTCCAATGTCATATTACAGCAGGGTGAATTCCAAACCACAAGCGCTTCCACATTTCCAAAAACCTGGAGAACGTTTTTTCCTTTGTGTGTGTGTTTGTGTTAACAGTGTTCGCTGCATGTGTGTTCATATTCTCAAGTCATATGTATGTATGCATGCTCACATGTGCAGCACAGCATGTGTTCAATGCATGTTAATACATATACACTTTGATGTGCACAGTGTGATGACAGACCACATGGCTGTTGCGTGGTTATAGTTTCCTTCTGTTTACATACTTTGTGATCTTTCTCAATAAATTATCATGGCTTAGACTTAAATGTCTTTAAGTCAGTGTTAACGTGTGTATGTGTTTTGTGTGTGGGTGCACACATTTCTTTAAAATGTTACTGTAAAAGCATCAGAGGGGAATATTTTGGCAGGTCTTCAAATACTTAAAGGGCTGTTTGAGGGTGAAAGCTTTTAAGATAGCAGCAATGAGGGTCATCACAACAATAAAAGTGCTGTTTGTGTGTGTGTGTGTGTGTATGTGTGTGAGACAGACAGTCTGAGACGGAGAGAACTCCTGACCCACCATCGCTGTAGCGTTAACACACCCCGACGTTCCGCAACTCACCAGCTGGAACTAATTAACAGCAGTTCACTCACTTTCTGTCTCTCTCTCTCTCTCTCTCTCTCACACACACACACACACACACACACACACACAAACAGCAATTTTTCCTCACCCCCCCAGCTTTTCCTGTCTCTCATGCCCTCATCTTCCTTCACCCTGCCACCCTTCCCTCAACCCCCACCCTTCCTTTACCTCCTGCCATCCCTCAGCTTGTTTTTTCCCTTTAAACCGCCTCTTCTCATACATGCACACATGCATGTAGTGGATCACATAGTCTAGGCATGTAAACATCCACATGTGCTGACAGACATGGATTTACCAGCACGCATGCTGCACAACACAACACATGAGGAAACCCACTCCCTTGACACAGTGCAGTACAGTAGCACACAAATCACGCACTTGCTTGAATTTCTCCTCACTATTATAGAAGGCACTGTCAGGGTTTGGTCTGTGATTGGATCCTGGTTGAGATAGTTGGCATTCCCAGCACAACTCCGTACCATCCATCATACATGCAGTGCAACTTGAAAACAGCATGACCTATTGATGTGAATGTTTAAATAAAGGGTTTATTAATAGAGTAATGAACAGGTGTGGGGATGCAATGTAACACATTCACATTACTTTTGTTGGCAAACTCATAATTGCTAAAATCAGTGACAATCAGTCGTGTCACTTGCATTATAGAAGTTTTTTAATTATCTAAAAAGAAAAAGATGAAGCATGCTTTTCATCTACATTTGCATAACAGTTGCTTGACCTCAGTTACTCTCAGGGATATGAGACAATAATTTCGGGGAAGTCATACGACTTCTGAGGGGGGAGATGTACGTTTCTTACTAACCATGAGTGTAACCGTCAGGTCGGTGCAAACCACATCTATGCATGACAGAAGGAGCTATGTACTTCTGTGAACAAAACATCAAATGTTTACAAGCAGCTGCAACAGGTAACGTGTTAACATGAAGCTAGAACACTGGATCAACAGCAATTTTCAAGGTGATCATGTGCCAAACTCAACCAAGGAGCCAAAACTTGATTTTCAACAGGTAAAAAAAAGCAGTGGTGAAGAGGTTTGTACCAGTGTACAAAGAAGAGGAAATGCTGCCTCCGCAGTAGAATCACTGTTAAAATTACATTTATCTGTGTTCTATTGGCTGATAACTTAGTAACCTTGTTAACAGCTTTGTGATATTACTTAAATATTTAAAGACAAGTTCTCTGGTTGTGATAGGGAGTTGTGCCGATATCTGTCATGTACAGTTTAACATCATATTGTTAACTGCCAGATAAAGAAAAAGTAAAGCATGGTTTGCAAGACACGGTACTTTTTACAGAGTAGATACATAATGGATTACTTTTTAAAAGCATTAGGTGATGTCTAGTACAATACTTTTACCCGGCACTGATAGTGAATGAATGCATTCAAATGAGTGCATGTGTGTTTGGCAGCAGTAAATTTATAGCTTGTTGCTTAATACACTGCTCAAAAGTCAGACTTGTGGCATGCGGCAACATCTAATGAATGAAATCTCAGCAGTAAACAACTGCTACCATGCAGTCCAAGTTTACAGTGGCTGCTGTCCAGAGACACGGGCGTGCGTACAGTAACACATCTGCTTGAAAGTTCAAATTCATTCACATGCTCAGGAGCATGGAAACACAAAACAAACGTACCTCTTTCACAATCTCCTTGAAAAGTTCACTGCTTGGACACAAACGCAGCAACTGGACCAGTGCTTCCTGCAGAGAATCGCATTCTACTTCGAGGGGGGAGAAAAGCTCAAACACAGGATGGGTTCAGGTCCTGTCTGACAAGCTGTCAAAGGCTGCCGCGGAGCTGGTTGGTTTAAAGGAACCACAATCCTCCGGGCAGGCAGGCAGGCAGGCAGCAGAGAAACAAGAGTGTTGATTCTGTGGGTTCAGCAGCAGCAGCTCCAGCGGTTTGCTTCGTCTTCCTCTTCACCACCTATTAGAGCTCAAACACACTTGCACGCTCACTGTGCTTAGGTCATGCTCAAAGTATGACTGTTGTATACCAATGTTTTGCAAGCACAGGGAAACCACATCCTGTCACATATTTACCTCCCTCTCCTGTCTCTCCTTTCCTTTTCAACCTATCTTTCTATGTAGTGTTCTCTCTCTTTTCCTGGGTCTTTTTCTCGCTCCCCTGTGATTGTCTGAAGCAACTGAGCGCTCTGACCCAGCGTCTGTTCAGAGCAGCCTCTCTGCCTCAATGTCTGTCTCTCCGGCAGCCGCACCAGTTCCACACGACTGACTGAAGAATCCATCTGAGGAGAGGACGGGGGAGAAGAGATGGGAGGGAGAGGAAAGGGAAAGAGGGAGGGGGAATGACAGAGGGGAAGCGGGAAGGGGGGTCTTCATTGGGAAATACCAGAGTTAGAGAGAGGGGGGAGGAGTAGGGGGAGGGGGAGGAGGAAGGGTGGTGGGTGTTGTTTAGAAAGTAAAAGACTTAAGAGACGAGGGCAGACAGAAAAAGTGATCAATATTTTGTTGGGAGAGGGAAGTAGAAGGAAACCAGTCGAATGCTGTGCCACATAGTCGATATATTCAAACCTGCATGCTGTGGGAATGACTGAAGAGTTTTGGGAGCTGGTGATAAGTTTGACTGAAATAGGGCTGCAATGGTTGATTTGTTGAATATGGATGTGTGTGTGTGTGTGTTTGATTCTCAGCATTTCACTTGTCTGGGTCAGAACCCGTTAGAGCTCTGTATTTATTATTTAAGCTAGCTAGTATGTTGGACTCCTGTCTGGGAAACAGGAGCTCTTAGATACATAAACCATGATTTCCACAACAACAACACTGTTGATTCATGCTGGGACCGTCTGTCTGAGCATTGCCTCTGCAATGCAAAACATTTATTGACAGAAACAATCTGTAATTTAATATCTGTATTTTTCCAGGAAGTGTCATTCAGATCAAAATCTATTCTAAAAGAGAGGCAAGTGTAGATTTTTATCGAGCCTTTTGGATAATTGCTTTCATTGTCTGGACCGCAGTCTTAAAGTTCTGCTTCACTCTAATATCTGATATTCCTGTTTTAACAACTACAATAACTCCATGACCAAGTTAGCAGCCGCTGAGGAAGGGCAATTTTAGAAACAACGGTGGTGTTTAAATTGCGTAATTCTGTACTTGAACTTGCTATTTTTAGTGCGCTGACACAGCGCTGCGTGCTGTTTACACAGCACTATTTAAACGTTTATAACTGGCAAAAAGCTGAATGTGAAATACTGTAAAATCCTTACCATCAATGGTCATCATCTTGGCTTTGTAGCAGAAGGGGAGAAACTACTAAACAGTTTTTATGCATTAAGAGGAAACATTATCAGCACTAATGAGGAAATTATAACTACCTATCTAACAGTTCTATCAAGCCCTGAGGACAGATGTGGTGTGAAACTTGGGGTGGGGTGAAAGATTGTCATCTTCAAGTATAGAGTATTAGATAAAAGTCAAGTTGGAACCGTTAGCTAGGGTAAGAAAAAACATCTAATGTAGCAATCATCATTTCCTGTCTGCACAAAACTTGCTGTGTTTAATTTAAGATAACACAATCTTGTTGAGTCAGGCACTACACCAGTACATTCATATCGCACTAACAGAAGTGTGCAAATTTAATGAGAGAACAATCAGATTAAATATAATGTCAGTTATATTTTTATGGCGTGCATTCGTGTTAAAATTCCTATTTGATATGTAGGCTTACAATAAGTATGATTATTGTCGCTTTATTTTCTTACCATAACTAACTTAATAAAGTTCACGTTGAAGCTTAATATAAATGCTGACAAAAACATGTTCACCTTTGCTGAAGTTATTGTCACTAACGAATGAGGACGAGACAACAAGAGCGATTTTTTCAATTTAGCGAAATACATTTGGTTGAATTCGAGAACAAGGTGTTGAGGTCACTGATTCAGAATACCTGCCGAATGAAGATTTTTTACACAGGCCACTAATTTAACTGAGTTTTGCATTTGTTTCTCAAGGTTGTGGAGAAAGCTTTGGACAAAGAGAGCTGTTTCCACAGCAGCTCTCGGGTATTAGACAAAAAATATTATGCTGTTTTTAAGCCATGCTTGTCTCCTGTCTGTTAAATCACAGCTCAGGTTAAAAGTGGAATATTTTACCGGATGTTGGATAGATTCTGTACCACTGTTCACAATCCAAATAACTCTTTTATACCAGCTTTGTAATAAATTTGTTTGAATAGACCAAGACAGCAAAATGAAAACACATTAACCCGAGAGAGAGTCATCATAAGCACTGTTACTAACCTGTTAAACATCAAACATGTTAGCACCGTCATGGTGAGCACACAGTTAACATTTAGCTCACAACACCTGACAATAGTGCCTGACAGAAATGCTAACATGCTGCACACTTTAGTTTTATTAATCTGCATATACAGTGAGACTTTCATTAGAAAGAAAGAACCAATCAAAGTTTGCTGTCAAATAAATGTAAAAATTTATGACAACAGTAAGAAGTCATTTTTAGATATTCTGTAATGTATCTAACAAACTATGCTCCCAGTCCTATACAGTGCGGTCATGACATTGGGCTCTTGTCAATGTCACGTTTAGCCTGAGAGGTGATTTACTTGTTCATTTGTTAGGGAGCGCTAATCATATTGCTAAGATGTTTCAAAGAAAATCAGCCTCCAGGCTGCAAATTAATGACATGTCTCTCTTAAAAATGGAGATGTCCTGCCTTTGTTTGCCCTTTAATCTCCCTTCTCGAAAGCACACAGAGATACTGCCAACACCCATATCTTAATCTGGGAAATGGGAGTCTGATTTTGGAAGGGCATTTTTCACCTCCAGAGTAAAACGGTGTGAGGGGTTGTTCTGGTAAATCATATCTTTCAAACACTGGAGAGAGGCTTAGAGTTGAAATCACAGCATAAAAGAAAGTTTAATTGTTAATTTTTGGCATAAATTTGACTGGTTTTCCAGCTGTTTTAACTGAATGAAATCAAACAGATGCCAAAATGCTGGAGCCGCTCCGACTGGCACTGAGACTTGAATGGCACTAATGATCACCCACGGTGTAATTGTCAACATGATTTAACTTAGTGTAACAGCTAAAAAAACAGAAAGTAAAAAAACAACACAGAAGATGACATTTACATGATGCCATCTTCAGACCTTACACTTTAGTGGTTTTATTGTTTAGGTGCCAGTTAGGCATGTCTGAAACTCATGGGAATCTTGACCCTAATGACTAAAACGAACACACAGGTCATGCTGCAGAATGTTTTTTTCCACTGGAGAACTGTGGGACGATGGAAATGGGACACACAAAGTGAAACGAGTTATAAAGGTGAGCAGCCAAGCATAGTGTTTATGCAAGCTGTGTTTGTGGAAGCATCAGTCTTACATGACTGGCTGAGGACTTAGACAGACAGCTGATTGGATGGAAAAATGAGTAGAGCGAAGCACATCAATGAAGGAACATAAATAGGTCCCCTCATTTTGCAGTAAAATAATAGGAATGTTCAATCATTGGATTTATTGTTATTACTCAAGGTTTCATTCATTTGTGTTCTGTCTTTGGTCATCAACTGCCTTCCCATATCCTCTGTAAATAGAGATGTGACAGTGCCCCCTAGTGTTCGGTGTGTAAGATGGCATTGTGTTTAGTTGAATGGTAAAGAACATAAACGTGGCTTTTAATGTGGCCTTGATTTTTATTGTGCCCTCTTCTTTTTTGTATATGTATAAAGACATTAAAAATATAGTTAGGCATAATTCTGCCCTGTATAGTGAATTTTTGTTATTTATTTATTTTTAACACTGCCATCTAAATTTCACTAGTCAAGTCAAATGGCTTTATTGTCATTCCAACCATGTGCAGTGGTATAGAACACAGTGAAACGAGACAACGTTCCTCCAAGACCACGGTGCTACATATGACATATAACAGACAATCAACACAGGACTACATAAAGTGCAAGTGTGCAAAAATAGCAAAGAAACAAAACAAAGACAGTGCAACACCAAACCGAACAGAACAGTACAGACACAAGACAGTGCAGACACAACAGTGCAATAGAAATATGCAAAAGACAAAGACTGAGCATTGTGCAAAAAGTAACTTGGTGTCAGAAGGTATGTGTGTGTGTGTCAGTCCAGTCACTGAGTGTTCAGCAGTCTGAACATTATAAATCAGAACTTGCCATTTAAATTTCACATTGAAAAGCCTGCATCCAAACAGAAACTCGGATTACAGTTATCTGACCTTAATGAATGTACCAGATCTGAAGAAGTAGGATCCTGTTTACCACTGTTCTTTACGTTTTATTGCTGGCTGCAGAATTCCCTGTATGCTTCTGTTTCTGTGCTTGGAGATTTCATCTTGCATCACTTTGGTCAGTTTCTGTCGTGGTTAAATCTACTATATAAATTAACTTGACCTTCCACTGATTGATTTAAATATAAAATACACTACAAACCATGCAAACTTAAATACAGTACATAAGATGAACACATGAGCTTTAAAGTTAATAGTTGGTATGAACTCCTGTCTTCTTCAACACAGCCTGAAACAAGAAAGCTTACAAGAAAGCTTAGGAAAGGTCTAGGAATTTTTTGGTATTGCATGGTGATTAAAAATTTGATGTAAATTTTCTGCCATGATATGCTAAGTTATGGGCTAAAAGCTCCCAAATGTACTGAAAGTAGTAGGCAAAGTAGTAGTAGAAAGTAAAAATGAGCTCCTTAAAGGAGTAATATACCATCTATTTTTATGCAAAGGTAAATGAACCATGTGCTATATTCATATAATGATAAAATTTGTAGATTATAAATGTTAATCGAATCTAAATTCTAATTCTAATGAATGTGCTTAGCTTGAATCTTTTATGTAGGACACAAACAGTGAAAGGGATATATTTTTTTTTTCCTGTTATCTAAATTGTAGACGGACTTTGCCAGGAAACAGGAAAATGAGTACAGTGAGGGGTGAAAGTGAGATCTGGTATGTGGGAGAACAGATTGTATTCTAGTGGCTCAGCATGAGGAACAGATTCACAACTCACAAATAGTTCTTTTTTTTTTCTAATGTGACCTTCAGTAGATTTTCTTAGTGTACAGGCTGTGATCAGCTGACCTGCTGCTCTTTGTGGCTCTACACAACTTAATTGAACAAGATGTCAGCAGTGTGAGGAGCTATCTTGGCTGATTTGCATTTGCTAAACTAACAGTATACTGTATATTGTCTTTATACTAGACTGTATACAGTTGGTATAAAGGTGGAATTTAGTGACTTAATCTAAGCATAATCATCTTAAATGCAAATTAGTCTACACATGATGTAACTGAACACTGACCATAGCCACTGTGCACCAGTCCAACATATTGCTTTACTATAAATTCACCACAGGACAGCAAGCTAACCTCTTTATCCCAAACAAACTACAGAGTAGTTTCATGCAACATTTAAATGACAGAAATTTAGTATACTTCGTTCTGCAGGATGTTTCACAATATGAAAATACATAATTTATCAAAACACATCACACACTGATCCAATCTGTGATTAAAAAAACGCATTGCATGTACTCTTTAAATCTGCAGTATATCAAGTGTGTCTGAGCACTTACCTTTAAATATAATCTCTCTTCTTCCTCTCCTGTCCTGTCTTTCTTTTCTTTCTCCATCTCTGTTTGAATTTAGCTCTAACTCCTTTCTGTCCCTGTGAAATGCAGCAGCTGGACCTTTAGCTAGCAACACACTGTGCGACAAAGGCACACAAACATTGACGAGCTAATACAAATACTGCATTTGAAATTACTTGACAGCTAAAAAAAAAAAAAAAGTTACTTCCGTTATGCCCCCCCCTCCTGTAGTGCTAGCTAAATGATAAAGTACTAACTTAGGGACAGCTGTACCAGCTCTGACTCACTTTAACCCCGAGAGTAAAGACTGTACCTGATACCATTAAACCAAAAGTAGCAAGCATGCAAATGTGAGGAGTAGAAAGTACAGATATTTGTGTAAAAAAGGGAGTAAAAGTAAAAAGTTATCAGAAAAAATAAAGGTAGTAAAGTGCAGATGCCTGAAAACTTAATACAGTAATAAAGTATTTGTACTTCGTTACTTAACTGCTCTGACCGTCAGTCTGAGCATGGGCTGGGTTTTTGTCTTGTTTTGTTTTTGTCATAACTGTATAAATGCATGTGTAACACAGTCAGTAGTATGGCCTTTGTTCTCACAATATTTTACATATGTTTGCCCCCAGAGTCAGAACAGTATTTTGGAAAAAGCCTGTAAATTATGCTGCTACTTTTTCCACAGAAGAACCTGAAATCATTAGAACTGCCTCCTGTGCAGACAGTTTAAGTCAGTTTTAAAGGTACAAAAATGCTCTCTCTGTCAGAGTGATTGCTCTTAATGTGCATTTGTTCTTGATATATTATTGCACACGATCTGGGGGCTGTGTTCACCTGCTTGTACAGTGTGTCAGTTGTATTTCTGGGATTGTGTCTGTAGTCATTAAATATCTTCTGCCCTTTAGCTCAATAAAACTGTTAGCTCGATAAGTAAAGGATTTTGTGTCAATAGTGTAATTGTTCTTTTTGTATGCTTTTACACAGCTATGTTTACAGACCATACACCTGACCTAATTTGTCAAAAAAGACAGCACACCAGCAACACACGCACAGACAAGCTTGACTCAAATTTGACCTTTTGTTTAATATAGATATGCAGATAACAATTTCATTTTCTTTGACTGCAAGACTCCTGAAGCCATATCATAAGACAAATGTACTAAATGACTAAATTATAACATGGTTTATGTACTAAAGTATTGAAATGCTTAAGATTAGTGAAAAGGCATTAGTACTCTCACCAGAGATCTTTTTCAAAAACAAACATATTCATGTACATGGATGAAGGCTGCAGTAAGATATTCAGTCAGTGCACAGTGGGCTGTTGTAAGATATGTCAAAAATGTACAAATGTACATGTTACAAATGTATAATGCAGAAATAAAACTGATCATTGTGTGATTTTCTTTCTTTTCTTACATGTTGGCTGTACAGACTTTTCTGCAGAGTGAAAGCATTTAGTAGCCTTTTTTCTCCTTCTAAAATCAAGAAAGACTTGAGCCTTTCCTGCACATTTCCACAGAGCCACACCTCATTAGGCTGTCAGTTTTCTGCCCAGGGTGTCCGTCTGCAGCTGCTTCTGTTCTGTAATAGCTACTATTACTTTAAATTGTGTGCTTTTATTCTTACTTCATGAGAAGACCTTATGTTTCAAGGATATATGCATTTCTGGATGTACACAATGCCAGTGGTACAGGAAGAACTACTCCCATTCAATCCATCATTGTATGAATACTTATCACCACTGACAGCAGAGAGCAAACTGAGTGAAGTTTGTATTTCTGACTGAACAATTGCTTTACAGTTTGTATAACTGGGTATCCATACGTCACATATCTCACTCTTTAAAGATAGCTTACATCATTGTTTGAACTTGCAGCAAACTTGATTTCATTACTTAAAGCGTAAAGCCACGTTGGTGTCACAGCTTTCAGAAGGGCAGTGCTGAATTTTAGTCAGTCCACCACTTTGGTTCACACTGAAAAACATTAGAAACTATTAGATGTTAAATTAATTCACATTAATTCATGCTTTATACATTTACATCAGGTGGATTATCACAAAATGTATAAAAACCCACAGGACCGTGAAGGTAAAGAAGAATGATTTTGGCTTTTCCTTTCGAATCACCATGGAGTTGACATTTGTATTTTTCAGTGAAAAATCTGGGTAGCTATTATGGAATCCTATGAAATGTAGTAGGGACCATCATTATATTAAATTACATTCATCCGGAAGACCCATTTGTCAAAAGTGACTTCAATAAGTGCACTCAAACTCAAAAGAACAAGAACTACATGTAATTGAAAAGTTAGAGAGCTATGTTGCTATAAGTGGGGTTTTTTTTTTTTTTTAAAACCCTTTGTCTTCCTGTCTGTGTGAAATGTGTGGACAACTCCTTAAGATGCTGCAGTGCCAGTGCCTCTTTACTGCTAATGCAGTGCCAGTTTTATCAAGAACTAGTTCCACACATCTCCACAGAAATAAAAGACTGTTGACTGTGTCGAAAAGCAAGTCGCTGCAAAACAACCGGGCTCAAAGGCAGTATTACACTGTGGGAGGTTCTACTTTTTTTTTTTAATCAAACAAAACGTCTGTTATATAAGGCTATGTAACATTCAGTTTTCAAACCTGTCAAAAATGACCTGTTTCTTAAAAGGTATCCAAAAGTTGGTACAAAATAAACAATGATTTGAACTGATTATCTCAGGGCTCTAGCACCATCACCACACCAAACTGATGATTTACAGGACTGTAATGATGCTAAACACCCACATTTTGTCAGCATTAACTAACTAAAAATTTAATAAATGAGAGCAGCTTTTCTTGTGGAACACAAAAACACACCAGGACTTATCCTGAATTAGATAAGTAGTTACGAAAATCAGTGAATGATTGGCTTATTTGATGTATATGCACACATTTACATCCTCCTTCCTTTTATTTAACTTTTATTTATCATAAAGTAAACCTCATAAGATTAATTATTACTTTTGCATGAGGAAAACATGCACAGACACCAGGGGAAGCCAGGTGGTTAGCAGTAAGCTGTCATGCCACCTTAACTCTAATAAATCTCATTGTCATACATCCATATTCTCTTACTCAACTTAGGGTTGCAGGTGGCTGGATTTTATTCCAGCTGACAATGGGGAAGGTTTGCTCAGGAGGTTAACTGCTGATTCTAAATGGTTGTAGGTGTGAATGTAAGTATGAATGATTGTCCGTCCAGGGTGCACCTTGGACAGGCTATTGACTTTAATAATGATAGGTTGCTAAAGACTGAAATAAAATCAACTGTGAGTCTTACTAGAAACTGCCTGTCTTAATTAATCCCCTTAGGATGCTAACATCATGTAGCATTTATGATGATATTAAAAGTCAAAAGGCAACTTGTTCTACCATACAGGACCTTGAATTTGGTAGGTTTGTCTTCTACCCATGCAACAGCCACTTAGTTTTACCCAATTGTTTAAAAAGCCTATTTTCTCTTACGCATTACACTTCATTTTGAAAAGTGCTCCCAGTTTCAGTGACAAAAGTAACCAGTGTTACTGAGTCCAGCAATTCATTGTTCTGCATAACAAAGAGAAAAGTAATGCATTAAGCATAAGGGTGATAGCAGCATAATGCTTTTTGTACAGTCAAACATGCAATCAAGAACTGACAAAAAAGATTGTGTTATGCTGTAAATAGTTAATATAGTAAATGTTGCTCCAAGATAACATTTCTACTTTGCCTATGTATAGTCCCTAACAGTGTAAGCTACTCATTTCACACAGTTTATTTGCAGACAAACTGCAAAAAAAAATCTTGATTTCATCCCCAGAGAAATATTAGGAGAAAAAAAAAACGTAGTTAAAGGACTTTGCATGTTGTGATTTTCTGCATTTGCAAATGCTTTTTCTGTTTGACAAACTGATCTGATCTTAAATTGATTAGTGTAGCTTTTTAAACTTACTTACTTTTAGTTTAGAGAGGGTTTTTTCACAAAAAGCAGTCTTTGTCACTTGTAGTTTTGGGTTAAAATAATATCATTGTGAATTGTACAACTGAATTTGCCTTAATGATCTGCTGGTTCCCACTCCTGCATGCCGTTGTGAATTTATCTTTTAATGTATTGCATTTTGTGCAAGTGCAAGTTATGGGCACCTCTTTAGCCCACCCAAGCTGTACAGCTTTACAGTTTTTCTCAGTTGCTTTGGTGCACTTCTCACAACAGAATTAAACTTTGCACAATAGTTAGTTCAACCTCCACAACATGTAGTCGTTTTGACACAACCTTGTGGCGGTTTCATGTTCAAATGCCTTTGGACATGAAGCAGTTGAGTAAGTACAAATATCTAAAGAATGGTCACTTTTGACTTGCTATTCATCACTATCTCCTTGCTTTTATCATGAATGTCACAATTATTTATACTTGTACCGGCTGAATAGTCATTGTCCTTACAACTAATAGTCTTCATTTCATTGCTTGTGTCAGTGCACTCAAAATTGTTGAACATCTTGTCAAACAATTTGCACACCCATTTTGAAAACCCTACTTTTAAGGAGTTTCCATGAAAATCTCCATAAATTACTTTTCTCAGGTGAACCTTATCTCACACTAATGAAAATTGGTGTGTGTTACTCTTACTTGCAACCAATGAAAAGCCTCTTCTACCCAGTCACAGGTGAATCGCGTTACAGTATCCCCTACTCTACAAGTATATATATAATGTAAACCAGCAGACAGGATTGGCATGAGGTGCATACTGAATCTACAAAACTGCAGAACATGGAACATCAGCCTTGTGGAAGAGGGGTGAGGATCGGTGGAGAACGAGGACAAAACCGGGTAAGAAGAGGCCAACCACATAGACACGTTCCTGACGAAATCAGGGCAACACTTGTGGATCATGTGATAAACCATGGCCTCACAATGGCCGAGGCTGGTCGAAGGGTGCAGCCAAATGTTGGGAGAACTACTGTAAGTTCTATTATTCAGACATTTCGTCGGGAAAACAGGTGAGCATACTGTAATGTAGTTATTCAGCACAAATTTATTTGCTCTGCACTTTCATAGTCATACAGGAGACTTGCATTCGGACATGACCTTATAGATCTTTACATATAGACGTACTGTAACTGAAGCGCAGACTTGGCCCAGGTGTGGCATAGTGTGCTGTGGTACAATACAGTAATGCTGTAAAGAAAGGAGTTTTGAATGATAGTCCTGTAACAATTACTGTAAGCATGTTTGCGCTTATTTATGTTTGTGTTTTTTCATCTGCATCTCAAAAAGGACTGCCAGACAACCTAGAAGAGGTGGAAGAGGTCCACTGTTGACTCCGCAGCAAGAGGAAAGAATTTGTGCAATGGTGGCTGCAAACAACGCTTTGAGACTGAGAGAAATACAAAGAACTGTCATAGAAGATGACACCATCTTCGGAAATATTCAGTCAATATCAATTTCCACCATAGACAGAGTCCTCAGACGGAATGAAGTGTCCATGAAGCAATTGTACAAAGTACCATTTGAACGGAACAGTGATCGAGTGAAGGAGCTCCGTCACCAGTATGTACAGGTAAAACATGTTTGCATATGTACCTCTGTTTACTGTAAACGTTTAGGCCATGTACTGCACTTACATTTATGCATGTTACTGTAATCCTATTTACAATTCAAACTGTACAATCTGTTGTGCCAAATGCACCATTACAGGCTTCTTTATTCTCATCCTTTGTATAGCGTATCCTGGAATTGGAGGCCAGGGAACCCCTGCACACGTTTGTATATCTTGACGAAGCGGGATTCAATCTCGCAAAAGGCAGACGGCGTGGACGAAATCACATTGGAGAAAGAGCCACCATTGATGTCCCAGGCCAACGAGGAGGAAATATTACAATGTGTGCAGCAATCTCAGAAAATGGCGTTCACACCCATATTCCTCGTATTGGTGCATACAATACACAGCACCTGTTGGCTTTTCTGGACGCTCTTTATAGGGACCTAATCCCACAAAATGAAAGGGATGATCCTGGTGACAATCGGACAATGTATGTAGTGGTTTGGGATAATGTTAGCTTCCATCACTCTGCTGTAGTCAGGCAGTGGTTTGCAGCACACGACAGGATGCTTATGGAGTTTCTTCCTCCTTACGCTCCATTCCTAAATCCAATTGAGGAGTTTTTCTCTTCCTGGAGGAAGAGAAGAGTCCTGCAGAGGGTGGATTCGACACTCCAGAAGATCCTTTCCCCGATGCATCGATAGAGCTGACATTCGCTGTGATGTTGATGCAAATATGTGGGCAGACAGACAGGAGCGTCTAGATATCAATGATTGATATGCAGCAGTGTCTGTTTTTCAGGGGGGTTTTTTGTTTTTGTTTCATAACTACTGCAGTAAGGTTTACTGTCTAAGTGAGTTTATGTTTGCTGTAAAATGTTTGATTTACTGTATTTTCCCAGTTGCACAATGCTGTGAACAGTTTCAATTAAATATTATCAAGAGTGCATATGAAGTGTCTTGATTGTCCTTTACAATTTATGGTTTTCAACATGCCATGCATGCTGTCCAGACTTGACATGTCATTGGGAAGCACCTACAAAGACATCCGTCACAATGAGAACATGTTCAAACCATTTGCTTTTGTGACCAAAGGTGCTGGTGTAATGACTTGTAATTGTGACAGCCCTGACACTTTGATTTAAGTACTTGCTTTTGATGAATATATTATCGGTTTTGATTAAGGGACTTGCTTTTGAAGCATTGACTACTTATTTTGAGCAACTGACTTGCTTTTGAACAACTGACTTTTCTTTTTGATGAAGTGACTCACTTTTGCAAGTTATCCACCATGTTTTGCAGTTTGCACTAATTGTTTTGTGAAAAGCCTTAGTAGTGGTGCAGAGATCAATTCTGTTGTGAGAAATGCACCAAAGAAACTGAGAAAAACTGTAATCCTTTTTTATATAAAAGCATACAACTTTATCTTCTAATCCATCAGTATTCCTTATTTGCTTTGACCTCAGAAACCGTTCCACTCTATGCTGTGTAAACACAGGTCAATACATCAGGTAGTCGCTAAACCCTCAGGCTTAACAATTCCCCATTTACTCGCAGTCAGGTGTACTCTTATGAAGAAAGGGCCCCTTTAATGCAATGTGACAGACTTGTCTTTGTACAATATCCAGTGTACTGAGCACTTGACGTGGATCTATATAAGGAGGCAGAGGAAAGTGCCAACTCACCTCATCGTCCTGAGGACTTAGGAGCAGGTATGTAAGATCTAAGCATTTTTATAGTTTGTTATATATCATATAACCAAAGCTATAGCATATAAATATACATATATATAATATAATATATAATAATATATATATATTGGAAGGAATATCTTATTTCATGGATGAATGGCAAGCTACAAAAACTACACAGAAATTAAAAATGGCAACAATGTTTAAAAGCATCATGGATAAAAAGAAAAAAATGATTTTTGTTTTGTTTTATTGTTCTCAGAGAAAATGCTAGCATTCCTCATTTACATCGTGGCAGTGCATCAGGTGCACTCAGCATGTGTTATGGTGAGTAGAAGTGCAAAGCTTTCTTCTCTACTACACAGTAATGTGACCCATGTTATCATATACTGCAAGAATTTTGCATGGGCTGAAAAGTGTATATTTTAGAATTTAAAACCTCTTTTTTGTTCTGTGAGTCCTCAGCAGAGTTTAGACTAAAATATTCTTTATTTTCATTCACTTGGTACTGTTGAATTAAGTTTTTCATGCAAGACAAATGATGCACAAGGATACAGTTCTCCACTATTAGTCATATCTTGGGGGACCACTGGGACTCATCAAAGGTTTTATAGTGTTAATTGTCTATAAACTTCACTGACAGAGCAGTGAATGAAACTGATAAAAAACAAACAAACAAACAAATACTAGCATTAAAATAGCTACAACAAGTAGAATTAGCATTTTTAGTCTGTTTCATTTATGAGAAATTAACTTGAATTTTCCTTCCATTTTCAAATGCTACCTTCCATGGTGTGTCCACAGCCAGGTAAGCACTGTGAAAAATGCATTAGGCATGTTTGCAAAAGTATTTTATTTTAATCATCATCTGAAACTGTGCCAGTAAGTCTCCCTGTAAGATTAATGCATTTGGCCCAGTTCTCTCTGTGTATTCTTTTTGTATGTCGAGTCATTTTAGAGCAATTAAACCAGGATATGTTTGTGAGTCATATCATGGATATTAAACCACGGGAGTATATACCACTCCTTATTATGTCTGTAATCCGGTGTTTACACATTGATTTTTAATGTCTCTGTGTGTGTGTGTGTGTGTGTGTGTGTGTGTGTGTGTGTGTGTGTGTGTGTGTGCTCCTGCAGACGTTTGCCCACAAAATGCAACGGTTCAGGCTGAGATCGTAGACGTGCACAATACGTTCAGGAGAGCGGTTCAGCCTTCGGCGTCTGACATGCTGATGATGGTCAGTCGTGCTTTCAACTCTAACAGTGAATGTGGCTCCACAAGTGTTTACTCACAATCCTCAGCATTTGTTTTCCCTCCTTCCCTGTAGGAGGGAGAAAAATGATAAAGTGGGAGAGGTTTACTGCACCTCACCCACAGTCCTGTAAATCATAAAAGCCTTTGCAAAATCCGGACTGTATAGTTTAATGATAAGGAGGTGACTCCAGTTCTTTCCAGTTCTATTCAAGCAACTCAGATTGTATGCAAATGTATCGAAGCTGTTTGACATATTCAAATACATTAGACAATTTTATTTCATGGATAGATTTAATCAGTCTAAAATATGATTTATATATTAATCACATGTGATTAATGTTTCTTTTATTAAAGCATATTCAGTGTAGGAAATCAAGCCAGAAGTTCTGAAAGCAGGAGAATAAAGCTGTTTCATGTCCTTGCCAAACGAGCTGGGTGCAGAGGTGTGAGGCTTTAGCAGAGAAGTAAAAAGAAAAATTGCACGTTTGCGTTGGAGCTTTTGGTAGAATAGCAAACTGGCTTGTGTCAAATAGCAAGGGCACTTCAGTTAAAGCCATTTCATATTTGAAGCATTAGAATAGGATGTATTTTCTAACTCTGCATTCTTAGTTCACCAATTTTTCCAGGCACAAATGGGCTGCTTTTCAGCACAAATCTAACCAGAGAATGATTTTTTTTTCTTAGGGATTGTTGGTGTATGTTCAAAATATTGTGGGTTTTTTTTCTTTTTCTTTTATAGAGCTATAGCGAGGAGGTAGCAGCCAGTGCTCAGGCTTGGGTTGACCAGTGTATTCTGGCTCATGGAGCACCCAGCACCCGCCTGCTCAATGGTATATGTCTCTTCCCTTTATTCCTTCTGTTTCTTTCTTTCTTTTTTTTTTACCTTGCACCACATCTCCATATCTGAATCTGACTCAATTTAAAGGTTCCCTCTGAACTGAGAAAACCTGTGATTGATGGTCAGAATCACAGTGAACTTTATCTTATCTTCAGTCTTAATACCTTCTTTTAATAACAAATTACACAGAGTAGAATATATTATCTACGAGGAGATAATGATCTATAGGCTTTTAATGAACCCTGTTTTACTAAAAATTAAATCTACTGTGACATGAAAACGAAAGCCTGCATTTGTAGATCCTAATAAATAATCAGTGCTGCCATGTTTCCCACTGTCAAAAAGGATATCACTTGGGCGAGAATCTGTTCTATTCATCTTCTCTTAAGTCGTGGACTGATGTCATCAATGCGTGGCATAGTGAGGTAGAACACTACAATTACCCCACTGGATCCACCAATGGAAAATCTATTGGTCACTATACACAGGTAACAACAGCTTATACAGAAAGGTTTCTGCTTTCTTTTACCTGTTTGATAGCTGCTTCTTTTTGTTAACCCATTAAAGCCAAGTGCATCATAATTTGTTTACATGACTCTTTGTGAGTTTTTGAGACTTCTTCATCATCAGTGTGATTTATTTCCCCCCCAAAAAACAGAAATAAGTTGCATGGTACATCAAAAGGAATAAATTGCAAAAAGAATGGCTGATGTAGCAAATATGATACAAATTAAAACTCATATATGCAAATTGATATCACGTATTTTTAAACACAACATTTTCAATTAGACCTTTTTTGGCAATGGATTAGTGATTGAGACTTTAATGGGTTAACTGTGGATCAAATGACAAATGAAACGACTTCGTTCATTTCATGCAGCTTTTCAGCATCTTTGGGGTTGTTGTTTTCTCCATTTATTACTGTCTTGCTTCAGTCTTACAGATCTTTGCTCAGCAAAACATTCACACAATAACAAAGTGAATACATACCCAAAAGAGCATGAATCTTAGGCTTGCAGTGATCAGGTGGCCAAACAACACAACTCCAACTGAGTGAACATATTATTCTTGAACTGAACTAATATAAGCTTATCTAAGAAAAGTTACTCCCGAAAGTACATCACAGAACATTTTAACACCAGGGATGCCTTTTGTTCTCAAGTAGCCTCAGTTCTTGGTAGCTGTTTAATGATTTTGGTCTACACTGACAATAGTATGCGGTAATAATATAGTGATATCTGCAGCTTTGTCAGATAGACATTTATATTGTGAATCACCCACTAAGGTCGACACATTAATAAAGTCTATCCGACACGTTTGCTGTTTGCCATGAAGCATTATCATGCTGTAAGAAACATTTTTGCACCACTTTGAGTAAACTACAGACAGTTATGATGAAAATCCCAAAGGTCAGCCCCTTCAGAAATGACGCACTTAACTACTGCCTAATGACTGGCTGATCGAAGCGCTACATGAGAACTCTGGCTCACATTATGCAAAATACAAGAATTAAGTAGAAAGTGCAGACAGTGATAAGAGAAGTCCAAACGATTAAGTACAAAAATTCCTTCTAGTTTTATCGTTGTTGAATAAAAGTATAATGTTGCTATCTGAGCTGCAGGATGCTTTTGATGTCATGACGAAGGACTCTGTTTGTGTCTTTCTCATTACTAAGTATTCATTTTATGGTGGATTGTATGTTCAAGACGAGTGGCCCTTCCTGCTTTCAAAAAGAGAATCCAAACCTATTTAGAAAAATGAAATTTTTATATTTCAAAAAGCAGTTGTTTAATCACTTTTAAACAGGCACTGTGTTTTTAGGAAGATAAATTTGTCTCTTTTAACTAAAACTAATGTAGTGCTTTAAATACAAATTAACTTGCAGAGTGTAGTGCCCAAATGTTTCCAGGCAGTCAAGAATTAGTAATGTTAAAACAGGACAAACAACATGAGTTATGTTCATATTTGAGCAGTCAGTAGCTATTTCAACACTGGAGTATCTCTAAAACCAACGGCTTTATGTTTTTCTCATCAGGTCATATGGAACAGCTCATACAAAGTTGGCTGTGGAGCAACACTGTGCCCTAACAACATCTATTACTATGGCTGTCATTATTATCGCGCGTAGGTGACACCTTTCACACCCGTAAAGCCTACAGTGGCTTTATTTTACATGTCACTTTGTTAGCAATCTTAACAGCGATGGAAACAAATTGAAGTTTGAGGGTGGAGCACACTTTGTATCTTTATCTTTATTTCAGACATATACAGAAAAAACGATATATACAAGTACACATTCTTGCATTTACATGTACAAATATGAATATATATGTAAATACAGACATATGTGCTCAGACAAAACAAAAAATAGAGTCTGAATGACACGAAATTACAATTATTAAGCCTGAAATAATTGTAATAAACTGTTTTTATTTAACAGAGGAAACTTCAGGCGATGTCCGCCTTACACACCTGGATCTCCATGTGGTTCCTGTCCTAACAACTGTGTGGACAAACTCTGCAGTAAGTAAATGTATTACAAATGTGGTGTTTAATTACTGGGCAGGTAAAATGTGTTGCTGATAATGAAGACAATGAGCTAATCATTGCTTTACTTTATTTTTAGACAACCCCTGTCCATATATAGACCATTACATCAACTGTCCAATCTTGAAAAACACCACTGGATGCAGTAATGAGCTGGTGAAGGCTTGGTGCCCTGCTTCATGCACATGCACCACCGAGATCATTCCAATAGGCTAAAGGCTAAACTCTTGAGTCTGCAAACTGAGCTTCAGCCCAGTACTGTTCACATGTTCTTTGTTGGCTCTCTGTCTGTAACATGAGATAACATACCAATGACATATGAAAGAGAACATGGAAAAAAATAAATACAGACAAATCTGTTCTATTGTCTGAAGACATTTTTTTAACACTTCACCTTTAATCAAAGACACTTTGCAGATTGTGGACAGACAGTCATAATGAATCGCAGTATTTTGTCGGAACAAACATTAAATAAAGTGTTATTGTTAATCCACTGATGCTGGCAGCACCAGATGGTGCATTTAAATATTGACTCAGCACATACTGATACAATAAGTATTAGTACATTAAAAATAGCATATTCTGCATATGCTGAAGTTCAGCTGTCTTTAAATGACTGAATATGAACAGTCTTCAGTAAATTGATCCCATATGTAACAGTCATCATGAGCTTTATTATATTTACATACACATATTTATTGAGTTTACATTAATATGCATTTATTGCCTTCACATTCATTTTTATTGTCAAATGTAATTAAAGTCAGCAGAGAATTTCCCACGGTTAAAGATGACACTGCAATATCAAGAAGCATTGTTTAAAAAGCTGCAAAAATGACATTTTTCTCATTAACTAGTGATGACCTAAAACAAACAATTAAACAAACAATCAATAAAGCAAAGAAACTAAATGAAATACTGAACACACACTCAATAATAAGGATACAGTAAAAATCAATTTCCAAATGTATGAATAAATATTAATTAAAAAAATACTGAATGTACCCGACTGTTTTGTTTCTTATACTAATGAGAAAATTGGTTAAAAACAAATAGTTAACTACAAATAGTAGCTCTTGTCAAGGGGACAACGGTAGCATCTTACATGGTACCACAGAGAACTGTTCGGAGGCACCACCAAAAAAGCTTTAAGCCGAACCAGAGCCGAAGGAAAATCACCAACAACTAAACTGTTTTACACACTTGTACAAAAAGACCATGTTGAAAAAGGAAAATGCTCTTTTATATTTAAAACATAACAATGTAAATGGGAATGCTGAGAAAGAGCACAAATGCACTGGCAGTTAGGGTGCATGGGTAGACGTTTTGTTTTTATTATTATTATTATAAGTGTTTTGTAATGCAAACGCGAATGGTCACAGGATAAAGTCAGAACAAACTTTGCCCTGCACAAAAAAAGACAGTGTACCATTATGAGTCAGCAGATGTCTCTGTTGTACAACTCACCCCACCTCCTGCTTTTGTATTTCACAACACTCGCTTTGCCTGCTTTCATCTGAGGCAGTGGACTATGAACAAAGCCTACTAAACCATGTAAAATAACGTTAAGCCTCATCACTCACTCTGCGTGTCTTTTTGTAAAGGAGGATATGAATTTAGGCTCTATGAATTACATTTAAGGTCTGTATTGACTATGCATGACTAATATTTTAAATCGCTTGATCATCCCTCCTAAAACCCGATTTTCTTTCGAAGAGTAGTTACTGTGAGAATATTTTCACAAGAAATCTGACGCAATAGTGCAATGAGACTGTTATGTAGTAAGAGCCGTTACTTCACCTTTCAGATTAGTACATCTTCCGAGCACCGTCCATATAAATACAAGGAAATTAGACATAATGTGAGCTGTTTTTGATTCATCATAAATACCACTCAGATGGACAACAACAACATTAGTCATTCAGAACATGTCCTACAGTCATGCAGAGAAAGCAGTTTATATTTCAAAGCATTAATCTGTTTACTTTCAAAAGTAAGTGTAGAGTCAACCCTGCCTGGTCATTGTTAGAAAACAGCATTCCCTGCTGAAGAAAGGCTTTCCATGGAACATTGTCTTTGCTCTTCCTAAAAGCAGCTTGACAATATTTTGGTTATCCATCTATTTCCTGTATCTTCAAGGACTTCCTGTATGTGAAACCGATGAATAAAACTGTGAGATTAATGACATTTGCCCAAGAATCTTTTGTGTGCACTTGCTTCTTGCTCCTGTTGACTTTTATTTTGTTTTGTGTTGTTTACTTTCTTTTTATGCATTATTCACAGATGATGCTTGAAAAGAACATAACATGATACAGAAATATATAATAAAATTAAAGAAAAAGAAAAAGAAAGCAGAACTACACCAGCAAGACTTATTTATGTTTTTTGGTGGGTTTTTTTTGTATTATCCTTGTTAAATGTTGTAGGTAGAATGAATGGTGACTGGAACAGTATAACTACAGGGTTTATTTTCTCACTTGATAAGTGAAAATGAGCTCTAACTGTTAAACCACATTATCAAAATTGCATTTTCTCATTGCTCTGACATGACCTAAGCGACACAGCAGGTGTAAGCATGAAAAATGCATTTGACCCCAAAACACTTCTACAATTCACACTGAGCCCCTTCCCAGGTGGTTGGACCTACTCTAGCACATAGTTCCCCGGGTATGACATAACACGAAACACTTGCCCAATGAAGGTGGCCGTTGTGCTATTACAATAATCAGCTACTTTCACTCACAAGGGAGTTTCTGTGAAAGTGAGGAAAACCAACTTTACATTGTCTTAATTCCCTGTGATGAAGATGAAAACACAAATACACTGTGTCATCCACATTCCATGTAAGACACAAATTATTCAACATAATGATTATCGTGGCTGAAACGATGATAAAAGTTCTGTTCCAATCATCCAAATGTTACCATAAAAAGAGGATTTGGGTTGGTTTGCACTGCATGCATGGTATGTTGTGTCTCCTTGGAATACGTTGTAACCTTTATTTTACCTCAGACAGATAGGTAACATCCAACATTTATATCCATTTATGGCTGAAAAGTTTATACAAACCTGGAATTGAAATGCTGTTCAGTCATTCTTAGTTTACTCTCTGTATGCTCTTGGTGACTTTGTGGTGCTGTTGGTTTTGTGGCCTTTTTGCACGTACTTTTGTTTTGACTTATGTGACATAAGTCAGCAAGAAAACACTTAAACTATGTGAGAGTAATGTGAAAGGCATGTGGGTATTTTACAGTGTGTGGCATGCAGCCTTGTTTGCTATGTAGAAAAGTGAAAGTAATTGATGTGTGTGTGTGGGTCTAATATTTCCTGGTAGTTTACAGCACGGATTTCTAACTTATTTTAGTCAAAGTGCAACCTAATTTCAGCTTAAGTGGGTAAGCTCAGTAAAAACATTCTGTAATTGTTTATATTTAATAATTTAATAAGTAAATATTATTACACGTCCAAATATTCTCTTCTGGACATGAAGTAAAACTTTGAGAACTATTCAGCTCAGGCACAGGTAAAGTTTTTAAAAATTTTGCTCAAATTTTTTAAAAACCTTAAAAACCATTAAAAAACCACATTTTTATAACTTTACAATAAGGGGTATTACTTCTTATTTCCTGAGAGTAATTTATAACACTACAGCATGGTACATGTTATTGATTAACAGGAGTAATTAAGGTTTATTCTGCAATTTTTACACTTTGCCAAACCATCAAGTGGACCAAACGGGACCCTGTGGCGGACCGGTACCAGCCCGCGGGCCGTATGTTTGGCAGCCCTTGTCTATGGGTTTGATTGACAGCTCGGCCTGTTTCTCCTGCTGCGCGTTCACGAGACATACACAACTTTGTTCCATGGAGACTACTGTATGCGCGTGATTTAACGGGAAATCAACGTTTTCGTTTCTTTTCTCATTTTTCTTTTAAGAAAACGTAAGAACCGCTGGAGTCTGACCTGAAAAAAATCAGGGGAAGCATTTCTCTCCTTCCTTTTTAGAGTTTTAGTTGGCTGGGAAAACTAACTTCAAACAGCTAGCAGGCGAGTGGAGTTAGCTGTAGCTAAGCTAAGCGCTGCTCGGCACACAGTAGTGAAAGACAGCAAAGGGTGCTGTGCTCAAAGAAGACGGGTCATTCATGGATAGTGTGGGACCAGGCGCTTTAAAAGGCAAGTACACAAAACCGACGAGCGTCACATGAAGCTAATCGTGACTTTAGTGGAGACGTTAATTGACCTGATAAGTTTCTGTTAACGTTATTTACCTTAACGACCACCGGTACGCTGGTGTGGGTGGGTTGTTATTATTGTTATTACAGTTAAATGGACCGTAATGGAGTCGCTGTGTGTGCGAACTTGTGCAGAAATGCACAAGAAAGCATGCACATAAATGGGAAAAAACCGGCTGTATTTGCTGCATTTGTGATGACAGCCTGTAGTGATTGCAAGTTAACATCCGCTTTCAGCGCACTGCTGAACGCCTTCTGTACAAAAGCTGCCACTGTTCACGTTGCTGTTGTTACTACTGTCATGCTGCCTAATTATGCTAATCGCTGTGGTTTCTCTCCACAGAGCACAATGCACGGAGAAAACCCCTCTCTCTGTAGGAACCTGTCAGCTATCTGCACCGAGAGATGATACGGCGTGATTTGGTGTAAATGTTACATCGAGGCAATAGGCCAGGCAGGAAATTGGGAGTACGGCTGAAACATACGGCTTTGTTACCCAGCAGCTCGTCAGCTTGTGTGTGTGTGAGAGAGAGAAAGGGAGCGTGTGTGTGTGCTCGAAGTGCCTATGGCGGAGTTTGAAGAGGACGGCAGCCTGCCTCCATTGAATCCCGAGGATACTGCCGTGCCCAGCGACAACGCAGCTGGTAAGACGCATTGCGAAGTGTCGGTCTTGAATGGAGACTGTGGGATATCTGAAAATATGGTCGGCTCGGGATCCCTCGTCGCACCTGGCAGCCAAACCGGGGTGGACAACGCCAACACCTCTGCCGGTCTGGACACCAAATCTGAAATACCACGCAGGAGCAGCATTATCAAGGTAAACACTGAAGTTCAAGCCTCTGTGTTATACCATTCATTCTGGTGAGCCAGTGTGTTGCACATCTACGCAGGACACAGGATGTTGGAAGTTACTGTGCAGTCTCTTCTGTGTACATCTTTGGTTTTGTGCACCATGATTGATGTGAAATGTTCACACAATAGGAGCCAGTAATAGGAAGCACATCCTGTACTTTAAATATAATGTCTATAGCAGAGTGTATTGTTGACTTTAGCTTGTATGTCAAGAAATTCTGGCTACTAAAGCACTTGTGCCCGAAGAGCCACGATACAGTTACCAGAAGGGAAGACACAGACGTTTAGGTGAAGCATGTGGTTCAAAGTAATATGCTGTCTGTGCTAATTTAGGAGGGAAAACTAATGTGTGCAATAACAGAGATTAAATTGGAGAACGACAAATACCCGTAAATGAAAGCTGACTGAGGTAAAGTGGGGATGAGAGAGTGGAAGGGTAATGATAGTAGCTGGTGCTCTTAATAAAATGTTATGCACGACTAAAAATGTTTTATGTTTCCCTAGTGCTGTCTGATTATGGCAGATCAGACAGATTATTGTAATCATAGTAGTTACTCAGTGTCACTTACTGACTTTGGGAGCATCTTTCATTGCTTGAGGTTAAAAACATGTCTTTATAACAATGAACTATCTTGAACTTACTTCAACCAAACATGCCTCAGCTTGGCAGCTAGTGAATTTGGGCTTGCACCAAAGCGCTTCCAAACTTACCTGAAAATCACTAATTACTAATCCTGTTATATTTTTCAGTACATCTGGTGGTACACAGCAACAACAACAAAAAAAGTTGATAGTTAATTCACTGAACCTCATTTTCCAAAATACAAACAAATCATTTTGCCTCAGTCTGCTGAGGCTGTCAATCAGAGAGGTGTTTTGTGTGTGACTGCTTTAACATTACGAATCATAAAACAGTCAGCTCCTCCAGTGTTTTCCTCCTGTCAAAGTCAGGATGCATGTCGAGCAACGCCTGACAAGAAGAACATTCCTGCATTGTTTGCGTGGCTTGTTGTAATCAAAAAGTTTTGCACTTCCACTCGTAGAAAACAAAAGCCATACCCGATTTGAATTTCTTCATTCTATTCTTTATAGTCGTCTCCTTGCGCACCTCTGGTCCACTTCCAACTACCAGCGCTGCCACAGTTTCCAACTGGAAGGAGTTGTAGAGCAGAAAATACCAAAGCCAATCTTCTCAAGCTGTGCAAAGAGCGGCTTGAGAAGGCTGGGTTTGCATTTTCAACCACTTCTCACATTTTATCTGTAAATTCATTTGTAAAGCAACCACTGATTTGTCTGATTAGAAATGATCTGCAACTTATGCACCATAAATCAAATTCATCATGCTGAATGTCTGTGTATGATCGACATACTTTTGAACGCCCACCCCCGCCAAAAAAAGAGAAACGTCACTGGTTCCTTAAGGCATGTTTTTTGCCAGAAAAATCCTGCACCTATGCACCAATTTTAAGATTAGTCCTGCACACTGTTATCATAGTATTTATAATGTAGAAGGTAACACAAGAAAATGCTGCTGGGAAGAGAGCCATGTGGTCAGCGAGAGTCTGCGAGCAAGACTTGACATGTTCCAGGTGCTGATTCTGAATACTAATATGGCTGCTGAAATGCACAAGTGTGCATGTTTCTGCGAGGTATGCAAATACTAAACATTTGACACATACAGAGGTCTAATCTGCTGGTTCGTAATTTGATTTTGGTTCTCAGTCTAAAGCTTTGTCTTTTGGTTTAGTCACCTCATGGGTGTAGATGTTGGGAATATTGCTTAAGGGTATCAAAGATGATGACACTTCCTCACGTTGCACATTATGTCGAAAGCCCCAAGACATTTTCTTTAGCTAATGTCAGCAGCTCTGTAATGTAAATTTTCCCACTGCTACGGTTGTTGTCACAATGTGAGTCACAAGACTGCACTGGAGATGCTGTCTAGACTGAACAAACTGCTCACTACTCTGTTCTTCACATTATTTATACTGTCTGCCTGGTAAACGTTAACCTAGCAGAGACTCAAAATGGCTCCCAAAAGATCTCAGAAATGTGTGCTTTTTTAATTAAAATACGTGTTTACGTTTGGCTTCTAGAGGTCAGTAAATTAGCTGTTAGACCAGGGATTTTATTTCCTCAGGGGCCTGCCAGATTTAAAATGCATGAGCCATGTGAGGAATTTATTCAGAGGCACCTATCAGAGAGCAGCGTGCTTTTGAGTGAAGTCTGTGTCCTAATTGTGCATTAACACAAAATGAGCACCCAGTTTTCGATCTGTGATGTTATACCTGAGGAAAGTTCCTCTGCTCTGGATGCAGGGCAGGGTTCAGGTGCTCACATTTTTGCCAACGGGTTCAGCAAGGAGGCAAATTCTTGGAAAATTGTAGCTGCTGAGCTTTGATGTTACCTGATGATTGATGGGGATAATATCGGCATCAATCAATGGTGCAAAATTCCAAGTAATCTCTCACTATGCAAGAGTCCGTCTTAGTTCCCGAGACATCTGAAGGCACGTGTTAAGAAATGCCCTGAATTCAGACACGTTTATTTAAATGTAATAGATATGAAAAGATTTCTGACTTTTTCTCTAAGATATTTTTGATTGAACTGAGAACATTTTGTTCAAGAAGAGGCAGAGATCGATGCTCTTCATGCAACTGTCCAATTTTAGTTAACTGGTGTAGAGATTTCCACATGATGGTGCAGTGCCAGGCTATCCATGCAGATGAGAAATCCTTCTTAAATGCTCAATGACCTAAATTCAATAACCGCCATATCAGATTGTATAACAGTAGCCTTCATGACAAAGCATAATGAAATATGTGAAATGTACCTCAGGTCAGTTTGAAATGGTTTTGTGGCATTTCCTTAGCAACACAGTACGCAGATGAATAAATATCTAGTGAATCGCAGCAGAGACGACTTACGACAAGTCGGAGACAAAAAATATGTCACAGTAGGCCACCATTAGGAGATGTTAGTTGGGTAAAAAGATTTGTGTTCATACAGGAAGTGAAATTATTAATCAGCAATGGGTTAAAGAATTAAGAGAAAACCCCCACTAACAATAAAGCTAACTAAAGTGGAATTTATCTTCCAAATTTTCCCTTTTTAAAGCTAAAATTATTTAAAAAAAAAAACCCCAATTTAAGTTGCATACGTAAATGTGTCTGTGAATGGAAAATAAAACTGCAACATGCTAATCATTCACTGTTCCACTTGCGTGGTGACTAAACTCTCTCTGAATATCCTGAGGAATACATCCAGTAAATCAAGAACGCAGCAAGCTGTGCCCTTGACTACAAGGAAATCCTTTCTTGCAGGTATTTGTTTTTGTTCCTGATAGGTATGACTGATCAAGTAATGCACTGAGATGTTGGTGGCGAAGGAGCAGGCCAGCGTTTACGAGACGGCTTGTTTCACACCATCACTTCTTGTTAAACTCTTTCTCTGAAGCGATGGGAGGATGTGGTTGGAACATCACCCACCATGGTGTCATAGTAACAGCTTGTAGTACCTCTGTGCTTAACAACTTGACTTCTAGAAAGGTTTCTGTTTCACATAATTAGTGTGGGTGTGTATACATGTGTGTGGTTAAGAGTTACAAGCCAGTGCACATCTAAAGCTGCATGGTTGGGGCCGTTCTTCCTAAATTACATACTGAGTCAAGCCAAAGTCCTTGGGTGACAAAATTACACCATTTGTTGAGCTTTTAATTTGGTGGTTGCTGAATAATGCTATACTCCACCCCAAATCTACGCTCAGACTGTCGCTCATCATCCCAGTGACGGAAAACTTTCATGTGCCAGGACCTCTAGAGAACCGGTGAGGGTTTGTGGAACCCTCGGAAGGTCTGTGATGGATTCGTTGAATAGACCAAGAGTCGGCAACCTTTAAGTTTATTTGACTAACAAAATTCCGTGTGGAGCCACAAAATATGTCTGAACCTTGTAATAAAAATAGAATGTTACCAAACCTGACTACTGTTCAGTGGGCTGTTTATGATTGTTGGTATCTCAACTTAGCATTGTCATTTTTATAGTTATGTTCATCGAACATTTTGCCTGTAGATGAATTGGGGGTTGCAGGCTGGCAGAGTTGTATGTGGGTTCAGAGCTACGAGTTCACAACCTCTGAACTAAATTTTTCAACTCTGATACCATTAGTTAAACTGATCTTGCCTGTTTTTCATAATACCAGTTAACATCTGTGTCTCAGATGTTATCCAGCTCCCTGTTACTAATCAGGGCTGCAGCATCCCTTACACTGTGATGAGAAGTTGCAAACAGTTCAGGTAAAAAGTAACACAGATGACAGTCCTGCTAATGGTGCAATTTTGCAGTGTGTTGCTCTATAACAGGGGTAGGCAACTCCAGGCCTCGAGTGCCGGTGTCCTGGAGGTTTTAGATGTGTCCATGATCCATCACAGCTGATTTAAAGGGCTAAATGAGTCCTCAGCATTTCTTGAAGTTCTCCAGAGGCCTGTTAATGAACTAATCATTTGATTCAGGTGTGTTAACCCAGGGTGGGATCTAAAACCTGCAGGAAACCGGCACTCGAGGCCTGGAGTTGCCTACCCCTGCTCTAGAAAGACAGTAGTCGTGTTTAAAATGATTATGTGTTTTTTTTTCTTTTCTTTTTTTTAAATGGATAAAAGTTAAGACATACGAAGCTAGATGGTAGGACCTTATTTTACATAATGTTGACAAAAGCTGATGCATCAATGAATTTATTGGTTAATCTGAACTAACACATTTTGTCATCAAAGTCAGAGAGTATCACAAACGAACCCATTGAGGAACCTATAGATAAACATGTCTCATTTTTAGCAAAGTAAATTCCTGTTTTTTCCAGTGGAGTCTCATGCTGATGCAGGGAAAATATTCTACATATATTGTATACTTAAACTATATTATTTATTTCTTGTAGACAACTTAAATTGGTTTTGCTGCTGACCATGTCAACACTTGATCATGCCTTCAGTTTCTGTGCAGGTCAGTGCTTCTTTCTGCTTGGGGCTGGCTTTCTACCTGGTAAGATCGGTAAGATCAGTGGATCTGTGCCTCACACAGCCCCAGAGTGGAAGGAAGAAAAAACTATCACAGACTGAAACGAGGTAGTTTACCCTTCACTGGGTAAACTACCATTGTTCTACCACAAATCTGTTCTAATACAGTTGTTAAAAATTGCAGCAATTGTTTAATAAAGAAACCAACTGTTTAAATATTATCTAGATATTTACCAGAGTTTTGTTTGTGACATTTCGCATAGTTGCTTTTGTTGAAAATACTGAAACATAAAATGTCAATATGAATTTAGTCTGCAAAGCCTAGCCGTAGCTGAACGCAATGGAAAAACATAAAAAGTCACTCGTGCAGTGGAAAATAATGCAGCAGGAGAGATTACAGTTATTTTTAGGTTATAGGTTTTTTCTTAATAATTGGAAACAGTTTTTACTGTTATGATTTCATTGTCCAGTGGCCACATCCTCTTTATGAAAGATGAAGTTTATTTTTATAGTGATGTTTCAAACCCTCTGAAGGTTTGAAGGGATTTGAGAAAAGAAACACTTTCAGATAAAATGTACTTACTTGTAGCTACATGTAATACTTGTAGTTATGTGTCTTTGTGCTATAAAAAACCTAAATAACTTGGAAAATGGAGCCAGTGAACCTTTTTTTTTTTTAAAGGTTAAAAATCCAGTAATCTGTAGCTGTCCTGGTTTACATATTGAAGTGGACGCAGTGGCGTGGTGGTAGGTTTCATCTTTAAACGATTGTGACATAAAATTCATACTAGTGGTTTATATATAACAAAGAGTGAGGAGACCCTCAATGACACCAAAACAAAATGTTTGAGGGCATTTCATCTGCATTTTTTTTCCCTTTTTATTGGGCTTGAGTGCTGTAAAAACATTTAGGCACTGGTTCTTGTGATTGTTTTAAAAATACTCTGTATACCTGGTTTGGAAGGTTGTGTCTTCACAGATGTACGCGCACGTTCGGTTGTTTAAAGAACAACTCTTCTTTGACAGCTTGAAATTTAAAACAAAAAGTTTATTTCTGCTGCTCCCAGTTTATCTACTGGGATATGGCTACTACTTTGACCAGTTTCTTCTTTTTTTTTAAGCATTCACCTGTGAAGCTTTTGGGTGGCAGTGCATCTCGTAGCTACACTTTTCTTACCCCTATGTCCCACCTCAGACCCTTTCGATTAAGTTGAATCACTCCATTACTTTGCTTTATAAACAACAGTTTTTTTTGCAGCTCTGGTATGAGAAGAACACAAACTGTGATGTCCTTCTGTTAAAAGGGAAAACAATATGGCATTAATTATGGCGGACCAGCCGTGCTGTGAGTCCAAACAAGTTACTTCATGGTGATCTTCATCATTGTATCAGATTGCTGACTTAGTTTCAGTGGCAACTCATGCAGCGGGGCTTTTCCATTTTTAAAGATCTACATTTACACAAACACTTTACATTACGTCGATGCAGAACACTGAATGTTTTTTAGCAGTGGTTGGTTGTGTAAAAGCAGACTGTTTGGAGAGAGTTTTCTCCCTATAGTGATGAGCACAGACTGTATATAAAAGATGAATGTAGCCACTGTGATGTCACCCATCAGTTTTGGTCTCTGCCATGTTGGTTTTTGGAGGCAAAAGGTAACATATTTGACCATGAGCTCAACATAATAGCTAAGGTTAGGTACCATAAAGCAGCAGTCCCCGAGCCCCGGGCCACGAGTCGCTTGGTATCGGGCGAGAGTTGAGGCTCAGGTGTGAAATGTATGGTTTTCAGGGTTTTTATCGTTATTTTTTTAAATCATTTTTATCGTTAACTCGGTTTCCCTGGGTCTTTTCCCGTGTGTTATGAATAAATCTTCTTTTTTGGGTACCAGTACTGGTTTTATTTTGTTGTATTTATCCGCAACACCTTAAAGGCATAAACCGGTCCGTAGCACAAAAAAGGTTGGGGACCGCTAGCATAAAGTGTACAGATGTAATGCACACACATAAATATCAGGTAATTAGTATTAAGTACCAGACTATTAAAATACTAGAATTTCACTTCACAAAACTGAAACACAACTTATTGGATAATACTGGTGTTATCACACGCCATTTAACAGATAATTACATAAAAAATGCTCCAGAAAACACCAACAGGAAGAAGTCCAGTTCAGTGACTCAGGGACAGCTAAATATTTTGTATTGTTACTGTTTGGTTTATTAATGCTGGCATAAGCTCAGTATCAACTAGCACTCTCCTGCTGTTTCTTCTCAGTTCCTGGTATGCAATGCACATGCTACATTATGCACACCTTTTAAGATTTCAAGATCAGGTTTTATACAACTTGAAGACTGAGGCATCATTCAATGTCAGTCTTAGCTGGTAAATTCTCTGAATACTTGGCTTGTAGTGTTGTGGAAGTATTTCCTTGAGTCGAATACCGATAGATATACACTAAGGATGCTCTTATTATACCTGCTGTAACATACTGCAGTCATCAGTGTTTACCATGTTTATTAATAGCTTTTGAGCACTGGTGTTTCCCTTCTACACTCTAATTAACTGTGCTATATAATTACTGTTGAATGCACAGCCATACATTCCTCCATGTGAGTACTCACACTGGAATGTGTAAGTGTACAGTCACTGCTTGTCCTATTTTAAACGACCAGAGAGAAATAAGTATGAAAATTAATTAGGGAAATGCAGTGTGAAAAAGAGTCTCAACAAACTTACTAGTCCCCGAGCAAGAAACCAACTGATATAATCCTTAAATTCTGCAGTTTAGGAAAAAAAAGAAAGACAAAAGGTCTGAAGTCTTGTTTAGGGCATGATTGAGTAAAGCGGGTGGCGAAACGATTTCCTTTTTAAATATGATGTTGCAAGTGGTGGTGTTATTGCTGTTGCATTGTCACTTTAATTATGCATGCTACTATGTACAACTGAAATGTTACGACAGACTGGCCCATCATCATTTAGCCTGAATCTGCCAAGAAGAGATTTTTCTCAAATGCAATCTGAATTTATTCTTCTTCTTCAAAAAGTTACTTGAATAATGCGGTGTGCGTGCTGGAGTCTTATCCATTTGTCTGAACTAGTGCCGCTGGCAGCTGATTGTATAATTTATTGATGGTTTTTTGACAGCTGTCCTTGATGTCCTGCTGTGCGTCACACATCTAGCCGTTGTGTTTACGTATGCAAGGCAACTTGCAGAAGCACTTACCGGAATCACTGCCTATTAATTTACCAGGTCGGGTGTCACTGATTTACACAAATGCTGTTTGCTTCACCAAGTTATTTCAGGGGTAGCTCAAAAAACTTGGCATCAAATACATTTCTACCACATTAACGGCAGAAGTCCTTCTATGCCCTTGTAATGGATGGCATTAATTTTATACTTTAATATGCAGTCAAGCATATTTTTCACAAACACGTTTACACAGGATGATATGTAGTCCTGTGAAAATTAAGTACACCCCATGGCTCAGTAGCTTGTATAACCACGTTTGGCAGAACTAAACTGAAGTTTTGTGGACATTTGTTAATGCACAGCTCTCTTCATTTCAGTTGAGATGAGGTCTGGACTTTGCTCACATGCAACCTAAAGGCAAGCTAAGCTGTGCTGCTATGTTCTTTTTAGAGAGAAAGACTTTCTCCTGGCAAAGGAGCCATATTTTCTGTCAGTCTTTTTCTAACTGTAACTGTTATTAACCTTAACATTTTACATGCATGCATGAGGCCCGAAGAGCTCTTGAGTTTGAACGTTCTGACCTTGAGGTGAATTTGCTCTGAGGTCTTCTTCTAGGAAGATTTTGGCAGCGTGTTAAAACACACCAGAATGCCCCAGACCAACAAACTGCCAAAACCCCTGGTCACTCTTGCTGTTGACTGATTGTATTTGATTAGCTGCACCTGGCTGCTACTTGGCTTCTTAATTTCTATGGAAGCGTAAGAGGGCGCTTTTCATTAAAAAACAAAACAAAAAACCACTTGCTATCTGAATTAACAGGACATCTTAAAATCCTAAAAGAGCTTATGTTGACTTTAAAGCTTGATTTCATTGTTAATGATGGCTCACATGATTTTTTTTTTTTGTAAATATAGTTTTCTCTTGAAATATTGGGATATACTTGTGCCTTTTGTCTCTTGAGCCAACATGATTGGTCACCACGTAGACTCTGTGGATGAATTTTGAGTGAATTACCCCTAAGTGTATTAAGGGTTTGCTCTTCATTGCTTATGAAATCAAGGTTTCAGGGCATTAGAGGCTTTCTGGGATTTTAACATGTCTTGTTCATTCAGAAAAAATGGAGTAATAAAATTTGATAGTTTTCTTGGAATTTCTGAGATAATTTTTCATTAATTCAGGAAAACAAGGCTGATTTTGTCAAGTGAAAGCACTGTGTCTCTGTAATATATTAATTTAATTTCAAATGATTCAATAATGAAAAAAATCCTCAGATAAATTGATTATGAATACCGTTTTTGCAACACTACTATAGACTTCATGCTTTATTTTCTGTTGTCCCATTAGTTCTTTTAACGTGGATCGCTTTGGGTAACTGTAACTTCTACACAGTAAATATTTAATACTCACATAAAAATAAACTGTGAGAAGATATTAATGTGTATATTATCTCCAGCTCTGTTTACACTGAGTCTTCTGTTATTGTAATTAGATCACATTTAGTGTTTATGTTGACTTTATAAACTGGGAAGCTTTGTGTGATTAAAATCACAAACTAATATCCTGCCGGCAGGGACCTTTAACAGCTGTTCTCTGGGAGTGTTTATCAATAACATTGTTCTTGAGTTCTGATCACTTTCACTTTGAGTTATTTTACTGATGTTAGTATGACAATAACATTAATAGAAAAGTAGTGCATTAATATGTTGGATTGATTCTGCATATTAACCATTTGTAGTCATTTTAGAAATGAAACAAAGTTAGTCAGGTCTTTGTTTTTCTCAGTGCCTTCTGTTCAACCTTAAGAGAGTCCACGGATGAATCAGTTCAGCTGTTGTGATGGTAATACGACTCCTGAAGGTGGAAATATGATGCAATCTCCAGCTAACGGACGGTGTTAATTTTGCTTGCATTGCGCTGACTCATCATGGACGCCTTATCAGATGCTGAGAATGTGCCACTGCCTTTCAGTCTGTCTTTTTTTATACTGAATTCTGACATGACAGTTTTGCTTCATATTGCCTGGTGGAGTTGTTACCAAAATGTGAAATGCAGTGTTGACCTGCCATCAATAATGCGAGAATTTCTCAAGGTTTCACAGTCTTACAGTCTACTTGGAGCTGTAACATTGCAAGACTTGTCTATAAGTGGTGTAAAGAGCCAAAGAAAATTGCCAGTTTTTCAATCTGAAATCATAGTTAATCCCAGGCTTCACTGCACGTCTTTCCCCTGCTTTGCTTCGCCACATTTCCTGCTTCCTCTTCTGCTTGACCATCTCAGATTTGCCTCAAAATGTATGGTCAAAAGTTTGGATATATAATGATATGATGATAATGATAATATGGATAATTAATAATGATTGCTGCGAATTTTTAGCTTCATATATCAAATACTTTTAAAGATTTATTTATTCATTTTTTTTAAACGGCCTGTCAACCCACTTCCAACATTTTTGTCGAGCTAGTTTTACTTGCTGCTATGCTGGACCTGACATGCAGTTCTGCAGTTGTGAACGGTTATGTTGAAGTTATTCTACAGCTGGAGGAACTGACTGGAGAGTTCCTCACAGAGTATATAATGATATATTTATGGAGCCTCGTGTGGAGCTTCTTGTGAATTTTTCCCCTACAGCCAATACTACCACAGATAAAATTGCAGAGAACCCTCTGAAGGCTTACCTACCCAAACCTTACATATCCTGCAGAAAAGTCTAACTTTACGTTGTTTTTTATATTTGTCAGTTAAAATGTGTTTGTTTGTTTTTTCTTTTTGTCTTTTTTCCCCAATTGCCAAGACTTCAGAGAACGAACAAACGGGTTGTCTGTGGTACTTAAAACAAAAAGGGGTACCGAGAAGGTCTGACATCCAACTTTGGCACCTAAAGGTTCACTGCAAATCCACTCGTTTGCTTGCTAACTTTGTTGGTCTTACCTGCAATAAAATTTGCAGCAGATTAACTGAGTATTCTAGCAGACTTGTCGGTCTCCATGTACAATGTTTTCCCTGCATAGAAAAATATATGGTGGCTTCCAAAAAGGCCAAGTAATGATCGAGAAAAATCAGCTGCATGGTCGACTGAACAGTTTAGTTACTAGTTCAGTTGTTCTTGGATGCCGTCTTAGCTTTTTAAAACAAACATCATGGACACTACTTGGCTAACAACTTGTCATTTACAAGCTGTTGTCCAGTGAGCATTGCCTTCTCCTTTCTGACTATAGTGGGGACCTTAATTGACAAAATGAATTTTATGTTGTATAGAGTGAGACTTCAAACCTGTTATTGAGGCAACAAATGTGATTGGAAAATATTTAATTTAATCAATTTAATTAAGGGTGTCTTTTTTTTCTCTTCAGTGTCTTCCTCGTGTGTCCTGTTCATCTAATCCACACTTAACCCAGCCAGGAATCCAAAGGTCATAAACAAACAAAAACTAAATGTGATATTTATAAAGCAGCATTAATAACAGGGCTAGACTAGAGCTTTTTTATAATATACTCTGGAATCATTACTTTAGTTGAAATCTGCCTATTGCAGTCAGAGGTTCAGGTTTCTTTTTGTGGCAATGAAAAATGTGTGTCAGTAAAGAAAATCAGTGTGGGCATCTCTGAACAGTTTAGGTTTTGCTTTGGAGTATTTGTCAAACCACCAGACTGGTTGTAGAAAAGATAATATGTGGGCATGTGGGCTGTTCTTCTGTCTTTATGTCGCGTATGTGGGAGTGGTTTGATGTTATTGCTGTCTGAGGTGACCGGCTGATGACTGTTTGTTTATTGGTCTCTGAATAAGACCCACTGAATTTGCAGGCAAATTAGCTTAACGTGGGAGAATATAGCATTGATCTGGTGTAAGCAGAGCCTTTTAACTGCTCTTCCAGTCAGATTGTTGTGCTTAAAGTAAGCACAACAGTCCTAATCAGCTACTTGAATTAATTCAGTCAGATGTATAAAGTGACTCAGGGCAAAACTGCAGAAAACACATGCATAAATGTTATGCATAGAACATTTTATATTAACCGTAAATGAGACAATAACACAATACATTAAATGAATACAGAACATGAATGTCAGATGGCACCCTGACAATGAAAATTTAAAGCAGGTGTTTGAGCAACATATGAATTCTTTTTTACTAGAAACAGCTGCAATAAAATGGTAATAAATTCAGAATCATGTTGGAATGAAGGAAGCAACTGAACTTTCTAAAATTCACTAAGTCAGCAGACCACATGTGGTGTTTATGTGTGCGTTCTTTGGAGTGGTTGCTGAGTCAGACAAAGTAAGGAGATGGGGAAGGAGCAGTTTGAGATGGGATCAGAGATTATTTATTTAACAAAGTAGAATCTCAGAAAGCAATATGTTATAACCCAAGATTTTACTCCGTGAGGTCTAATGAGGTAGTCATACTTCTGCATCAAATCTACACTGTGAGTGAGCCATAACCACAAGCCCTTCTGAAAGCCCGACATCTGCAACTGCACACTACATCGATGCAACCTGCAGTGACTGTACCTTCAGGTACCTATGTTTCCTCCTATGCATTTATGGCTACTTCTTCTTGCCACCATTTTTCATATTGACTGGAAGCAACTGAGATCTTGAAGCTTAGGTGATTGCATTGTAACAGTATCACATTTTTACATTTATAAACATTGTGAATTTGAAATGTAAATTAAAGAAACTTATGATTTTGCAATAAACAATACAGTGTAAAGGAGTAGCAAATGGCCCAGTCTTTATATTTGCCAAATAGAGGAGATCTGGAGGAAGGGTGAAAGGTCCACTTCTACGAAGGAATGTCTCTGAGCATGTGTCACTCCCACGCTCAGTTCCAGTTTATTTTTCCATCACTGGTCCTGTTGACTGTTTTACCAGAATTATTTTAGATCCTAGATTGTAAAATATGATAAACATGAGGTGTAAAGCTCTGTATTGAGTTTCCTTTGTGGCGTAAAGGGTGTTTGGAGGTGAAATTCTTTTCAAGGCAAGAGACATAACTTCTCTGCGGAAATCTGGAGAAGCCTCAAAGATGAAACCCTGAGTCATTATTTCCTTATAAGAATTAACCCGGCCTTCTCTTCCCTCCATAGGGTACTGATTGCCCTTTTGACTGCAAGCCACTATGTTGTTAACTCTCTGAAAGGAGGTCCAAATTCTAGTGAATTCCACTTTACCACTGTAGAAAAGAAAAGAAGTGCTGTGTTGTGGAAAGGGGGTCTTTGACCCTTTTTATTCGGAGTAGCATGAAAGGCTGCAAGCAGTGTTCATGGATTAAAGAAATGTCCTACATACTGATGGAAAATATTGTGGTGACCTTGGAATGAGATCTATTACTGGTAATGAATCAAAACTCAATTATGTTTGGTTGATGGCTGACATTTCTCTCAAGGTCCATCAAATTCATACCAGCTATAAAGATAACAAGAAACCAGTTGCAGAAGGTTACATGGTCATGGGTAAAGGCTTAGAAAAAGGGCATTTGATGATAAGAAGAAGAAATCTATTGCTTCTCGTTTCAAACAACTCATATCTACAGGACAGGTATCATTTACAGTATGATTTCCACTGGTTTAAATTCATTACTAGCTTATTGTCATCACTTTGATGAGCAATTAGGAAATTGACTAATTACTCAGTCTTGCATTTTTTTCCTTCCATATCTCATTTTGAAAAGAACCATAACAAATTAACTTTTTGTGAGGGCCTTACAGGAAATTGAACAGAAGTTACCCCTGTGTTATGTCCTAGCGCTTGTTGTGTAATTCAATTGATTGCGCAGGCTGCCCTCACAATGTCACAAAAGATTGGTCAGGGTATGAGATAAGGTGATCAGTATGCCCCTTTCGGCATATTTGTTACTGTTGTTTTTACAGGGAGTGCAGAATTATTAGGCAAGTTGTATTTTTGAGGAATAATTTTATTATTGAACAACAACCATGTTCTCAATGAATCCAAAAAACTCATTAATATCAAAGCTGAATGTTTTTGGAAGTAGTTTTTAGTTTGTTTTTAGTTTTAGCTATTTTAGGGGGATATCTGTGTGTGCAGGTGACTATTACTGTGCATAATTATTAGGCAACTTAACAAAAAACAAATATATACCCATTTCAATGATTTATTTTTACCAGTGAAACCAATATAACATCTCCACATTCACAAATATACATTTCTGACATTCAAAAACAAAACAAAAACAAATCAGCGACCAATATAGCCACCTTTCTTTGCAAGGACACTCAAAAGCCTGCCATCCATGGATTCTGTCAGTGTTTTGATTTGTTCACCATCAACATTGCGTGCAGCAGTAACCACATCCTCCCAGACACTGTTCAGAGAGGTGTACTGTTTTCCCTCCTTGTAAATCTCACATTTGATGATGGACCACAGGTTCTCAATGGGGTTCAGATCAGGTGAACAAGGAGGCCATGTCATTAGTTTTTCTTCTTTTATACCCTTTCTAGCCAGCCACGCTGTGGCGACCGTGGCTCAGGGGGTTGGGAAGCGCATCTGTAACCAGAAGGTCGCCGGTTCGATCCCCGTACTCTCTGTCCTGGTCGTTGTGTCCTTGGGCAAGACACTTCACCTACCGCCTACTGGTGTTGGCCAGTGATATGGCAGCCTCGCTTCTGTCAGTCTGCCCCAGGGCAGCTGTGGCTACAACCGTAGCTTGCCTCCACCAGTGTGTGAATGCGAGAGTGAATGAATAGTGGTATTGTAAAGCGCTTTGGGTGCCTTGAAAAGCGCTATATAAATCCAATCCATTATTATTACTTGGACGCGTGTGATGGAGCATTGTCCTGCATGAAAATCATGTTTTTCTTGAAGGATGCAGACTTCTTCCTGTACCACTGCTTGAAGAAGGTGTCTTCCAGAAACTGGCAGTAGGACTGGGAGTTGAGCTTGACTCCATCCTCAACCCGAAAAGGCCCCACAAGCTCATCTTTGATGATACCAGCCCAAACCAGTACTCCACCTCCACCTTGCTGGCGTCTGAGTCGGACTGGAGCTCTCTGCCCTTTACCAATCCAGCCACGGGCCCATCCATCTGGCCCATCAAGACTCACTCTCATTTCATCAGTCCATAAAACCTTAGAAAAATCAGTCTTGAGATATTTCTTGGCCCAGTCTTGACGTTTCAGCTTGTGTGTCTTGTTCAGTGGTGGTCGTCTTTCAGCCTTTCTTACCTTGGCCATGTCTCTGAGTATTGCACACCTTGTGCTTTTGGGCACTCCAGTGATGTTGCAGCTCTGAAATATGGCCAAACTGGTGGCAAGTGGCATCTTGGCAGCTGCACGCTTGACTTTTCTCAGTTCATGGGCAGTTATTTTGCGCCTTGGTTTTTCCACACGCTTCTTGCGACCCTGTTGACTATTTTGAATGAAACGCTTGATTGTTCGATGATCACGCTTCAGAAGCTTTGCAATTTTGAGACTGCTGCATCCCTCTGCAAGATATCTCACTATTTTTGACTTTTCCGAGCCTGTCAAGTCCTTCTTTTGACCCATTTTGCCAAAGGAAAGGACGTTGCCTAATAATTATGCACACCTGATATACGGTGTTGATGTCATTAGACCACACCCCTTCTCATTACAGAGATGCACATCACCTAATATGCTTAATTGGTAGTAGGCTTTCGAGCCTATACAGCTTGGAGTAAAACAACATGCATGAAGAGGATGATGTGGACAAAATACTCATTTGCCTAATAATTCTGCACTCCCTGTAATGTTATTGCACTGCAGATAATGCTATCAACGGTTCTTTACAGTTCACACAGTTTAATAAAATGTGACAGCTTTTGTCTAAAACTTAGTAAAGAATCAACCCTGTGGAATATTAACTTTCTGTACTATTAATAAGTAAAGATTCTTATTAATATCACAGAATTAACAGATTAATTTATTGTAACTGTGACTAATGTCTCAATCTAATATTGAGAAGATGATAGGCTCGCTCTCTGCCTGGAGAGCTGATGATGTAAAGCCTGGAACAGCTCCATAGAGAACAGTTGGAAGAAAATGGTGGTAAGCAATTAACTCAGCCCACCCAAGGCAATTTTTTTTTCTTGTTAATTGTATCCTCTTCTTTTTCAGTGCTGAAAATGTTGCCATAAAAAGACTTAAGTGTCAAATTTGAGGAAACATTTTAACTGTGTGGATTTTGTTGCACATTTTGGTTGATTGTCAGGAGAGCAAGTCCTTTGGATTGTGGGCTGTAGAACATTACATTGTAACAAGATGAATATGCTTTTCACTTCACCTAACAGCTGTTTCTGATTGGTGTAGTTTGTATTTGGCAGATAAGAAGGGTCTCTGCTACAATGGTGGGTAATTCTACATTATATGGGCAAAAGTGAGGCTACACCTCTTAATCACTGAATTCATATGTTTCTTTCAGTCCCATTGCCACTGGTGTATAAAATCAAACACTGCCAAGTTCTAATGAGGAATGAGGAGTCGCAGTGCTCCTAGCCGCCTCTGGTATTAACATCAGCATAAAAACTGTGCACTGGGAGCTTGATGGCGATGGGTTATCATGGCCAACAGGCATTGCCAAACATTTGACAGAGTGATGTAAGTCACGCAGCCACTAGACTCTTGAAAAGTGGAAACATGTTATGTGAATTGACAAATCATGCAGTCTGCATTTGGTGAATGTTAGAAAAACAACATCCGCCTTACTGCAGCATTCCAAGTGTAAAGCTTGGAGCAGGAGGGATAGTGGTATGAGGTTGTTTTTCTGGGTTTGTGCTGGCCCTTTTGGTTCCAGTGAAGAGAGATCTTAATGCTTCAGTTTACCAGGACATTTTTGGACATTCCAGCATGACCTGCATGTGTACAAAAAACAAGGTTCACAAAACAATGGTTAGATGACTTTGGTATTTGGAAGAATGTGAGTAGCCCGCACAGTGCCCTGAACTCAACCCAAAATGTGATGTCATAAAAGCCTATGTATGTTTATTTTGTGCAAGTGGCTGTATGTACCAAAACAGTCCTAAACGGTATCCAAATTCACTTTTTGACTCAGCAGCCAAGCAGACTAGTAGATGGAAAAAGTCCATTGGTCAAAAATATTTTTAATACTTTAAAATTATAAATTGCTTTTTGATGTTGCATATTGATTAGTTGCACTACATGTTATGACCTACGCAGTACCCTGTGTTGAGATGCACCCACTGGATTGGCTGGTGACTAGAATTGGTGGGTTTTCAGCTGATTGGCCAGGACCAGCTGATGAGTATAACTGACTCTAAAGATCCACTGCCATGTGCCAATGACCCGTCCACATCGCTGTAATCGTAAAAATCTGTATGCACAGCAGCTGCTAATGTGCTAGAGCAGCATCTGTCCTTTACTTGTTTTCACAGCTCTGCCAATCCCTGTATAAACTTAGTATGCTTGGAAGTCTTTTCTCTCATTGTGTGGCAGCAGTTTGGTAATGTTAACTGTTCAACATTTATTATATCCAAGGCTGAGATGATCTACTCAGCTCACAGTAGACCTTTCATGCACTGAATCAAGAATCTTCCTTTCTACAGCAGTCACTCTCCTTTGGATGCTTTGCGCCCTGGTGTAGGGATGTGAGCTTAAACAAAATTTACATCCATTTATAATTGCAGCATCCAACAACTATGAAGAAGAAGACAATTGAGATAAAACAATTATCAAATTTTGTTTGTTTTTTTTGTAATCATGTGTTGTTTTGCATCTTCTTTTTATCTTTCTTTGACAGCTATGTGCCTTTGCTCTTCGTTAAACCTCAAACACATCCCCCTACAGGATGTGGCAGGTTTAGATCAGCTTTGGTTACAAAGAGTAGTAAAAACCAGTTCAGCCCTTCGCACACACTTTGTTTTCGAGAAGCCCGGCAAGGACAAGCAAATAAAAAATGCCAGTTTTCCTTAAAAGTTCAACAAATGCACGATTGTGTCAAACACCCAGCTATGGTGTTAATTAATCTTGATCTCAGAACATGCCAAAATAATTGCAAGTAGATTTTTTTTCCATAATTGATCAGCCCCATCATATTCCTTGATTTGACTGGCTAGTAATCATGTCTTGGCTGGAGAAGCCATAAAGGTGGAATAAAAGATGGAAATAAAATGTGTGTCAGACTGTGACCTAAATAAGTCGAGGGCATAACCAGAGTGCCCGTTAACAGGGTAGAGCTTCTTAGTATAGTTCATTATGACTGTTTTGATTAGCTTCTCACATGCTAGGTGGTGGACACCCTGTCCTGATTTACTCACACTTTGTGGGAGTTAAACATTACCCCTCTTGTATCCTAAGAAGGTCTGTTCTCTAACCCTGACCTTTTTCCTAATCATCTAACTGAAACTCTACTTAGTCTAAGAGAAGGGATGGGAATGGATATCATTTGCCAATCTACAGCTGTAGCAAATTAATATGTGATAGAAAATAGGTAATTCACTATTTTGAATGAAAAGATATGCTTGGTTGGTGGATTTTAGATTTTCTTCTTCCACTAATCTCCTTGTCTGGTGAGTCAATTTTGGACAATGGCATGGATTATTATTTGCCCCTAAAAGAGTAGACAGTACAGTTATTGCAGGCTGCCACCTTTTCACCAAACTGACAAAAAAGGCCACAGCTGATCAATCCGCTCCATGTCAGTTAGATTACACAACACAAAACCTCTTAGAGATTAAGAAATGGATGGTTGAAATACCCAACCAAAAAGTTCTTATTTTGAACCACTGCACAGAAAAACAAACAGAAGACAAATACCTGCATAAATGAAAGTTGAATCTGTTAAACTGTATGGGAAAGATACAGCAGGTTGGCCTTTTTAAATACATATTCCTTTTTTATTTCAGCATGGAAAACTCGTGTGAAAAACAAGTTTTAGTCACAAGTTTCATTTATATCCACTCAGGAAATGGCAGAGCTGTTAGATTTCTCTTGTGTTACCTCTTTTACACTTCATGTGACCAACAGACTCTTACCATATGGTACAGAAAAACAGCTGGGTCTGCACCAGGTCTGAACTCCCCTGGGATTTGACAGCAGTGCAGCTGGAGAACAAAAAGTCCCTATTTGCTACTTTTAAAAAAAACCGAATTCTCATTACTAGAAGATTGTGGTTGTTTGTTGTTGTATAGTGTATTAGTGAGCTAATATCAGTCTAACTGCAATATAATATCTCATGTTTCTTTTTCTTAGTTAAAATAATTTTTTACATAATAAAACCCAGTGGATTGTTTTGTTTTTGGTGTTTGTGCACTTTGATTTACGTTGCGTGCACAAGCCTGTTCCAGTTGTCCAACAAGTTTTTAGCATTGCCCCCAGGTGGTAACAATGAGTTACATCAGGTAGTTTGTCAGGAAGCTCTGTAGCTCTTGTAGTCCCTTAGCGCTGCACAAGTCTTAGCTCAGCTAAAATATGCAAATATTTTTGTATTCAATATTTCTTTCCCTTGCTTTTACCGTTATCTGGTTATCTGGAAGCTGGCAAAACAACTGAAACTGAAGAACGCATTTTGAGCTGCCAGGCACGAGATTAGATGTTGCTATGCAAACAGAGGACACATGGAAATCTGAAGACGACTACTAACAAAAATGTTAGTAGTTTTTTGGACCTCTGGACTAGACCTCATTTTATGTTTGGACAAAGTCTGCCACGTAACAAATCAGCCACAACTATTTGGGAATGCTTTGTGAAAGGAGGGCGATCTTCAAAAAACAGTTCCTCTTGAATTTCTTATTTATTTATTTGCAAGAAATGGGTAATTTTTCCTCATTGTTTATATTTGTTGCATATCTAATGCGATATACCCTGATATGGCCATATCTGAGCGAGGCCAATATCAGCTGTCCAGTACATCAGTTTGGCTTTGTGTAAAGGTATATATATAATATACTGTTTTCTTTCTAAGACCCCTAACAGTTGAGACACTGTAGGAATTCTTGTTGACGACTGTGATTTTATAAATTAGCAGTAAATAAGGGCCATGCACCATCACAAAGGGGCACATTTGTGGCTGCTTGTTACATTTGTACTCAGATGAAATTCATTTCATTCACTTAATTTTTGTTACTGTATATTTAAGCCTGTCCTGGCACCGAGCTAAAAGGTGATTTGTGCTGCAGTGAGACTGAGGTGATGGTTGTTGTGGAGGATTTAGGTAGAACAGTAGAGCAAAGAGTAATGGGTCCCATGTGATGTCTTCAGTTGCACAGACAGTTCATAACTGCTCGCTGAGCCAGAAAAAAAATGCAGTTTTCCGTCCGTTAGGGAATTCAGACTCCTATGGGATCTTTGAGCAGTTGGACATATGCAGTCTTACTTGGTTCTCTCCCCCACTATCTTGCTGTCGACACACACACACACACACTGATATCGAACATACACTGAAACCATACATACAGGCTTAGAATTAACTTCTCTTTTCAGGGTGTCTGATGGTAATACCCAGGGTATTATCTTAGCATTGTGAAGCACAAACAAAACATTTAATATCTCATTTACGTTCTACTGTCGTGCCCTAACAATGCAGCACAGCTTTCCTTCTCTCAACAAAATTAATAAAGTAATAAAAGTAAAAAAACGAAACCATCTGTAATAAACATAATGAAATGAGGATTAATGCAGAATATTTCTCAAAACCTGAACCTCGATTGTCCTGCTGTGTATTGTTCTGTTGCAGAGGATTCAAAGAAGGGATGACTAATAGCGTGGCACGGTCATGTATTTTGGATGCTTACCCAAGAAAATAATGTTTCTGTGTTTTCTTACAGTCCTTGTTACCACACAGTGATGTTAAACAGACTGAGCAGGGGTTAGATAAGGTTGATAAGTACTGAATACAGCTTGTACTTACTGGTGCTATAATGTCTTGCTCATGATATATATTTACACCCATACTTTTCTAACATATGGTCCTGTGGAACTTTTCTACTCTAATGAAGTTACAGCCCTTAATTGTTGACCACGGATCCCAAATAAAGGTCCTTTAAATCTGACTAAAAGCCAGCAGGGAAAGAAAGATAACCATCTTTCTTGTAACTGCTAACATTACGGGGAAATTGTAGCTAGCTTGATCTGGTGCTGTGCTTTGACTTGGCAAAGAAACAGATGAACAGAGATAAGTGATGGAGATTAATATGTACCCTATAAAACAAATAAATGTAGCTATAAATAGCCCATCTGATCATGATATGTTGTCTTTTGAACACCATGTAAGGCTAAATGAAGCTGCACTTGCAATGGAAAATATTGTGGATCACCTGACTGAAAAAAAGACTGTTGCATAACAGTTTTTTTTCTAAGGAAACGTTAAATGGTAAGACAAGGGTGCTTTGGCAATCTATACCTATTGTAGTGCACTGGGTGTGTGCACTACAATAGGTACACACTGGGTGTGTGCAGTATTTTTATCTCCTTATACTGACTGTATTATGGTTACTGCCTACTGATGACTATCCTAAAATCCACCTTTTTGTCCAGATCAGAAGGATTATGTAAGGAATTCCCATTTTAGGTTAGGGCAAGAACTGACCTTAAGCAACAGACTGCAAAATAAGGTCCATCCATGATCGTTACAGGGGCACAAGATAAGAGTCAGTGTCTGTTTTTTTATACTCCAACACACAGATGCTGATGAATCAATTTGGAAAAAAAATTACATTATATAATTGTTTCGGTCTGTGTTTCATCTCAGAAGCGCCCACTGACAGATTTGCTTGATCATTTCTGTTATGTAAGATGTTTATTACTACGCTTGGTTGTATAGATGGTTTTTATGTTAGAGAAGATTTTGTTTCAGCCTTCCATCCTCATCATTCTAGCTACTTAGACATCTTAATTGTACAAACTAATAAACAATCTCACTGAGTGTGGGCTGTCGGCAGCAGGGAGAACTATCAGGACTGTCCATTGCTTTTGCTGCATCTTGACCTCTATATACATGATGTAATAATGAGTAGCCAATCCCTTTGTGCCTCTAAAAACAATAGCATTTCACTCATTCAGTCGTTAGATTAAAAGAAAATAAAGGTTGATGTTTCTACTGGAATGTATTGCAACGTGGTCTAGTTACATCATATAGCTGAACAATGCTGCCACAGGATGATTAATAAGGGTGTGGGTTTTTCTAAAATTGTGAAATGACTTCAATAATGTCAAGTGTAAAATGCTGCTGTACTGAAGGAAACTGCTGTGATGGAAAGAGCAGGGTTCATTGAAAATGTCAGACGTGTGACTGCTGTAGATGACTGGATTTGTGTGGGCGATGCTCTCCTAAGGGAGATTCCTTGTTGTATCTGTATAATACACAGCGACAGGTGCCTTAAGTCAACCAACAAGGTTGCTGCTGTTGGACCAAGAAGGAGGACTATCTGGGCAAACAGTATGCCAGAGTGGGCAGCATGCTGGGTGCTGTATTTAGATTTTTCTTGAGTTGGAAAGAAATAAAAAATGTGGAGATTGTGCTAGAGGGATTGATGACTCTAAAATTAACCTGGGGAAAAAACAAAATGATCATCCACATGGAACAGTACTTTTTTAGTACGTGATTTAAGTAAGCCTAGACTGGCTTACCCCTTTAAAGTTAAACCTTGATTATAACTGCGTACTGTCATATTTTCATTGTTGTTGTTTCCTGTACTTTAAATGAAAAAAATTCTATTGATACACAGTGTTTTTCTTTTTCTCTGCAGGATGGAAAACAGCGGAAGGAAAGAAAGAAGACTGTCTCATTCAGCAGCATGCCCACTGAGAAGAAGATTAGTAGCGCAAGTGATTGCATCAGTGCCATGGTTGATGGGTCTGAGCTCAAAAAAGTGCGATCCAATTCGCGCATTTACCATCGCTACTTTCTCCTTGACGCTGACATGCAGTCTTTGAGATGGGAGCCTTCAAAGAAGGAAGTAGACAAGGCTAAAATCGATGTAAAATCTATCAAAGAGGTTCGGACAGGCAAAAACACAGATACTTTTAGAACTAATGGAACCTATGATCAGATTTCGGAGGACTGTGCTTTCTCTGTCATTTTTGGGGAGAACTATGAGTCCCTAGACTTGGTGGCGAACACTGCAGATGTAGCCAACACGTGGGTCACAGGGCTGAGGTACCTGATATCCTATGGGAAACATACCTTAAATATGATTGAGAGCAGTCAGAACAACATGCGCTCATCGTGGTTAGGTGAGCTTTTTGATGAGGAGGATACTACAAACAGCAAGCAACTTTCTATATGCACTGCTGTACAGTTAGTCAAAAAGTTGAATCCGGGACTCAAAAATGTGAAAATAGAACTGAAATTCAAGGAGCTGCATAAAGTTAAGGACAAATCAGGTCCGGATGTGACAAAAGAGGAGTTCATTGAAGTCTTTCACGATCTTTGTACCAGACCAGAAATATATTTTCTCTTTGTTCAGTTTTCCAGTAATAAAGAATTTCTTGATACCAAGGACTTAATGATATTTCTGGAGGCAGAACAGGGAATGGCACAAGTCAGCGAAGAGACCAGCTTTGACGTAATTCAGAAATATGAGCCATCAAAAGAGGGCCAGCTCAAAGGTTGGCTGTCTTTGGACGGGTTCTCTAACTATCTTATGTCCTCAGAGTGCCATATATTTGACCCTGAACATAAATCAGTCTGCCAAGACATGAACCAACCCTTGTCCCACTACTACATCAATGCATCACACAACACCTACCTGATAGAAGATCAGTTCAGAGGCCCCTCTGATGTGACAGGCTATATCCGTGCTCTCAAGATGGGCTGCCGCAGTGTAGAGCTGGATGTGTGGGACGGACCTGATAATGAACCTGTAATTTACACTGGTCACACAATGACCTCACAGATAGTTTTTCGCAGTGTCATTGACGTCATTAACAAATATGCCTTTGTTGCCTCTGAGTTTCCATTGATACTGTGCTTAGAAAACCACTGTTCCTTGAAGCAACAGAGAGTCATGTTCCAGCACCTAAAGAAAATCCTTGGAGACAAGCTCCACCTAGATCCTCCAAAACCTGAGGACTGTTACCTTCCATCTCCTAATGAACTGAAGGGGAAGATCCTACTGAAGGGTAAGAAGTTGGGCACAAATTGCACTGCTTCAGAAGGTGAGGTGACAGATGAGGATGAGGGGGCAGAGATGTCTCAAAGGATGAGCATTGAGACTGCTGAACAACAGACAGTTGCACTCAAGAAATTTCAGCTGTCCAAGGAGCTCTCTGATCTGGTGACTTTGTGCAAGTCTGTGGAGTTCAAAGACTTTCCAACATCTTTCCAAAAACAGAAGCATTGGGAGCTGTGCTCTTTCAATGAAGTCTTTGCCAGTCGCTGTGCCAGTGAATTCCCAGGTGACTTTGTTAACTATAACAAGAAGTTCCTAGCACGGGTTTACCCTAGTCCCATGCGGATTGACTCCAGCAACATGAATCCACAAGATTTCTGGAAGTGTGGCTGTCAGATTGTAGCAATGAATTACCAGACTCCTGGCCTGATGATGGATTTAAACATTGGCTGGTTCCGTCAGAATGGGAACTGTGGTTATGTGCTGCGTCCAGCGATCATGAGGGAGCAGGTTTCATATTTCAGCGCCAACACTAAAGATTCAGTGCCTGGTGTTTCTCCACAGCTCTTGCACATCAAGATTATCAGTGGACAAAACTTTCCAAAACCCAAAGGCTCAGGTGCCAAAGGAGACGTAGTAGATCCCTACGTGTATGTCGAAATACACGGCATTCCCGCCGACTGCGCTGAGCAAAGGACTAAAACGGTCAACCAAAACGGGGACAACCCTCTGTTTGACGAGAGCTTCGAGTTTCAGATAAACCTCCCCGAACTTGCAATGGTGCGCTTTGTGGTGCTGGATGACGACTATATTGGCGATGAGTTTATCGGTCAATACACAATCCCGTTTGAGTGTCTGCAGCCAGGTTTCCGCCATGTTCCGCTGCAGTCTCTGACAGGGGAAGTGCTGCCACATACCTTATTGTTTGTTCATGTGGCAATAACCAATCGAAGAGGAGGCGGAAAACCTCACAAAAGGGGGCTGTCTGTACGAAAAGGCAAGAGGAGTAGAGAGTATGCAAGCATGAGGGTGCTATTGATCAAAGCTCTGGATGATGTCTTCAAAACAGCCATTCAGCCACTGAGAGAGGCAACAGACCTCAGAGAAAACATGCAGGTAAGGCATGAAGTATTGATTTTTTTTCCCACCCTTTTTTTGTGTGATTAACTAGAGTGGGTCTGAATTAACAGTGTCATCCAAGATATATTTTGTACTGCATGGATATGCATGGAAAGTTTATGTCTGAACGCGTCTGAACAGTAGACTGAACATAATCTATTAATTATAACTAGATTTAATACAAAACATCTAAAGTAATTTAAAAGACTTTATCTTTGGAAAGGAAACACAAAAACCACCACCCTGGACTGAATTAGATTTGACCAAGTCCTTATGTGTGTCAAAGAATGGAGAGAAACGAGCAAACATAATGGTGAGATCCATGTTTTAGAAGTTATTCATAACTTCTATTGTGTAAACTGGACCACATTTTTTAATGGTACCAGTGATGGAAAAACAATATAAAGCTGTTTGTTTTAACTGCTTAGCTTTAACCCACAGTATTTAATGGACTCCAGTCCAGACATACTTACTGTGATCCCTATTTTCAGAAAAAGAGGCATTTATGTCATTGTTCAAGCTTTCAAAGAAATGCAAAGGGCTGCATAGGAAATACACTGCTCAAGTGTCTCTGCACTGTGGATGGTCTCAGGTTGTGTTTCTTCAGGCGTTGTATTAGGTTTTATTTTGGTAGCGTTGTTTATATTGCGGTCGTTGTGTGATAACAAGCCACTGGCCTTGTGATTATAACACATCTTGGCCCTCCTGCCAGTTTTTCCCTCTGCTTGTTTATGTAGGATTTAAATTTGGCCTTTCACAGAAAGGTTAGGGTGTTTGTGTCTCTGTGTGTGTCTGTGAACCTGCTGTCAGTCCAAAAGGATTGAGTGTTTATGAGTGGCTTATAAGAGCCAAAATGAAAGTTCCCACAGGTAATGAATGAGCTTCCAGGCGTTTCCTTTGAGAAAGTGCTGTTCTGTGCGGTTGTGGGGCAGATGAAGGGCATATTTTCGAAAGCTGGAATATTAGGTTCCTTTCCTTTTAGACTTTTTGTAATGCTTATGCCATTTGATGCATGTTTTGCTTGGCATGCCAGTTTAAACCAGCATAAGTTCATGCAAGCCCGACTGTAATTACGCTTTCTCTATTCTCTGCAGAATGCCATAGCGTCCTTTAAAGAGCTGTGCGGCCTTTCAGCGGTGGCTAACCTGAAGCAGTGCATCTTGGCCCTTTCCCCTCGACTGACTGGGCCTGACAATAACCCCCTTCTGGTGTTCAACCTCAATGACCAGTACCCCAACTTAGAGCCTCAAGGCCTGCTACCAGAGGTCCTAAAGAAAGTCGTTACCACATATGACATGGTGAGCAATTTTTTGCACGATTCATTTACTTTATTTACACAGTAGTAACTCTTGAATCTCAAAAATTATAGTAAATAAAAAGAGGAAAGAGGCATTCAATTCCATGACCTGAAATAATGTCTAGAAACAAAGTAGCAGATATAATTTAATCTCTTGTCGTCTGGATCTAAGTGTGTTCTGTCTTTGTTGTCCAAACTCGTGGTTCTTTTGCAGTGCATAGAAAAGAAAACTTAATTTGGATTTGGCAGCAACCCATTCCACTCATGCATGCTTTTGCCATCAACAGGAAGGGATGATCTAACCAGGCAAACCAACGCCAATCAGATCAATACCTGGGCTTACTGACTTAATGGGGACACACAGAGATGGTTAGGTAACAGGGCTGAAGTTCTGTTAAGTAATAAAATCAATGTTTACAAGTTATGCAACATGCCATTGAGGCTATTCCCAGCTACACCATTAACCTTAAAACACGATGTTCTCTGACATTGATTCTTGGCACAACATGAACAAGGAGGCAAAAGCGATTTTTCTAGCAAAAGCACAGCAACAAGAGAAACAATTTTGTCTCTGATTTGAAAACTTAATAAACACATAGATTAGGTATGAACATTCAAGAAAAGAAAGTCCAAAATCTTTTTTTTTAACCAGGCTGTAAATATGATTTTTACTGCTGGAAAGATGGACGTGTTAATACAAGACTGGCTTACCTCTGGAACTAGTCCCATGTGGCCAATAGAGAAACTACAGTTCTTGGCTCTTTTGCCTTTAGGTTCAACTCTGGATTCAAAGAAGGGGTACACACACCTGTGCATTTGCATTATTTGTTATCCAAATGATACATTATGCATTAAACTAAAAAAATGGAAATGGCAAAAGCTTCATACCTTGCATCTCAAGGACGAACATAGGAAAAGGACTCTGATGCAGACCGATTAAGGTGACCCCTCTGCTCTATTCAGACATGAGAACGGAAAGCTATGTAATTGGCCCTGATGGAAGGAGCGCCAGGAAAATTGAGTTGGAGAGGAAGAAAGAAGAAAATGACGGGTGTTTGGGGACTAAGATCAAGGGCTTAAGTGGTGTGAAGCTGCAGGCCTTGATCATCAGCAGAGTGCCAGAAGTGATGGCAAGCAGAAAGGTGTGGCGGCAAAAGATGAGCTGACAAGTGCATATGCGTAAGAAAAAGAGGGAGTGCAACCTTAAAATAATGTTAAATAATGTATGGATAAGTACAATTAGAAATTCTGGTAGTGTGTCAAAATCCACCGCAGGGAGTAGCCAGGCTTTCAGCTCCTGATTGGCAAAAATAGAATGTGGGTCTCAATGCTGCCCATTTGTGTGCTAAGAGGAAAAGCTGGAGAGACTCGGTAGTATGCCAGCTCGAGCTCTTAGGTAATATGGTCCGATTTCTGTTTGTACTCGCAACAGATTAACTAAGGGCACAGAGTGTAGATGGAGAAAATACAAAGTCTTTGAAACACTGAACCAAGGGGACTTCAAAACCCATATGTTAGGCTTTTATTAGGGAATAAACTTTGTTCTAGAATGGTTCTGCTAAGATGTCTGTTATTTGCAGTTCAACCGCATACATCAAAGTTGTTGTTCACAATATATTCTCTTTTTAGTTTTAGTTTGCAGAAATGTATCATTAAACTAACGTCACCTTGAAAATAAAAGACCGTTTGTGTCTTTGTTAATGTGGGTGGTAATAATAACGACGGCCATAACATTTAGAGGATGCAGTTTAGTGTGCAAATAGGGAGCAGTCCACCCACTTACCTTACTAGAATATGCCTTTAAAGACGTTTGATTTGCTGTGTCTGCCACCAAGACAGTAATTTCTTTACCCATCAGGAAAGTAATCACAGTGTGTGAGGCAGCTCTAAGTGCCGCAACTGCAGCTGCAGAGTGAGACAAACAGCCACAGTCACTTAGTCATGACTGCCTGTAGAAGAACATGGTGAGTCACCATATGGGTTTGTGCAATGGTGTCTGTCCCCCATACTGAGCACGGTATCAGGCAATGACTCTGCATAGTCATGCTTCGGGGGGAAAAAAGGCTGCACGTTCATATTTATCTTTAGAAAACGTCTGCTGTGTTCTCACTTATTTTCTTAGAGTGCATTAGAAAAAACAGCAGCTCAGGCCGTGACAAGTCTGTCGACATGCTCATAAAGGATAAGGCTGGCATTATTTCATATTTTCCTTATTAACACATCTGAAAAGACTAAAACGGTAGGAACAAACAAAGCTCTCTAATTTCATGGATTATACACCCTCGATTCCTTTCCTTGTATCCTAGTCCCTCCTACCAGAGATGCGAGGAGAGAAGGATCGAGGCAACGTGGATTCAACAAAATGAGACATCCTCACCTCTCAGCCATCATTTTAAAGTGATCCAGAATAAATTAGGCACAGCAGCAACATAAATTTTGTTGTAGTCCAACTACTGCTGTATTTTATTGATTCAGATATGTGATCACATGATGCAAAACATGGTGCAAAGATCTAGTTGTTTGTGGTGTCGTCGTGTCACCTGTGTTTGTATAGGTCAGCTGTGTGCCGCGCCTTTTACATTCTGATGGTAAAATGGCTTCTGTGCATCTTCGAGTATTACTCCTCTCTCCTCTGTCCTTGAGAAGTATGTTAGAAATGAAGGCATCCTTCAATGTGGTGTCCAGTGATGGATTTTGGAGTCACAGGCAGGAGGACAGAGAAGATTGCGAGGCACCAAACAGAGAAATGAGAAAAGCCTAATGTGCTTCTGGAAGGAAGATATATGGTAGTTAAATGTACCATAGTTTTGATTTTGTTTAAAGAGACAGATTTATTAAATACAAACCAGACCCGTCGCACTTTTTCAAATTCTCCCTACGTATTTTTTGTAACTCAGCAACAAAATTCAGTTGCGAATAGAAATTTTGATGTCCGCTAAGTAACGTATGGTCGGCGTATGCTGAACATGACACGCGAAGCAGACACAAACAGAATACGTAATATTGCATTGCAGGATGATGATGAGATGAAGATAATGTACACGAAAATCCAAAGAACTGTGAATAAACGGTGTATGTGTGATAATATTCGTGCAAAGTTTTGTTCAGATTAAGCACCAGTTAAGGACGAGGTGGGACTGCGTCATTACAGTAAGACTGTCAGAGCAGTGAAGTACAGCCTCTGTTGGATTAAGTACTATATATTTTCCCCTCTATCCCTCTCTGTACGGGCCTCCCTGATTTTCCTCTTCTCTGGGATCTGGCTGGCAGGCTCCAAAGATTGATGTTGGGGCCACAGTGATGCTTGTTTTTGGCTTTGTCTCGCCGATCTCTGCAATAAAACACTGTTCATCATTCCTTAATTTCCATCTTGGCAGCTGAGCCGGGCCGCCTGGCTTCACGGCACAACCTCTATATGCTTAAGTCACACCGGGAGTGAACAAGTCAATTACGACCATGCCGCAGCAGTAACCTACAGGCACTTAATTGAAATCAAAAGCGCAGTAACATTAGGGTATAAATAGCATCCCCATCAGATGAAAAAAATTAAGCTATTACTAAAATAATTGTGGCAAAAGATCCAGATGGTCTGCCAGGCACCCTGTTTACTCCATGCTTATTTACCCCCGTCTCTGACAGCCTACATATGCACCATTAACCTCCTGAAACAACATGCTGCTGCCGTCTTCCTTGTGTTAAAAAAATGTTTTTCGTTATTTCTTTATTTCTTTTTTTTTTTGTTCACTGTTAGGAAGAAGCAGCGCTGGCATTTAATATGTAAATGGATTGCCACAAGAGTTTCAACAGTCTGCAGGTCAGCAGAGTTTGTGCACTCAATTAGGGGTGTGCATAAGACCAGAGGAGCTAAACTTAGCATCTGTCACAGCTGCAGCTTCACAGAGAACACAGTAATGGTGTTGCTGCTTGAGAATGACTGACATGTTTTTAATTGAAATGACCTTAATTATCAGCACTTCCTTTGAAAAAAATACTTTCCAACCAAAGTGAGATTTGCACATGTATATTTTTCTCATTTAAAACAGGACACTGGTGGTGTTTCAGGGAAGAAAAGTAACTTTTAATAAACAACCTAATTGCTTGTGTCTCCTACCCTCTAATTTTGGCTTTCAAAAATGCAATTTAGCAGCCTGGCCCACTCACATCCCCTGTAATAACAACTTGTTTTCTAAGCACTCCCTGGATAGAAACTGCCTGCTAGCAGACAGACTGCTTCCTGCTTTGTTGTGGGATGCTAGTTTTGCTGATGTGGAAACTAAAGGCAAATGTGAGCAACTATGTTTGTGTGCTTTCAGGTAATCCAGACCAGCAAGACGCTGCTAGAGAGCTCAGAGGGGGTGTACGAGAGAATCCTACAAACCCAAAAAGCAGGTAAGATACAGTCACACAGGAGAGGAGGAAAACCCTTAAAAGGCAGAATTTCCTGACACCATTAATCAGCATCTGAGTGTTTGCCTGTGGCCGCATGTCTCCTCTGAAGCCACAGAGGTGACATGGGATCAGTCAATATGAATTAATTAGAATTTTCTTATTTGCATAAGTGGAATTACCATTTGATTCATGTTCATTAATGTGATCCAGTCACTGTTTCTCTTTGAAAAGCTGCCATTCAAATAGAGGTGTTTAATTCACACCTGTAAGAGCCTCTGTCCTGTATTCTAATTACATGGTTCGAGACTGAGTGACGAGTGAAATGGGGGAAGACTGTGTGAAGTTAATAGATGGCAATCTATCCACACACACGCCATTCAGTACCAGTAAGAGCTCCATGCATTTATGGAGTCTTGGCCTGCTAGCCGATTGTAACATTTCGACGGATTTAAGATGCAGCACACAGATGGGCTCTGGAGGCACCGTTTCTTCTTGAGTCTGTGTTAATGATTGAAGAGGACTGCCTTTTATTTTAGGGCAGTTCTTGTTTCATGAAGCAGCTACAGCAGTGAACCAAAAATATGGGTAAAACCTCTTAATTTTGAAGCTAATGTGATTCATATTGTAGCACTTTCTCGCAATGAATCCTGTCCAAGTAGTCTAGAGGGCTAATTTAACATTGAGTAAGCCTGCTGGAAACACTTAGTGAGAATGGAAGGGCGCAGAGATGGACCATCATTACCACAGCTCAGCTTTATTGGCTTTCAGATGGATGACTTATAAAATATTCATTGTCTATTGTCTTGCTGCATCAGAGAGGATGACGACTGTGCCTTTTTAAGCAATGTGAATCAAAGGCATTTTGGTGTTTTTCGTTTCAACCACCTTCCAGACCTTAACAATTACCAGCCAGTGGCTTTGGGCTAAAGATGTACTTGAACTTACTGACATCAGAAAGATCCCCCAAAGCCTTTGAATTTTTATTTAGAGCATTTTCTGTTTGGCTCCAATTTGGACTGTAGCATGCACAATTCAGAACAGCTTCTGTCCTAAATGCATGACCTGTTTGTGTCCCTCAGCCATAATAACACCCTGTGATCTGTACGGCCTTCATTGTACACATCAAAAGGCGTCTTTTTTTTCTCTTTTTTGGCTTTTCTTTGTCTGCAGTTTGCAAATTTAGACTATGACGTTACTGTTACCGGCTTACCACAGTGAGATTACATGTGCCAGCTGTTGTGTTGCTTATCTTCCATGTAAAGTAGTTAAAAAGATAAAAGCCTGAAAAAGATGCCTGCCAGGCATTATTAGATCATTTTTACCTCACAAAATTGCATTTCATTATCAGTTCTGTTGTGTTCCAGGGCAGATGCTTGATCTTGATTTGTTACTGATTTAGAGGAGATTTAAAAAGTGGCTATTATCATATAATTGAATATGCTAGTAAGCCTGCGCAGGTTACCAGTTTTGAATTAACCACATTTTAGTGGTAAAGAACGGCGCATCACTCTTGTTGAGCTCTCACCTCTTTAGTGCAGCCTGGCTCATAGCAGATAACTAGCTATTATGATCCAGTTAAATTGTTAAATTGACTGCCACACTCAGTCAGACACAGACTGAGTGTGGCATGTGAACAGTTCACTAGTCGATTAAATGTTATAAGCTGGCACGCCTCCACCTCCAGAATACTTTTTTTTTTAAAAAATGGACCCTCAGAGTTGTTTGAGGGTGGAAAACTGTCTACAGTGATCGACTGTAAACATGTTTTTTTAACACCGTAAAGTTGGAGATTTTTTACGTGGGACTGTACAGATCAAAGACGCTTTTGTTTCCTTGCATTTTACAAATTTAGAGCATGACAAGAATTGACTGCTTTTCAAAGCCAGCCTCAAGTGGCCACTAGGGGAACTGGAGGTATTGGCGCTTTTTTGGCTGCAGAAGTTGCTCCTCGGTCCGACCTGACAAATGCGAGCGTTTCCTGGTTCAGCTGCGTTGAACTGCATGGCCTGTGTGGAATACATTTCGACCAATAGAAACGCAGAACGACATGAAACAGCATATAAGTACACGTGAAAACCATGAGCTGCCTCAAAAATGTAGGCAGGGTGCAGCGGCCAACCTCCTGTGTGGAAGGGCATATTAGGACACTTTAAATGAAACAATACTCAAACAAACGAGTAAGACGGGAGTACAAATTTAAGAAGACAAACATATTTTTTTATTTCAAAAGCTTCCAGAGAAGCATGATGGGGACTTAAATCTCAAAGCATATTTATATATGATTATCCAAAATCAACTGGAGAAAATTAAACAACCAACAACTGCAAACTAGGACACAACAGATGGCAAACTGATGAACTTGAACATTGATTTATTTTCCATCCCAAACTGACATAATTCTATCCCAGCGGTGCATGCAGCATGGTTTTGTGCGTCTGTTGAGTAGAAACTGGGTCAGTATAAACCCAATTCCCCCTTTACAGAAAGCAGAATGTTTCAGCAGGAGCAGCTATTAAAGCTGTGAATAATCCATCACATCAGCTCAGACGAAGGAGGAGAAGAGAGAGAGAAAAAAAATGGACGTAGGTGATGTCGGCGAACTCAGTCAGGTGGTTGTAGCTCAAACAGGGATGTCACCTCCCTCACCCGATACTCACTTAGGTTCCAATTAACATTTGGGGGAGCTGGATGGCTAAAGCTGCTGCAGACTAACATGATCAGCACAGAAGATGTTCTTTTAAATGCCAAGTGCAAAATTACAGTATTCAGTGCAAAGTGGAGTCACTGTGACATTTGGCAGAATACAAAGCAAAGAGCTAAAGTTTATTTTACAAGATAAAATGACAGATTCTCAAAAATCAAACGGTCTAAAACAATCTTGTCCCTTCAAGCTTTCTTTCATCCGTTTGTAGAGCAGTGGATATTTTAAGGATATAATAACCATTATTTTGATTCTTTTCATTTTCTGGCTAATTATCTGCTTGTCAGCTTTTCTACTTTAAGATGTAGATTTCTGAACATTTCTACATAGAGTCAACATTTTATCATCACTCCAGTTATACATACAGACACATGACTGTATACAAGTACAGTTGTGTGAGTTCTTAGCCAAAAGGCTTAATTTCAGCAATATTAAACAATAAACAGAAAAAAAAGTGCAATTGACCAAGAAGCTATTGTATTGTTGCAGCATCTCTGGGGACTGGCCCATTGTGGTAAAGAATGAGTTGAGATTTACTGATCAATATACGCTTTATCCTCACCCGTGGCCACGAGCTGGGAGTAGTGTACTCTGAAAGGGGTCTGGGCACAGACACAGGCCGAAGAGCTCAGTGAGGGGGGGCTCAGAGCAGAGCCACTGCTCCTCCACACTGAAAGATGTAGTTCACGCCTCCCGGACACCACCTATGCAATGCGTTTCTGGCACGTCCTACCCAGAGCACTCCAGGACATCCTGGAGGCTCTGTGTCTCTTAGCAGGCTTGGGAACGTCTCAGTGTCCTGTGAAAGTGCTGTTGGATATAGTGGGAAGAGGGAGGTCAGGTGTCTCTGCTTAGACTGCTGCCCCTGTGACCCAGACCTGGATAATTGCTTAATCTGGATTTGTACTCCATGTCTGATAAAATTAGGTTTTAGTGGCATGTGTGGTATAAGTAGATATGATCCCGTCTTGCTGAAAGAACCTATTGAAAAATTCAGGTCATGCTGCGATCCTTCACATTACGCCTCAGCCTTCTCGAAGCGGTCTTTACTGTACAGTTGCCGTCTTGCAGCATTACCTCAGAGATTAGAGTCTCAAATGCTTTGCTAAGAACGAGCTTTCCCCTTTCTTGCCTGCCAGACTCCATAAAATGTTGCTAGGCAACCTTCAATGTAAGTTAAGTGTGTGTGCGACGTGCACCTTCTTCAGCACCGTCATGGTTCACGTGCACAGCAGCAGCAGCAGCTCTGTAGTTACAGTAGTGACCTGGAATTAAACAGATGTCATTTCACATTCGATTATAGCAAAAAATGGTGGGGAAAATACAAAAAAACAACTTGGGACTTGGGAGCGGTGACGTGACATCTGCTTCACATATGACAAATGTGTCTCAACTGACTGAGTCCCGTCAGCTTCCTGAGGTTGTATTCATGCCAGAAGTCTGGTGACAGACGCAAATCCTCAGCTGAGTGGCTCCAAAACAGCCCAGCACCACACACCTATAATGGAGATTTCACACAAATGGGGTTGGGGGGGGTTGTTGTGTCTCTCTCTCTCTCTCTCTCTCTCGTGCACACCATGTTTCCATGGCAACAGCACTGACAGGAACTACGACTGGCTCAAGCTGTTATCAGAGATTCAAGCGGAAATGTATGTGTAGTTTCCAGTGCAGAGATGTTACGCAGTCATGGAGTCTCTGCTCTGTCTGCCTTTGGTTTATGGTTCTCAGGCTGAAGTTTCCTGTTGCTGCCCTGCTAAGCAAAGTCAACTTTAAACATGTCCTTAGTCAGACTCAGTCATGCAGAGGAAGGAGGGGAAAAAATAGGAGGGAAGAGGTGGGAAAGCTCCTCAGGAGACAAATCCCTCCTCTGTTGGAGGCCGTGATGCTAATCCACAGTGAAAGAGCGTCGTGTCCGTCTCCCACTCTCTCTGTTTCTGGGTCTCTTTTATCCCGCCTCACTGTTCCACTCCCCTCAGTTTTTTCTTTCCTTCTCCTTATCTGTACTCCTGTCCCTTAGCATCCCTGTATTAGGAGGGTTTACCCAGGATTTGCACACTAGTCACTGCATGATATAGATTTCCCATTGATGATGCTGAAGAGGCATAAAACAGCTCCCCGCTGACAGGGACATCCCAGTGAAAATCTATGTATAAACACTGTGTGGATTCTAATAAAACAAAGCAGTCCCAAGAAAAGTCGGATACATTTTCCTTCCGCGGTCAATGAAAAGCTGAAAAACAGACCACATTTTCCATCACATCTGCTTTCCACAAGACTGTTAATATTTTCATGGCAGGCACTTGAGTTTATGCTACAGGACAATCTCACCTGCTTTCCAGACCTGGTATGTATGTAACTGTGGCCGCTGCGATCCATTATCACCTCGTATGTGTGCAGTGAGGAGACAGTAATGCTCTCCCACCTCCGGAGAGTCTCTGTACTTCCACAGACTGAAGTTTTCAGCTGCTGGAGAAATGTGAATGTCGACAGTACATGCCGGGGTCTTTGCTTGCATGCGTTTCCTCACAGTGACAAATAGCATAGCAGCTAGTCGCATATCCCAGACTCCACTCTCGCAGCAGCTATTCTTCTTTCCTAAACCAACACCGCACTGACTCGACACTCATTCTCGTCTGTTTCTCTCTCGCAGCTATGGAATTTCACGAGAACCTCCACGACCTGGCTGTGAAGGAAGGCTTGAAAGGCAGAAAGCTGCACAAGGCTGTGGAGAGCTTCACGTGGAACATCACCATTCTGAAGGTGAGATTTTCAGTCAAGCCAGTTTTATTAATGGAGGCCAATGCCACCAAATTACTTAGAGGAGCTTTGCATAATAACCTTTATTTATCCTACAATGGGCCCTGCTCGCTTCATCCTCTCACTTCACTTTAAGCCACATTTCTTCTAATCCTTTTTGACATCATGACATCAGTTGGAAAAAAAAAAGTGCCTGTAAGCAAGTGTTTAGGAGTCTTGAGATTTTCAGGACACAGGGATTGCTTGTATACGCTCAGCTTATTTAACCTTTATCCTGCTACAATGGCATGTAGACTGTACACAAACGAAACAAAGGAAAGGAATAAATAGATACACTACAGTGAGCTGTATGATTTATGGCTAAAAGCACCGAGTGTGTTCCCTGCCACAGCAACATTAAGGACCAGAGCTGATCACTGTTAATCAATAAGGTGTTACAGTGCAAAGTTTTGATCATAGTCAGCCTGACAAGATGAACTAAAGTGCACGTTGATGATTGCAGCAATGCTTTGACATCAGCTACTCTGACATTTAAAGGAAGTGACAACAGAGAAACACCCCTCGTCTCGGCTGCTGGGAGGAAATCTGATCGTTGGTCAGGAAAATGATCTAATCGGCCATAAATGCTGCTTTAACAGTGACGTGTTCCACAATGATAAAGGCTCTCAAGTATAAAAGAAACCTCACGTAACTTGTGTTTTAACCAACTTAAAATTAACTATTTAAGCCTGCTGTGGACTTTCAGTGTTAGAACTGCACAGATGTTCGGGTAATGTTAATGCAGTGAATACATGTTTAAGAAAAATAAAGTTACAAGTAGAACTAGGTGTGAAAAACATTTCAAATTTCATTAAAAACTCAATTGTATGTTGTGCTTATAAAACCAACTGCAGTGAAATGAAAGTATACAGGAGACGTGTTCAGCTCTGCGACCTGTTCAGGGTCTGACTCTCGCCCAATGACAGCTGGGATAAGCTCCACCCTCTCTGTGACCTTGAATTAGACAAGCGTTTAAAAAGATGGACGGATGGATGATTCGTTACGTTTGTCACTACACAGCAGAGGCACGAGGACACTTTGTGGGACGTGTTAGTGAAACTGGAATGTTTATGGACTGTGAGTCAGTGACCTTCACAAAGCATTTGTAATAAACTTTTTGGAGCCAATAACATCTTAAATCTGACACTGACACAACTCTACAACACATTAATCTAAACACAGAGGTAAGAGCGATCAGCTCTGCAGCTTCCTCCATGAGCCTGGTTCAACTAGCCTGGTTCAATTAGAGGTCTTTAACCCCACTGTTCCCAAGTGCTGTTCATAGAGAATATAAAATATATGCTAATAATATACCATCAAATATTTGGGGTGCTCTTTGATATTGTATGGTTTTCTTTATTTTACAGTGTAACACCCCTTGATGTTTGTGTAGTGAATTAGCATTGCACAAATGAAACTGAAAGAAGTTTTACAAGCTACAGTTTTTCCTGACACCCAACTTGCTGCTGTCTGACTCTGTGATCTGTGTTTACCTCTCAGGGCCAGGCGGATCTACTCAAGCATGCCCGAAGCGAAGTCCAGGAGAACCTCAAGCAGATCCACTATGCCGCGCTCACCTGTAAACTGACTAAAGGTAGCGCGGTGAGCGGTTCCTTCGGCTCCTCTGAGTCCAAGAGCAGATGCAGCCTTGAGGCCATCCCGGAGAAGGCCGTCGCGGAGGAGGAGCTGACGGACGAGGACAACTAGACCCGCAGACCTGACGCCCACGTTCAGACCTCCACTCTGTTCCTGCCTCCTGAGCTCAAAACCCAAAGCTTTGCTCCTTCACCAGTCTGTGTCTTTACCCAGACATCACTGCTCCGTGCACGCTAGTGTTTCTTCACATTCCATCACAAACATTCCTGCATCCCAAGCGCAGCTTTAACCTTTCTAACTTCTGCCATCAGTAAAACGCTGCTTTTCCAGGCACGAGCTCAGTTCACCAAACGGTTTCACTGCAAGTTAATTCAAGTCTAGATAACTGGTAAATTACTAATGGAGCATTTTCTGCACATGTGCCACCAAACCTTCCCAGTCATCAAGCTCAGATCTCTACATCCTCCACGCCACTGCACAAGTTTGCTGCCATTCCTCTAACCCCAACTCTTCTCCTGACTGAACCAGGAGAGATGAGTGAACTACCAGCCACCAGACTGTTTAAGACATTCAGCTACTGTTTGGAGACAGTGCACTTCTACTCAGCAGAACAGGTGTTAAGAAAAGATATGAAGGAAAAAAAGCCGCGGATTGTTGTAAGAGATTTCCTAAAGCACAATTTTCTGGATTTACTGTATGAATGTAACGGGACAGGAGGAACAACAAGCCGACGGGAGAAGTCAATAAATGGTAGACGAACACATGGGAATGGGAGTAAAGAGCTGTTTACAATACTGAACTTGTCCATGTTTTTGTCTGCCAAAACAGTATACTGTGTGTATATATGGAGTTTTCTGTTACCTTTTTTTCTGCAGAGTGCATCATTTTATTATTGTACACTTGGAAATACAAGATTAATTTTATAAAAGATGTATGAATATGTCTGTGGAAATACAAAGTTTTATTTGTCTGTGGACATCTGGTAACGAGGTTTATCACGAGGAGAAGTGACCCGAGTTTTCCCGGTGGAGCGCGCCAACACATCGAGACAGAAGGACGAATAAGAGAATGTATTCATACAGTTTCTTTGGTGCAAACAACAACAAAGTCTCAAAATTCAGAACCAGCAACTGCACGAAAGAAACCGGTGACTGGACGTTAATGCACTCAACAGCTCGCAGTTTTAATCACATTAGCGTTTCATTGGGGAATATCTGGGGCTTTTATTTTTGGAGCATGCTCCTCCCACACGAGAGTGCTGAAACCTGTAATAAATATTAAAAAGATTCGATTTCTTCCAAGAAAAAAAAGAGCCAAACCAATTCCACAGATATTCAAAATAAACCAAATGAGAAATCTGTTCTGGCTGTGGGAAAAAAAGAAAACTCATCAGTCTGTTTTCTTGTAATTACTTGGTTTTGCTGAGCAGAATCATTGAATAGATCCTACAGGGACTCATCTCAAGGCTTCAAACACTGCCACTCTCTAAGACACAGCTGAAGACATGCGCACAAGTTGACCTTTGGCCTCAGTGTCTTGGTGCAAAGGTCACAGTGATATTAAATGGACACAGTAGTACTCTTCAAAATTACAAATAGGTAATTTTGAAAAAGGTTTTGAAAACAACACCAAATAAAAATAATTAACAAAAGAACTGAATTAAATAGAACAAATTATTGACCCCCCAAAAAAGTGCTGGATGAGCCTTCATCTTATTACATCTACCATTTTTAACAGACTGAAACAACCAAAAGTCAAAACCAGTGTTCAACAAATCATCAACCATTACACAGTCCATAACAGCCATCTCCATGACAATCACTGTGTTAAGTAATGAAATCTATACAGACAAAGGTGACCTAATTAAACCCCAACATGCTTGAAATCACTAACCTCATGTGTTGGGAGCTTGTGAGACAGGAACTCACATTGTAGACTGGGTGCAGCCCCGTGACTTTGTCGCTGGTTAGTAAAATCCTGTTATGAAGCCGAGCGCTTTCCCCATTTGTTTAAGACAACCCAAAGCTAGCGATTGATCCCATCGTCATTAGAAGCGTTTACGTTTACGTCTGGGGTATTTTACCAGGGATTCCCCTACCATCAGAGGTTTTTTGTACCCAGAGTCATCGCTCCCCTGCTGGCCATGAAAGAACACGAGTTTAAAGCACATTAGCTTCGCCGCATCTTTTATACTTTCCATGTTTGAGATGCTGAGATAAACTCAAGTGCACTTGGTGCCTGGGAGGTCTGGGTAGGAGAGAGTTATGTTTGGCCAAGGTGCAGGGAAGCCATTGTGAGTACACGTTAAGTCACAAGTTGTAGTTGTGTTCATTCAATACTAAATACTGACTGGCTATATTTAGAAAGCCCTGCACACTGAAAATGTAACCTGTGCATTTATTTGTAACACCATGTCCTCCACAAACCTTTAGTTGAAAGTAAAACCTGTCTTGTTATTGCAGTACTCCGGTGCACCATGGCAGAGGTGCCACAGGACTCCTTGTGTGTCTGAGACATTAGCAGCTTTGATAAGAATGGCAGTATTTGACAGCACGGGTATGAGAACATGCTGCACTCACTTTGTATGGGAAGAAACAAAAGGCTATGGATTCAGTTTACGCCACAAAGATATTTCCCTGAAATGCTTCATTTTGCAGTTATCACAGCTCCACTTATCCACTTTTAAGTTCTCACCTGACGAAAAGCTGTATCATACAGCTCAAGCAGATTCTGTCTGTGATTAACAGCACTTTGACAACCCTTTGTAAGAATATAAACTCAGGTCTGAAGAGATGGTAGAGAAGGACACTGACTTCAAAGTAATAAAAGTTTCATAACCATTCCTGGTGACAGAGCAGCAATCGATCCACAGTTACCCTTTGATTAAACTGTGCCTCGCTACTGCTAACTAAAAGCAAGTGCAAGCAGGGACTGAGAAAACGGTGTGGTCTTTGAACATGACTTTACTGTGACGTTGCTCCATTGACACGCCGGCTTGCCTTTCATTTGTCCCTCCAATATTATCTCTATTTATAATGTCACAATAGTAAAGTAGATATTTTTAATTACCGGACAAAAGCGGCCTGAAATAATAAGTATATATAAAATAATTAACCCTAGAAAATGATGTAAAATGCACTTGACATTTCAGAGCCTTTAAAAGGAGGCCGGTTATGCTCGTCTTTTATATATATACACATTAAAAATAGTGGATGTTCATATTTAACATGGCCAGTTTCAAATATGGAGATCAGCCTTTGTGTGAGTGACCTCTGTGGGCTTCCTGCTATCCAACGGTGAGAGCGGATATCCCTAACGTGGTCACCTGAGGCGCACAGAAGCCTCACCCACGTATTTAAATGATTTGTTCATGAGGGGCAGCCAATGAAGAGAATCTGGTTTAGATCAGACAGATGATGAACTGAGGGACAGTGCTGAGGATTATTCTGAAAGCTACACGAGTCCAACAATAACAACAATAATGTGTTGGACCACAGAAGGTCTCTTTTTGAAAATTTTCAAAACAAGTATCTGACTTGTTGCCTTACGGGGAGAGCTTAATGATCTGAGGAGAGTACAAATTAGGTCAGTGCGACTTTGACGCTGGTGTTGCGATTTAGGAAATTTTAAAGAGATAAAGCTGAAACCTTAAAAAGTTTAACTGTGTGACTCTGCTCACCAGCTGCCCGTCTTTTACACTCAACAAACATGACTTGGGTTGTGGCACGATTTTTCTTTTAAAACAGGGTGGTAGCCCTTTTCAAACAAGCTGAACATCAATATCTTTGTCCACAGAATAAAAATGATTTAACTGCTAGCTGTCAGTGTAGCCAAACACATCCATAAATGTCTGCATCCTTTTTCAAATTCTTCCTTGTTGCTCATGATAATGTGCGTTTTTTCTTTTTTTTTTTCCTTTTTTTTTTTTTTTAAATGCTGTCCACACCTCCTGCAGATCATAAACCTACAACAAGACGTCAGTGCTGTGCCAGTTGGCGTATTTACAGTTGTTGTTGAGAGCATTTCAGCTGTATTTCAAGTCTCTTTACCTGTCAAATAAAAAAAAAAAATGAACTCAATAAACATTGTTGGATAGATCATGTGTTTGACTTTACTCGATACTTTTTAACCTGGGGGCAGAGATGGCTTCCTCATTCTTAGGCAGTGTTTACTTACTTCCCGTCATCTGCTCTCTCACTGCACAGTGATCAGCTCGCCCGCCTCCCTGCAGCAACCGTCCTCCACTCTTCTTCAGGCTGCACCGTGTCAGACTGACCTTCCCACTCCAGTCAGCCCTGCTTCTGCCTATTTTTGCCAATGTAGGTTGCTCTGTTAGGTAATTTACATCCCAGCGTCATACTGAATCCCCATTTGCTCCTTCTCAAAGAATAAGAAAATCCCTCTTGCATTAAAGGAATATTCCACCTATTTTTCATCCCCTCCCTGCAGGTTTCTAATCCAGGAATCAAATCCAAGTCTCCTGCTGCTCTTATTCCAAGTCACATTACAGCCTTAAGAATGCTAAATGTTCCTAAGGTTAGTTTCGCTTTTAATATTCACATCAATCATGTTCACAGTGCGTGAGTCCACAAAGATGTGACTATTTTCAAGGGCAGAGATGCCTCGTTCCAACTCCCCCAGCCGGGTTTTTTTTTTGCACATGCATCAGTATCGATTAGCTCCCTGTGTGTTGAGCTGAGCAGAGCCAGCCTGGGGAAATAAAGCTTAGGCTTGCTTTGGATGGGTCTGTCGCCAGCATGCACGCTCACAAGTGCTCGCGCACAGGTAGCAAGCAAAGGCAGACCCTATTTTATGGGTAAGACAGCGGTGCAGTTGCTACCAAACAAACTTTATTTATATAGCGAGTCACGAGTGTATTATGTTTGGAGTCCCTAACTGAGAAAACTGCAAAAACTGAGAAAAGAGCAAGTAACCAATACTCGATTTGACACATGGTCACTAAAAAAGATTTAATTTATTAATCAGCTGTGGTTTTTTTCCCTTTTTTATTGGGGGTCAACCTCAATGATCTACCATGCGTGGAGGCAATGACAATCAGCTAAATGGGTGTAAAGAGCACTGAAACTGACCCGAATGGCCCTCTAATGCTTTCTGTAAAGAGCTTTTTAACGAGCGTTAGCATGTCACCCGAATGTTTATACAGCAAAATGTCTTTTATTAGCCATCAGAGAGTTCAAAACGAGGGTATCAGCACTTTCTGAGCCATGCTCTGCTGTCAGTGGGACTCATTAAATATTGTTCTATAGTGTCAAGGCTGCAGGTTTTACAATCTTACTAGTAATTTCTATCTTTGTGCTAGATAACAAATCATAATTGAAACCCTAAAAAAAAAAAAGACATATCCAAGTACTCCTTTCTGGAAAAGAAAATAGCTTGATTTAGCAAACGTCACCTGAAACGTGGCGATGTGATAATCGAGGCTGTCCTGACGTATAAATTTTGTGGTCGAGTAAATCAACTTCCTATGAGAGCTTTCTTACAATGAAGAGGGCTCTCAAACAATACAAGGGTGGAGGGTTATGACACTAAACATCGTCTGGAATTAATCAGCAGACGAAGCCTGGCTCACACTTTCCCAGAAGTTAAGCAACAGCACTGCGGTTAAGATGAATGGATAGACGGATGGGTTTTGAGTGCAACGTCTGAAGCTAAATCATCATCTGCATGTTTACAGCAGTGCGCTGGCACTCAAGCGAACTCTGTGGGAAGCTGTTTGGACAAGGCATAAAACAAAAGGCAGTGCAGCATAGGCTGTCAGCGAAGATGCGTTCTGTTTGGGTTTTCCAAGCAGACAACACTGAATCCTGTGCTAGCTCAACGCTGGCAGAACAGTGCGTGTCCCTCCTGCTTGCGTTGGAGGAGTTTACTGCAGCCAAACAGCGTTGACGTGCTGTGATAGACTCCAGATACCTTTTGCAGATGAGGTCTGAGATGGAGTACAGGTCATCAGTTCATCAGACTCAATCCTTCTGTTTTTATATCACTCTGTATCATGATCTTTTTTTCCTCACTTGTTTCTTCAGCTTATTGATTCCTCCTCCATCCTCTCAACAGATCGAACTATTCTTATCTTTGACACCTCGTCAGTCAGCAGTCAGATGACATTTAAAACCCCACGGGAAGCCTGTGTGAATGTGAAGAGTGGTGTGAATGACCCCTAAGCCTGGAGCGTGGAGCTTAACTCTAAAAATGGGGAAAAGAAAAGACTGGCTAAATTCCCATGTTGTTATAAGCAGAGCCTGTTGGATACAGAATTTTCAGGAGTAAGAAAATTCAGAGATAATAATAGATAATACACAAGACATAACCACACAGTATGGTGGAAATATAATGAAAAGAGAAAATGATGGGAGACATTATTTAACTGTGGAACTTCTTTTTATACACTATCCTATTGGGTTTGGTTAGGAATTCTGAGGCAGCCGATAGGTACCGGACAGGCCAAGCGGAACATGGCTCGGCCAGTGGCGGAAGCTAAAAACTCAGGTGTGGGAAGAGTTTCAGAGAGGCCATGGAAAAAGACTTTCGGACTGCCTCTGGAGGGGAAAAAGGTGCTCTACCTGCACTCTGTATAGTGCGGGTGGGGTGCTGCTGACTTCGGCTGAGAATGCTCTCAGGCGGTGGAAGGAATACTTCAAGGACCTCCTTAAGCCCACTGGCACGTCTTCCATGGAAGAAGCAGAGTCTGGGGATGAGGGTGACGACCTGTCTATCTCTAGGGGTTAAACAACTCCGTGGTGGCAGGGCCCCTGGGGTGGACGAGGTTTGTTCTAGGGCTGTCTTGGCCTCTTGCCTCTACAATGTTGCATGGAGATGAGGGGCGGTACCTCTGGATTGGCAGACTGGGGTGGTGGTTCCCATCTTCAAGAAGGGGGACCGGAGGGTGTTCCAACTATAGGAGATCACACACCTCAGCCTCCCTGGGAAAGTCTATGCCAGGGTGCTGGAAAGGAGAGTCCGTCTGTTAGGTGAACCTCAGACACAGGAGCAATAATGCACTTTTCGTCCTGGTCATGGAAAACTGGACCAGCTCTTTACCTTTTCAAGGATACTTGAGGGTGCATGGGAGTTTGCCCAACCGGTCTACGTGTGTTTTGTGGACCTAGAGAAGGCATTTGACCTTGTCCCTCGGAGTGTCCTGTGGGAGGTGCTTTGGGAGTATGGGGTGTCTGGCCCATTGCTATGGGCCATTCGATCCTTGTTCAACCGTTGCAGGAGCTTGGCCTGCATAGCCGGCAATAAGTTGGACTAGTTGCCGGTGGGTGTTGGACTGGACACCGAAGGGTGGCTGGCCTCTCCCTCAGAGATGAGGTGAGGGGTTTGCCCATCTGGGAGGAGCTCAGAGTAGAGCCGCTGCTCCTCCACATGAAAAGGAGCCAGTTGAGGATGTGGGGGCATCTGACAAGGATGCCTCCTGGGCGCCTCCTGGGGTTGGTGTTCCGGGCATGTCCCACCGGGAGGAGGCCCCGGGGCAGACCCAGGACACGCTGGAGAGATTATATCTCTCAGGTGGCCTGGGAATGCCTTGGTTTTCCCCTGGACAAGCTGAAGGAAGTAGCCGGGGAGAGGGAGGTCTGGGTTTCTCTGCTTAGGCTCATGCCCCCGCGACCCGGCCCCAGATAAGTGGAGGAAGATGGATGGATGGAACTTTTAGTACACTCAGTAGCAGCTTGGTGAAGACAAAGACACTGCTTGACTCTGCACCACTGAACCCAGGGAAAATCTCGCTAATATTTTAAATAAACCACCACGACGTTACTGATTAGTTGGCACAGTCCTGTTTTGAAGATGCAAAATGATTGGTGTCACCATCACCAGCTTCACCTTTTCAAACTAAATGTAACAAGTAAGACGCAGACAGGGACAATAAACTGTATGTTTAAAAACCACAAAGTGTCCTTGCTTTATCATCTAAAACTACCATAATTTACAACATCAGCATAATGTTGTACTCAATAACATTTGAAACAGCAAAGTATTTAATAAAGGCTTTGAGCAAGAAAGCCAAGCACTTACTTTGTCCCCAACCTTTTTTGCGCCATGGACTGGTTTATGCCCGACAATATTTTCACGGACCGGCCTTTAAGGTGTCGCGGATAAATACAACAAAATAAAACTAGTGCCGGTACCGAAAAAAAGAAGATTTATTCATAACACACGTGAAAAGACCCAGGAAAACCGAGTTAACGATAAAAACAATAACAAAATAACGCTGAAAACCAATAAAAACCCTGAAAACCATACATTTCACACCTGAGCCTCTACTCTCGCAGCCCGGTACCAAACGACTCACGGACCGGTACCGGTCCGAGGCCCGGGGGTTGGGGACCGCTGATGTAGAATACTTAATCTGAAATTCATAGTCACAAAAATGAATAAATGCATTTTTAAAATAAAAATACATTTTATAACGGCTTGTTTTATTCAGCCAACAGACAAAATAAAAAACACAAAAAATACAAAAATGTTCACATGACTCTAGTGGTGTAATGGTTCTAATGTATTACTCCTGGACTGTTTAATAAATGCCATTGGGTTCAGAACTCCCTGTGATCCAAACAGCTGCTGCCAGAAGTCTTTTTATGTTGATATATTTGTTTTCCTGGAACTTGGCAGCGAATAATTGCCAGTGCAAGAGTTATTGTCCAGCTCTTGCATACTAGCAGGATTAACCTTCAATGACGCATTTGCAGTGTGACTTTAATTGATTTTGATTTCACAACTTCATCAATCAAAAAGTCTCCATGTGGTAATTTCCATAAAGTTTATTTAAATGGCTCAGTCTGAAAAAATTAATCAATACAAAAACAAAGTTAAGTGGTTTTAAAGCTAAAACTGAACTACTGGGTTTAGTTGTTAATTTAGGATAAAGATGAATGTGTTTTTTTTTTTTTTTTTTACATTTTAAGGTATCTGAGATACAAAAGCGGATGATTATCACACTTGGCAGCTGAAACTGGATAATTTTGCGCCTACTTTAAATACTGGAAACAAAATTACCAAAAATGACCCTGATTAATTTTCTCTGGACCGCTTTATTAATTTACTGCATAGCTTCTGTTGGTTGACACTAACCACTAATATTTTAATAATAAATAATATCAAAGTAATGGGTCACAGAAACCTTCCTTAACCCACGATGCATTGCTAAAATAAAACATGCTGCTATTGACAGAGTGCGTGCACTCTGGTCCTTTTATTGACCCGATATTGCGTGTGGCTCTGAAACGACCAGTCGTTTAATTGATTATTTGACTGACTCAAAATTATTCTAATGATTTTTTGCATCATTTATCAAGCACAAACGGTTTTGTTTTGTCTTTAGGACTTTAAACAATAGAATAAACATTTGGGTTTGGAGCTATTGGCTGGAAAAGCATTTAAAAGAGACCTGTTGTCCAACTCTGGCAAAAATAAAGAGTTCATTTAAAAACCTAATCGAAACAATCCAACTCATGGTTATTCCCATATCAACTGCTAGATATTATCACTGATCAATGCAGAAATTGTTTTACAGCTCAGGGTTGATTATTCTGTTTTCTGTAGCTAAGGGGGTATTACGAGTCAGCAGCGGTTTATCATTTTTGGTTCCACACAGCAAACAGAGGACAAACTATCATGAGGATATTTTTCCATAGCATTAATTAAACCAAAAAACCCAAAAACTTCTGTTCTACTAAAATCTCTTCCTCTCTTCGGTCATTTGATTGGTCCCAAGGGGTAACTCGCATCTCCTAGTGTGTGGATTGCACTCTAACTGCTAGCCTTCCCAACCTAATACACTATATTGCCAAAAGTATTCACTCCATCCATCCAAATTATTGAATTCAGGTGTTCCAATCACTTCCATGGTCAGAGGTGTATAAAATCAAGCAACTAGGCGTGCAGACTGCTCTCAGGAGCTCGTACAGTGATAGGATGTCACCTGTGCCACAAGACCAATTGTAAAATTTCCTTCGCTACTAAATAGACTAGAATAGAATAGCCCTTTATTATCATTGTACATCTACAATGAAATTCTGGGTGCTCCACACCAACTGTGCTGGACTAAAATATAGGTAGTAGACAGCAGGAATAATTAGTAAACAAGAGAAATATATACAAAAATATGAGAAAGGCACGACTGAAAGTGATCAGTGTGTTGCAGGAAGACGCATGCTACATTACAGTCAAATGAATGATAAACATGGACTTTATGCTAAACCTATTTAATACAATGAATGCACTCATCCATCCATCCATCCATCCATCCATCCATCCATCCACAGTCTAACAGGAGATTCCCAAGCCTCCCTCTCACCAGCCACCCACTCCAACACTTCTGTGGGAACACCGAGGTGTTTGTAAATCATCTAAGAGACACCATCTCTCTGGCTCCCTCTTTGCCTCACTCATGAATACGACAGTGATATAGCTGATTTCCTCAGCTCTGGTCACAAACTCATTCCAAAATGTTTTGGGGGAACGTTGGCTCACAGCACAGTGAATCACAGGAGCTCTGTTGTCTGGGGCAATATGCCCCCTGCAGTTTCTCCCAAGTCAAACTGGCCCTGGACTGGCCAGGTGGAGGCCTTGATGTTTCAATCCTTAGTGGTTCAAACTCATTCTTCGGTTGTGGTACAGTGAAAAACATAGTTTGTTTAAAGTGGTTCAGAGCCTTATCCTGACAATAATAATAAATAAACCAGAATTTGCCATTTTTATTAGGCCTTTATTTATTCAGGTAAAAAAAAATCTCATTGAGATTCAAAATCTCATTTCCAAGAGAGACCTTAACTTGTTTTTTGTTTTGTTTTTTTGTTTTTTTGTTATTTTTTTTGTTTTGTTTGTCCATCTTTAATTAAACATTTTAAAATGAGATGCTTCTGGGTGGTAATTTAAAAGCTCAATAAACTTATCAACTTCTGTTTATTGACCTGTATTGACCACCAGAAACACTTAATCAATAGACCCAAGCTTATTGAGATAAACAACAAAGGATAACCCAACACAAATTCCTGGTGAATATTCAATAATAGTGTGGTTTTGTCATGTAGCTATAAAAGATTAAAACTCCTTTAAAGACATTTTGTAGTTATTTTTAGGTCCAGAGAGCGACAGTCTTTCAAACGAGGACATCAGACCATTCAAATGACCTGCGAATCACTGCAGACTCCCACTACATTTGTACTTCTGTCTGTGCTCTCGAGTCTCCTCGCCTCGAGGCATCTAGACCTGGCACACACGAACGCCACACACTGCAGCAGTTACTTCTTCCATCCTTCACATCTTTTCTTAGTGAATATTTCATGCTCTGCTCGACACTAAACTGCCTGTCCCAGAGCGCCATCTTTCCCCTTTGTGGGAGGCAAGTGTTTGCTCTTCAGTAGCACTTAGTGCGTTTTAGAGTAGATTAAGCATTGCCATGATCATGACCCAGTCATGAGCCCCATGGTGCAGTTAAAGGAGAGACCGTGGAGGCATATACAGGCCATGTTCAGGAAAGGTTCACTAAATGCAGACTCTCAGTGCTCATCTTAAGGCTGAAGCACAAGCCTTCTCTTTCAAAAGATGTGAGGAATGCACAAGAAACTGGGCAGATGCCATGGATAACGCAGCAGCCAATGACACCGTTTTTCTCCTCTGGAACGATGAGATACTGTTTGGCAGACTTATCTCAGGAGACACTTAATGGAAGGAAAATTTATATCACCAACAGCCATCAGGGCACTCAGTTTTACAGGGTGTCTTGTATAACCATGAAGTGTTTTATGCCCAAAGGCAAGGAGTTAAGTTTATTTATTGACACTGAAGGTTTAGCCTGACTAAACAATGTTTCATGCTATTAACATCAAAGCAGCACAGCAGGGCTTCATAATTATCTACATTTGGTGTTATTTGGGGGAATATTTTGTGTTTTTTCTGAAAAAAATAGTCTTTAAGTTATTGTGTTGCTTATAACGGAGATGATATTCTTATGTTAAAGGCTTGAAACTAATGTTTCACATTTCTGCATGAAAAGAAGATCGACATGTTAGGCCTAAGGGATTCTGGGAAGCATTTACACCGCATCCACACGTAAAGAATTTATAAAATGTTGTGAACACGATGGTGATTTTCTTTCTCTCACAGCTTCTTTCAGTGATACTGTCACTGTTGTTGTGTGCAATCTAACACTTGTCTGGAAACTTTTAGTATACTTATTAGGGTTGGGTGATATGTAGAAATTTTCCAACCGACAATCGTCAGTCCAATAATCGACGATGGGCAATATATTCGCGCATGCGCAGACTTTTTGATGTGTGGAGCAATGTGATCATGCACAGACTGATTTGCGTGTTTACGACACAGAAGTCCAAACATGGATGCACTAATTTCCCCCAAAAATTTAACGTTAAGGCATTAATGTGGCGTTAACCTGGTCATCACGATTAACACAATTAAAATTTTTAGCACACTCAACCCATCTGGAGCGCAGAATGAACAAACTGCCCGAAATGGGTTGACAGAGACATTTCAGGGATTTTGACTCAGTCTGTGCTTCAGATGAGTTAACTGTTAAATTGCGTTAGTCGTGCTGATTGCGCGTTAACTCTGACAATAATAAAAAAAATATATATATATATATATATAAGGTCGCCACTTTGGGATCTCTTTGGCTTTAAACCAGATGAAAGAGGTAAACCTATAGATGTAACCAAAGCGGTGTGCCACTTGTGCAGACGTATAGTGCGAGCAAAGCACTCAAACTAACTTGCATGAGCATGAGCGTGTCCACCATCCATCTAAGTATGCTAGGCTATCACCAGCTTCTGCAGCTCCATCAACAAACATCTGGGCGCACTCTGAGGAGGGTGCACTTGCTCACAGATGAAAAAAGGTGCTGTTAAAACAGCGATATTATTATTTTTTCCCTGTTGACTGCTTCTATTAGCTCCATCATTATTAGCAAAATTACTCATGGGCAAATTAATAAATAAATCGCCCGTGTAAAAATTTATTTACACGGATTTATTTATCCAATCACCCAACCCTAATACTTATGGTGACATAACTCTAACCACACTTCCTTGTACTTAGAAATATATACAGCATATTAATTTAACACTGGCATCAGAGCAGTACTCTGGATGGACAGAACTCTGAAGCCAAGATCTCAATATCAGATTGGCAATAGAAAAAGTCAGCGTGGTGCACCCCTACTAATTTGGACAATTATCGCTGCAAGTTGCTGGATTTCATCAGTATTTCCTGCTCTGTTGGTTGCCACGTGTTGCCCGTCTCACCTGTGTGGATGCCCTTTTGAGAAGTGTTAACATTTTTCAACCAGCTACTGTGATGTGGATTGTGTTGCTAAGAAAACTAGTTTACAAAGAATGGAATAGCTGTTCCGTGTCCAGATAACATATGCAACATCCGCATACAGTACTCAGGTTTGAGCCAAACGTCTACTAATATAATGCACAAGCAGGGTTGGGTAATCTGTTATAATTTTCCTACTGGCATTCATCAGTCCAAGAACCAACAGTTGTACAATTATTCATTAAGGTGTGTTTGCAAACCCCAATGTCTCATAGACGTCAAAGAACAACAATACTTATTATAAATTATGCTAGAGTCAAAGCCCACAAGCTAATGACTACCACAGTCGCATGAAGGATGCCTTGAAGCCTCTAGATAAAGAAACGTCCATAAAGGCCACAACAACAGAGACATGGTTCTGTGGAAGGCCAGCTGCTGATTGCAAATATATTTAGCCCAACCCTAGCAAACTGTTTATACAAAACTGAACTAATCATCTTAAAGGATTAACTTCATTCACAGAGGTAAGACTGATCTGTTTCCCTTCTCACTTCTAAGCTTGATTTATAACCCTGCATTGAATCTGTGCAGCGCCTATACTGTTGCCTACGCAAGTGGCCGTCGCAGTTGTTTATCCTTCTACTTGTGCGCTGGTTTTTGTGAATTACTCTGCAAGCGGAGCGGATCCTGTTGGACTTGGAGTTAATAAATACTGAGCAACAGTTACTGCCCTAGAAACAATATGAATAAAAGAAACTGCATCTATAGAGTGATTGTCAGAGCAAAACAAAGAAAAAAACTACAGATATCCACAGAGTATCGGAGCAGTTGAGACGCATTTTTTCTAAACACCGGGTCTCTGTGGCTTTTAAACCCCAAAACACGCTGCGCCAAAAATTGGTCCACCCCAAGGATCGGGTCCCTCGACACAAACAGAGTAACATAGTGTACGCTGTTAAGTGCCAGGAGGATTGCCAGGATTTATACATCGGGGAAACCAAACAACCTCTGGCGAAGCAGATGGCACAACACAAAAGAGCTACCTCGTCAAACCAGGACTCTGCAGTCTATTTACACCTACAGGCCAGTGGACACTCTTTCAATGATGAGGATGTAACATCCTGGACAGGGAGGAATGCTAGTTTGAGTGCGGAGTCAAGGAGGCCATTTATGTGAAAAGGGAAAGACCATCTCTGAATCGAGGACGGGGGCCTAAGGGTACATCTTTCGCCATCTTACAATGCTGTGATTGCAGCCATTCCCCAACTCTCTGTGAATGGCACTCATGGCCATTGATCAGTGGTCTTTGATCAGTGGGTTTTGGTCAGTGGTTGTTGATCAATGGTCATGAGAATTTGCATAATTATGATTAAGGCACTGACCTCCCAGCCCATTGTTCCTTCAGTGGGCTGGTTTCAGTCATTATGCAAATTTACTGTTTATAAGATTGGGTAAACCTGCAGTCAGCTGAGACTGAAGAAGTCACTTGGATGAGTGACGAAACGTTTCTCCCACAAAACGCTACGTCCAGATGAACAGAATCAACTTCTTGGAGAATTACTTTCCTGGATGATTGAGAATGCATCAAGACGTAATCAAGATAATGTGTTTACATGGCATATTACCACCAAAAGGACTGATCACAGATGTTGTCAACATGTAGTTAAATTTCTTGGTGGAAAAACACCAAGTATCAACACAAATATCATTTTTTAAAACGTTGTGCAGCTTTTCTTTAACAGAAACCTTCAGAGGCTTTGGTTCAAAGTAAATCCAACAAATTGTAATGTATGTGATCAGTGCTGCTGCTAAAAAAAAAAAGTGGGAATGATAAGCTGGCCGAGGTTTCAGGAAGGAAGCGGAGTTGAATGACCCGTTCTTGGGGACAATGTCACAGTGCAGCCTACAGTATTTCTCAGAGTGTGACACAATAACGACTTGTTCTTGCCATTGAACAGTGCAGCTCTGTTTGGACTAATGCCATAACTGCTCTGTCAGAATTCTGCTTCCCCTCGCCAGCTCTCCAAACAAACTCCGACTATACTATACCACATAATGGCTCCTTCTTCTCACACAAAGCAGCAGCCAGAATACATGGAGTGAAAGTAGCTGATGTAATGGTGCGGGCACTGGCGCGTGCGTCTCGCCTGACTTGCTCAGAGGCACACTGGCAGGATATGAGCTCGGCCGCTCTTCTCCGGCACTGCTCTGGGCTGATACCATAACTCACACTCACATCGCCTGGATGTAATGGTTAAGAGGAACACTGCACGCTACAGCACTAACGGCAGAGGAATGACATCCATTCTCAATCAAAGCAGATTGAGGGTGAACTTTCTGTTACGAAGAGGGATAGCCTAGTTCCCTTTGACTTGATTAGAGTGGCTGGCAAGCCAATAAAGTCTGGGACAGATATTAATGTAATTGCTGAAGCAGCTGGTTCCGGTTATGATCCATTGTTTGAGGGGAAAAACCAGAGAGAGGGGAATCAGAGAAAGAGGGGAAACAGCATGGCACAATAACCACTTGTTAAAGAGCAAGAAAAAGAGGAAGTGCGTGAAATTGTGTTTGCACAACTGACAAACAGTGTGTCTGATCGCTAAGTCCCATCGGCTTTTATCTCAACAACTGAAGTCCATGTTATACTTATTAAAATATTCCCATTTATCAATGAGGGAGACCGTCACTGCATCTCATACCTGGCAGGAGCTCCTGTTCTTGCCCATAAAAGGCCGCTCATGTTCCTTCATGTTTGATATTTTAATGTCATGTTCACAAACACTTACTGCTGTTGGAAACGTGCGTCACCATTTGTGAATGCTGGTGGCCAAAGAGGTTTTTTGGATTTGAAATTGCGGTCCTGAAGCAGCCAAGAGTGATCATTAACTGTGCTCGATGTTAGTTAGCTGCTGAGCAGCCAGCTGAGCAGCGAATATTGGAATATCAGCACAGGTCAGCCAACCACTGCTGCAAAGTGCCACATTATTATCTGACTTATGTAAAGCAAATCTTTTCCTCTCAATGTACGGCTACACCTGACCTTTAACCTCTCATTAGGCCCCGGTCACACAGGCCTAGAGATTGGTTGGCACCCCCCTGGAAACCTCGGGTCATTAAAGATCAAAGCACAGCCTAGTGTGGGGTTCCACCTTTTTTCATGAAAAAAAAGATAAAGATTCATAAATGTTTGTTAACTTAATGAATAATCATGTTAAGTAACTGAGATTAGAATTACTGCTGTAATCGAGGAGCCTTAATCAGGAGTTTATTGTCTGACAATGAGTCACTTGGTAGGTTCATACAGTACAATGTTGAACTAGTGAAGCAACTATTCCCTTTTAGAGATTTCTAAAGAAAGTTTTTACCACAAGCAGCCACATTGCTACACCTCGAGGCGCAATATCTTCAAGCATTATCTATATTATTGTGAATTTCAACAGCCACCTTGATATAAAACTGTAAATACAGAATCATAAAAGTCAACACTGATAAATAACCTTGCACCAAAATAAAGTTTCAAAAAGCTCCAGAATTTATATTTCTACTAAAAGATCTTTGCTGTTGCCAAATTCTCCCTTTAGTTTCAATCCACGAGTCTTCTAGTACAATATCTATTTCTTAATATAATAAACAATGATAATAAAAGAAGGCCTAACATGTGTCCTGTGCTTCTTACCAAAGCTGCTTCACACACGTCAGTTGTCAGTTGTCCTCCAGTAAAAGCAGAGAGCCATCATTGACTGTGTTTATCCAGACCAAAACACAGCTTCTCAGAGGCATTCATGTTGGATGCTGGCCAGCTGTCATCACTGAGTAAACACCTACATTATGTTATTTAAATTTACTCTTCAGGCACAAGAGGTCATGGGATATAGGAGGAGTATTCATTTCCAATATTGTGCCGAGTAGAAAAAAACAAACAAAGGAAAAAAACCAAGCTTAGGGTGCAACAGTTTTAGTAAATGCCATCTGCAAGGAGATGGATGTGAATTATGACCTCAGTGACTTTCTATAATTGCTATTAAGTCACTGGACTCGTAATTGAATCCTATTTAATTATCTCTTACTTTGTCAGAAGCCTCAGTTTTTCTGTTTTTTGTTTCTTTTTATAAATCAAAATAAATGGTCTAATCAGCATCATGACCTTCTAATATATATCCAATCTTTTGATTCATTCACAAAGACTACACACAAACACAGAGGTTGGCATGCTTCCTCCTTGCTTGCAGCTAGAATTCTTAACCAGTGTAACTCAGTCACGAGGGACGATGAAGACAGCAAAAACCAGCCTAGTGTTAAACAAGATGGAGCTGCATCGGTCACGTAGACACACACATTAGCTTCAGTAAGCAAAAATATAGAACACAGCCGAACTGTACTGCAATAAGAAGTAGCTGCTCTGTAAGAAAACATGACAGCAAACCTTAAAGACAAGTAGGTCATAGAATATGCTGAGCAACTATCCAAGAAAAGGGTAACAGCAGCACCAGACCTGCCAATCCTGAGGAGCTTTGGAGACCGCTTTTGGACAAATAAATATGACATAAAACTTTCTAAGTGATTTAATCTGCTCATATCTTTTTCTAACAAAATCAATGGTGTCAGTTAGGACATAACATGACTACAGTAAAGAGCCAAAGAACCAAACCACTGAAAATATTTAATAAAAACAACTATAAAACTGTTCTAACATAAGATAAATGATCCTCTGCGTCCAAAATCCACAATTATCTGTGTATTGTGCCAAAAAAACTACTCGTGACAATGAGATGTGAATATAGACACTGTGGCTAACCCGTAACAGCTGCATAGTTCTGACATTTGCCCTTTGGCTGTGAATCTTTGGTCACTAATAATTCAGAACTGGAGCATAAAATGTGTCAAATAACGCAGTTATGATCATAATAAAGATTGCAGTCAAACTAAAGCTGGTATTTTCTCACTGAAAAGAAAAAGAAAAAACAGAATTGCGATCCTTAACTGTCTGGAACGTCTCCTGTGATGCAGACTGAGACAGGAAACTGATGTCTGGGGAAGAAGAGTCTGACGTGGTTATCTGCTGCCACCTGGTGGTAAGAGGAGAGCATTGTAGTGTAAATCATGTGCAGTCACAGGGGAGTCAGACACTTAACGCACAGCTGCGCACATCAACTGCACCCTGTCCACACAGCACTTCCTACTCTAAATAAAGACATGACCTGTTTTAATTTTTCATGTTTGCCGTTTCCAGGTGAGAACATGCCAGCGTCAGCACATTCCAGCCAACGGTCTGCAGCACGGCAAGGCACAAGACCTTTTGTATTAGAAATCAAAGCAGAGTTGTCTATACGTACAGCTTACTCCTGGTAATAAAAAAAAAGAATGCTGGCTTGCTCTCATGATTGTAGTTTTTATAAATTTATCTGGAATAAGAAGAAAAAATAATGTGTGGTTTATTTCTGTTTGCACGTAAATCTCATTTCCACTAGATGGCAGGTGGAGCTCAGAATCGCCGCCTGTTTCTCCGTCCCCTGAAGATGCTCCTGAGTTTTCCATCTAATCATGTTTTATTCTGCTGGGAACTGCCTCCCAGAGTATCACACCTGCCCACTTCCTTTCTGCCTACATGCCGGGGGAATGCAGTAACCCGCTCCCACAATGCAGCGCAGATGCCCTCCGTGAGGAAACACTGCTGTGGCACTGTGAGCATATGGCGCTTTCTTTAAAAAAGAAAAATAACAAAATAAGTCAGAACTTAACCTTGACTATGGCATGCTGTATATAAAAGCTGATAGGCTTGGAGGCTCACAGGGTGTGAAGGATGCTGAAGCCTTTTTTTTTTTTTTAAATATAAATTTTGCATATGAATACAAGCTTCCCCCGTCTCCTCAAAGGCAAGATATATGAAGTGAGACTTGTAACTTTTGATGGTAACCGTGTGAAACTCTTAAACCATCGATCCTCTGAGAGACTGACTGTTGCTACAACCTGCAATTCATCAAAGCTCAGCGTAATCAAGTTTCATATGAATAAAACAGAAAATACGGGACTTATTTGCATCTTTATTCACAAGATAACTGTCTCACCCAGATGAATATAATTCAGCTAACAGTGAGTGGCTCTAACTGAACAGCTAGAATAGCAATGATGCTGGACTGATATTTGTAAGACTGTTTTCTTACAAATTTGACACAATCAGGAACATGTGCCGTCACTAAATCTGTGGCCTCTTACAACCACACTTAAGTAAGCTACTGAAATTCAATTCTAAAAATAGTCTATAGATATTTGAAAAGATGTAACATCTTTTGCATCTTTGTCTGCCCAGAATTGTGTGTTAGTATCTCCGTCCTTTTTTTACTTCCCACCCAGAGCCCTTTGTTTACTGCTAACCGCACTGCACTGCATTGTTTGTCAGGCAGGTTTGATGGAATCAGAGTCCATTAACATGGAAGGCAGCGTCGAGGTGACTTTAGCTCCTAATTAAAAACAGATGTGTCCATTTAATAGTCTTAATACTTTGTGGGAGAGCGAGACAATCACCGCAGAAATATCTATTTGCCTCATTAAATCGGGAGGCTTGATCATGATGAGAAGCAGGGTAATGAATGAAGACAGACATGTTTACCGGGTTGTTTAAATAGTGTTTGCTGGAAGGAGACAGGGTGGAATCTAGATGGACTGCTGTTTGGTGGAGGCGTGAGGAGGAGGGAGTCCTCGGCTAGGTGAAGACTTGTGGGATAAATGGCATTTGAAGTCAGGTTTATTAAAGAAAGAAAACAAACCCCAATGAGCCATTGTTTTGTAGATACTCATCTTTTAAATCTTACAATTGTTCCAAAGCTTCACATTCTCACTGGTAATAATTTCAGATCCATTTAGCACATAGTAAACATAGTTGCTTTCATTTGAAACAAAACATTTTAAAGAGAAAGACAAAGAAAGACGGTGACTGAGGGTGCAGTCACACTCCACTTTTTGCAGGGATGATGTCAAATGTCCATGTCCAGTAGTGGTTGGTATTTTGAGAGCAACGGTTTTCTGTGACTTTTGTTCAACTAATTTCTGGTTTACCTCCTTGAGATTTCAGTTTGGTTAAAAAAAATTAAAATCTTCTAAACGGCAATTTTTAAATACTAGCACGAGGTAGGGGCTCCTTTTTGATTTGTTAACACTGAAAAGGGTTATTGTGTATGATTTTGGAGTGACGTGCAGTGAAGACATGGCTTTATCTGATTGCACACAGAAATCAACAACCTTCTGAGCTAACAAGCTATCCTGGAAATCATGCTAGCTAAGCTAACTACATGTTAGTTTTTTGTGTTTTGTTTTGTTGTTTTTTTTTAAAGCAAAAGCATCTACAGTCTCCAGTTTTGTAGGTGACCTTGTCTTGTTAGAGTATTTTAATACAGTGCCCAACATTACTAGTTAGCACACCTAACACACTTTGAACCAAATTCCACAATTAAATAATTAAGTGTAAAGAGTGGGCATGGTACAATCACTGCCCAGGTTCACTCAAATGGAAGAGGTGGACATGGTTCCAGGATACACTGTAATTCAGCCGTTTTCCATTTGACATCCTTGGATGACAGATGGAGTCTGACAGTGTCGACTGTCTATGTCTGTGCACTAAAAACAAAAGCTGCAATAAAGCAGTGAATAGAATACAGAACAATATGCAATTTTCTTTTCCTTTTGTTCTGGTAAAGCAGACATACAGCCTAAACATCATATTTACGTGAAGTCAGTGGTGCCTGTTGGCAAGTTTTATCCATATATGTTCCAGCAGCTCTGTGCTGCCTAAAAAAAAACTATTCTTACTAAATATTAAAGTTGCTTTGTCACTGGTGGTTACTAGAAGCTTTGCTTCAAGACGAACATCTGATCTTGTCCGTGAATTTAAGCCTGATCTTAAATTTTATAAATGAAAATGTATATGCTGCAGTTCACAATGATATAATAAGGATAGACCAATAAATTGTCTAATATCATTGTTAACTATGTCTATGTCATTTGTTGGTTAGATCCATTATAAGGCCTCAAACTAAGTGTTTTGCACTGTGACCATCTTGGTGTTTTGAAACTGGGTGTGATCATAAAAACGTGGCTGTAAATCACCTACAATACACTATAACCAGCTCGCAACTTCTGTCTAACAAGATAATTCTTCTCTCTGACTGTAACAAAATGAGCTTTGTTGCCAATTAAAGTTCTGTCATCAAAGTCATCAAAAGTCCAATTAGCAAAGTCCCAAAAACCAATATGAGACCATCTGGCAACCACTAGTTGTAACGGAGAAATATATGTTCCCCACTGATTTCTGATAGTCACTGCCAAATAGGCTGCAGGCCTGTAGGCTGGTCAATAATACCCTGGTTACTATATAATATACTAATACTAATATACTGGTTACTAGGGAAAACTGTATTCCGCAACCGTCTGGCAAGTAGTTGATGAAGGTTGCAGGTAGTTGCTAGGTGAAACTGGAAACAATGAGGTATATGGCGCTGCACCGAAAACCTCCCTGCAATTGCTTTGGTTGCTAGCAGGTTGCAAACAAAAACAAACAAACAAACAAAAAAAAAAACGGCATGCGTTTGCAGAGAAGTCCGCATCTTTCATCCAAAATATGAGCGATTTTAGCAATCTGCTAGCAAGCAAATCACAAGGTTTTTGCTGAAGCACTCTCTTTCACACCGATTTTGTGGCAACACCCAGTAATCACATAAACTGGTTGTAGAATACACATTTGTTTCTTGCGACCAGAGGTTGTCAAGGTTCATCAACTAGTCTCAAGGCCTGCGTGACTGCGTCTTAAATCATTTACATACAGTTGGAAAGATACACCATGTCAGGTATTTGAGAATTGCTCTTGTATTAGCACACAACACATATGCCAAGTTCATTTAACCTAAAAACCTCAAGCGTTTAGTATCTTTGCTTGTGTGCCACAAGCAAAGATACAGTATAAGCATGAACAAAAGCAGCAGTGTGAGCCCAGTGGTGCAGTGTGGCTGCATTTTTATGCGTATGACAGGGATAAAGATGTGTGTGGACACTTCAGGCTTGCTCAGGGATCTGCTGTCACATCCCATCATCGAAGTGGTGCATTCACACCAGCCACGGCTCCAGGACGGCTCACTAAGTGGGTGGTGAACCTTCTCTGGGTTGACAGCGGCGATCATGTAAGGATCAGTGTCAGCGTCACTGTTACAGTCTCTGCATAGTGAAAAAAAATCCTGCATCATTTAATAAACTGAAAATGAAAATAGTTTCTGAATCACTGTCAGCTCTGTCAGATTATTTACAACAGCGAGAGTGTGACCGACGGAAGTAGAGCCTGTTAAACAACGAGGACAAACAGACTGGGAGTAGAGTTGTTAGTTGGCGCCTTGACAAGTAAGGAGCAAGTTTAATGTAATATATAAAACTGACACACTGCAAATGTTCCTTTTTTTAGTGCTACGTTAACATCCTGGAAAGTTGATTCTCTTCATCTGCATGTAGCATTTTAGTGGGAGAAACATTTATCACTCATCAAGTGACTTCCTCAGCCAGAGGAAGCAAGCATCAAGACTTTTTTCAACACTAACAAACTTTTCCTAGCAACTGGTGGTTACAAGACAGCCTCTAGGCCTACGTCTCAAGTCAGTCTCAAGTTCTAGAAGAGCCTGAGGTGGCTCTAGAAATTGCAAGACTGAATACGTAACTCAACTGTACAGAGAAGACCGATAGTTTGAAAGAGCAGTGAAATAAGCCATCTAAGTCCACTGTGAAGGACCATCCTTGAACAGAGGATGACACCCACAATCCAGTTTTGAGATCACGTCTCAGACGCCCACTCACATCTTGCGTCAGTTGATCTCAATAGGTCACACGATAGGATGAGGCAAGATCTCACAAAGGTCTCACCCAAAACCTCTGCTGATAATACATAGGTCCCAATTCATAGGCCGCATCCTTCGGAGGTCGTATTTGAAGGCCGATTACGTCAGAGTCAGGTGACGAAGGCTCTCTCAATTCGAAACCTATCCCAGAATGCATAGCCAATTCCAGTTTCCAACAATGGCAGCAGCTACTTAGTTTTAATATTACTCTTTCTGGGTCAAAATAATGGATTGGATTTATATAGCGCTTTTCAAGGCACCCAAAGCGCTTTACAATGCCACTATTCATTTACTCTTGCATTCACACCAGTAGGCGGTAGGGCAAAGTGTCTTGCCCAAGGACACAACGACCAGGACAGAGAGGCCGGAGATCGAACCGGCGACCTTCCGGTTACAGATGGGAGGTCGGGGCTCACTAGAGCCGGTGAGAACGCCGGACTCCCGGAACATAATTTTCAAACCCACGTCGTCTTTCACTACTCAGGTAAAACATGATATATAAGTCACTTAGTGTTTTGTTTGTTCCTGAGTAAATCGGTTTGGCTGAGATTAAAGTTATAGTTTTCACACAGCTGAATAAACGCCAAACAGAAAACTGATTAGATGGTCGAGAATTTACACCAGTGTCCTGTTATATTTTAGATAACACGGAGCAGACGGCGGAGTTTATTAAACTCCACCGAGACAGCCTTCACAGCCTCGCACTTCCGGCCTTCTGGGTCTTCAAAGGACCCGGCCCACATATACCGCGAAGGCCAGGTCCTCTGAGGGATGCGGCCTATGAATTGGGACAGAGCTAATGACCCACACCCTTTTTCACACCTTGGATCATGTGATGAGGCACATGATCAATAGTAGGTCAGTGACCCTCTTAAGGAAAAACTCCTGCTAGGGCTTAAATACCTGGGCCTCTCCACTGAACTGAAGGAGCTCCTCAGATGTGAAGTAAAGGGTGTTTAAGAAACTTAAGTCTAGTCGCTTTTCTTTCTCCTTCGCGTATTCAACAGTCATTTCCAGCCATGGACCAGCTCCTAGATATCCCACACATATTACAGTATGAGTCCACAAAAAATACAAAGACATCAGAATTTCACTCAGCAAAGTCACTGATTTTACTGCTCAAATGCAAAAACCCTGCGATATATTCATCCCGCTCTCATCACTCCTTCCCCTTTAGAGCATCATTTTTATTTTTGTTTTTTTGCTTTGGCTTACAAAACATAATTTATAATGCAGCTCTACAGGCAAACTACTCTACACTCACTGAAAAACAAATTGCATTCTTAATGTCAACAGTTAGACACACATTTTCTACAAATTACAGAGAAGATCAGGAAGTGAAAGTAACATATTACCCAGCAAACTTCCTGCCATCAGAACTTTACTACTTTTAAAATCAACGGAGTGCAAAATAATTGAGGAAATATTTGGGTCTAAAATTCAATTCACAGGGAAAACATAAAGCATAAACAAAGTCAAACTTTGTAACCCAAAGTAAAGTCACGACTCAAACATATAGTATAGAATTCTGTACCTTGCATCCTTGCCACTTTTTGTAGAGTTAACTGAATAAATGGGAACAAACTGTGTTTTTCCAAAATGCTGTCAGTAACAAACAGCCTGAAGACACCATTTAAAATGGGTTCTTTGCCAAGTTGAAAATGAGTGAAAAAGCAACCAATGTCAAAAGTAAAGACCTTCAGAAAGCCTGGAGAACTACCTCAAGCCCATTAAAAACACAATTAATAATAATAATAATAATAATAATAATAATAATAATAATAATAATAATAATAATAATGATAAATAAATAAATGCAAGACACTCTGGCTCCTTGGAAACCAAATATGACAAGGAGCTCAAGACTATTGCAAAATACTGTAAATACATAAACTACATGTTTTTGTTTTTTTTTCCCAAGACAGCATTTTGGCCAATGTAGCTCATTCATGGAGTGTAAGCATGAACTGCTCACAAACACAGACAACAGAATACTGATGTGGCTCACTTATTGGTCGTGAGTCTTATAAATAAAGTTTTAAACCGATTAGGCAGAAAACCTTTCATCTTTACATCTCTACCTCAGTTTCTACTTAATTTCAAGCCTCAAGAAAACCACAGGGGAACATATGTCCTTAGATTTGAAATAAAAAGTGTGAAGGCACAGAGATTATTATTAATAGGCCATGCTCGAAAGACGTAATTTAATCAACTGGGACATTTTTTATTCTCTCCACTTGATTTAACTGTAAAAACAAAGCTTGGCAGCTTGTCAGTCACCCAGTGTACAGGTTGTTGGTGAAGTTGTTAGCGTTGATAAAAAGCTAATTGGCACTGGACAGATCTGCTGTGTGCGCTGGAAAATAAAAAGATCTCCAGAGATCGCAAGTCACCTCCAACTGGGAGCTGGCAGGGTGTGTGTGTGTGTGTGTTAGATGAAATGTGGAGCGAAAGCCATGTGAAACAGACACATTAGCAAAGGTCAAAAGGGAGAGTGCGAGTTAACGAACTGAGGAGTTCAATAATATGAACATTACCACTGACCGCATTTAAAATTTAGAAACGCTTTATTTTAAACTTAAGAAGCGGCAGCAGAAGAAATTATTTGCATAGACAGCCAGTGGAGTATCTCATATGGGTGATCTGGAACTTTTTTTCAGTTTCATCAAATAATGTTTAATATTTGGTCTTAATCACTGATTTGACTTTATATACTTTTTAGGGCTGAGTGAGCTCATGGATAGGAGCGAGCAGATGGTAAAATGAGAGTAACAGAGGAGGAGCTCAGAGTGCAGGTAGGAGTGGCAACGTGAAGGTGAGCGATTAATGAGAGGTGCAGAACGTTAATATTAAGGTAGTAAACGTGTTAAATTGACAGTAGTATTTCAAATAAATAACACAGGGATATAAAATCAAACATTTCATTCAGACCAGTCAGAATCTTCAAGTGTTACAGAAGAACACAAACAAAATGTATAGTTTTGTACAGGTGCAGACATCCCCACAGATAAAGACACAATAAAAATATTCTTGGTATACCTCAGAAAAAATTCAAGCCTTTTCAACCACTATATGAGTTCCAACAGGGGTTCATGTTTGATATGGCTTTGAGTAAAGGGCATTTCTTTTTGAAAGTTTAATTTACTTTTGAAAAAAGAAAGAAAGAAAAAAAAGTGTGTGGTAAAACATTTCGTCGATGAACTCTGTCCGTCACAAAGTCTGCTAAGATTAAGGGAATGCATCAGGGAGACAGGACTCTGGTAATTTCACACACATATGATTTTTAGTTTTCACAACACCAGTGTTTCCTCACCTTAATCGGCATGGGATAACTTTGACTGTCATTATTTAGTTTTACAGGCCAACATCGGTGCATAGATCAGGACTTACTCACAATAAATCCCCTGAGCAAAGCCTTATAAGTGCTCACAGACCCAGATGGAGTTGACTGTAAACATGGCTGCACGGGCAGGGACCCAACAGTCTTCAGAGGGGTAATTATTATTATTAGCGCTCCAAGCTGCAGTAAATCCCCCTGAGGTCTAAAGAACAATGAACATGCACGTGGGTGCTGTGACAGGCACTTATCTAGGTATCACAGTGAGTCAGCTAGACGTTAATACCCAGGCTAATAATGGCTGCCAAGTGGAGCTAACAGTAAGCTAATAGAAGCAATGAGGGACAGGCAGGTGAAACCATGGGGACACGCCTCACTCAGACTTGGCCATCCAGAGGCATAGTCCTCAGGCTGTAATTAGTAGCCAGTGACAACAAAGCTCTACAGAGAAAAAGCAGCATGCCAAGCAGGTACACAGGGATCTGTGCAGCAATAATAAATAAATAATCAATCCCCAGAGCTAAATATCTATTACATGCAGGTGAAGTTTACCAAAGTACAAATACAAAAATGTAAAAGTAAAACGAAGCCCGAAATTAGATTAAAACAACTTTGGAAATTTTAAAATGTACCAATATGAGTAATAACGACAGAGCTGTGGAACCTATAAACCTCTCATCTTTACATCCTTTAAACATGTTTTACTCCACACCCAAACAGCTGCATCAAGTTCCCGTTTCTAAAGACCAAAAAGAAGTTCGACGCACTGACACAAGCAAGGTAGGGAAGTGAAAAAGTATCAGAGTTCTGATCTTTTCATAGGATTTGTTGCCACTTAAAATTAATTCACAGTAGCATTAGAATAGCCCTCAAACACAATATATAGCATAAATAAATAAATGAATGTAATGTAATTATGCAGCACAATAAACAACAGCTTTAACCTTTTCTCAGCTTAGAAATGATCTCAGTTTAAGTGTCAAATAAAAATCAGGCCTCTGATTCTAACAGCACTGTCCATTAAAGCTATTGGCTTGTATTCAACACATTTGAACCCAAAGCCAATGGACCACAAAAATAATTTGGTATGACTTATAAAAGTACACTGTGCCCATTATTCCCACACACATATTTTAAATGGGCCTACAGAACCCTTTATGATTGTCACAGAGTTATAGAATTTTTAAAAAAAGGAAAAATAAATGGTAGTAAGTATGCGCTTAATCAATGTTAAAATTAATAAGGCATCCTTTGAAAATTCTCTCACCTGTAATAAATACCTGTGCCTTGAAAAGGCATAAGTTCAGGAACATCTTGATGAAGTGGACACTGAGGTTTGTATATGACTCACATGCGAGACTTGACCACAGGTCCACAAAACAGCTGTTCAACTATCCGTCTACACTCTGTGTATAGCTGGGAAAGTGGAGTTGCTAACAGGGGTCAATTATTTAAGTCAGCCACTTAAATCTGACATTTTCAACCGTGCTTACTAGCAGCATGTCTTGTTTCCTGCCTTTATGGAAACACAGTTTGCAGTGCATGCTACTCTGTTGTTGGACTTTAAAGAGCCAAAATCCACACCACAGAATTCCTCCGACTCTTCTTTTCAGGAACGCAATCATCTGTTTCCATTGGAGTGCCATGTTTGGCAACACTATCGCTCAGGTTTCGCTCAGCACGCCAGTATGCCTTTCTGTTGACTTACTGATGTGTACGGTTGCAGTAGCACAAACACGTTTTATGGATTTTACCATACCAGCACACGCACACACAGAGTATACTGCAAATGACATGTTATCTTTGCCCAAGAGCTCAAACGGGAAGGAGGCCAGCAGGAGTAACAGTTTCAATGCACATGAAGTACAAGTTTATTTTTATTATTATTATTATTATTTTATTTTTCGTAATTGTGGTCCAGGACTCTCTCGTTTCAATTGTGCAAATTGTGTCCTGCCCTGCTGAAATAATCTAACAAAACATAAACAAAATGAAGAAAAGCAAGAGATCAAATTTTTGTGGCTCTGATTTCACAAAGAAATTATGCATCTAACCCGCTCAGTGTTTATTCATTTTGCACCAAATAGTCTTCTTTTTTCCCAGTGATGAGTGTAGAAATGAGTGCATAGCAAGTGCAAATGTTTTCGTTAGGAATCTAACAAAAATGAGCCAGAAGCCCATTATCCTTCCTCAAAATACATATCAGGCCTTCACCAAGACACAATTTGTGTCCTCACTGATGGCCCAAGATGCAATTACCACATCCAATAAAACAGCACACATTTTCATATTTCATTGTCCCCAGTGAGTACATGACTCAGTTGTGGAATTACTGACCTGCTCAGCTCAACTGGCTGAGTGTAGTTTTAAATATGAATGCCACACATTTAACATGCATCACATAAGCATCCTCTCTGTCTTGTACTGTGGAAGTAAATGTGGTCTTAAGGACGTCAAACATGTCTCAAGCTTAAGTAGACAGGGCGAGGATGTGACCCTGATTCTCTTTGTCACTCATGCTCTCGTCCCACTAAAGTAGTTTGACTTAACATTCAAGCAGCAGCACTTTAGAAATCAAATAAGTGAAAAATCGAAAGCGATAACATGATCTGAAATTCAACCTGAATAAGACCAGGAACACTTCACACGCTCTGCTATTTTGTTATTCTGAATCTAAAGCCCCAACCCAGCCCACCAAAATATTCTGTAAAATCTGCAAAAACGGTCTGATTAGGATACCTTTCTTGATCATTTATTAGTTAAATAAGGAAAAAAATGCACTAAGGTTACTGTAATATGTACAATAATATATATGTGCACAGTAATATCCAGACTGTTAGAAAAGGAAGTGCTAGTTCACAAATCCCTCTGTTAGGAGACTTCCCAATGCGGCTGTTGCTGCTACACAGTATCTAAAGCCGACCCCTCGCTGCACCGAGCCCAGGGGCTGATGGGAGTTCTCGGGGGAACCATTAGTGAGCGGATCGGCAATGTGGTGCGCAGGGAGCGAGTGCAATTCATGGGAGAGCGCCGAAAGAACTCACAACACTCTAACAACACCTGTCACCCCTGCGCCTAATGAGAAACACAATTAGCAATTAACAGTGCGATCTGTCAGGGCTAATACCTGCCGCCCTGCACACACGCATGCACGCACGCACACATACAGCCAGGGGGGAGAAACCAGACCCCCGTCATCAGCACTTCCATGCAGGTATGAAATGAGCTCAAGCAAGCGGATCAATTAGACAGGTGATGTAATGTTGTGAAACTTAAGCTGATGCCTCGGTGGCAGATTTTCTTAACGGCGTCCTCGCCGATGCTCCACAGTGACTTTTAAGACAGGAATTAAGCGTGGTTTTTATCACTCAGCAGGGAACTGAACTCAGGAGTTGGACGAGCAGCATGCTGGATATAGATCATCTAGCGTCAGCTATTAAACTGTGTGCGCAATGGGAGGTTTGTCAAAATGCACTTTGCTGGTAGATTTGGTGCTCTATTCTCCTGTAAACCAATTGCCACCATGGGGATTAACAGGAGATGAACTGAACAGAGTATAAACAGCAGAGACTATAAAGTCCCCTAAATCAGCACATTCTGTGTGTGTGTTTTTCTTGGGATCCCTGTTAGCTGTTGTCTCATGACCTTAACTTCCAAAGATCAACTCAAAGACAATATTGACCCTCCCATTGATTACCTGTGAGGGGATATCTGAGAGCATGGCTGTGTTTTCAGAGGTGAAGAACAGCAGATTTCTTCATCAGAGAAGTCTATTTGATATTCATAAAACTAAGTTATCGTCTACATTTTTTGCTCACTTGTGAGTTATTACACTAAAATATTGAGGAAGATTTTTCTTCAACTCAAAAACTAAATATACCAAGTAGAACACACCTAGAATATTATATTTTGGAGAAAACTGGAGGATGAAAGCACTGGATGTTACACTGGCTTAAATATCCCACAATGCAATGCAACTAGGTATTGTTGGAGAGCACTAAAGGTTGAGCTCTAATGTCAGCAACTTTTAAAGTATTGAAATGCATCGCTACCCTTTGGTACACGGTGTGCGTTGAAATGAGTGTACTCTCAAACAAGAGCAGCTTACGATTGCTAAAGTATCTTCTGTGGGCCACGTAAACATATTGAACAATATCACTGCGCACAGTTTGGGATTTGGTATGCAACACTAGTTATACAGTTAATATTAATGAAGATGCCTACATGAATCCTCATTCATACCACTTAAACATGAACCACCAGTCTTCAGGTTCACAGCATAGCTACAGTAAAGAATGGTCAAGTCACACAGAGTGTTTTTAAAACGTTTTTTGGGAATGAAGAAAAGGCCGAATGACATAAATGACTTATATTACCATATATTCTCAGGTATCAAAACAACACATTTTCATTCTGGGAGATCACATAATGTAACTTTGTCAGACATCACCCCTGAGCCTTGATGCGCTGGCTGATTGACCTACCATGTCTGCAATGGGAGGAAAGGGGTGGTGGTGGTGGTATAAGTCACAGGTTTATTAGCCAATACACTAACAAAACTGACGCCTGCATCCAGTTCTGACTTCTGTGTTTTGTACATGCTTTTCCCCACTTACTGATTTATTTCATTTCTATTCGCTTTTTACTTTGAACATCATTTGCTGGTTAGATTTAAGGGACTAAATCAGGGGTGGGGAACTCCAGGCCTCAAAGGCTGGTGTCCTGCAGGTTTTAGATCTCACCCTGGATCAACACACCTGAATCAAATGATTAGTTCATTATCAGGCCTCTGGAGAACTTCAAGACATGTTGAGGAGGTAATTTAGCCATTTAAATCAGCTGTGTTGGATCAAGGACACATCTAAAACCTGCAGGACACTGGCCCTTGAGACCTGGGGTTGGACACCCTTGTCCTAAATACTATGCCTCTTCCCAACACATGCAACAAGGACATTTTATGGATTTTACCACACCAGGACACACACCCCAACACGAGTTGGAAGCGACAGACATGTCCCGCTAATGCCATAAAACCAGAGAGCAACACATCAGGACAACTTGTAACTGAGAAACAGCAGAAATTTGACAATTTAAAACTTTATTAGGCTATTAGGTCACGGAAAATGATACGGCAGACTAAACATGAGATTGTCTTTTTGTGCTAGCCCTGCAATAGACCAGCCAATTGCTCATCACCAGTGTGACTTATCTCTCGCCCTATGACAACCGGGATAGGCTCTAGGACCCCTCACAGTCCATGACCTTGAATTAGGATGGATGGACGAGGTGAGAGGCTGATCAAACATAAAATATTTGATCCGTTTCACTTTTTAATATTTATATGCAAGCAAGAGAAAGGTCAGAGGTCAGATTTGGGTCCTCGTACCTGTCCCTGCAACCAGCAGGCAGTCTTGCTCAGTGATACTTCAGCAGTTCAAATTGCTGAAAAGCAGAAATGAATCACCTAATGATTCAATTTCGTAAGAATATCATGTTCAAGCCTAATTAAAATTTCTTGTATTTATAACACAGACAACACAAAAACTTTTGCAATATGAATTTCTAGCAAACCGGCTTTCTCACACATCCCGCAGCTCACACACCAGTACAAACACTGCTGTGTTCTAATTGGATTACACCCGTCTGTGTGTGTTTGCAAGTGTGTGTGTGTGTGGCATCTCCAGCATAGTAATTGTGTCAGCCTTGCTGGTCAGTGGGGAATTGAAGTGTTAAATCCAATTCTGAATTTGTATCTCTTGTACAGAGGAGGGGGAGATGTAGCGCGAGTACCAACCATATGTCACCATCCCCAATTCAGAGGGATTGAATATGGATGAGAAACAACTCGGGTTCCTGGCGTCGCCACCGGTAGCAGGTTTAGACTGTGACGGTGTGTGCTCATTTGTTATCGGGGAGGAAGTGGAGTTGTAGACACCACCAGCAAGATTTCCGTTAATGAAGATAAAACTGATTCAGTGGCTTTGGCCTCCGTGCTTCTTTGCCAGTGTAATGCCCAATAACGGACTGCTCCAGACAATATGATGAACAAAAGGGAAGGAACTTTAAATATTTTGCATGAACCGGATTGTTAGTTCTAGTAAAAATGTGTAATGTAACGCTATCCTAGCTGAAAAACGTCATATTTATCTCATGTTTACTGATAAAACCTGGTAAATATAAACTGAAACTAAACTGCAGGAGTGTTTCATGTCGTTTATTACCTCAAAAAATTAAATAACTTAAATGCTGGACATCTGTTTCCTGCCAAAGTTGCTTACTGCAATCAACAGCTTTAGTATAAAGAGCAGCACTAGCAAACACAGGATTGCTGCCTCTCCAAGGTCTCCAAGTCTTCCTTTTCCCCTGAACATTCACTCAGCAGATTCTGTGACACATTTAGGTTAGAGATATTGAAACAAATCTGTTGAGGTTTCTTTCATTCTGTATCCTCACAATATTTGATTCTACAGGGAGTGCAGAATTATTAGGCAAGTTGTATTTTTGAGGAATAATTTTATTATTGAACAACAACAATGTTCTCAATGAACCCAAAAAACTCATTAATATCAAAGCTTAATGTTTTTGGAAGTAGTTTTTAGTTTGTTTTTAGTTTTAGCTATTTTAGGGGGATATCTGTGTGTGCAGGTGACTATTACTGTGCATAATTATTAGGCAACTTAACAAAAAACAAATATATACCCATTTCAATGATTTATTTTTACCAGTGAAACCAATATAACATCTCCACATTCACAAATATACATTTCTGACATTCAAAAACAAAACAAAAACAAATCAGCGACCAATATAGCCACCTTTCTTTGCAAGGACACTCAGAAGCCTGCCATCCATGGATTCTGTCAGTGTTTTGATCTGTTCACCATCAACATTGCGTGCAGCAGCAACCACAGCCTCCCAGACACTGTTCAGAGAGGTGTACTGTTTTCCCTCCTTGTAAATCTCACATTTGATGATGGACCACAGGTTCTCAATGGGGTTCAGATCAGGTGAACAAGGAGGCCATGTCATTAGTTTTTCTTCTTTTATACCCTTTCTTGCCAGCCACGCTGTGGAGTACTTGGACGCGTGTGATGGAGCATTGTCCTGCATGAAAATCATGTTTTTCTTGAAGGATGCAGACTTCTTCCTGTACCACTGCTTGAAGAAGGTGTCTTCCAGAAACTGGCAGTAGGACTGGGAGTTGAGCTTGACTCCATCCTCAACCCGAAAAGGCCCCACAAGCTCATCTTTGATGATACCAGCCCAAACCAGTACTCCACCTCCACCTTGCTGGCGTCTGAGTCGGACTGGAGCTCTCTGCCCTTTACCAATCCAGCCACGGGCCCATCCATCTGGCCCATCAAGACTCACTCTCATTTCATCAGTCCATAAAACCTTAGAAAAATCAGTCTTGAGATATTTCTTGGCCCAGTCTTGACGTTTCAGCTTGTGTGTCTTGTTCAGTGGTGGTCGTCTTTCAGCCTTTCTTACCTTGGCCATGTCTCTGAGTATTGCACACCTTGTGCTTTTGGGCACTCCAGTGATGTTGCAGCTCTGAAATATGGCCAAACTGGTGGCAAGTGGCATCTTGGCAGCTGCACGCTTGACTTCTCTCAGTTCATGGGCAGTTATTTTGCGCCTTGGTTTTTCCACACGCTTCTTCCGACCCTGTTGACTATTTTGAATGAAACGCTTGATTGTTCGATGATCACGCTTCAGAAGCTTTGCAATTTTGAGACTGCTGCATCCCTCTGCAAGATATCTCACTATTTTTGACTTTTCTGAGCCTGTCAAGTCCTTCTTTTGACCCATTTTGCCAAAGGAAAGGACGTTGCCTAATAATTATGCACACCTGATATAGGGTGTTGATGTCATTAGACCACACCCCTTCTCATTACAGCGATGCACATCACCTAATATGCTTAATTGGTAGTAGGCTTTCGAGCCTATACAGCTTGGAGTAAGACAACATGCATGAAGAGGATGATGTGGACAAAATACTCATTTGCCTAATAATTCTGCACTCCCTGTATACTGCAGAGTCCAATTTGTGTCCATATGAGAAATGCAGCTGCTTTTGCGTGCATCTGCAGTTCCTTGTGTCTGCTTCTGTTTGTCCAACATAAGAACTGTTTTAGATGTCCTTTGTGTCACTTAGCTGAATAGTCAGCACAGCCAGGCTCTCCTACTGTCTCACTATAAATGCACCAGACAATTATCAGTACTATATTCACATGGGTAAAATCAACCATTATATGAACTTTATCCTGTCAGCTCCTCTGTACAAAGTCCTTTAATGTGCAATCCAGCTGCGTCTGACATTTCCAATCTTGCAGCCCTGTCTGGCAATCTCTAGCAAGGTTCTGTGTGTCATATTTATGTGTCTGAAAACATCTTTATTTGATCATCATCAATTACAGCATTTGCTGTAGCTAAAAGGGAGCATGGCAACTACATGACAAAGCAGCAGAGACTTTTTTTGGTTGGGGTAAATGATCAAAAAAAAAGTCCATACTGGAGGAAATGCAGGAAAGGCATTAGAGTCTAACTTCTGTGGGATGGGTTTCATCCACAACCACTGTGTGAAAAGATGCCTCTGATATTTCTTCAACAGTTTCCAAAGTGACAAAGACATTAGCTCACTAGGGCTGAAAGTGAACTGATGCAAATGGTCTAATCATGCACAATCAAACCTTTGACAGTTTCTATAAGGCTGTAGATCTGCACTGTAAGGCAAAACTGTTTCGAATCATGGAAAATGGACACAGATCTGCACCACTAGAGGACTAAATGATTAAACACTGTCACCCTTACCAATCAGTATTAGAAATGCTAGATGTTTTTAACTAATTATTTATACTTTATAAATATCTAACCTCAGTGATGGTCAACATTCCCACAAAGCTTTGCTACTGTGCTACCTGAGGGCAGCACGGTGGCACGGTGGTTAGCACTGTTGCCGCACAGCAAGAAGGTCCTGAGTTCAATTCCACCATCAGGCCGGGGTCTTTCTGTGTGGAGTTTGCATGTTCTCCCCGTGTCTGCGTGGGTTCCCTCCGGGTACTCCGGCTTCCTCCCACCGTCCAAAGACATGCAGTAGGTTAATTGGATAATCCAAATTGCCACTAGGTGTGAATGTGCGAGTGAATGTGAGTGTGAATGGTTGTCTGTCCCTGTGTGTTGGCCCTGTGACAGACTGGCGACCTGTCCAGGGTGTACCCCGCCTCTCGCCCCATGACAGCTGGGATTGGCTCCAGCACCCCCCGCGACCCTGAAAAGGATAAGCGGAAGCGAATGGATGGATGCAAATATCTAACCTAAACTTTTTCCACTCACTGAAATTGGCAGAGCATCCTCAGACCCGAACTACCTGTGCTGTGTAATTCTAATTTTTACTGCTTGTGCTGCAGCAAGTAAACAGAACAGTCATCTTTTTCAGCTGTTTACTTTCCTTGTTTTCTGATCAGAGGACTGGAACATCACACACACATGCCAGCACATGTCACAAAGCATATCATACTATTTGACCTGCTAGTCTATTGCAGGGCGAGCAAAAAAGACAATCATTCTCACTCAGATTTAACTGCAGTGCAGAAAAATGGCAGCAATCAAAACTAGTATGTAGTTATACAAGCCTAAACAAAACATTAATCTTGTGGATTACCGCTGTTGTTGAGGTGACAACATGAGGCGATAATAAGGTGTAACAGTAAATTTACTAGTAGTTGTTTTCTTTATGGTTTGACGTGAATGATGAACACAGTCCCATGGTGCATTAATTACCGTTAACAGGCGGGTAAGTATAGTGGGAAAGGCAGGATAAAAAATTGTGAAGAGAACAAGATATTTACCAAAAGATCCAGATAGTTTCTTTTTACTGAGCTAAAAGGGGGAAAAGGTAATGAATAAAGTATTGGCTCCAAAGCTTGTTAGCAGCTTTGCTTCAGGAAATGTATGCATATAATCTATAATGTCTCCTGGGTTTCATGGCAGTATCCCAATCTGTTTCCCCTGCAGCTTCAGAGTTCTTTGACTTATTCTGCTCATCTCTACTTCAGAGACAGTCGTATAAGCTGCATGCATATACAGTAACCAGTGCTGCTCTTCCTTTTGCAGAAACTGCAATTCCAAAGAGGTTCTGTTCTTACAATTATGTAGTGTTCCCATTTTGGTTGATCTGTAAGTCCCTCTGGTTTTCTCAACCACCATCAAAAAGTACCACATCTACTGAAAATGCCAGGCTAACCTTAGTGGTGTCAACTTGCAAAGAGAGACTACCCCACTGTGTATAATGACACCTATTAAAAAGGCAAAATTGAGCCTTTATTTTCAGTCAATTAAAATTGTAAAAGAAGGTGACACTGCTGAAAGTAGTAAGGAGTACGTACTTGACCTGGTAGTTACTGTGGTTTTATATAAAACAGTCTTACTGGAATCCTATTTAATCAATTAATTAGCTAAAACATAATGATTGTAATCAAAGTCCACTATAAGTCTTAAGCGTTCTACAGGGGAAAAAAAGATGAATATTTCATTAAACCACAAACTGTACATGAAAGATGGACATAGTTTCAGGGTTCTTACTAAAGTCCAGCAGGTGGTGACTCATCTGGTTGCACAAGACCTAAAGATGTACATGAAAAAAATGACCTCTCTGCTCTATTGAACCATGACCTCAGTAAACAGTATGCTGCAGTTTAATCACTAAATTTATGCTTCAATTAAGACAACATGATGTTCTTATGGTTCCAATTAGTGTCGAAATAGAACAAAATCTTTTAGGGTGAGCTTACCTAGTGATTGGCAAATCAGTGGTGTCCCTCAGCCTGATCCCACCTCTCATTAGTCAAATCTGATTTCAAAAGACCAAGATGGTGATGGACAACTAGACATAAAAAATATACAGAGGCAGTGAATTGGAAAAACAACAACATAACTCCACGTCTGTCTTAAAATGGATACTTTGTACAGTCCCTGCTCTTCTAAACCTTCATGTCTCAAGTTTAACATTGTGACCACCTATATCGCTGAAGTCCTGGTGCAACTCTCCTGGTGTATTTTTATTTACCTTCATCCACAACTACTAATGCAGTTTTTAGCATACATAAAAAAAAACAGCTACCATTAATATTTACTGCACAGCTGTGGTTTCTGTGTCATTTAGACTTATGGGAAATGGGTTGTGTAAACAGGAGCTAAAAACAGAAACATTGAATAAGCAATGCTTTTTTAAAACCACCATTACTCATGTACATAAATATATGAATAGAACAGCAGGACAAAATGCCCAGTAAGGCCCCATTCCAATGCGGTTGTGTTATTTGAATTATTACCAGTTGGTGAAATTTTAAATGAGGTTCTCTTACTGAAACAGGACCCAAAAGTTCTGATTTAACTTCAGGGCTTTGGAAACAGGCAGCTGTCGAGAGCCCTCCAATATGGCAGACAATGGGTTCATTAAATCCAACAAAAGCATTATATATAGCACATGTGTGCAGTTTACATGCTGTTGGGTTTGGGGGGGTTATATTCTCAGTGCAACACAGCAGTCCCAACATGTGCTCTAACGTAAGGAAACATATTTATATGTTGCAACACATGTAAGGAGCACCAACTGTCGACATGCACTAGTTGTTCATAAACAGGAGTTTGTGGCGATTCGTCTTTTTATCATGGAAAAAAGGTGAAAATGGGATATGCCCCCTCTGGTGGTTGAGAATGACAAAGCTAAGAACCTGTGAGACTTCCAGATCAGAAGCTGGTGTTGACTAACCAACCGGACATAGTAGTGGTGGACAAAGAAGAAGAAACACAGAATCTCTAGGAATACCAGGGGCTGAGAGAGTAGCTAGAGAAGATATGAAACTGGGCAAGTGGGTCCAGCAGATCCCAGGAACTCCAGAACTCTGTCCCAGGAGCAGCAAAGAAACTGCGATACTGCGCAGGCCCCTCAAGCTGTCAAAGGACAAAAGACCACCCCACAGGGGCGAGTGGGGGACACACTGTAGCTCAGGTGGTAGAGCAGGTCATCTACTGATCCCAAGGTTGGTGGTTCGATTCCTGGCTTCCCCTAGTCTGCATGCCAAATATCCTTGGGCAAGATACTAACCCCAAATTGCTCTCCGATGCATCCATCGGAGTATGAATGTTAGCTATAAAGCACTTAGAAAGATGTGCTTGTGTGAATGGGTGAATGCACAAGTTGTGTAAAGTGCTTTGAGTGCTCAGATGAGTAGAAAAGCGCTATATAAGAACCAGTCCATTTACCATTTACACACACACACGGTTCCTCTAAGAGTACTGGTGACAGTAAGCAGGGAGTCACACATGCACATTCTTTGGTACACTGTATGATAATGTTGCATTAAATTTAAGCTGAGCATACAAATATCTAGAACCTCCTGGGTCACATTTTTATGTAACAGCAAGGAGACTTGAGTCAGAGCATCAGCAGTTTGTGCATAAATGTATGTATCTACAGAAGACAGACACACAGCTCTTTTTCATTAAGAGCCAGGAGTGTGAGTAAAGTTTGCTTTTGTAATTGCACTGCTCTTACACTGTTTGACAGGCAAACAGTGGTGTGGTGTGGCTCTTTAATGTGCCAGAAACTCCTTAACAAGCAGTGATTAACCAGAGGCAAGGCTATGTCAAATCACAAGTTTACAGTTTGGAGTGAAGCGCATGTAAAAGCTTCCTTTTTCAGCAGAAAACAACACTGTGCTCTGTGCTGTAGCCCAATTATGTGATTTACACAGGTAAGACAGGCGGATTACTTACGAACAAATGTTGCTTTGAGCACAGTTGGCCTTTCCTGACCAGTAAAGACTAGCATTTTTAGAGATGCCAATGGGAGCTGCCCAGTACAACCACAGTTCTCTGCTGCTGGCCACTCAGCTCCTCCACTGAAGTAAGTGGAGCCTTGAGCTTTTGTGTAAGTGCCTTGAACAAGGGCACATGTGCGATAATTGCTGAGGGAGTGTGGAGAGTTGCTCATTTACTTTCTCTGCTCAGATATTTGAAACTGGTCAGGGGATCTGAACAAGCAGGCTACTAATCACATATTTTAGGGCTACTCAAATGTAAAAGCACTTCACTGAGGTTTTTTTCCAATAGTTTAAAAAGGCAGAAATTAATCCTTGTAGGGCCTCAGGGTTCATGGACAAAGACTTTCATGCTTCATCTGCATCATTTCACTCACTACTGACTCAAAAGAAGATTGTTACTTTCATATGCAGTATTCTGCCAATATGGCTCTCTTCTGGGATTTGAGGAGAGCAGTAACAAGACCCCAGCAAAGAACAGCGCAGGCATCAGCAACTTTCTACCACTTATCTGGGTCCAGGTCATTAGGGCGGCAGTCTAAGAGGGGCTGCACAGACCTCACTGTACCTGCTCACTGACTCCAGCTCTTCGACAGGGGATTATTGTGGCATTCCCAAGGTATCTCAGAGAAATGTCCAAACCAACCACCCCTCAATGAATCAAGTTTTTATCATGGCATATTTCCTAGTAGGGTTCCTTGATACAAAATGATCCCAGGACAGGACTTAAAAAGACCCATATGATGAAGAAATCAAGGAATCCAGTAACCTCACCCAGGCTGCAGAGTAGGGCCCTGTTGTCCCCACAGCTTAGTGTTTTGTGAACTGGGCAGTAGCTAAATGTGGACGCTTTTAAGTCCAAAACATGTCCACCCACACTGGTTTAAGAACTACACAACTGAGTAATCAAAAATAGAACTCCATCTCATCATCTTTTCCAGTGGAAAAAAAGGCCGATAACATTAGGAAATGTAAGGTATAATGCCAAGAACTCATGTGTTAGGGCTTACAGTACTGATAAAGGGCAGCGTGGAAGTTCCTACAGTGATGACAAGCAGAGTAACTACACTATATCAGGAAGCACAGTTTCCCATCATTATCTCTCATCTCTTGGCAAACTTGAGCTATATCTATCAAGTCCACAGCAGCTCTATACCATCAACACTTGTCTCTACCCTTCTCCCCTTCCACTCCCGCCCCTTTCAAAGCTCCTCTTTTTCTAGCCCAAGAGAGGAGACACGGCCATAAATCTCAGAGTAGCTAATGAACTGCATTTAACAATAAAATGCACTGGAAATGGAACATTTCATTTACAAGAAGATCAATGGCAGTGACAAACACCCTTCTTGGAGCGACTAGTTAGCGGGATGATGTTCTGCAGGCAATCCAATCAATCACCGCACACCGACATGAAGATCAATCAAAGGACGAAAAAGAGGAAGGAGGGGGGAAAAAGACTTGAAGCTTTTCTCTTTATAGTGTATTCATGGCCTTTATTTAAAGAAGGCCACTAATCACTTAGTGCAGAAGTCCACCTTCTTGTCCTCTTATTTCATTCACTCTGTGGATATTCTTGCCGTCTCTTTTTGTTTCTCCCTCTTACACTCATGAGGAAGGCAGCTGAGAGGCAGGAGGAGAGTGAGTGATAACCATCCGGGGAGTCAAGTGCTCCATCACCGCCATCCCCATCTGCGACCCGACAAGTTCATAATGCCAGGCATCTGCTTTCATTTATAAAGGCCTCACTTAGCCCTCGCACACACACTTACAGTCTCTCCAGCTATTTTGCTACGCCCTCGCCTCCTCCTCCTGCCTTCTCTCTCGTCACTCTTTTTCTCCCCATCCGGCTGGCTGAGAGGGAGAGCGCTCTTGTCCTCTTCCTCACCTAATCCTCCTCATCTCCTCCTCTTCTTCTGCTCAAGACCTCTCAGGTCCCCTGCTCCCCCATTTATCCTCCACAGTTGTACCCATTGCTTTGCTTCCAGCTCTACAGACCCCTCATAGTCTACCAATTTTCATTTTATTTTCATTGTAAAGAGACATAATATTTGCATAAACACCAAAAAAAGTAATGGCATACAAAACAAAACTTTGAATTTATTCAATTTAAACTTAGTTAAGTGTAGAAAACAGAACGATTTTGAGAATACCCTTTTAAAATGATGGCGTTTGCTTTATGTACAATTAGTAAAAGCTGCGTTCTTCAATAAAGAAATTATTCTGCAGCTGCTTTCATGGAAAAACATGTGCAATGCTATTTTGAGCTTTTAAATATTGAAGCATTGAAACAATGAATTGATCTGCTGAAATTATTCTGACGCTGTCTCACAATTAATGAATCATTCAATTCTCTATGCTGGAATGTGCAAGTTTGGCAAAAGAGACATTTGCAGCCATTAGGTGGTGCACTTCCCTCACTGTTAATAGGAGGGACCTCAAGAGAAGACAAAAATATGAGAGGGAGAGAGAAAAACTTGCTTTGCCCATTATGAAGTAAATTTTCTGAAATGGGTTTTTATCATGAAAAATAAAATGCAACATCTGTTGTAAATATATTTGGATACATTAGTGTGTCCTCTGAGGGCCACATGGAAATCACTGGCAGCCTGTGTGTGTGCGCGTGTGCACGTACGTGTGCGTGCGCGTGAGCATGCCTGCATCATTGATGTGCTGAAGTGGCCGCACACACTTTTAAGCAAAAGGCAGAACAGAGCTTTGGACTGAGCAGTGGACTTCTGTTTGCCAGAAGCCTTTTGTTAAATACCTCATGAAGTACCTTTGATGGAGTACTTCAGCATTAAACTTCTGTCTGGAGCAGTAAGAAGGCAGACAGATCATGAATGTAAACAAAGTAGAAAGTGCCTTATTACAATAATTACATTTTCACAAAAAACACAAAAGGCTCAAGGCTTTAAAAAAAGATAAGTGTCCTAGGAAGATTTTTCAAGCGACTCTCATGTGTAAAGTAGTTATGTTTAGGCGTGACTTGTTGTTTAAATAAGCACAAAATAAAAAAATATAACCAACAACCCGTTGAAGATATTAACTACTGAAATGCTCTAAAATGGACACTGCTGTATCTGATTTGATCGACAGGGCAGCAAATGATCTCACACACTGCCAGCAAACATATAATACACATAACATTACTGCAAGAAGTTACTATTAGAATTATTATAATCTTTTAAGTAAGACAGCGGTGGGATGCACCGTCAAGCTCAGCTGCCAATAACTAGAAGGCTGCTCAAATGTTGTGCTTCTCCACTGAGACCCATGCCATATCTCACACTATACCTCAAGTCACTCAAAAATGTTATTAGCTCTTCCTTGGCCTTCGCCTTTCCCCTAAATTTCCTAACACATGGACTAGTAAATAATTCTGTACACTGGCTGAGAGACCATAAAAGTCAACTGCACATAATATCAAAATTAATCCAGAGAAAGCGACTGGTTATCCGAATCTGGTCCAGTTTTTCACAATTATCAGATTTATCACTGACATCCTGTTTTATTTTAGTTCCTGTTTCGAGCTTCAGTTTGACCAGTTGATTGTGTGAAACCTCATGGATGAATGTACTGGACCACCTACACCTACAGGAGCTGATCAACCACGCAAACCTATGCCATGAAGCTTCCAGCATAGTCTTTGTGCTGATGTTAATGCTAGAGGAGATTTGGAGCTCTCCAGTTATTGAGCCAGCTGGGCGTTGGCGACCCTTACACACCACGCCGCTCAGTAACTTCTCGTCTGTGGCATCCTATTATGGTACAATGCAAAAAATCAGTGATTTCTTGAGAACTACTCATTCCTCAAAAGAGACTACATAGCTAGCTGCTTGCTTTTATACATTTGTAGTGATGGAAGTGAAAACACTCAACTTTGAAGATGTGGTCCAATACTTTTATCATGTATTGCATCCGCAAAAGATTTGGGGTTGAACACACATTAGTTTTGTTGTCCTGCTCTTTGTCTTAAGTTTACTGCATCAGCAATCATCCATTTTTACACTTTTCAACTTTTATTCAACAAAGTACTTTCACCTAAAGGTTGTGGCTATTTTTATCTTAAGTAATGAAGTCAGTCATATCAGTATTTTGTCTGATTGTTTGGTTGTCACAAGTTATTTTAGAGGGCCGTGGGAAATACATCAATATATCAGACAAATAGCAACTTGTATTGGTTGACATGAGGTGCTATTATTGCTAAAGCTTCTATAAATATCACAATCTTGATGTTGTCTTATGATATAGGCCAAGAAAAAGACTAAATCTGTTAGGTTGGTATGCTGCTGTAAGTGTATTTTTTTTTTATACAGTTGAGAAAAAGCAAACATTGCAAAGGACGTGATTGAACAAAGGCAAAAATCAAAGCTTTTCCGATTGCTCACTTGTCTCGTCTGACTGAGTCCCTGTTACAATGTTCTGTATTCACCAAGTTTGTTTTTGCAGCTATATTTTTGCTCAACATCAGTGCTAATGCAATTAGTCAATGTTTGTCGTACTGCAGCGATGAATATTTAACAGATTATGTACCTGTGTGAGTTGGTGTTTTTTAGCTGATTGTGGTAGTAATGGAGCTAGCTAACATTAAGAGGTTTAGTGAACATGACGGCAGAAAAGACAGAGCTCTTTTGTTAATCTGGAAAAAAAAGATACCCCGGTTTACAGCTCACGTCGCCTTACTGTTTGATGGGGGTGTTCTTTAAAGTATCGTGCAAAACATACTCTGGTAATTAGTACCCCTTTAATTAAATATATGCTTGTACAAAACACTTGTACTAAACTTATATAACTATAATTAGTACCTTGCATGCCAGTCAATTTAGATACAACACAACCGTCGTACATATCTTCAACCACATAGCACATTTGATCACTACAATTCAGAGTTGGGCACCAAAGATTTGTGTTTGCTCAATACAGTCTGAAAACTTCCAGTCTAAATCTTTACAAAGTCTGCTTTGGGTAAACATTCCAGGATCATACAACCATGTGGGTTGTATGATCCTGATCCTAAATCAAGTTAAAAACCATATTCTTTTTACCGGTACTTTAATTTCAGGCTCAGTGTCTAGCCAGAATTCACAGATGTTATCTGTAAAACATCCAGAGTAACACGTAGTGCTTGATTATGTTACTCATCACATGCCAGTGAGGTTTTGCTGTTGAAATTATAACATATCCCATCATTGTTAGTTATGGAAAACAACCTGGGTTTAAATTATAAAAAAAAAAAAAAACCAAACACAAACACTTATTCCAGTTTTACCAGCATATAAATGCATTTTTCAGCCTTGAAAATTACCAGCTTTAAACTTAACATAGCGACTCTGTATCTGTAGGAGGCCTTTGGTTCAACCCTGCTCCAAATTACAAGCACAAATTACAAGCACTTCAATCAAGAATGCCACATTGGCAAAATTCACATTTTCTTTAACTGTAGCTTTATGCATCCCCCAACTTTCAGTATCATCTAAAGACTTCTCAGTGTTTCAGCATCGTTCACAGACTCTGCTGCAGCCATTTACTGAAGCCAACACGTCCTTGTGACACTGGTGTTGACAGTTGACAGCTCCCTCCCTCCGTGCCACTGTCTCCCCCCAGCTGGCTGGCTCTAACGCTAATGGTCGCCCTCAGTAGGAGCTGACGGGTCGCGGGCGCCTTTGCCGTCATCATTAAGCACCATTGGTTTAATGAACGCAGCGTTTAGGATTGCTTGGACCTTCACGCTCCACTGCCTCATTAAGTGGGAAGCAAACTAATATGTGGAGCAACCTAGAGCTCACCTCTAGAGATGAGAGGGAGGAACACACAGATGCACAGTGACTCGGTATCTGGAGGAGGCCTCTGGTGCACAAGGCTTGAACCAAGGTGTAAGATATAAATGCGCAGTAGTGGACTGAACATGGAGCTGCAGTCTGAACTGCAGTAACACCATCACTGACAGAAAATCCTCTGATAGTGTACCGACGTCTTTTATTTTTTGTGATTAACCTTTATTTATACAGGTAAACAATGTCTCATTTACAAGCGCGACCTGTTTTTGAGTAACACTAAAATTACAACAATAATAAAATAGCAACAATTAAAAAAAAAAAATAGTCTAATGTTTACAGTTGATGGAGCCACAAGTCAGAGCATAGTGTGCTTTTTCGAGAACAGGAGAGAGGAGTAGGCAGGATATAGATTAGTTGTAATTCAATGACTGATTTTTGATAGCGACTTATCTTTTTAAGGAAAAAAATACAATCACTAAACAACTTCTGGTTTCAGTTTCTCAGATGAGAAGATAATTTTCTTTTCTGTTTCATCCCACCGCAGATTGTTTTTAAGAAAGTCGAGAGCAACGGCACTGAGCAAAAAGAGAGGCATATGGCATATATAACAAACCATACAGATGAAACGCGCACAAAACATGGTGCGCAATTCACCACAAGCTTAACTGTAACAGTCAATGCACTCAAATGCTGCACCGTGGCTCCTCTTTTAGTCACAACATACTGAGTGGTTTACACTCACGAATGATAGAAATATGATTTTAAAAAAGTCCATCGAGACCACATATTGAATACAAAGAGCAGCAGCAGCCAACGTGACGTTACCTATTGGTTTGCAAAGTCGCATCTTTGAAACCTCAAGTAATTTTTGTCATCACCGTCACAGCTTTTTATAAACCGACTCATGAGCGAGGGGTGGATTATAACTTGAACAAAGTAGGCCCACATGTTACAGTTAAAGCTAAAAGTCATGTTGTATTCAACAAGACTTGAAACTAGTGACTGAGCCTGCAAATGCAAAAGAAAAATGTTTAATGAGGGCATGTATCAAGGGAGGTAAAGGCTTGCTGTGTCATAGAAAACGAACCAGAGGAGTCATGCCCGTCTGGTCATTAGAAAGAATGAAGGTTTAAGGCAGTTTTGCATTGGCTTCACTTCTCAAACCTGGAAGGTATGTCCCTCTTTTAGAATTAGCACACCATATTAATAGCTTAAATTACTTAGTACAGCTGAATTCTCAGATTTGAAAGACAGAAATATTGTACTGCTTATACAACCATCTTGTGCGATGCTGATCGAATTACTGCTACCGATGTACAAATCTTTGCATCAAAATAAAGCTGGTCCTCCTTATTCACCTAAATTCAATGAATCTGAAAAACAGAAAAATCTAAATTGTCGTAAAGCCTTAGCCAATCACCGTCTTTACAGGACGCTCATCTTTGACCAAACGTAATGAGACCGCCTCGGCGATTTCAGCGTGTCTGTGAGCTTGATGGACACGTTGACGTGTTCTACCGGCGCTCTTGCACGCACGTCTGAGCTGATGTTGGGCTGTTCACGTCAGCAGCCACTGCACTCTTTCGCAGCCTTGATGCAATCATTATACACGCAGTCTGTTGCGTTTTCATGTGGCTGAATAAGTCGCTATCTTGCTTTGCGGCGCAGACACAACTCAACTTTGCACATGATTTCTTCTTGGTTAACATTACTTGGCTTAAATCCAAAGTATTTCTAAACAACAGATGATGATCCGCTTCAAGAGACAAGCTCTTCGCCTTCTGCTGTCCCAGACATTTGATTTTTGTTTTTGACAGTCTGTTATCGGTTTTATATCCGTCTTTTGATTTAGCGTTATACTCAGGAAACTTCAAGCTGCGCGGTGCAGGAACACCTGTGCTACCTGACCACATGTGGGCACGTGGTCAGGTGGTTAATTAGGGAGCATTTGATTCGTTTTTGCTCTGGATTCTATTGGCATATTCAGTATCAGTCAATCATATTCATTTAATTGTTGTCATTAAACTGTCATTAAGATTAAAACTTGATTAACTGCACAGCCATAAATTAAAGCCACCAAGTGACCTTTCCAATCTCTCTTTCTTAACAAACTACGTCTGCTCGGGAAGCAACACATCATACGTGTTCATTAAACTCGAACAGCATCTGCTCAGCTTTAAAGCTAGCCCTGCTAGCATGCTATGGGTGATAAGACAGTGTACCGACTAGTGACTGTGTCTAGTTGGTTCTGACAAAAGCTTCTTCCTGTTAAAATTGATTTTTTCCTTGCCACTGTTGCCAAAGTGCTTGCTCATAGTGGGTCATCTAATTGTTGGAGTTTTCTCTGTATCATTGAGTGTTTACCATAAAACATCAAGCACCTTGACACAACTGTTGTTATTTGGTGATATATAAATAAAGGATTGAAGTGAGTTGGAAAATAGTAAGTGTGGAGCTTTTATGTTGTATCAAACAAATAAAATTATTACATCTTTAATAAGCAGGATAGGTTCAGACTTCTCAAGTCCATTCTACTCCAACACAGAGCAAGAATTATTGCACAGACATGTAACTCTTTCAGAATAAAAATAGCAATGTATTAAGAACCTATAATGTACCTTGTAATTAGGTTGGCATTAGTGGTGTATCATGAAATTAATTTGTTTAAAGTGTCATGTTATAAAACCTGTGAACCATTTAAAACATTTTTACCTGGCCAATAGCGGAGCTATTCTAGGCCAGGGAGACTCATCTATATCTCAGTGGCACTGTACTGAATAAACTGTTTCTTTTTTAAATATAAAAACATGCAGCTGAAAAGTAGCAGCCTACATGCAACATTCAAAATCCATATACAGCACCCCAATTTCAGTCATGACCCAGTTTCAGTCTCAAGTCTTTAGGTTTTTGTAGGAGCTGTGAAAGAGGAAGACTTCTCAACCTGCCACCCACATCTTCAGATGGCTGTGCCAAAATCTGCCCACACCTTGCCATCAATACTGCCATTTTGTCCATCCCTCACATCTCCTCCTGCCCCCCTCCCACCGTACTGTCTCCTCTTCTTTCCTCATCTCCTGTTCCCAAGGGTGGGCCAGGGTGGAAATAATTCCCTGTGCGAGCGGGAACAATTAAGGGCTCGGCTCGGGGCTTTATGGTCAGAGGAGCAGCTGCTTTTTGCCATTCTTGGGTCCATAACTGTCTGAATGACAACACAGGGGGTAGAAATGCAACACCCCCCCCCTCCTAATTCTATATAAGAACCATAATTCTCTTCTGCCTATTCAGCATATATCACACACAACTATAAACACATAACACCACATAGTATTCGATGTCTCTGTGACAGATTGGAGTTTGCTGGCAGGCTATAAACATTTCTTGCAGGCAGATGCTGAAGAGGCCAAATAATTAGGATGATTCAGTTAACCTGAGTGGGTGGCGCTGAGGAGCCATAATTTTTCTAAACAACTCAAGTCCAGAGAAGAAGGCAACAGGTTTTGTGTTTTTTCTTCTTCTTTTTTTTTTAAAGGAGCTAAAACTGTGCCTGAAGAGAAGGATGTATACAAAGAATCTTCAGTTATTTAACAAACACTGTTAAAAACTGAGGACTGGCCAGAATATACCCCACTAACAAACGCCAATCCTCCTTTAAATGCTGTTTGCTTATCAGCTAAAATCTATACCGTTTTATTTATCCCAACAGTAACTTTGAGCTTTTGAACAGACCCTAGTCACACTAACCTCAAGATATATCAGTATTCAAGTGGCTTAGGTGACTTCCTGCCTTTCTTATTTCAGTTACAATTAGTTTCAAAAGTTAAAAAAGATCAGCAAGTACAGTACAGATATATGGTTCTTTCATCTGAATCAAAAAGAGTAAGTCTGTGTAAATACGTTTATGCTCAAAGTAGAGATACATGAACACAGCAAGACACAAACTAACCCTGGATATTTTTTGAAGTGTTGCAGGGTATTTTATCCTTCTGCAATGAAACTGCCGTTAAGCAGTATTATTACCTAAACACTATTGCAGAAGAAGTAAAAATAACATCCACAATAATATTGGGACCAAAGTTTCCCTGCAGATCATTTTCCACAGAATCACGCGGCCTGTGCCCTTCCCTCAGTGTACTGTGGTGCTGACCTCTGTGTCGGTCGGTCGGTCGCACGCACGATTTTTGACCTAAACCCCTTGACAAGCTATGCTCAAGGGCAGGCGGTCAGTGAATGAAACCATGAACACAACAGCAGCTGAAGTTTGTGGAAGGCACCAGTGGAGGAGCCAGGGCTAGAGTTGGTTTTAGAGACGCAAGGACCTTCACTGTTATGCAGGGCTTCCTCTTGCTGATACACCACTAACTTCACTATGTGCGTAAACGTATTAGGCCACACCTCTTAAAGTTAGAATTCAGGTCCTTTCAGTCCTGTTGCCACAGGTAAAATCCAGCATGTAGCAATGAAGTCTGTTTTTACAAATAGGTGAACATGTGAAAGAATGGGCTGTTCTAGAAAGCTCACAGAATTTGAGCACAGTACTGTAATACAATCTCACCACTGCAACAAGTCCGTTTGTGAAATGTCAGTCCTCTTAGATATTCCATCATCAACTATAAGTGGTATTATTGCAAAGTGGAAGCATAGGAACCACAGCCAGGTGGCAGACCACATGAATTTACAGGATGGGGTGACTGAGTGCCAAAGAGCATGGTGGGTAGAAGTCACCAACTCTCTGCTGACTCAACAATAGTTCCAAACTTCCTCTGGTGTTAACACATCAGGTGATGCTGAGGCCTGGTCTCCCAACCAAGACAAAGTTGTGTAGCTCATCAATCAGCTCGTCATGTTGGCTTGGATTTATATGCTGTTGCAGGGCCTGCAACGTATGAATTAAAGTCAGGTGGACTAAAATAGGACCATTTAAACACTTACAACATGAGCGACCTCATCCAGACAAAAGGTACAACCAACTGCTACAGTGGCTTTTCTATGGGACTCCACGAGCCGGCTTTCACTCTCCACATGCATCGACTTAGGTACCCACAGCCCTGTCACTAGTTCAACATTTATTCTTCCCTGGGCCACTTTTGGTAGGTACCAGACCTACAGCATACCAAGAACTCTCCATAACACCTGCCATTTTCAAGATGACCCACTCAAGCTACTCATCTAACCATCACAATTGGACTTGTCAAAGTCATTTCAGATCCTGGAGGTTACTGATTTTTTCTGCTTCCCATCAACCTCGAGAACTGAGTGTTGACTCGGTGCTTAATATGTCCCACCTTTTGACAGCTGCCACTGTAATTATATAATGAATGTTATTAACTCGGCCTGTCAGTGGTTTTAATGTTTCTAATTGTGTATCTCATGAGTATAACTCCAGTAGTACAGCCTCATTAAAATTTGAGTTGATAATTACTAGTAAGAAAAAACAAAATTTTTACTTTCAGATATTTTAGGGTACAATTCTCTAGCCGAGGACACACGTTGGCATAAAAGCATGCTGACCTTGGGACAGCAGCACTTTTTAAAATCTGTGCTTTTTAAACTTGACCCACTGAGGTTTAACTTAACCACAATTATTATCTGTATTTGCACAAAACCGATGAGGTGTGGGGATCTGTGCCTTTGTAAGAGTGTAGACTACATGTCTTTGGATGACAGAGTGAGAGAATGATGGAGCAAGAAATAGAGAGAGTTGTGAAAAAGAGAAGTGAATGAGTGGGAAGTGTGGCGAGGAAAAAATAGCTTGGTCTTCGGCTGTGTCATCTGAAGTGTTGATAAGTGATACTGAGGGAGGTGTGAATGGTGTTAACAGGGTGCCCGCGAGAGGGTAATTGCTTAAATAGAGAGTCTAGTCATTATGGAGACCTTCAGAGTGATTAGAGAAAACAGTGAAATTATAAAATACAACAAGTGATTCTCTAAACCTCATTCCACTTTTCCCCCCAAATATTTCAAGGCCTTGTTCAAGGTGTTCCACAAAAAAATATCAGAAAGATCTACAGGCAAAAACAAAACCTACCCGAAATACCTATATGAAATGATTGCGATACATAAAATACATCTTATATTTCAAAGCTTTAATCCTCATAAATGCATAAGCACACCCTTTGTTATTGGAGTGAAAATATGTGAGGCACAAAAAAAAACAAATCCTGAAAGTATTAACACATGGGGAAAGTAATTTACAGATGAAATGTAATTCATATTTCGCTTTAGAAATAGGCGTAGTTACAGTTTGCTGTAGTGACGCCGTGCCTAACGGCATTAATAAACCGATTGATTTGTTTCCACATGTCAGGGCAAGACGTTTGGAACCAACAGGAGGCATCGAAGAAACCTACAGTGAAAACTGTTACAGCAACGCCGTCTCAAGTACCTCAGCAGTGTTTCTCCAATAAACAGGAAACAACAGCCACAACAGGAGCTGCTTCTGTTTATAGATCATTACTATAATCTATGTCCTGACTCCATATTTCTACCCCATTTACTCTGATCGCTTTTCTATGATTACTTCTCCCTGTCCCACTGATGACCTCCATCTTTGTATCTCCTTCAATCCACCCATTATTTTTCTGATGGAGGTCACGCAGCTCAAGGAATGGCATCTTTATTACTAGCTGCACAGAAAAGTTGGATTCTTCTCTTGGACTGTTTCGGCAGAGGAAAAACAAGCAACCGGAATTCCCTGTAATGCTACAGATGTCCTATTGATTGACTCGCTGTCAGAATCAATAGAGTTAGGTTCTCAAAATGCACGGGCTATCACCGAGGCATTAAGGTTGCTTCCGGATAAACGGGGAGATTTATGGGCCAAACTGCAGAGCAGCTTGCCGAATAGTAAATCATAGCCCACAGGATGCCATAAAGTGCTCGAGGAGTACCTATTGAATTGTGAAGGTCTGAAAACCCTGCACAACCAGTATGATTCTGAATAATGTATTAAACATTTATTAGTTGCAGCACAACCATGCAGCTATGACTCACTGACCTCTTCCCCCCTACACACACACATTATAGCAGACCAATTTAAAATATGGCAACCTGCACTACTGTAAAAAAAATAAAAAAAATAAAAAAAAAATAAAATAAACAAATAAGTGAGAAAGCAATGGCCTGACCCACAAAGAGTTAACCCCTTGCAATAGTCATTGTTCAGACTCCGTAGTGCATGTGGCCTCATTCAGCTACCTGAAATGCCCCCAACACACCCCAGAACTACTCATAGCCAAAGTCCCCACGATAGGCACGATAAGTCACTGTATTCATTAATTATCAACTCCATTTTTCACTGCAAAACTGTAAACAAGATGGGGAAATGGGGAGCAAGAGAGTGATTAGCAAGCTAAAGGAGGCTCAGGGATTGAACAGGGGAGGAAACTGTAGGCAAAAGAAAGGGGAAGAAGGTGAGTGAGAATACTTGCAGGCACAAGGGAGGATCAAACGTGGAGGACAGAGAAAGGAAAGTGTCACATTTTTTGCAAGGTTTCTTATTTTTTCCAAGCAAGGGATGTTGCAGAGGCGTCCCAGTGCCTGTTCCCCTCCTAATTATTCCAATTATCATGGCACACTATGAAAACGTGATTAATAACACAGAGGATATTGTTGTGGCAATTAGCCATATGGTGGTGGGACTCTGCTCTGTCACGATTTTGCCATTAGCATCTACTTATGTTTGTCAGAGGCGTGCAGCCATGACAAGCTCAAGTTCTGCTCACCTTGCACTCCCCACTGAGATGCACACGCTGGGGGAAGGGGGGAGCTGGGTATTCCTCCTGGCTTCTCGCCTGAGTGAATTTTTTATGTGGCATCCGGTCGGACTGGGGACAAAATGTCAACTGGCGTCTGGGACGGCCCATCAAACTACGGTGCTCCTGGGAAACGGAAGGGAAGGAGGGGGAGGTGGGAGGCACAGCGCGAGAAGATTATTTTCTGAAACGCACAAAGTCTTGATGCATACATATACAGTAGGCACTTTCAGTCTGGTCCTCCTGTATAGTTTCATTTAACAGAAGTGTGAACCCAATCACAGTGAACGTTGTTCACAACACCATTGATGTCTATTTGTGTAGTTCTCTGGCAACACACAGAGAAATATTATGGACATTTAATGCAGAGGATACAGAGACCCACTTGTATGCAGTCCTTCAAAAAGCCAACCGTATGACAGTCGTGTTACTGAATGTGATTAACAGTTCCAGCTGGCACCTACATACAGATGTAGTGTTTGACAATGTTTAACCTCATTTCTGATTTTTGTTTATTTTGTTTGTTTTTTTCCTCCTAATAAATAAGACTGGTAAATTAGCCTTCTGCACATTCGCATTTTCAATGAGGATTGGTTGAAAAGTTGGCTTAACTACAGGCAAGTTGGAGTTTGCAGCCTCGACGTTGGTTTGAATCCCCGTAATTCTTCACTTGATGTATCCGGTGAGCCAAGCACACCGTTTTAGTCAACTCCAGCTTAATATAAATGGCTCAACATCAGCTAGCGGTACACAGGCATAATATTTTTCTACTTCTTTACAGTTTTACTAACACTTCTGAGCCTTTACTGTATGTGTAAAACCCGCTGATAGAAACTGAACAATAGCTACCTTAACAATCTAGCAGGTATCCAAGAAAACAATACAATTATAGCATACTTTCATGTTCCCCCATGCTTAGGCCAGATGCAAACACACACGCACTAGGTCATGGGCAGCCAAATTAGTCAAGTTGACTTTGAGTTGGTCTCCACAGTAAGCAGTTTTTTCAGCAAGAGCCCCGTTGTTAAGACCTGTTGTATTCTCCAGATGGCAATAAAAATGTATGAGGTCTGCTGGAGATGTGGAGAGCAGCTCAGCCACTTAAGGAGGAAAAACAAAACCTCAGAGAGAAAGGAAAGCAGGTAGAGTGTCGCCAAGCTGATACTCCGAGGACCGGGGAGAGAGCTTCAGATGTGTGCAGCACCACTACGACTGCTGGCGAGCACTTCCGAGAACTGAGGATGTGCATCTTGTTATCTCCCTTATCAACCTCAGATGTGTCATCTTGTTATGCCACGCAAGCTGCCATTTGACTGTCAAGAGTAATGCTCTGTGGATGTTTTGAATATCATTTCAAAGAAGTGTGAATGATGAACAGGATGCAGTGTTACAAACTTTGGAAAGACGTGAATGAGCTGTGCCTCCAAACAAGTTGGCCCCTGTTTGAAAGAAGTGGCAACCTTAATTGAAGCAAAATGACAGAAAAAAACAAACCAAAAACTGCCACTTTACAAAGTTTAGAGATTAAAATGACGGCAAGTATTTGTAGGACAAAAAAAGAAAAAAATGTAAACACTACAAACTACTCCAAACTTTGACTAATCATAAATGAAATGAATCTGACGTGATGAAAAATTATGTTTGCAAAGAAATTAGGGTTTTTTTTTTTTACCTGTATACTATTTTTGAAGAATAATATTGCTACATTTAACCTCTTAAAACCACAAGGTTGCTGGCAACTGTTAAGGACAGGGTTAGAGATACAATGTTTCCATCAGTGTACCAGGGAGTCTTTGTAGCAATTTTACACACATAAAAACAGCTCCAAAAACTTTAAAGAAGGTAGACAGAAAAAACAAACAAACAAACAAACAAACAAAAAAACAAGGCAAAGTTTATGACTTATGATCTCAACAGTCAGTATCTGATTAATTATTTCTACTAATTAAAAATCGACTAGGCTAACTCATTTAACATTTATTTGGACAAAATTAACCACTGCCCAGTGCTCTGCTGAGGGTGGAGGTTGACAAATTTTTTGGTGTTACAACCTGGCCTTCTTTTTTCTAAATATAAAAGCTTATAACAGCAGAACTTTAAGGCATCTAGTTTCTGAAAAACCCTAACACTTCCCTCAATCACATATCTGTTGACTTGACGGATGTTAAGTCAACAGAAATGTGATTGTGATTAAAAATAAAAAATTTTTTGACATTTTGGAAAAGGCTTCTTATCACTAAGAGGACTATTTTCCTTATGTAGGTAAATAAGAGCCACACCTAAATTGCAACATTTTTATAGCTTTAAGGAAGCTCGTACTTAACAAAAAACACATGACAGGACCTGACATGTTGCAGTGTGGATCATTAAAAGCGCGAGCCAAGTTAATCTACGTCTACCAGCACAAGAAACTTTCTTCAACGACAAACTGCCAACTCAACAACAAACAAAGAAGAAAGGAAACAAGTAACAAGTACCTGACAGCCACACGCATGCCCAGATTATCTCAGGGCCCTAATATGGGCTGTGGAGTGCAGCTGAAGAGGAGGAATATGGGACTTTTCATAGCCATAATTAAAACAGCAAGATAGATTCAGTAATTGAATGAAAAATCAGGATGTGAGCAACATCTGTGCCGACCACATAAATCATTTCAACGAGAGACTTGAAATGCCATAAAACCCATGTGACTAGGAGTCAGAGAGCCTGTCGAATGCATCTCAGGGCAGCAGGGATGACAAGATAACAGACATTAGACCTGACACTTTAATTCACCATGTTAAATAAACTGGTTTAGAAAAAAATAGCTCAGCATATGACCAGAATGTCACAACACAGGATTTTAATACATGAATGAAAGCTCGAATTACTGTCAGACACTGTTTTTGTTTTACGTTTGCCTTCAGGAGTCACTTACAATGAATGCAATTTGACTTTGCAAAGCTTAAACAACGGCACACACAGTAAAGGGTAGGACCTTTTACTGGAACACAAGGGGAACAAAAAAACAGATCAGCTACTCTGAGCTTTTATGACCAGCGAGAAACAGGTGGCTGAAATTTTTCACTGAAGCAGAGCACAAACAGGGTCACACTGTCTGCTTTTGCCAAAACCAAATCAAAGGTAAGTGAAAAGGTCACTGCACTGTCTGCATTATTTCCTGATTTGCAGGTGCAACATAGGTGATTACAACATAAACCACAAACTGTCAAATGAAGAATGAAGAAAATGAGAATGAGTGAAGAATCAAAGCATGTATTGTGGAAAGGTTGCAAACCAGCGTAGTGAGCAACACTCGCACTAACTTGGGACACGGCTGCCAACTTTTAGATTGAAATCAACTCAGTTCTCAATGTGGTGTCGCCTTTTTTGTGTGTTTGTTTTGATTGACTACACAGGAGTTTTTAAAATTTGATTTAAATCTAAATCAAATCATTACCATCTAACCTAACTGTTCTGTTTTGTACAAGTTAAACATTAAATAAATGTTGACTTGTGTGCACAAAGCTATGTTTGAAGACTGTTTTACATACCATACATGGACTCTGTATAGGTAGTTTTGTCTTGGGGGTAGTTATTTTTTCTCCTCGTCTTTCCTCATGTTGTGCATTTTCCATTGTTTTGGTTCAGGTCGCTGCTCGTGTGGTCGACCGGCCAGTGCTACCTAGCCTTACCAGTCTTGTTGGACAAAACAAAGTGAGACTTTATTTTCGCAGTTAATATAAAAATCATAGCTATAATCACCACCTTTACCAGCCTCAATATTAATGGAATTAATGAACATTCATTTAAATTAATGAAGATTTTCATGCATCAGTAATTATGATGAACTGCTCACAAACAGACTTTAACCTTGCGCACTTTAAGTAGGCCTATATTATTATGTTTTTGCAGGAATATTTTAACATTATGGTATTTGTTTTAGAGCAGGCAACATTAGGAACTGCTGCTCTAAGATCAGCGTAAGCAGCTCAGAGCATCATAAAACAAACAAACAACTCCCTGTCAGGGCTGGGTTACATTCAGAAACAGCTGAATTTTGAGGAGGGGGCATAAATCTATCAGATGCAACAGCAGACTGCTGCTCTCTCACGTAGCCCCACCAACAGTCTAAAATTCACCACACAGACCTAGTTATGCAGAACCCATTTTGGTTCCCACCATTGTTGTTTTGTCTGGCTGTAAATCGAGGTCAAACGCGACACAATATTATTACATCACCCCGTGAGTGCAATGGAAACACAATGGAGCCAGAAAAGCTGAAATGGCTGATTAGTGGGTCTGTAAATGTTCAGCCCACCTCTTACCTGTGTCCACAGATAAATTTTCCTTGGTAAAAGATCTGAGGATTAAGTTGGTAACATACAGTTTCAGGGGAAGCAGTCAATCACACAAATGACATGTTTAAAAGCTAATAATGGCAGGATTAGCAGTGCAATTAGTAACAAGTGTAGAAAACATAATGGCAGTAACTGGGAGTTTTGGATAATATTAGCACTGTATTGAGATAAAACATGCTGCGTTGGTTGAATTTCATCCACCTCGTCTGTATCAATTAGACACAACACAGCACAGCACAGCACCTCCAGCTATGTTACAGCCTGCAGTACTAACATGAATCAACACCTCTTCACAAGTACTCCCAAAAAACAGCTAACATTCAGCCTCATGAAGGTAGGAATTTCCAATATACCTAGTACACAGAGCACACAGACTGTATATGACCCACAATCTCACTCTTTGAAAACGGGGAATTAGTTTTGGCAACATACCTGTGCACAGCAGCCCAGCACGCAGAGGTGGCATGTCGGCTGGTTCTCGCTGTAAAGTGTAAATCCACCTTTAAATCCTGTGAAGGCTCCGAGTTCAAATTAAATCTGACTTGTAACAACAGTAAAGCTACAGCTCCGTTTGGCTAACTCAGCTAAAGCTGCCTTTGCTGTGTGCAGATTACTTTAATAACGTTTTATTTAAACCCTTAAAACGTTTATTCACCTGTGGGATTTGCTTCAACTTGCCACAGTGTCTCCACATCTACGACTTCACTTCAAGGGAAGATGAACCACCATTTTTAATTGACCTTCACTTCCGGTAATTACAGCTACCATGAAATGTCAACTAGCTTGCACTTAAATTATATTTAAAAAAATTAAGCAGTGATTATTTTTGTTTTATTATCTTTTATGTTAATTATTGCCAAAGAAGTTATACTTACCTTACACTAAACTAAAAACTAAAACTAGCTGTGAAAGTAATGTAGTTAACTAGAACAGAGAACTATTTTTTGTCTTTGTCAGTTGCTAGTCCATGTGTGCATGGAGTACTCCAAAAGTACTGGTATATATATTTTACTTTTTTCTTTTTAAAATAAATGTTCTATCTAAAAACTAAAACCAAACATTGTTAAACAATGGAAGTTCAGCCGAAACAGAAAATACTAAACTGTAGTAACTCTGACTCAAAGTTTTCTTTTCTTCTTATATACCTATACTTATGTACCTAATTGAATTGCCCAAACCTGTTTTCTTTAAGTAGTCATTCAGCCACATTGGTATTATTTATAATTAGTGCAGTCCATCTGTCAGAGCTCTAGCTTTTCACTTAAACGGACTCACATTTGAACTCATTATAGTGACAAATGTCACTGTAAAGCTGTTACAGCCATAAGTAACCATGCTCCGTTTTGTCGTACACTTTGGTCACAACGTAACAAATTCACTTTTCTCCACATTAACGTTTAGATAAACCAGCAGTTTCCTCTGCGACAGGAATATATTCTAAGACGTGAGTGGCATAAGCAGGGGCAAAGGTTAGCTGCTGAAAATGTTCTGATAGGATCTGACATACAGCAGCAAAATAGTGTTTTTTAGACTTTCTTCTGTGAGTTAATTGATAGTTTTGTCTTGTCTGTTTCCATCTCAAGTAAATTACATGACTAATGTTAAGGTGAGATACAGCCGCTTATAGAGCAGTTGGCTGTCTTGACTGCCTAACTTCATTTCCAGCGTGACGCAGCTTTGTGACAGTCGATGACTCCTGGAGGTCTCCAGATGTTTTCAGGACATGTACAGATAATGTTAAACTGAAAAAAAAGATTTTATAGGCTTGAGTTTTCAAAAACAGAGCTACGTGGGAAGTAGTTGTCTCAAGATGACTTGTAACTTTTAAAGCAGACCATAATATGTTTTACTTTCATGCCAACAAACATTTTGTAGGAGTACTTTAGGTGTCAATCTTTCCAAATGATGGATATCTCATATTGGGACAATTCTCTTCCACCTGAGATTTGTGGCCGACTCAGACTTAAATCGGAGAGCTGCCTCTTCACTCTAATCTCATTTTCTCTATAAGCGGCTGGGATTTCATACATATCCTTATTTTCATTCTGCTGTCCCACCTGGCCATGAAGAAAGTTCTTAAAGCCCAGTTTTTTTTAAAGTTTAACAGTGAATCTATGATTTAAAGTGGGAGAAAACTCACTTAGTTTGGTGTTGTAGCAGTGGGTGGCTTCAAAGGCAGTCCCTTGACATTCTGGAGACGATTTCACCTAAGACAAAGTGCAATCTTCATTAATAAAAGATTCTTAAATGCCCTGAGCTACATAGGATTCATTTAAAGTCCTCCTTCAGCTCAGCGGGGACACTCGACTCACAGGGAGATACGGTGTCTGCACAGGGAAACTGGGATTTGGATTGTCATATGAAGAGTTTTACTACAAAATGAAATAGTGTAAAAAAAATAAATGTTTTTTCGCTAACACCCACTCTTAAATGTTTTATTGTCATTTGAGTTAATCAAAGCTGCAGTTTTTCTTAAACTTTGCTCAGTTACATATTTTTTTAAATGTCCCCCCCTCCAAATGTATTCCTGCAGATATCATGTAACTCTTTGTGTTCAAGAAATTAGCCAAACACTCAAATACAGTTGAAAGGCATGTTTTCTGAGTAGACATGATCCGTCCTCTAATTATTCAATAATCTAATGACACAATTGGTCATGGTGAGCAACACCACGCACTGACAACAGATGGTGGCTTTTGCAACAAAACCCCCCACACACCCTCTGTGCATCCTCAATTAGGTTCAAGTCAGAGAGAGGCCTCGTCTGTGCTCGTCAGCTTGCCAAAGGTGATTCGATTCTCTAAAGATCGCTGTTGATTTTGATAAATAAAATCAAATTTTTCGAATTGTAGACAGACCATAAGCAATGTGAGGTCTTGCAGAGAGGCATTTGTTTCAGCTTTTGTCCCATCAGTCAATTTGGAGCAGCAGGTGCACCTCATGTCAAATCTCATTTTGGAGCAAGACTCATAATCTGTTGATGTAAAGGCTGTTTTCAGGCCTTACAACATTCAGTGACTGTTGTAGTGGTAGCTTCAGGGACTGAGTGATGTGATGGCCTTGATCTGGGGCAGCCTCCTTGGGGCTGCTCCAGGGCAAAGGGACAAAATGTCAGGAAAGGTTTGTGCAAGATGCTGTTACTGCAGAAATGTGTGCCAGCCTGTGGATGTGCGTGTGCCAGGGGAAAGGTACATATTAATAACCTGCAGAGTTCATATCTTTTACTTGTTCGTGCCCTCTCCTTGTGGGCCTGTCTTCGTGCTGGTTATTTAGTTGCTTTTAAAGATGCACTTGGCACCTTTCATATACATCAACAAACAACACCAACCCATGGATGTAGAAATGTGCAGTATTAATCAGGCAGTCAATGATGTGTGCAGATTTCATATTATTAATGGCAGGAATGTTTTAAGACAGAGATATGGTACTCAAAATACTCTGAATTCAAACTGTGGGAGCAAAGATAGTGACAGAAATATAACTTTCAAGGGGAAATTCTTTTAAAACCTTATTTTAGGGCAAAGTCAGCAAAGTTTTTAATTGCTTTTTATCAGATTTGACTGTCACTTCTCTACTTAGAGTTTTTATGTCCCGCTAACCGCTGAAATTAAAGTTAATTTAAATTAAAGCTTCAAATAACTGCTCCAATAAGTGCCCAGAGGTGCTTCAAGATGACTGTGAGATTCAGTTGTGCATAGTATTTATGATATACTGTGTTCTTTCTGCAATTGGAAATCACTAAATAATCAAAGTGTACTATTTCATGCTTACGGGAAATATGATATGTGCAACATCAGATGCCAATCAAGCCGTGACTTTACAATAATGATGTATTGTTATTTTTAAAGTAAACTGATTATGTTTTTTCTGTTATGGGATATTTTCATTTCATGACCTCAGACTTCACAATGCTTTCTTTTCTCTTTTCTTGGCTCTTTATGATGACTGAATCAGTTCAACTGACATAGTGCTCATTCACAACAATAGCCACCTTATATCTTATACCGTAAGGTAACAACCTGCTAATAATAGAGAAAACCGCCTCAATAAGCAGGCGACCCCCTATGAGCAAGCACTTGGCGACAGTGGGAAGGAAAACTCCCCTTTAAAAGGAAGAAACCTGCTGCAGATTTCTGCCATGATCAGTTGGGATCAGTTGTGAGGGAAAAGATAAGAGATAAGAGAGCAAAGCGAGACTTCTGTTCCCTTTTTGTATTCAGCTGTGTTATTTTTTTTAGCAGGACTGAATATTTTTTAAGTGCATTTTCATGCATAAGCCTCTTTTTAGTGTGCTATAATTGTTGCCATGTCATACTTAAAACTGCTTAGCTGCACACCGCTACTTTTCAGGTGGCAGTGTTTGAATTATTACTGCAGCTTGAAGAAAAACACCTGCCATTAGAAGTCCACTCAGGCTAATAGGTTAATCTACTGGCATCCCTGCTTCTGTGAGGGTGTGAAAGCATGCATTGAATGCCACATTTAATAATATGCACCCTCATTTGAATAATATTTGAGGGTGTTAATCTATACTGTATCTGCAAATCATGTTAATTCAAATTTCAGAACTATTGACCAAAAGACGGATAATGGACACGCCAGACATTTGCACATTTTGATTGTTTGATACAAATCAAAGCTGTTTTAGACCTGCAGGCCAGCGAGTGACTATCACCTGTGTATCCTTTATAATGCTTACACTAGTATCTTCACATGGACCCTGAGTCAGTGTGTTGTGACTGTCCACAGGGTCATATTTAAGTGATTATTTATAGGACCTCAGCTTTATTGTTAACTATATAAATGCTGTGTGCTGCCCAAATACAAAGATAGCTGAGCATTTCAGTTCACAGAGCTCACTGTGAAGACATACTAATAGTTTGATGAGAGAGAGAACTGTGGCTTCAGATGATTTGTGCACACTCATAAAACAAGAATTCAATCATGCCTTGACAAATACATAGTTAATAAACCACCAGTGTTCTGTTATTTCTGTTATGTTCTAACTTTAAATTATTTTTCATAATGAATGTAAATTTGGTTATACTGTACTCCTTACTCCTGCATAGTCAAAACTGTAAGTTATCTAGTATCCAACTGTTACTGGATAACAATGAGTCAGTACACAGTAATGTGCAAAACCAAATTTAGTAAACAAAATTTGCAGCAACAGAAATGAAGCACAAAAATTGCACATCTGTTTAAGTCCTAGTTGTGCTACATCTCAGGTAGCGTCTTTATTCGGCGTGCTTTAGTCTGAAAGTAGCGCTTTCATAACAAATAGACTTTTTTTTCTAAAACAGGCCGATCGCAAAAGATAAAAGATAAATTCCAATGGGGATTTAAAACAAAAACAAAAACAAAAAAGCAAAAGCAGCTGAAGCACTAAGACATGCTTGATCATCAGCATTAATTGGAAAGTGAGGGAGGATAGGAAACTTTGTTGCCATAAAAATCAAAATAAATAATTGCTAGGTGAAACTCCGGGAGAATGCATTCTCTATCTGGTTGATCATAAATCCTGAAATAATGACATGCTTACCCATAAATGACTAAACAAGGGGCCATTAAGGCATGCATGACTTCTCCTGATGTCTGTGCAGCAGATGTTAATAATTTTTTCCATAATGGAGAAGGAGAGAGGGGAAGGGGGAGGGGGGGGAAGGGGGGGCTGCTCTAATCATATAAAAGAAAATGTCAAATAAGGGTCAGCAATGTAAACATGGCAAATATGAAAGTGAATCTAATGAAAGTTATTTAGAAGCTTTCAAAAGAAATGCATGTTTCCAGATCGAAATCATGTTGAAACCCTAAAATTAAACCACTTTTCATACAGCATGTCATGTTTCTTTTTTTAAGCTGAAAAACACGTTGTTGACGTGAGGAAGGTAACTTAAAAGCGCAAAGCAGCCGTAGATGTTATCGCCCCTCACAGTGTATCTGTACATCTCCTGTGTTCTCTTCGCTTTGCCGCCTTCTCCTTGTTGTTGTTTTCAGATCTTAATGGGAGATATTTCCGTGTTCGGGTCCAATGTGACACTGCAGCCGATCAGCCCCAATTGTGAGCTTCTTATCGCTCGCACAGATTGGTTCCACCAGCAGAAAGACACGAGATTATCAATCCATTAGATTCATACTGGCATATGGCACAGATTACATTAATGCTGATTCGGATTCACCCTACCTAAAACGTATTATTTCTTAAGGCTTCACTGTGATCTTATCAGTCAGGCTGTCAGATAACACCACCTCCGCTCACAAAAATATCTGCCTCCCCTTTTGTGATCGCACACTATCTTTTCCATTGTCCCAATTAAGCACTTTGTCACTTTTTGTTAGTTGTCATTAACAAAGTGCCATATAAAGTGATGCACAAATTGACACAAGATGTAAAATCACTTTTCGAATTTAAGTTTCAGCATTGTCTTTTTTTAGTCCTGGAGTGTCATTACTGCTATATTAATCATTGCAATATTGTCGTCTTGAACGTTATGCTTTGTTTATATTGCTTTTCATTCTGACGTTTTATGATTGCTGTAGTAATTAGAGCAGGTAGATTATTGGAGCATGTTATGAGACTTGCCGCTTTATCACCTGATATAAATCCAGAATATTTATACTGCTTCTGTGGTGAACAACTGTAGCTTTTATTGACAAAGAAAATAATAAAACTTTGGACTGTAGTACTTTGAATTACTAAAATCCTTCCTTTCCCCAATAGTGGCATTAAAAAAAAAAGTCATTTTCTTATGAAAAACTCTAAAAGAAAAGGAGATTTCACATCATATGACATTTATTAATCAAATCTATTCCACAAAAAGAGACTTGTACCGAACTGATAGATTTAGGAGACTTCACAAAGCATTTCAGCAACCTTGAAACTTCTCCTGGGCTCTGTTAAAATGACAGACGCGACACTTTCAAGTCTGAACAGTCCAACCATATATGCTTTGAGTTTCCTCTGTTTGGCAGCTTTGTTTTGTCTTTTCAAGCTTTGCCAAGAAAGTCAAAATTGAAAGAAAAAAAAAATCTTGATACCTCATACTATACAAATGATTAATGGCTTTGATTCATTAGCTCTGAACTACTGATAAAAAAAGAGAAGCATTAAGAGCCAACCTTGATTTTTTGAGTGCATCATTCAATGCTATACTGCATATGTGAAGAAAAGGATGCTTTTAACTGTTTTTGATTCACCTCAAATCAAGGCCTTTGGTCTATTTCACCTTGAACAAACAAGGCAGGTAAAGCTTTTAAAATTACTCATTTGATTCATTAAATTCAATGATACTCGTGTCTTTGTATTGAGATTAATTTTACGGCATAGCACTCCGACGTACAACTATTCCTCTTGAACTTTGACCTAGAAAATTTCTTACAGTAATATACGTGGTGCCTTACTCTGATATTTTCTCTCTCAGCTTTCCTCTCATCCAAACTGTCAGTGGAGGAGAGCGCATCCCTTTCAACGGGAAGGAACTGTTGACGTTTCTCCTGTTTTATATTTAATATGTTGGGTTTTGGCATTTTACAAATAAACTCAAAATGATTTTTTGCTGAAATTAAGGTGTTACAGACCATTTACTAAAAGGACAGTTTTCCATCAGAAATCTTTTGCCTCAATATAACTTCATTTTATCCTGATAGACCACAGTAAGGGTTTCTCATACAACATATGTGTTCAAAAAAGGCAGCACCACACACACTTGTCTCAAGTATTTCTATCTAAGCTAAGTAAATACCCAATTTTGTCCTATTTTTGCACATTTCATTTTGCTTTGTAGATCTGCATTGGATTCTTAGGGATTTTTTTATAGCTGGAGATGCAATGGAGGCTTCCTGTTCACACCACTGCAGATTTCATTTAAAGACTACTGAAGTCTTTTGAGCTAAGATGAAATCTGATTAATTTGTTTAACCAAAGATCTTTTTGTTTAATGTTTCACAAAGACCTGGTGCAGTGGGTCAAGTAGCCCAAGACTCGCCCATTGAGAGCCAGGATAGGCTCCACCCCCCCTGCATCCCAGACTGGATAAGCAGAAAAGTGAATGGATGATGGAACTTTGATGCAGAAACAGACTGAAAACTAGTGCGCAGGTTGTCGACAACATCTTCTCATGGAGGTCGCTGGCATTGCAGAAATGCACACAAGCTGCTAAAGTGTTTGGAGTTTGTCTCCAAAGGCTGGAAGTGCTGTGGGGGAGTACGTTTGTAAACCAGGACCACTCACGATTAGACCTTTGTTTCTGTGTTTGGGGCAGAAAAAATTATGAAATACTCACATTTAGAACATCACCACTTCAGACTGAAATACTAACATTTATGTCATGCATGTAAAAGTGGCCAAAGGGTTCTTCTACTCTACCGACCTTCACTACGTCCCTTTTCTGAGGTCTTCCTCTTTTCGTCCCGCCTCGCAGCTTCATATTTGACATCCCGTGTCCAGTATCGCTCCTCTAAATCTGATGAATCAAACATGTGGTGCTATCGAGTTATACTCAAAGTTATTTGGGAAAGGAAAAAACATTTCTTTTAACTTGACCAAAACAACAAAAGAATCCTGTAACTATATTCTGCTTGACAAATATAAATGAGAGGTTTAAATTTTACAAAACATACTGGAGTCAGCAAAATTTCTTGTTTATTCTTGGTGTCCAAAATATTCTGCTATATGCCAGTGGAGAAGCTAGACAGTGCCAAAGCAAAACACTAGCATATGTTATGCCTGCAGAATCACTGCCGTGGTAGCAAAATCCAAGAAACCAGAAAAGAAACTGAAATGGGAAAAATATTTGATTTACAAAGTAGTACCAACTACTGCAGAATCTACAGAGACTGCGGCGACCTTGAGAAGCTTGTGAGAACCTCAGGAAGTTCTTCCCACAGAGATTTGGCTGCACTGCTGCTGGATATCAGACTGTGTATTAGACACTGATCTGTTTAATTACAGTCTGAGTCGCACACCATCTGTAAGAGCACCTCATCGCCTCTCTGCACTATCCAAACGACTTAAAGAATCCAGAGATATTGCACTCCAAGGACATGCTTAATTGAGTTCTGAGTGCAAAGAGCACTACAGCATTCTTCGACTTCAGCGATGTAAGCTTGGCCAAGCAGGCGGTTTGGAGTGCTGTGTAGTGATATAAATTAATCGGAAATTGCTCGCGATTGTCAATTACATGCAAAACAGGGTCCCGAACAAAGCACGGTTCCAGATTTGCTTAACTCCTTGGTAAAAATTCGACTTGTGCGACAGAGCAGGCCAGAGCGAAGAAGGTAAAAAAATAACCCCAAACATGTAACAATATTGTTTCAGGAGGCATGAAAACAGACGTTTTGCAAATGGATTTGGAAGGAGTGGGATGAGGCGAGAGGGCTAAATCTGTCTTGTTCATTTGTGACGGACTTGGCGTGAAGCAGTGACTTGAGCTTGGATAAAGAAAAGACACTTGCAGCAGAATTCTGCCAGTCTTTGGTTCTCTGTGTTCGACATCCCCCCCTCGACTCCACGCCACTGCCGGCACCGTCACCACTCCATCACACACACCCACACACCCCTTACCTTCCAACACACTGCCGAACCTGGTGCTCCGCAGTCACCCATTAATCCCTGCATGTCGGATCCCAGCCAGGTAATTACTGTTTAAAAATATTTCATCCTATTCTTTCCACCTAAAAAAGAGACAAATGGAAACAAAAGGAACACAGTTCTGAACAACGACAAAGAGGTGTTTTAAATGCGTTCTCTTTTCTCTGGTGGAAACGGTGGCTTTGTTTGCACACAGTACAAGGTGTCTGAAACCAAATCTGCAGCTATTTCATATTTAAATGCAGCTGTCACGCTCTAGTTTTTACACCCGGTTTGGAAAGTTGGTGATTCTGCTCCTTTCATGGAGAAAAAAAAGCCTCTGTTTGTGGTGCAATAAAACCTGTTTGTTGGCTCAGTGCCAGCCAACTTTGAAACGAAATAATTGGAGGAGGGGGGAAATTACCGAGAAATCTTGGTCGCTTGGAAACTTCCTGACTGAAAGGATCTATTTTCATCGTATAGAAAGTTACGTCTTTCTCTGAGGACGTTTATTAAATGTTTATTCTAAGATTCTGACCGTATCATGAGTTGGCGCTGACATGAATGACAGTGGCTAATTGATAAGAACCATAGCTGCCAAGTTAACGGTACTGTGGGAAGGACTCTGTCCAGTTAAGACGTGTGTTCACTAAATGATCTGTCAGCCAAAGTGTGAACGCACACACACGTTTAAATATCATATTAACTGTATATTAAAATCTGTTTTTCAGGTGCTGACATCAATTTAAGGAACCTTTAATGTTCGCTCGGTCAAAATTTCTTAAAAGTTGCGATGCCATACATTTTTCTCCTGTTTGAAAAGGATACAGTTCAGCATTCATTAAGCCCCGTCCCCTCAGTCACTGCATCTCATCCTGTCAAGATTTCTATTCTCACAGTGAACATGTAAAGTTTAGAAGTGGGAGAGTCACTGAAACGGTGCTGCTGAGATTGTGTCCCTGATTTTTTTCCTTAAAGCTGTCAAACCGCTTCAATGAAAACAAGATAGTTATTCCTTTTGCAGTAATTTATCATTGCCTTTACACCAAGGATCAAGGATATCTTTATTATTCCCAAGAGGAAATTTGTTGTACAGTCAGCAGAAACAACAGAGCTATCAAACAGACACAGACGGTAATAAATAATAAACATACAATAAAAACAAACTTAAAAGTCTAGAGTAAAAAAACAACATCATTTAAAAGACAAATAGCTGGTTGTACAAATGAGTTTTCACTCTGTTTGTCCTGGACATGTTGTATCTCCTGCCAGATGGAGGCAACTTGAAAGCATTAGTTGAAGGCTCAGCCCGGGCCTTGTTCAAACTCGTCACCTTATCCAGATGAGGAAGATTATTCAGGGTAACACCTGCAATTTTGCAGCCACTTTGACTATACCTTAAAGACTATTATTGTTTTTGAAGTTCAGTGATCTGTGCCTGCTGACAAAATAACATATTCAGTGAAACCAAAAAACTTTCTCATAAAAGTGCTGCTCACATAAAAACCATACCAACTACGGCCCATTTAGAACTGCCACCTCTATAAAAGCAGAAGTCTGTCTGTTTGGAGCATTCAGGTGTGTTAAATTGCAAAGCCACAATCTTTCTAGGAGTGGATATCTCAGTATGTTCACCCCCAGAATGCTGAGAGAAACTACTAAAAGTCAAACTGGTTAAATGTTAAAGTTTAGGAAAATACAGAAGATTGAGCAAGTATGGCTTGTTTGGAAGGGTTGCCAGGAGAAAGTCTCTTTTCTCTATGAAGAACCTGGCAGCATAACCTAGATTTGCAAAGTTAAACCTGAACAAACCACAAGATTTCAGGAACAATGTCCTTTGGAAAGATGAGACCAAAGTGGACAGAGCAGTACATTTGGCAAAAACTGAAGACAACATATCAGCACAAACACATCTACCAGCTGTCAAGCACGGTGATGGAGGGCTGATGATTTGGGCTGATTTTCTAGTCACAGTACTTGGGTACCTTGCAGACACTAAGTCAGCCATGAGTATTCTACAGTCAAATGTGAGATATCTGTCCAACAGCTAAAGCTTGGGTGGAGCCAACAAAATCTATAAAAATGGCTGAAAAAAAGAAAAGAATCAAGGTTTTGCAGCTGCACGGCCAAAGTCCTGACGTCAACTTGATTGGAGTGTGCTGGTGGGACCAAACTGAAGCAATGCTGTAAAGAAGAGTGGACCAAAATTCGTCTACAGCAATGTTAGAATCTGAGGAAGTCATACACAAAATGATTAGTTCAAGTTATTACTGCTGGTGTCTCTACCAGCACTGAAACATGGGGTGCACTTACTTTTTCACAGGACTGTACATAGTCTTGTGTTTGTTCTAAAAGCGTCCCTTTTGGTTATCGCCTTGCATGTTTCCCCTAGTTGCAGTGGTTCTTCACCTTGGCTTGTATAGTTACCCAGAGTTAACCAGACATATAACTTCAATCAAGTTCACCATAGCAGCGCTCTTTTTACATTTTAAGGAACATCCTTTCTTACAATATTATTGAAAGAAACTTTGGTTCCATTGGCCCAAGCACATGGTGACAGTAAAGATTAACAACTACAGCTTAAGTTAGTGCAAATCCACTGTTTCATCTATTCTTTCCACTCTTGCTTAGTTTACTACCCTTTAAAGTCTATATACTGTAAAGTCCACCCTACTTTGGCATGTGGTCAACTCCAAAAGCTCACAGGCGTGCCATGACGGAGGATAAGCTATGATCAGGAAAATGCTGTTCTTGCATTTATTATACTCTTGCTTTATGGGTTAATGGAATGAGAGCATGTCAAGAAATCGAATATAAATCAACTCCTGTTATATTAGAATTCATTATTATATGACAGCAAAGCAACACATCCAGATACTTCTCTCTCTCTCTCTCTTCCCTTTGTTTTAGATTTCACACCTGCCCACCACATATCACATTTCTCAAGTTAATAAAGTGCAAAGCCAGTTTTCAAGTGTAACCGCAATTAGTGAACTTAATAGCATGTGAGGTGACTGTGTCAGAATTCTTGTTCTTTCACACTAAATGTTAAAATGCTGCTGTTGTGACATTGTGTCCCTAAGAATAGAGAGAAGGGGAGGGGAGGGGAAGGGGTGAGACATCAATACACTGGCAGTGGCAAGAAATATAGTTAATATGTAGCTGGGAAGGTGTTTAATGCAGATGGGGGGGCACATCACTGTATCCACCCTTCTGTCATCTCATGAACACAACTGTATATTAATGATTGTGCTTCAGTTGGCACGGCTCCTGTGTGTTCTTAGTGTCAGCTAGTTAGCAAACTGCAGTCATAAAATATATGGATTCAGTGGACTAAATAAAAATAAATAATTAAATAATAAAATAAAATAAAATAAAAATATTCACCTAAACTGAAGCATGAATTTGTCATGGCAGAGGCCAGAGGTAGTTGAAAACTGCTGAAAGTAACACATTGTTGTAATCACATTACATTTCTCAGTAAGGTAATATTGTGACAGTACAGCATCCAGATGGATGAGTAATATATAACAGTGCAGCTCTTATTAGTGTTTTTGTATCAGGCTGGAAACATGTTCATTTCTGCTTCAAAGTTGGACATTTTAAGATGGGAATCTGTGGGAACTGACTCGTTTTATGGAGCCAGTCTCAAGTGGTCATTGGAGGAAGCGCAGCCTTCGGGACTTAATTTTTCAGTCTTGCAGGCTATGGTTCACCAAGTTCACCAAGTGCCATGGTGAACTTGGTTCTGCCATTTTGCACGAATGCCTGATGGTTTTAATGTTTGTGGTTAAAAAAGGTGGTTGGATAAAGAAGCAAGTCCAATGAACACCTTATGTTATGATTTGGAAAACAGTTAGAGGTGACATGTAATATGTTGTGGCCTAAAGCAGGGGTGGAGGAACTCCAGGCCTCAAGGGCCTGTAGGTTTTAGATGTGTCCTTGTTCCACCACAGCTGATTTAAATGTCTAAATTACCTCCTCAACATGTCTTCAGTTCTCCAGAGGCCTGGTAATGAACTAATCCTCTGATTTAGATGTGTTGACCCAGGGTGATATCTAAAACCTGCAGGACACCAGCCCTTGAGTCCTGGAGTTCCCCACCCCTGGCCTAAAGCATGCAGAGAGGTTATACAGTGGGATTCAAATACTCAGGACAAGCCAAGCCTCTCTAAACACATGGAGCTCCACTCTGACAGGCTGATAAAATGGTTGTGTTTAAACAGGGAAAAGAGAACCAACCAAAGTTTATCTGTGACTAGCGACCTGTTCAGGGTGTATCCCAAAATAAGGCAGCTGGGATATGCTCCAGTGACCCTGGAACCATCAGAAAATGTATAACATTACTGTACTAAATTACTGAGATAAATGAATTAATAACATTACAGTATAGTACAGTACAGTACAAATTATATCATTACTTGCGTTGCAAAGGTTGCAGTTAGCTACATCATAGGTAGCAAGAAAAAAACATCAAACAGTCTTTTACTTCCTGCACAACCATCAGCTGATTTCACTTCACGTGTATGGAGGAGGTCGACCTTGCCTGCAACTTGTGAGACGTGGAGATATGGACATTACTCTAATAGTAGTAATAGGAATAATAATAATAATATAAATATTATCTATACAGCACCTTTCAAAACAAGGTTACAAAGTGCTTCACAACACCAAACAGGAAACAAATAGTAATCAACAAAACAGCGTTGGGTAGGGGAATACTGCCAGCATCAGGGAATTAAAAGCAAGGTATAAAGAAAATTAAAAATGGATGCCAATTAAATTGAATGCAAATATAAAATAATTAAAAAACTTTAAAATAATTATAATGGACAACATAGAAATGACTCAAAGTAAAAGCACAGAAAAGGCCTCCCTCTAAGGGGGATTTAAAAGATGAGCAGGAACTCATCAATCCGCAGGGAGGTTATTCCACAGAATGAGCAACCTGAAAGTGAGAGCTCGATCACCCTTGATTCGCATTCAAGGTTGTAGGATGTCCAGCAAAGCCTTAGCTGAAGACTTCAGGTTACAACCAGGCCAATGGGGTGTCAGGACATCTTAAATATACTTTGGTGTGAGACCGCAGAGGGCCTTAAAAGTCAATAAAAATCTTAAACTCAAGTCTAACATTAAAAAGTAATGGTAAATGGCCTGTATTTGTATAGCGCTTTACTAGTCCCTAAGGACCCCAAAGCGCTTTACACATCCAGTCATCCACCCATTCACACACTGGTGATGGCAAGCTACAGTGTAGCCACAGCTGCCCTGGGGTGCACTGACAGAGGCGAGGCTGCCAGACACTGGTGCCACCGGGCCCTCTGACCACCACCAGTAGGCAGTGGGTGAGGCGTCTTGCCTAAGGACACAACGACCGAGACTGTCCGAGCCGGGGCTCGAACCGGCAACCTTCCGATTACAAGACGAACTGCCAACTCTTAAGCCACAATCGCCCCCGAGTGTGTTCTCTTTTTTTGGTTTTTAGTAAGAAGTCTGGCTGCTGCATTTTGGAGCAGCTGCAGTTGTGTAAAGTTTGTTGGCCCAAACAAGTGTGTGACAAACTGCAATAATCTAACCTAAAGGAAATAAAAGCATTTATAACTGCATCTAGATGTCTTTTGGATGAACCCAAGCTGATTATTGTGCTGTTTTTTTAAACTTTACTTTGTGTTTTGGGGTGTTTTTGTTTGTTTGTTTTTTTAACTTAAAAACTAGAATAAATTAAAATACACATGAAATCCGTCCTCACTTGCCTTGATTGCAAAGGCCAAAATGCAACATGGGAAATCACTGTGCGGTTGGGCTTGTATTTACAGTCTTTGGGCTTAAATGTAGTTTAGAGATGTGCTTTTAGCCCCAACCAAAAAAATACAACATCAAAATCTAAGAAATTCACACAATTTGGTAATTAAACACGAAGAACTAAGACATAACAACAATTAGAATCAAATAATTTTTCAACTATGTTAATCTATTCATGGAAGTAAGCAAAAAATGTGTGTAACTAAATGCATATTTTAAACATATATTTATTTTCTTTTTCCATTTGCTGTCTGTCATGCCTCACTGAGACATCTGGAAATTAGTGGGTTAAAAAATATCAATGAACAGCACATTGTAAACCAGAATGTAAAAGTTTTACACCTAAAAGGTTTTGTTTAAAATAGTTTTTTTAAAAAGGGGTCTCTCGCTTAAATCCGACTCTCTTTCTTTATTATTGACTGACACGACACAACTCTGGTCACAAATTACAGACTGTTCCCCGGAATTCAAAATCCCAGACGGTGATTGAAATTTTGAGATCTTCCACAACAGCAGCCATGTGCCCCATATTACAGTTTACAGTCTCTGTGGTATCACAGATTGTATTATAACAAAGGACAGAGCATTGTTTGTTGTGAATGAATGGTTAGCATCACTTTAACAGAATTTCCCAGCTGTTCCCTGGAAAAAAAAATACACAAAAAAGAAACTTTTCAATAGATATTCATAAAATAGCAACATTTCCAATGCATAAAGGACTATGTAATCCTTCCAGTAAAAACATGAGCATAATTAATATAGTTTACACACAGTTTCTGGTCATTTTTCTTCGCAGGTGTGTTTTCAAGACAAAACAGGCTGGATATAATTAGACAGCGAATATGGACAAAAGAGACGTCTCGTGGCATATGGCAGGGTCAGATGGAGAAGGAAAATCTTGTCATACAGCAGCGGAAATCTATTAACTTGCATACATATGGATTTATGACAACAACTGGCATAAGGAATCATGAATAACTTACAGACGGATGTTCTTATATAAGCATCAATTGTTAATTGAAGAAGCTGTCACACTCCCTGGGGCTGTCAACTTAGTTTTATAAGCATTCAAACTTAGCTTTATCAAATTAATGGTCTATTCAGTGCAGCCTGATTCTCCTGTAATCCATCTTTTGTGCTTTCCGCAGAGAGAAAATAGTAAAATTTAGTTCCTGACATCATTCACTATAAGAGGAATGGCGTTAGCTCATGGTGGCGTGGCACAGACACTCGTGCTACACCACGTTGGCTCAGGTGATTTCCCCGGACCCCGCGACACCGAATGACGACGGCCTCTGTTGCATTTTTCATGTCTCGCCTCTGTAAACAGACGTGGCAGAGTCAGCAAGAAAGGCCCGTTTGTGCCGAGGTGCTCAGGTGTGCTGACAGGTAGATCTCCACAGGCCATATGGGGCTCTGCAGGGAAATCATGAGCCACCCTCCTACCACAAAATCAACGTGTTTACTACATAGAAGAAGAAGAAGAAGAAGGAGGAAAAAAGCTGCTGAGGAGGCCTGTTTCTTGAAGCAAATGAATATGCTGAGAGACAACAAAGTTTGTTTTGTACTGACAATATTGTTGACTTTTGACTCAAATTATATCTACAGATAAGAAGCTTAGATCAGGAAAAGAAAGAAATGACAAAGCTAAGGTTCTTAAAATTACAAAAAAAAAACAAAACCTTAAATTCTAGCAACAAACTCATAAATAAAATTCTTAAAAATTCAGTTTTCTTTTTCCCATCACTATCCAGCCTCATCCTATAACTGATGCTACCAACAGTAACTTATACACAAATCACATCATCCAAACTGGTTTGTTTATTTCTTCTGAATAGTTCCAATGTCTCATGAAAGGCTGGATGAGTCTTATAATGTTGGGATCCTGGGAAAAAATGACAAATATTTCTTTATTACACCCCTTTGTGTGATTTGATTAGGTCATCCACAGTCAGCGGCACAGCAAAGTGAAGCTGACTGGTCATCACCTGAAACCAAAAACAAACTGGATGCATTTTTACCCCTAGAGTAAAGTATTTTCCTTTAATTTGATAAAATATGAGTATTTCTTCTTTTTGATTTAAATTTTTATGCAGAATGGATGACCTCTCATCTTACTCTTGAAACTAGTAATTAAATTATTCTTTCTTATACCATCTTGTGATCTATAATAATATTGGATAGTTGTGGTGTCAGTTTATAAGTACTTCTGCAACACCTGGTAAATTCTCAGCCTGCACCTATAATTGAATTCAGACTGAACTTTGCTCCTCATCATGTTGTGAAGAGAGTGGTTAGACTCTTCTGCTGCTGGTTGTGGTTTTACTTTATAACTATACACAGAAATACTACAGCGGAGGAGATGCAGGAAGCTAAAAAAAAAATCAGTGATACAGTTTGATGAAGGAGCTTGATGTCTGTGATGTGTGGTTTTCTAATTTATGTATTTGGGACTGATGTTTGTGCTAGCTCTCGCACTTTAAGCTAGCAACTCCACCTATGCTAGTTCCTCTTCCAAAGTAAACTTTGCTGTATTTGATCTGATTACATTATTAATGTCTTTCTGCTGACCTCAAGTCCTCAGACATTAGGATGACTGCATAGAAAATAGTCTTTCACAGTTTATATTACAAAATGTAATGTTTTCCACCTGGTTTCCATTTTACATTACATTTATGGAATACAAAATTGTTTATAAGAAATTCATCAGAAGTCGTTGTAGTACCATTGTTGACCACCTGGACTACAGGGAATAGTATTTTTTGACTTCTTTCTTAATTTAGGAGATTCCTTTGTATGTGAAATTCCACATAAATATATAAGTGAAAACTAGATAATTCCTTGTTTTTTTATTTTTTATAAATTTCACTCAATTCAAAGCAGCACCAGCACCAACATGACTGACAAGGGATGCATATCATCATGTTACTGTTGCACTTTCCATTTCATGCCATATCATGCTAACATGCTTATACGTTTTGAACTTTCAACAGTAAGTTGAAGCCACAGGAGAACAAATGTTATGCTACTTTAGTAAAATCTCTGTGCCATCTAGTTGTTGCCTTGTGTTTAGCACTTTGTAACGTATGCTTTAACAGTGCTTTGAAAGACTAAAAATGATCAAAGTGAAGTTAAAACTGTAGCATAACTAAGTCTGAATTAGTCATGTCCTCATTTTAGTTTTGCTGTATTGCCGGCTTTTAGGATTATTGTTACAGTAATATATTTTTATATAATACTGATGTGTTTTACTTCAGTCACAGATGCTGAAAGCTTTGAGAAAGGCAACAAAACTGGAACTTCTTTGGAACAGCATTGAATTTCTGAGTGAGACAACTATTTCCTTCAAATGTTGAGTCTTGTGGTTTATATTCCTTTATTTTGATTTCACACCAGTGTCTTCACGTTTATAGTGTACGTGCTCTAGTCTCTATATGAAAAATGGACATAGAGACACCGTGACATCACCAATCGGTTGTGAATTGTCAACCTGAGCACCCCTCTCTCCAGTTGGGTGGCTCTAACTGTGAACTGCATGCTCATTAGCTAACGAGTGATTTTAAAATTGTTAGCCAATGAACATGCCTGGTCTATCCTCTTTTCTGACTCTAATCCACATCTTAAGTCTGACGTCATTAGCCGTTTCCAGGTCCAAAACTCGTCTTCAGTTCTCGTCTTCAGAGCAGCTATCTGAACGCTACCCCAACAGAGGTCGATTATCTTGTTAATAATTTCACCTCCTCACTACGTACGACTCTGGATACTGTAGCTCCAGTGAAAACTAAGGTCTCTAATCAGAAGTACCTGACTCCGTGGTATAATTCTCAAACACGTACCCTAAAGCAGATGACTCGTAATCTGGAGAGGAAATGGCGTGTCACAAATTTAGAGGATCATCATTTAGCCTGGAGAAATAGTTTGCTGCTTTATAAGAAAGCCCTCCGCAAAGCCAGAACATCTTACTATTCATCACTGATTGAAGAAAATAAGAACAACCCCAGGTTTCTCTTCAGCACTGTAGCCAAGCTGACAAACAGTCAGAGCTCTGTTGAGCCAACTATCCCTTTAACGTTAACTAGTAATGACTTCATGAACTTCTTCACAAATAAAATTTTTATCATTAGAGAAAAAATTACCAGTAATCATCCCACAGATGTAATATTATCTACAGCTACTCTTAGTACCATTGATGTTAAGTTAGACTCTTTTTCTCCAATTGATCTTTCGGAGTTAACTTCAATAATTACTTCCTCCAAACCATCAACGTGTCTTTTAGACCCCATTCCTACAAAACTGCTCAAAGAAGTCCTGCCATTAATTAATTCTTCGATCTTAAATATGATCAACCTATCTCTAATAATCGGCTATGTACCACAGGCCTTCAAGCTGGCTGTAGTTAAACCTTTACTCAAAAAGCCATCTCTAGACCCAGCAGTCTTAGCTAATTATAGGCCAATCTCCAACCTTCCTTTCATATCAAAAATCCTTGAAAGAGTAGTTGTCAAACAGCTAACAGATCATCTGCAGAGGAATGGTTTATTTGAAGAGTTTCAGTCAGGTTTCAGAGCTCATCACAGCACAGAAACAGCTTTAGTGAAGGTTACAAATGATCTTCTTATGGCCTCTGACAGTGGACTCATCTCTGTGCTTGTCCTGCTAGACCTCAGTGCAGCGTTCGATACTGTTGACCATAATATCCTATTAGAGCGATTAGAACATGCTGTAGGTATTACAGGTACTGCACTGCAGTGGTTTGTATCATATCTATCTAATAGACTCCAATTTGTGCATGTAAATGGAGAGTCCTCTTCACACACTGAGGTTAATTATGGAGTTCCACAGGGTTCAGTGCTAGGACCAATTCTTTTTACATTATACATGCTTCCCTTAGGCAGCATCATTAGAAGACATAGCATACATTTTCACTGCTATGCAGATGACACCCAGCTCTATCTGTCCATGAAGCCAGATAACACACACCAATGAGTTAAACTGCAGGAATGTCTTAAAGACATAAAGACCTGGATGGCCGCTAACTTTCTGCTTCTTAATTCAGATAAAACTGAGGTTATTGTACTCGGCCCTGAAAATCTTAGAAATATGGTATCTAACCAGATTCATACTCTGGATGGCATTACCTTGGCCTCCAGTAACGCTGTGAGGAACCTTGGAGTCATTTTTGACCAGGACACGTCCTTCAACGCACATATTAAACAAATATGTAAGACTGCTTTCTTCCATTTGCGCAACATCTCTAAAATTAGAAATATCCTGTCTCAGAGTGACGCTGAAAAACTAGTTCATGCATTTATTACTTCCAGGCTGGACTACTGTAATTCATTATTATCAGGATGTCCAAAAAACTCACTGAAAAGCCTTCAGCTAATCCAAAATGCTGCAGCAAGAGTACTGACAGGGACTAGAAAGAGAGAGCATATTTCTCCTGTTTTGGCTTCCCTTCATTGGCTTCCTGTTAAGTCCAGAATTGAATTCAAAATCCTGCTCCTCACATACAAGGTCTTAAATAATCAGGCCCCATCTTATCTTAATGACCTTGTAGTACCATATCACCCTATTAGAGCACTTCGCTCTCGCTCTGCAGGCCTACTTGTTGTTCCTAGAGTATTTAAAAGTAGAATGGGAGGCAGAGCCTTCAGTTTTCAGGCCCCTCTTCTGTGGAACCAGCTTCCAGTTTGGATTCGGGAGACAGACACTATCTCTACTTTTAAGATTAGGCTTAAAACTTTCCTTTTTGCTAAAGCATATAGTTAGGGCTGGACCAGGTGACCCTGAATCCTCCCTTAGTTATGCTGCAATAGACGTAGGCTGCCGGGGGATTCCCATGATGCATTGAGTTTTTCCTTTCCAGTCACCTTTCTCACTCACTATGTATTAATAGACCTCTCTGCATTGAATCATATCTGTTATTAACCTCTGTCTCTCTTCCGCAGCATGTCTTTTATCCTGTCTTCCTTCTCTCACCCCAACCGGTCGCAGCAGATGGCCGCCCCTCCCTGAGCCTGGTTCTGCCGGAGGTTTCTTCCTGTTAAAAGGGAGTTTTTCCTTCCCACTGTCGCCAAAGTGCTTGCTCATAGGGGGTCATATGATTGTTGGGTTTTTCTCTGTATCTATGAAGCGCCTTGAGGCGACTTTTGTTGTGATTTGGCGCTATATAAATAAAATTGAATTGAATTGAATTGAATTGAATTGAACTTGTTTCCCCTCACTAAAAGTTAACATGATGGTTAGGGACAAATGCAATCGCAGGAAAAAGATGCTGAAAATGGACCAAACTTGTGTCAGAAGAACTACTGAGATAATCCATCTACAAAACGAGGTTAGTCATTAATATACTACTGCATGGTTTGGATTACTCACTGTGAAAAAGTTTTGCTTCTCAGCTTTATGCACCATTCCAATCTTTATTTGACTCAGATTGTGTCTTCCCTGACATGTTCAAATATTTGGTGTCTGGCAAACCGTGAGGCCCTGGGTTGTAGTTATATCATATGGTTTTAAAAACTGAGCTTTAAAACGTGTTGCAGATGGACAGTGATATGAAAAAAACAGAGGTGGGACCAAGTCATTGTTTTGCAAGTCTCAAGTAAGTCTCAAGTCTTTATCCTCAAGTCACAAGTCAAGTCTCAAGTAATGTCAGGCAAGTCAGAGTCAAGACTCAAGTCACTGGTGTAAAAGTCAGAGTAAAGTCACAAGTCTGAAACTTTGAATTTCAAGTCCTTTCGAGTCTTTAAAAAACAAAACAAAAAAAAGAATGTTGCAGTTGTATGCTAAATGTAAATATTAGACCATGTGATTTTTAAATCTGTTTTTCTCAACACATGATGAAATGGTGAACTTAGAAAATACACACAAATTGTGAAATTGCACCTCTATAAAATGCAGCTCAATTAAACTTAGCTCCAAGAATAATTTTCACCGACAATTCTGAGATAAGCTGCATATTATTCTTGGATGTGCTTGTAGGACTGGCTTTAAAATAGCATGACAAAAATATCATACACATTAAAACCAAACAGTATCATCAACGTAGCCTGGACAACATTTGCTGGTTAGATGAAGTCAGCTATCTCATCGTAGCAAAAGAGAAGCACCACCTACCGTTCTTCATGCAACTGCAACTGTTGGAAGTTGGAAGTTGTTCCATCTCTGTCTGTGATTCTCTTCTTGCATGTTTTGCATATTGCATTTCGTTTTTTTGTTGACTTCTTCATAGTTTATGTACCTGAAAAAATTAACTCCTTGCAGCATCTTTGAGCGTTTTTTTTTTTTTTTTTAAATCTGGTTAATTTGATTGGCTGTGCTACAGCTCACCCACACATACGTACGGAGTGTGGTTTGAATAAATGAATGAATGAACTGAATTAATGGTGCACACTTTCTATATAATATGCGTGTTAAGTTTTAGATTTGGAGTGAAATATCAAGTCTTTTCAAGTAAACCGGTTCAAGTCCAATTCAAGTCCCAGGTCATTGGTGTAAAAGTCCAAGTCAAGTCACAAGTCTTAGAACATTTTTTCAAGTCAAGTCTAAAGTCATAAAATGAATGACTCGAGTCCACACCTCTGGAAAAAACCCAGAGAGGCTGACAGTGATCACCGACTGTCTTTATGGGCTTGTTCATGTTAAATAAGAGATAGCGTAAAAGATAAAAACCATTAAAACACATGAAAAAGACAACAGTTCGTGTAGTTTGGACCCGGAAGCAGAGTTCATACATCATCACATAACTAACATAAAAAATAAATCAGAAAATAATAAAAATACTAGAAAAAAATCAAGGGACTTCATGCTGTATTCGTTATGACTTATAAAACAACCAGAAAAGTCATTCGAACGAGTCACGAGTTGACTCAACTGAAGTAAACTTACTAAAACATAACAGCAGTAATTATTTTCCATCCAGCTATCTATTATATTTTGCTTATCTGAAGTTGAATTTTATTTGTTTGTTATCCTAACTCTCTAAAAACATAAATCCCACTTAAATAACATGAAAATAAGAAGCAAAGTGTTTACTGATGTCACAGATCATGTCTCCAACTTCTATGCAATTGCAAGTCTTTTTGCAACTATAAGAGTCGCCCCCTACTGGCTGCTAGAATAAAAATATTATACCGTGGTAACTCTGTTTGAACTCCTGACTACGGTGCTTGGTGAGAATCTGACACATCGGGCATCCCTTTAACATTAAATTATGTACCAACGTGCTGGGTCGTCAGGCAGAGTGGACAGGATCCTCGCTCATCCTTTAGTTGAAGGTCATGTTGAAAGTCAGGCCTCCTAATGTGGCCTTTTGTAAGACTTTGTTCTTCTTGGTGATGCTTGGAATACGACTTCCCACTCATCACAAGTGCTCGGATGTTTTGGGAGGGAGAGCGTGTGGAAGACACTGACCGAGATGGTCTAAGGTTAGAAATAATCCACCCAGCACAGACCCAATGCGAATGATTTCTCCTTGTGAGAAAATTTGCTAATGATACCACGCAACTGAGCTGCTTTCATCCCACTAAATGTCTTTAAATAGCAAGAAATTATTTACATATGAAAATTCAATATTTTATTTCCGTCAGCTTGCCACACTGGTTCATGAATAATTTGTGGTTAAAACATGTTTTTTAAGCATTTTATTGAACATAATTTAAAGGTTTTCTCTTAGTGTTTTTGAAACATCTACCCTCGCTGTGTTGGTTTGGCCCGTCGATATTAGCAATTCAATGAGCCGAGCACATGCTACCAGAAAGCGTGAACAAAAGTGACACACTGGTCAGTCGTTAGAAAGCGACTAATGCCTAAGTTTGAAAATTCGCCTCATCATCTGTGAGAACGATTAACACGCCACGATCGACATCCATCTCTATCAGAAGCTCAGAATGAAAAGAGAGGGAAACAAGTCTGTCAGCCAAATCAAAGCAGAGCAGCAAAAACAGAGTGATAGCTGCGTATTTGAACTTGGTAATTGGTTGGGCACTCTGTAGGCAATACAACAGAGAACCTACAGAGTGTGGTGTGTGTTTCCCAGCCCCACTGTGCCGCTTCATAGCGTACAAAGGCAGAGAATGAAGTTCAGAGGGTTTTAATGCCTGAAGAGAAGAATATGGACATTAAATTATCAGGGGGAAACAGCAGGGTGTGAAAAAAGAGCCTTCTAAAGCCGGTAAACGCAAACGAACATACAGCCTGCTTCTGACACGGAAACCTGGCCAAATTCACAGGATCCTTTATTCTAAGCTTCACACTGATACTCACACTGTTTGTGTGTCCCTGCGTGTGTGTGTGTGTGTACATAAATTTACTGTATGTGTGCACATGCTTTACTTCTTTTAATTGGAATTTAAAGCCAAAGCTACCATAATACCCATCCACACATTCCCCACTTTTTGTTTTTCTTTTTTGCAATGAAGACAGTTAAATTTGTAAATATGTATACCACTTTTTTTTTTCTGTTAAAGCTTGACTTAAATCTGTTATCAAAAAAAGCACAATAATGTAGCTCGTTTGCCGCATTTACGAGCCTTGTCAACATTTAGTTGAGTTTTCATCGCAGAATCGTTTTATTTTATTGCAGTTTTGGATCATAAAACGTAGCTCTAAACTAAGAAAGTCACCATTATTAGAAACTGTAGGTACAAAGTCAGCTATTTGTCATCAGTGGAACGAAGGCAGGTTTGTCACTTCAGGGCATCTTGGGATCTTTTTCAAAACCATCTAAAACCAACACGTTTTTGTTGAAGTAACATTGATTTTCCCATCTAGCTCTTCTGTCGTGACTTTTATAAGCTGTTAATTAACAGCGTTAGTTCAAAAAGAAGCGCAAAAAAAATAAAAAATAATTTCTTTCCAGCTTTATGAGTTTGATTGACAGGTAAAGCGTGAGATTGGTTGAAAAGGCTTGAAAATGCACCGTTCTGCATTACAAGGCAGCACCAACGAGGCCTTTGAGGGTCTCTCCAAATAGCCTGAATTTCAAAGTGAGCAAAAAAAACAAGTACAATGAGAAATAAAAGACTATAGCTAAATGAAAAAGAATCACTCTTGAGAGTTACAGCTTTACACACACACACACACACACACACACACACACACACACACACACACACACACACACACACACACACACCTTATTAATCTTTAATATCATGTCTGCTTTTCACTTCTCTCTTCTTCTTTTCTCTCTCTTCAGTTTATCTCTTCTGAAGCAATTACACCCAAGAGGACTGAGCACATAGGACATGCTCCCACTACCTAAAGCAATAATATATCATTACATACTAAACATATAGCAGCTACGCAAAGAGCTTTTATTACTACTCCAGGGCGAGTGCTATTTATAAGCAGGGGCACAGCCTCGCTCCTCCACCTGAGCTGTTTTAGGAGATCGTTTTGGATTTCTCTGCTTTTCTTAGAGGGCGGAAATAATCCCTGTCAGTTTGTCCATCTCTGCCGTTTAATTTCAGTAGCTTCGCTTTGACATTAGGGGGTGCTGGAATTCTTCAGAGTTGAGTGATGAGACGCTGAATTTCAGGCAGTGTTGAAAACTGACAGCAGTCAACGTGATATATGTTTCTTTAAAGTGTCTGGAATTTATGGAAGTTTTATGAAGATCACAACTTAAGAAAAGCTGCTTAAGTGATTGTTGTGACACTTAATTGATATCAGGTGACACTGAGAATCGATCGGATGCAGACTGAAAATGTGCAGACCATGTTTGTCATTTGTAAAAGCTTGTAGTTTGAAAAACATAGAGAAAAGCTTTGAGGTTCATTTGCAATGAAAATTCTGTACATTTGATTTTGGAAGGGTTCCTGTCGGCACACAAACCTGCTCTGCCGTCCAAACTGGAACGAAACATCCTTCAGCGTCTTTTCCTGCAAAAAAACTCTTTTATACTTGCCGAAAAAGGAGATAAACTTCTACCGAGCAACTTATTCAAAGTACGACTCATGAATTATTTAAGAGGAAACATTTCCCCTTGTTTATTTATATATACATATGTATAAAATATCATTTATTCTAAGAGGGTCTATAAATCAAAAGTATTCCCAGAGAATAACAGATAAGTGAGGTTATTGTGCAATGAGGCCAGCTGGTGGTAATAATTTAATGACGTTTTACAGGCGCTATAAAGACAGCAAACAGATGTGGCATTAAGGATTATAAAGTTGGTAAAACTTTTAACAAGTGCTATGTATTTCGGTGGTACAACAGCACAACCCCCAGAATAAAAGGAATTTACACATCCTTCAATTCCAAAGCTATCAATCACACACGTGTTATTCCCCTGGGAGCGTCTTTACATGCATATTTATCAGCTCAACATGCTAATTCCCGCTGCTATACGCCCGCCAGGCACATCTCCAGGCGTGTTTATGACTCGTAATCGTTGATATCCTTTGATATATTTCTCTCAACTAAGACATCATTTGGTTTTTGTGGTCGAAAGTCAATGAGGCACAATGACCCGAGCTTTCAATTCAAATTTACAGTTCAATATCTATTATATGCTATTCAGTGCCTGGAGAGGAAGCCTCTTTCAAAGCAGAGGGGGGATTGAGCGGTACTGTATAGCACTTATCAGCAGTAAAGCTCATCTCAAGGTTAGTTAATTGATTTGAAAATAAAATAAGGGATGTTGAATTATTATTGCAGGGAAGCAGCACTGTGTTTCATGCTTTTTAGTCAGAGCGCCGTACCTAGGGGAGAAATAAATAAATAAATTAAATGCATGTTTGTTGTAAACTTCCATAACTTGGATGTAGCTCACAGGAGTTCTTAATAGTTTATCATCTTTTGCCAAACAATTAACTGTGAAAAAGTTTCTGCAGTATAAGACACACGTGCCATATTGTTGCAAGAGCCGAGTTCATCAGCATGCATTTACATTGCTAAAGAGCATCTATGGCAGATGAAGCATTTAGGCACAAATTCATCTCTGCATCAGAAAATGAGTGGGAGATCTCTCTCTCTTTCCGTCTTTCTTTCCCTTTATGTTTCTTCCAGTGCCTCTTCCTCTCCCCTTCCCTTTCCGCTTTTCCCGCAGACACCTGCCGCCAAGCGCACACCTCCAGGGAACCAACATCTGAGAAATGCAATTTGAGCATTTCAGCGCCACAAAGAGAAGACAAACAATGCTGGAAAAACGAGGGGATAAACATGCTGCCGAGTTGATGCTGGACAAACATGTCGCGTTCCCTCCAATTCACAAATGGCCCCGCCGCGATCGGCGCTCACAGGTGTGGAAATTCAAGGACAATCTTGATTGTGCCTGCGGCCGCTGTTGTTGTTTCTGGGTTTGTTTGCTTGTCGTGCTTGTCTCTCCACTATTGTTTGACAGATTCTTTCCTTGAGGAATGCGGTCCTCTTAAAATGACAGGAGAGGGATGGGTGCTCTTAAACTACGAGAACGAGCGAATTAGTCTTCATCAAATGTTGAGCTTAGCGGAGGAAATCAACAAGCAAGGACATCGTGTCCACAGGCCGAGCTGTTGAAACAGCAGCTCAGGGGAATCGAGTGTATCATTAATACCCTTTGGCCTGAAAGAGCTGCAAGAGCTGGCAGAGGCTAATTTGTTTTGGTCTATTGACAGTGATCATAAGATATCCAGCTATTCCAACCCTTTCGCTAGTCTTTGCCCTCACAACTACCCTTTCGAAGCTTTACAAGCACAACAACAGAGACAAAAAAAAGCCTTTTTCAGGCACTTACAAAGAAAGAAAAATAGTCTGCTCCCGGTCAGCCTGCGAGAGGAGAGCCGCTCCTTACAATATGGACATTGTCAGTGGCTTATAAAAGAAAAATAAGTAGGTGTCACTGCAGAAATTACGTCCCATGATGAACTACATAGCCATCATCAGCAATGACACAGCGTCATTCACATCAACAACACAGGTGCATGAAAAATGGAACGAGCTGGCAGGAAAATGAATTATTAATGACACATTTAAGTATTATAACAGAAAATCAATGAGCATACCTGGTGTAATTAACATGCACAATGTTTTCCATAATCCAGCACAGTATAATTATGCCTCTCTATTCCAGAACACGTTAGCATTAGCTTTTTCTAAAGCACACAACACCTGTTTATTTGGTTTGCTTGTTCTCTGTCTGCCTTTTTCCCCCCCACCCTGTAATGATAAAGAGGCAGCAAAATGTTATTTAGCTCTGCTCTGGTGTTGGATGTGGACCTACAGTCATTTGAAGCTGGCCACAGACTTTAAGCTCAAAACCTAAAGGGATCAAAACAGAGTTGTAAAATTGCCCGTTTTAACAAAATGGCTTTGTGTGTCTTCAACAGTGTGTGAAAGGCAGGAAAAAAAAACATTTGATGGTTTCAGTCCGTTTGAAGTTCATGTAAACCTTTCTATACAATTTCAGATGCAGGAATAGATTTGTAAAAACCCGTCGAGCTTGTTTTGCTGGTTAATCACTGAATATCTACTACCAAACACGTACATTTATGTTTTTTATGTGCCGCTATTGATTCAGACTGAAGGGTTGGAGTGTGGGCTTATCTCTGTATACTGTAACATGTCCACTAATCACTGATTACCACCGTCTGTTTGTGCTATGACCAGTGGCAGTGTACAAGATTTCCCATCGTTCCTGAAGGATGCTGGGGAACAGCTTGAGCAGAATCCAGCTCGGGACTGGGATTTTTGGCAAGTCAAACTTTATCAGCACAAACATGCGCAAAATGAAAACAAACACAACCCAGACTGCTAATTACCATCCGCTTGGACCTCTGTCCCCTGTTTTTCTCAGAGAGACACAAAATGGCCGACTGCGCTGCACCGTGCAGAAATCGAGAGGAAGCTGCTCCTGTTCCCTCTGTCCAAGGGACAACCCCGGTCGCCTGGATAATGCAGGTTGACACACCGGTAGCCCCGGCGATTTTTCAAACCTATTATTTCATGTGCAAAGTTATAAATTACACAACTGACACCAGTCTGGTATCTTCTGGGCCATGTGGCCTGAATCGACGCCAAATCCTGTGCCACTAATTTTACTAATTGTCTGAGCCTGGCCAACACTTTTCATTGGTGTGGAGCCTACAGTGTCACAGGAAGCTAATGAGAGCTAAATAATGTATGTGAACCTCTCTAATTGCTTCATTTCTCATTTTGCTTACCAATTCTCATATCATAGTCAAGTACGGATGCCAATATTTTTTCTCTTTTGCTGCTGCTGATTCTGACAGCGGTTAATACTAATAACAGCTCCAGCCTGTCAAAGGGCAGCTCCTGAGGAAATGACGGCTGTATTATTTTGCATAATAGAGAAAATCACCATGGCAGGGAATGTATTTACTCATATGTTATTTATCGAGTAATCCTCTCTTTCTATGTGTAATATTCAGAGAAAATCTGAACTCCAACCAGCCCTCTTTGGGTAAACATTATTTTGGATGCAACCATCGATGCATACAACATCATCAGGTTAGGCGGTGTATGCCAGCATGTGCCACCTGGGGTTGTGTGTGTTTATGAATTTTTGTGTGCGTGCGGTGGTGGGAGTGTGTGTATTTACAGCTTGCTTATGTATTTGATTCATTCAGGCTCACACAGACATGCATATGGGCGTCTGATGGTGTAGTACGGGTGTGTGTGTGTCGTTTCTGGCTACAGTCCCACTGCAGCACCCGTTGGCCACCTCTCCTCCCAAGCCTATCAACAGGGAGGCTGTAATTTAGCAGCAAATTTGATCATTCAAATAGCTGAATCTTTAATGCTATTAAATCAAAAGGTAAAAAAAAGAACAAAATAGAAGGTATTATTTATTTACTCGCTCTATAGTGTAACCTCTATTCAGGGAACCCTAGGTGGTCCTGTAAATACACTCCATCTGTCACACATGTTGAATTATTGACTGATAATTTAAAATAATTCATGTCTCTGAAAACTGAACAACACTCTCCAGGACATCATTGCTCCAGCCCGCCTGTGACAGGCAGCCACTCGGGCCTGTCAAGGTGGCGAGAAGGTCAGTTTTCCCATGAAGACCGATTCATTCTTTCAAGAACGACTGCAGTCAAAAACACAAATGGGCCTAGTGAAGTTATGATTAAAAAAAAGAGAAAATGCACTAAAACATCTAATCCTAAAGAAAAAATATAGTGTTAAGCAGAAGAGCCGCCTTAAATCACAAAAACGCCAGACATAATAAATATATATTCCTTTTTTTAAGAAAAGGCATTATTCACAGCAGTCCAAATCCAAGCAGGTATGAAACAAGTCCAAAAAAATTTCAAAAAGTCTTCTTAAAGACCAGATTCGCCATAACAAAGACAACAAGGGTGGTTTTCAAGCTGTCAAGATGTTTATTTCTACCCGCAACAGCTTAAAAACCGCCTGCAGGTGCATCCTTTCACTTTCTGTGACGGATATAATGTGAGGTAGAGCGCTTGGAGTGAAATGCAGGTGGCAAACTGGGCTGATGTAGTTTATAGAGTTTGCAGCATGCTTTCTTTTTCTTCTATTTTAGGCCACATTACCACATCTTTAGATAATTTAGTCAGTATGAAACAATTTTAATATTCAGGCAATGAGCACAAAATCTGAAACCTGAATCGTGTTTGTTACACAAATACCTTGATTCCACTTGTATAACAATACTGGATTATTATTACGAGTTGCTTTAAACGTCAGGTCTTTCTATTGATTTATACCAAATGTCACATAGCACATTACTTTGACTTGCAAAGGCACTTGGCTGATTTGCAACATAGTAACTTTAATCCTTAACATTGTAAGACTGACAATGAATGTATTTACAAAACCTAATTTAATGCAGAGCACCGAGAAATATTTCTTCTATTCCTTACTGTATACGTTACGTCTCCACACATGAAACTTGTATAGCTTGCAATCAGTTAGTTTTACAGTTTTGGATGTTACAGTTCCTTCCTTTTTTCTTTTTTTCATTCGGTGTGGTTTCCTCAGGTTTCCAGGGTGGGTATTTATCATCTCTGCTTAGTTGTTAGGTTTTGTTTCATTTTTATATGCTTCAGTATTGAGTGGTTTAAATGTCAGAGGTGAGATTTAAGAGTGTCACACTACAAACACAAAACTCTGTGAACCTCTATTGCATTGACGTTTCAGCCTCTAGGAAAATATGCACCAGTGTCTCCTCGTGCTGATTGTGTTAATGACAACTAAAAATATGTTATTTTTTTGTGTAGTTTGTGAAATGTAGTTAAATACATTTTTCTTTGAGCTTTGGTTAACTACAACAGCCATGTCAAAAATTCAGGTTGACTGCTGATAGTTTTCCATAACAGGCAAGTATTAGCTAATTTTGCCTCAAATAGTGATGAGGAGAGGGCTAACGAGGTTTCATATGTGTCTCCAAATTTGTCAAACTAGTAATTTTGAACTCTGTAACCTTTGCAGAAATAGTTCCCACATCTTTTATGTAGAGTTTGAAGTTATTTCCTCACCAAACTCTTGTAGCAGATATTTTATTAGTTCAGTGATCCTCTCCCAAATCCACGATCTTTTCTTATATAGAAGCCTAATCATGGGAGCAATGCTGAAATTGTGGCGCCTGCTGTCTTTGTCCTGCACTCTGTACACCCACCATCCACCTGACCACCTCCTGGCAAGTTCAAAATATAACAGTGCTTCAAATTCATTAGGAAACAATTTAGTTTGACTCCAGGTGCCTAACTGGTTAACCAAAAGCAAACACAATGTTCCTCCAGGTATTATTTTTCAGACTAATACTGTTTTATATGGGTGTTACTGTTACTTCTCTGTTGCCCCACCCCTCCTTAACCATGTTTGGACGGCAGGATAAACGGTGACTCTATGAGCAGATCGTTTTACACAAAGGTGAACATTTTTTTAACGGCTGACGGAGAAAACATTCAGTTCAGAAAAGATGCTTAACACCTTATTTCACTGCTGGTGTTTTCAAAAATCCTGCAATTTCCTCTGCAAACAACAAAAGTAAGCCGGCCTTGAAAACAAAGACACTTGAGTGGATAGCCCTGAGGCTGTCCACTAAAGTGTCTTAGTCTTTAAAAATTAATACGTGATTTTGAATGGGCGCCTGATCATTCAAAATCAGTTTTTAAACCACTCATTCAGTGTAACTGGTTTGCTTGATAGCCTTCTCTGATTTCAGCTGGGTTTTTCAGCGCTTAATTGTCCCTTTTTTAAAGGGCTTTGCCTCATTTTGTACTGCGTATTTTCATAAAGTGCTGGATAAAGAAGGATTAATTAATTGATTGATTGATGAAAGGAATCGTGTGGCATATTAGAAAAACAAAAGTCTGAAGTCTGGATTATTACAGGATAAAGGAAAATAGTAGTGTGCTGAAAGAAGTGTCTAAAAATACAAAATACTCAAATTATCCATTAATGACAACACAGTACAGTAGTCATCGTCTATAATGCAACACCCAAACAGAATGTCACTGGCAGGGAACACAAAACTGCAACCCTTAATAGGATTGTGCCTGTATAGCAATTTGTCAAGCCAAAATATCCAGTATTTATGAGACAAATATAGCACAGTGGAACAAGTAAGAGAGAGAGAAATCACAAAATAGTCAATAGGATTAACCAAAGCATAAACTAAATGCTCCTTGATGTGTCATTGATAAAAGGATTTTTGATTATTCGTCACCATAAAATGCGTGGCAAGATTGTCATGCCGTCATTGTATTACTGTATCCCCTTTATCTGTATGTCAATCTAGCCGCATTAGAATCTGGGTACTGTTCCCCCCCTTCTCCTGTTTTTAATGGATTTAACACACAGTCTGCATTTAGAGTGCAAAGCACAGATTACCTCATCGCCTCGGGTCGGTGTTGTGTTAATAAATGGTGAACTTCCATAATTGTGCCCTCGCCAAAAGATACAGTGTCATCTTCAATTAATCCATCTCCAATCAATACTTTGGGATTTGACAGCATGCGCACATTAGTCACCATGAATCATCATGATCCACAACTCTTCTAATGGGGAATGTGTTTGTTCGTTAGCTCATTGCTCTATTTGTTCCACCACTTGTTCATGGCAGGAAAGTTGACTGAGCATTGCAATTCAGCACAGTAGAGAGGTCGTATGTGCATGTTAAATGTAGACAAGTATGTGACCTGAGCATATGGTAATACATGAGAAGGGCAAACGGGAGCAGCCCCACAGTTCTTGATAATGGCGCTGTTTGTTACAGTCTCATTATCGGCTGGGCAGCCAAATGTAACCACGAAGACAACAATTAAAAAGAGGTACAGTGAAGCAGCTTATTATCATTTCTTCAAAGTCTCCTTCTGGAGAATGGTGCAGAGGCAAATAAGCCTTTGCAAATGGGATTTCTGAAAACAGAGCTTGACCTGGATATCACCCCCGACCCAAGCAAACCTGGAACCTGGCATACATGCTGTCCACTCTGACACTTGGTGCTACTTTGTAGCAACACAGCTGACTGAACGCTGAAGCCAATGTGTTTTGTGGAGGAGATTGTTTTGATGAAAAATAGGTTGCAATCTGTTGTCTACTCTGGTGTTCGAGTTTGAACAACTTTTGTTTGAGTGTTATTGATCAAAGAAAGGTTTGAGTCTGTGAATATAGTATTTCCAACTAAGTAGGAGGTCGAGTGCAAATCATACTTCAGGGGGAAAGAATATTGTGCTGTATACACTTTATTGTGTGCAAGAAATAAACAAAATACGAATACGATGTGTCTGTTGGGGCCATAAAATTAAGGAAGTATGGCCTCAATATAGTTTTGTTCCTGTTTCCATGTCTACTGCCAGGCACCGTAGATTTATTTTCCTCTATGGCTGCACAGAATGTACATATGAACTGCAATCAAAAAGTTTGGGACTGTAGCCATAAAAAAACCAAGACGGGTCCAGATTTAAATTTGGATGATCTTTCTCGACTTCATACTCAGCAAGTCTGTTGCAAACTCACTGGATCTTCTGTGTCAGAACGTCCATCCATCCATTTTCTTTATTTAGTCAGTGTCATACCTTCACTAATGAATCACCATTTAACATAACATGCGTGTATTTAGACTGTGGGAAGAAGCTGGAGTACCCAGCGAACCCCTGTTAAAACAACGAACCCTAAACTGTGATTTCATTTCTGGGAAATGGATGATGTTGCAGGAAGGTAACGCTTGCAAGTTAGATAAATGGTAAGTGAAGACTGTGTTGGTATGGTTTTTGATGTCAGCACGTGGTGGTGATGCTGGCACAAACCACTGTTGTTGGTTTTCACTGACATTTCTTTTTCAGAAAGTTTACCTCAAATGATGACTCCGAACTTGAAAGTCAGTTCAGTTTGAAAAAGTCTTTACTCTCTGCGCAAGTGGGTGGTGGAATTACAAAGTACACATAAAAGTCACTCTATAGCTCATCCGGCAAGGTGGTGTTGATATGCATATATATGTATATGCATCTTCCATCTACGGTCGTTCTAACTGTCACTATCTAATAAAGCCAAAAATGTAATTTTTTTAATATAAAATTTAAAAAGTGGTCAGAACCACTTCCAGTGAGCAATAAAAAATGGCAGCCAGAGTGGAAGAGAACCAGAAGTGCACAAGAGGTGAACTTGAAGGAGAGATTCTTAGAACGTGGGAATGCTTCATTTCATTTGTCCAAGCACCGACTATGACTTACAGTACTGTTTGAAAATAAAGTAACTGTAACGGAGACCTGGGGCTCAATTATGGTGTTTTAATTTTTTTTTTACTATGTTGCCATTTTTATGCTTTGTAAAGCACTTTGATAGAAAGTTATCTACAGGGTTATTATGTTAAAAATGTTATTATATTAATCATTATTATTGTTATTACCTTATACTGTATGTTTCTAAACTGTCAAACTAACAGGGCCCAATGGAAACCATGTGAATAGATGTATGTAAAATGAGAACTTTACAGGCAGTGTGATTGCATGCAGTGCCCCAGCAGAGCTAATTGACAGGTTTGGAATGAGTTGAAAGTCTTTCAAAAAGAAAATTGAAAAATACAACACTGATAACTGGAGTTTGTGGTGAGGATCACTCTGTCTGATCCACCAGGATTGGGTGTTACAAAGACACACAAACACACAGCCAAACTCCACATTATGTCTCTACAGTTGGTGCATTGGCTGTTTGGGAATGCGAACAGGAAAAAGGCCCCAGTGGTAAAAAAAAAAAGTGAGTTGTGTTCAATCTGTAAACACAGTCATGCTGTACCGTATAATAACAATTTACAGTTTCCTCTCACCAGATGTTCAGTACTTCTTTAATAAAATGGAAATTATATTGTTAAACAAACAGAGCTCATTGTCTTTTTGAAAACACACAATGGTTGAACGTTGACACCGCGCTGGGTTAACAAAATCACTGGACTAATCTACAACAGTAACAAGGTCAGTGATTCATCAGTAGCAAAATGTAAACACAAAAAAGCTTTTTCCTGTTTAGTGCAAATAAAACCTACATTAAAAAACAACAGCTTGATCCAAGCCTTAACAAGTGAAATAAACGTTTTGAATAATTTAACTAAAGGAAACATTTATTGTTCATTTTGTGTTAATTATAGCTGTGTTAGTGGAGGGAGTTGATAATTTAGGCTCTTGGGCTCTGCTTGTCACAATGACTCCTTGAAGCTTCAGTGACTGCCACAAATAATGTGTGCACTTACTTAATAAAAATTAGCCTCGCAATCAGGCGAGTTCAAAGGGAATTCTGGGCGGCGGCGGATTAGGCAGTCGACATGAAACCACAATGGTTGAATTGTTGTCGCAAGGAAACGGCAGCCGAAATCACAGTGGTCAGATTACAGCCTGTTTTGTGCTATTCGGATGATAGAAATGGAGAAACGGGGGACTCGTGAACAAATGTAGCTCCATGGGAGAGACCAAGGTAATATTCACGGCTGCAAACTGTGAGGTAAAAATGCCTAAATAACTGGCAGAAAGGATTATTTAATGAGCCAACATCAAGGCCCTCATAGGCAGTGAAGTCAACATTATCAAGAGGATGCAGGTGAGTATAAGTGGATGCAAGCATGGGATGTTTGGATAGAAAACACCATGTTCCACATTTATCTCTACAAATTTGATGGGAAATGACTCAGACCTAGCATGACGCTGCTGATCACAGAGAATGCAGTGTGTTTTATGTCTTTTTTTAATAAGAAACTAATTTATGTGTGAAGCAAATTCACCCTCTAGCAGAACAAGCAAAACCTGGACTGGTGAAATTCACAATGAGCCTTTTTTTAAGAGAAAACAAATTCCTCTGCAAACAGAAACACATTTTTAAAAGACGTCAGTTTCATAAAACATTTTCAACTTCAAGAGCCAAAAGATTTAAAAGAAAAATACTTTTGCAGTTCTGTCTTATTCGCTGGCTATTGTTATGACTCTTAAGAGTCATTGAAGCAGACTCATGTAGGAGCTTTACTCTTTGAATTTGAAAAAGATGTGTAAAAAGTAAGCATACATACTGCTACCTCTATCAATATAAATGCTGCACTGTCACTGTCACTGGTGTGCATATGTATTTGAGTCATACTGTAAAGATGCACTCCAAACTGGCCTGATTATTATTATTTTTTAATTCATTTGCACATTTTTTCAAAGCTGCAGCAATGCAGTATCTGCTGAGCTAGGCCCTGGGTTTACCACACTGTATAGTGTAAAGCAATCCGTCCATTCTCCTCCTGTCGCTGACATCTACAAGACATATTCATGAGTGAAATGCATTGAGTTGCTACCATGAGTGGCTGATTAGGTCTTCACATTAACAAGCACTTGAACAGATGTACCTAATGAGGTGGCTAGTAACGGTATATTTCTTACAACCTGGCAGGAACCTCTAGTGCAAAAAGCTGCAGTTCCTCAAATAGCCACTTGAGGCACAAAGGAAAGATGAACACCAGCTCAAAGAGACTTCAAAGCAATGTTTGCTGATTCTGCTGCAGAAACATGAACGGGTAGAAATGGAGACTGCAGCCTGACTGCTCATTACTGCTGTTCTTACCTTTGGAAGTTCGGGGTCTGACTGCTGGGCTGCGGTTGGCATACATTCAACTTTATTACCACTCTGGGTTCTTGGTTAGCTTTGTGTTAGCATGCTGTCTGTGTCTATGCTTGCAAAGAGTCGATGTTGTGTTAGCAGTACTATGCAGCTGCTTTCTTTCTTGGACACAGTTTGCATTTATCTATCAGGCTATTCTCCTATTATGCAATAAAAATAGAAGTCATCTTCCTTGTCCCAGCACACAAACTATGAAATAGACTATGTGCGCCTCAGCATATGCTACTTCCGGGGGGGAAACTCCTGTAGAGCGCTTCGTTTCCGGTGTTATATTCGCGCCTTGTTTACAGTCGGGTTTTCCAAAACAAGTCTACCAAATGGACGAATCAAGCGGCAATTTACATTTCTCAAGATGTCTTGGGCATTTGCCGAATATATCTGTAGATGATATTCATCGATTTGTCGATATTTTTTCCCCCGTGCCTCAGAGCAAAAGAGAGAAAGGATTCAAATTTTATATTTCTCAGTATTTGTATACAGTGGGCCCTCGTTTATCGTGGGTGTTATGTTGTAAAAATAACCCACAATAGAAATCCACGAAGTTGCCAACTTTATTTTTTACAATTATTATAGATGTTTTAAGGCTGTAAAACCCCTCACTCTTACACTTGTCTCATTCAGGCATGAACATTTTCACACTTTTCTCTCTTGTTTAAACACTAAGAAAAAATAAGTCCAGTATTATAGAATGAAACCTAAGATCAAACCCTGTTTTCAGGTCCAGAACATGAGAATAGAGCAGCTGCGAGAGAATTCAACATCAATGAATCATTAATAAATCAATGAATCAGAAGTCCAACTTTTTGTGCGATGGTTATCGTCCTCTGCCTTTTGGGTGCTACAGCAAGCACCTTTGATGGTGCAAAATGTTTCTTCTTTGTTGGGGAGAAAACTTACAAACATACAGTACAACACTTCAGAGTCACACTGCTAGCACACTGTAAAATTGCACACAAAAAAAAATCCGCGAAACAGCGAGGCCGCGAAAGGTGAACCGCGTAATAGCGAGGGACCGCTGTAATTTAAAAGGCAAGTCACAACATACGCTACCAGCAATCATTCATTTATTTCTTTCTGTGGCTTTTTTTCATGGTTTGTTGACATGCTATGTAGGTGTGTACTTGACTAGCTGATATCGACATAACGGGGGAAACATCTGGCTTTGACTATTTTTCACCTGTAGTTTGAATGCTGAACATTTGCCTGTTTGAATCATAAGAACTGTCACTATACAGAGATGTGCTTCTGAATGTGGACGATGTGTCTTCTGATTTTCTAATGCACTTCTGCTTGTGTTGAGTGATTCAAACAACTAATCGATCTACACTCTTCAAACGTCAAAACTGATCATTTGATTTTTTTTTTTTGACACAACAATGGTGAGTGTTCCCACCTTCTGCTCATTCTAACTTAACGCGATCTTTGAGTTTTCGTGTTTTGGACATGATTTTGGAGTCCATCTTCGTAGTAGCGATTGACTGCAAAATAAAGCCACCGGAAATGTACAACTCTACATCAGGACTTAAAGTTAGCATTTTCTCGTGCACAGGGTCTATTGGCTAATTGAGAGGCAAGTGTTCAGGGAAAAAAAAGGTTATTTTTTTTCTCTCTTTTTAGAGAGAACCTTTCTAATAATGTAATGTGATTTCTGAGCTTGTTACATTGCTGTTACTAAAAAAAAAATTGATTTCAATTATTTTGGACCACATTACACTCTGGTAGTCAGTCAGTATTTGCAAAGCCATACCTCTGCAAACTGGAGTTTATGGTGGTTTTGAAGCAGTTCTAATTTAGTTATCCGAGTTATATGGATCGTTGTGTTGTTACATGTAAAACAGCATTTCAAGGAAATCTTTGCTCCACTTGTGGTAAGTGAAGGTCTGGCATTACTATTCTGGTATTATTTGCTACATGTTAGTGATACTTAGCGCTGACTACAGAATGTGTAGATGCTACTTACTAACAAAGTTAGCTTGGCACGCAGACGGGTGAAACATGCCGCATTGAAAATACTGTAATGGGCAAGATATGTTGTTGCTTAACATATCAACACACACACACACACACACACACACATTTTTATGTTTATATATATCTATATCTATCTATCTATCTATCTAGATAGATAGATAGATCGATAGATAGATATAGATATTACTTTGCTTATTTCTGCTGCTTGACTTTTCTTTGAAGTGGTTCAAGAACAACTCAGCTTCATTTCCTGCATGTATTTATGACAGGCCCAATCTATCCTCGCATCTGCACCGAGAATGTGTGTGACAGCTGTTTGTTTGATTGGACATTCCAAGTGTTTCATTTGCAGTTTTCATGCCAGGTTGTGAAAGGGATTTTGACACCTTTGCGTGTTGATTTGTAGTTAAGTGCACATATTGTTCATTTTCCTTTCAGTTTGAGATAGATAGAGAGAGAGAGTGTGTGTTTATGTGAGTGTGTGTGTGTGTGAGAGAGAGAGAGATGGTAAAAGAGACATAAATTAGATATTTATTACTAGCATTACAATTCCCATTGCTCATGAGATTAGCTTGTTTAACATGGACCATGTGAAAAAATGTGGCCAGTGTTAGCTAAATAGCTGATTTATATGGGCATGAAGTTATCAAGGTGTATCAGCCAAGTCCTCTTGCATACCATTTTAATTTTGTGAAATAAAGCGTTAGATAGATAGATTGATAGATAGATAGGAAACTAGCAGCTATACATGCTCCAGTCTCAAGTGCAGAAGCAAAGGAAGCCTAACCTCCACTATGGCACGTTTACTGCAAATGGTGACGCAATCGGCTCTTGTGGTTTAAAGCTAAAGATAAACCAGGTCAACTGAATATTCCTTGTGGCTTGTGGGAAGGGCTTTGTCTTATACATTATATAGTCACAGTGTGCCATGCCTGCACAAACCCTTGTCTACATGCACTGCAGTCTGCTGCTGCATTTCTTTGTCCCCCCAGAGTTGCTCCCAACTCGCCCCTTCTTACCCCGCACCACGTTGGCAGCTGCAGGTGGCGTTTCCGTACAATATTTAACAGATTCACACATGCCTATCCCCCACCACCCCTCCCCATGCACCCTCCACCCTGCTTTCCCAGCGGGGCCCTGCATGGCGTTTGAGCTCTGAACAGCATTACCATCAGTCCAGTGTAAATAACATGAAGTGGCAACTCATAAATAGTTAATGATGCAAAAAATCCATGAAGTCGCTCCCTCGGCTCTCTGAACAGTGCGCTGCTGCCGGTTGCTGCGTTTCCTGGAGGGTCTTGTGGGGCACGCAGTGTTAGTTTGAATCATTGCCGGTGCCGTGACAAATTCACAGAGCGATTAGTAACAGGTGGTAAAACGCCACAGCAGGTTATTCAAGGCAGGCAGATATCACAGAGCTAAAGGTAATTATAAATGTTTGCACTGCATGTCAATAGAAGTAGACATGAACATAAGACCTCAGTAGCAAATAAGCGAGGAGCACTTTGTTGTTAGGCTCAAAGGAGCTCACTGTGCTGGACAAACTGAAGGCCTGCGTGTCTGAAAATGCAGCACAGTGGGAGATTTTGAATGGCATCCACTGCTGCTACTTTCTGACTATGGCATGTACTCAAATCATACTCAGGGCTTTGTTCAACTTTGCTGTTAAATGACCTCTCAGATCAGAATCTAAGGCGATCCTGTTCAGTCGTAGTCTTTTCATTTTTGTCAATGCATGTGTGCCAGCAAATCTAACTTATTTTACTGTTCCTTTAGACAGATCTGGCTTCCATCATGACAAAATATTCATTGACATATTGACATTACGCAGTAGTAAAGTGACAAATCAATTCTATGTAAATTATATTCCCTTTACATTACTTCCCTTTTTGGAGATTCATTTTATTTGATCACTTCTGGGAGCCCATCAACCACTGACCTCAGATGGTAGGTGTCTTTGTGTGTGCTGTATTCATGTTGTTTTTAATGTGACCGTGTGGATGTTTAATCTATGATGACTGGTTGTATTTGAGGCTCAGAGTGTTGAAAAGTTTTGTAATTACTTTACCTTGTTATCAACAGTGCTAATGAATAATTTTACTAACTAATCTTGATCACGCTCTGTGGATAATGGTTACAAACTAACAGTACAAATTAAGAAAAAAATATGCAATACATTTGCAAAATTAGAAATGCTCTTACAATCAACCTGATATTTACTTTCATTCATCATGTTTTTGACATTGGACACAGGAAACACTACATTAATGCAAAGTTAATAGAGACAGTGGCCAGGACTTCCTTTTTTGTTTGTTTATTTGTTTATTTATAAGGAACCCCATTAGCTTCCACAACAGTGGTTGCTAGTCTTCCTGGGGCCCAAACCATCAAATACCATCGAATAAAATGTTACACAATGAGTTGGATGCAAAATATCCACATACTTTGGCTCTTACATCCACAATAAGGTTTTACAATTCTGAAAATATAAGCATGTAAATATTAAAAAATATAAAAAACACTCAAACAAAATACACAATTTCCATTACAAGTGACATTACCCTCTTACAATACTCTTACTTCCTTTTTTGTGTGCTTGTTATTATTTATGGATTTATGGATGTAGGGTAAATTGTGAAAAGCCAATACAAACTTGTCAGATGGCAAGTCTTTCCACTGATTGGCTCATTAAAGGTACGGTTCACCTGTATGCAAGAATGCTCACATATGACTGGTAAGTAAAACTCAAAACTACACACAGAAAAATTTGCAAACTTTACTTTTGTAGTAAATTAATTAAACTGCTTAAAAGTTACAAACAGAGTTCATGTCACATTGAACACAGTAACTGTGTATTTAGTATTCATTTAAGTCTCTTTGTTGGCTTACTTTGGAGACATTGTATCTTTTATCTTTGCATCATGCACTTGTGGACAATTTTTTTTTCAATCTAATTTTCACACTTTTGTGTTAAATTACTTAAAGAGGTGTCTGACCCTTGTTTCACGTTACCTCTGGGCTTACTTCCTCATTACTTAGGGTCCCAAAGATCCAACTTCTGTATCATACAAGTAATGTAAGTGTGTATGCATCGGGTTTTAATGTTTTTTGGGAAGGGGGTGTCATATATACACATAGGCATGTTTGTTTGCAGACTTTGTGAGGAAATCATGTTCTTTCTGAACTTTTACGCCAGAGTTTAATAATCATAATGGCATTAACCCATATGGAAAAGAAATAGGAAAGACTTGCATCAGCTTTAGCTTGCTTCATATAGTGCATAGGTGTCAAACTCTGGCCCGCGGGCCAAATTTGGCCCGCAGCCTAATTACATTTGGCCCGCGAAGCCAATACTAAATTATTATTAGAGCTGGCCTACTGGTATTATACAGCTAATATATATATTGTTTAGTATTAAGCTTTGCTTGTTCCATATTCAGTTTTTCAGCAAAACTTGTTTGAGTCCATAAGAAGAGATTCACTCTTAAATCTGGAGGAAGATTTTTTTTTCAGTAAATATTAATGTTAGCCCGCGACCTTGTTCCAGTTTTGAATTTTGGCCCACTGTGTATTTGAGTTTGACACCCCTGATATAGTGAATCATATAAGGCTTATATGATTTACTCATGAAAGTGGACACTTTCTCATTACTTTCATATATTGTTTTAGTAAGTATCCAAAGTTTCATTTATATCATTTTTCAAGGGCTCTTATATCTGTTTTCACTCTTGTATGCTTTTCATACAAGTTTCACACAAGACAGATACAAACTTTATAAGATTTATATATATCTTTTCCATATGGGAAATGCCAGGACCAAATCATAAACCCTGACCTAAGCTGAAATGTAATCCTCAAAGTACGGGGTTTGACAAAAAAGACAACTGACTCTAAATTTGTAACTTTGTAACAAAATTTCATCAAAACTGTGTTGTTTTCAATTTAGTAGGATAAGGGAGCTCTTACAGGCATGTAGTTTTCATATAACCCAGCAGCAAATCCATACTTTCTGCAAAGCTACGTTCTAAATCTAAATACATCCTGATAACTGTTCTCTTTTCAGAACAGTGACTCTATAATTGCCTGTGTGTGATGCATTTAGGGAAGTCTGTAAGCTGTAGTTTCAAAAAGATACCAAAGTGACACTGCAGGCAAAATTTGAATAAAACACAAGATGGTACATTCTTCCTTTCACATTTTTTCTCTGAACACTTGTTAAAAATCCAGTTTTTAGAGAATTGTTGCTGTTCCCCTCGCCAGAAGTTTGGCACAATGCATGAAGTTGACAGTACAAATATAACCACATTCACACCAATTGTTTTCCTACATGGTGATTTATGAACAGAATTAAGAAATTCAAGCATCAAGGTGATCAAACAGTGTTAGTGTTTTTTAATCTGTCTTATTGCCCACAAAACACAGTGGACGTAATCTTGATGTAAACAAAAATAAGCATTTGTTGGTGAATTATTTAATCCGCATCATCCACCCCATGTTTGCAGTTTTAAGCAAACAAAGAAGGGAAGACAAGTTTAGTAATATTTTGATTCTGATTTAATTTTGTTGCATTTTCAAGAATAAGTACAGCACTTTAAAAGGACAATCACAACTGCTACCTTTTTCAGTATAGGAGAATCGATCCCATGATTTAAGTGTCTTCACAATGGAATGTGTTATATTGTACATACTGTATAGTATAATTACTATGTCCACCCCCGGTTATTTCCTTCAAATATGAAAAATGTATCTGTGGTCTTTGAGTGCTTTCATTTCAGGGAATGGAAGGCTGCCAGTTTGGAATCTGCAGCCAAAAACAAGAAGGCGGTATCTAGGGAACAGAATAAATAAATGAATAAATAATTGAGCAAATAAATAAATAAATACAGGCAGGATCTGACTCCAGTCAGAGACGAGCCTACTGCCGTGCTCAGGCAGACGCAGCCCGAGCTGGTCCCAGACTTCTTTTTAACCTGGGCCTCCTCCTCTTTCTCCAGGACCGCCGCATATCCCCCCTTGATGCAGCACATTAGTTTCATCTCCGAATTGGATCTCCTCATGCACGCAGCGAGTTTCCCCATCAGCTGCCTGTCTGTCAGTGTGAGGATGGTAATTCGGAAGGGAAGGAGGCTGGGGAACAGCTGCTCTCGCAACAGCCAATAATAATGCAAAAACAAAAAAAAAATTACTAACCTTAAAAACCACAGAGATGGGACTAAATTGGGAATCTATACAGCTTTCGCGGGCCCTCTCCCGTGAATTGTCTCTTCCCTGACAAGCAGCTCATTGCATTTCCCATCATGCATCTGATCGGTCATTCAGAAACACAAAACACAAATAAGTCAAGTCGACCATCTGCTTGTTAGTGGCAACCATAAAAGTGCCTGTTTTTAAATAAACACTAAAATGACTCTGACGGGCCACCTGAATGGAAAATCAAATATTTTGTGTTATTTAAGGTGTGTTTCTGTCAACAATAAAACAAAGCTCGCCTTTAATTTATCACAGCAACACACAATACTTGTGTTGTCCTCATTTTCTAAATCAATAATCAGCCCAGCATGCTTCATTAACAGTGACCAATCAGAGACAAGCTGGGGATCTCATTTTACAACATGAGCATTCTGAAGACATAAACCATCTGCTACTTGTAGGAACAGAAAAATCAAATTAATCCATTCTTATCATGCATTCAGATTTTAAAGCAATTAAAGATGTTCTCAGTCTAATCGCAGACACAGAAGTAGCTTGGTAATGAGGAAGGCAAACTCTTAGGTGAACTTTCCAGGGTTCTCAACGGCGCGTTTGGAAACTTTACAAGTCTCACACACTCCAGTGAGCCGTTAGCCTGTACAATACAGATGTTGGCAACAACAATGAATTTTTTATTAAGCATTTAATCATTGCACAAACCCAGATTTCCCATAATAGGGGGGGCTCAAATTCAAAACCCAGGGATGCCAAATCATCTACAGTGTAATGTTTTCTTTTTTAATATAAGAAATAAACAGCTGCCAAACAAGCGCAACTGGTTTTAAGATTATATAAAAGCCAATGATGAACTAGAATTTTGAATTTACCTTAATTAAGCTTGGGGACTCGTGCTTGCCCAGAATGCTAATTTGAGCTCAGATGTGGTTTCGGTGCTTCGGTAACCTCAGAGGGCTTGGGCATCAAACCCCTGCAACTGCAGTTTATTACAGCATGATGCTGTCCAATTACAGTTAAAATATGGATGACTTTAAGACAAAACACTACAGAGGCCTTTGCTTACTTAACCTGTGCCCTAAACCTTCGGGACGTATATGGAATAACACACACTTTGCAGTAAGCATTTGTCAAAAATGGCACTTCTGTTTCCTCTGTTCTTCTCCACTTATATCATCAGCAAACAAGAAAATTTACTTTGATGCTAATAAATCAAAATCACTGTAGCCTTTGAGCACACTAGAGTTGATGCGAGCTGGAAGAACAGTTTCTTTTAAGCGATCGTTCTTGATCTCACATTCATGGAAGTTGAATGATTTCTTTAATAAACCTTCCCTCCCTGTCTTGGGGCTTTCCAGCTTTCCAGCCACAATACTCACCTGTTCCATCACAAACCAGTACAATGATATACTGGAGGCTGTGCACGTAAATGGAGCTCATCACAGGCAAGTTATCACTGAAAGATATGGGAGCTTTGATGGTGCAACACATCTTCCTGTTTGAAGTTTCCCTGCTTACAGTAAGTATCACTTCAGTGCAGGTCTTTTATTTAAAACGACTGCACAAAGATACAGGAAAGACTTGCTACGTATTAACTACGTATTTAACAAGTGTTGCTGTTTTCCAGGAAAATTGTTGAGCTCACAAGATGTGCTCAGCTTTTTGTTTTCCTTTTTTTTGTTTGCTATGATTATTGCAATTATCTGGGCTATATTTCTACTTTAGTACCTTTCCCTCCACCCCAGTACAATTTCCATGTGCACTCACATTTGTGGCCCCAGTTGAAATTCATGAAGTCCCCCCAGTGCTGGGGTTTACTGGGCTGGCGACCAAGCCAAGAGCGCAATGAGCTCATTGTTACGCTCCGACTGCTGCTCTCGATTTCAGAGCTATCAACAGCTGTCGATCGGAGATGTCCTGGACCCTGTCCATCAATCACAGGCCCCCATCATCAGGAGACAAAACAAATAACAGGCAGCCAAATGTAAAGCCCAGAGTCAAACCAGGTGCAACAAAACACAAACGGAAGTGTGACTCAAAACAGGGGTCTTTATGTAGTTCCTAACAGACTGTTAAGGTCAGAAGTTCAGCTGTGCATGATGTTTATGTGTTCACAACGATGCTGCCAGGTTGTGAGTTTCACTAATTTGCTCAGTTCAGCCACGCTGAAAGAAAAAAAATTGCTTCTGAATAAGACTTCATATCATCAAATGTGTTACTTTAACATAAAAGCAGGAGTATAAGAAGCAAACTGAACTGATAGCTTTAAAATATTTTTCAATGACTATATGGCTGTTATGTGCTGTCATTAAAAAACTTATGTGCTGTCATTAAAAAACTGCCATGTTTTATTAAACCCCCTTTGTGGATGCAGTGGTGCAACATATTTTGTGTTGATCCTTGCTTGGTTCGAGTTTTACATGGATATTTTCATGTTATTCCAGGTTCAGACAGCTGACGGTAATATAAGCAGTGAGCCAGCAACAGAACCAAAGAAGCTACAAACTCAAAATACATCCAGTCAAAGCACTGCAGTACCATAAATGGCCACTTGAGGCTGGACGTAAAAAGCGAAACAATGCCCACCGACTGCTGTTACTTTAAAGCAGAAATAAAAGTTTACAGCCTAGAACAATTTTAAAAACATTTTTTCTTTAGTTAATTTTGGCCAGACATTTCCCGCCTGTACTGCTGCAGGGGGTGGGGGGGTAGCACATGACTACTAACCGCCCATACAAAAAGACTGTTTGAGTTTTGGTGAGATAATTTCTAGTGGGTTAGTAGTAGTCTAGTTGTGCATAAGTTAGAAATTCAGCCTTTCACCCAAAAATACTATCACATATAAAAGCAAAGCTTCAGATGGGAACAATGAGGGCAAGACTACAGAATGGGCTCCACAAACCAGTGGGTGCTGTCAGAGTGTCTGTGGTGTATATATCAATAATGCATGATTAAAAGTATATATATAAAAAAGAAACTAGCCTCCTAAGTGTGGAAGAATTTTCCTTTTTAGTCGGGTCACAAGGGGTCAATAATGAGTGATGCCTTACCGTGCCAGTGCTTGTAAGATACTGACTCAGCTTCTGTCTGGACCTACAGAGATCATCTATATTACCATTACCAGAAAGACCTTACACAGTTAACACGCCTACGCTCACACGCCCCGCCACATATATAATGTCTTGTGTTCAGACAGTGATGTATGGAAAGAGTCATGCAACACACATGAATGCTTTACTTTTTTCCCTCTGACACCCCTGTGTTGCTGTAGTCTGTCCTTGTGTTTCTATGTAAGACACGAGTCTGCGCTCAGACTGCACAAGACTGGTTCAACAACGTGTTTGCTAAATATAAACTTTTGTTGCGACTTGATTGTTCTGAGATATAGATTTGAATTTTCAACTCGAAGGGAGCTAACGTTGTCTTTATATTGTTCAATTAAAAAAACGCTAATGTTAATCATTAAAGCTCGCTAATATATAAAGTGCAACATTACTGAGAGTCAACAGTGTAGATAAATACAAACCTGTGCTGTTTATATGTTTCCTATCACCTCCTGTTCCTATCAGAGCACACTTTGCTCTGACTTTCCAGTCTTAATGCAGTCATGTTTAAAATGCTTATTTCCCATGCATCTAATCCTATCTGTTCTATTACATCATTATTTTATTCTGCCTGGTGCAACCCTTGATAATTAGATTTCAAGCTGACTGATAAGGCAAAAGAAACAATTTATGGACTCAAAGAATAATCAATTACTGAAACGACTGTCAACAGAACAACTGCCTTATGCATACAGCATCCACCTCATCTATGTATGCAGTGCATCTTGCCCTACACTGTACTACATTGCTGCAGCAGGTCACTCCATAAGCTAACCCTATAATTCAAAGACTAACTGAGGAGGAATTGTAAGTCAGTGTATGGATCTTACTAACAGAGTGCAGGTAAATAAATCATCACCCAATCCTAGCCCTCCACTAACCCTTACACCATCTGTTAGCATCAAAACTATATGACACAAGGATACATAATTAATAGTTAAACAACAATCTAATTAAAACGGACAAACTGGATGCTCTTGCCATTAGGGAGCTATAATTACAGGCTAAATTTTAAGCTAGAATGAAATATTTAAACAGGAAAATTATCTTTCACTCTCCAGTCTTGAATGCATTAATATGAATATGTGAAGTGCATTCGAAGTGGGACCTACAATATGTAATTTTCCTTCATCAAAGCAGTAACTAATTGTTAAGTTTGCTGCCGTGCCATATGTGCTGTGTTGCAGGATGAGTAATACGAAACAGACTTTTACCTTTACCGGGTTTAACTTTCTGGTGTGAAAACTCGTGTGTTAACCAGCTGTAGCCCACTTGACCTATTTGACCCTAATTTATATTAGTTCCATCATCCTTATTCATGGCTGCATTGTGCAAAGCCTGACGCATTGGCATTACAATACAATACAGCTGATATTTGCATGTATGGACAAACAGATAGAGGCGCACACACAGACACAAAGGAACACACAGACACATAGATAGAGGGTAACATGATGTTTCCCCAAAGGCCCATCAATTCCTATGTGTAGCAACTACAGATTCGAAGCCGCCATCAAAATCCAAACAAGATCCGTCAGCAATTAAGGGAATACGGGGGGGACATTAGAAAGACGAGCTGCTATCCGGCCTACATTCCCATTCCCTTCACAGCGGGCAGTGGGATGAGTCTGGCACTGAGGCACTCATGGAAGACCCACGCATACCCTGGGTCATCTATATTCCACCCATGTTATGGCAATATTGATATTGGCAGGCAGGCTGCTGATATTGGGTACGTAATGATGCAATTAAAACAGGAGCCATTTTACTATTATTGGCAAGAATGTGTATCCCCCCCCCCCCCCCCCCCCTCCGCCCCCCCATCCCTTCCATTTTAGGAGGCAAATATGATTTGGAAGCAATGCAGAGAGATCCAGAGAGAACCCACTCATAATAAAGGAATTCATCTTGTCATATCAATGTCGTTTTTTGGTTCATCTGTTAATGCAGTTTATTAGAGGGGGAGAACTGTACTTTTTTGTAGGGGCTCGCATATTTACATAAATCTATCATGCATGCGGCAGTCTACGTTCTCCTCAAATCACAAAGTACAGCACCATAATTCACCTTGCAACAAACCATTGAGCCGAGTCTTATGTTTTGCTTAACTGCACTCAAGTTGAGAATCAAATATATAACGAGGGAGAAATGCTTGTTTTATCCATTATTGAAGTCATCTGCAAAGATATGAGATCTGAAAAAGAGCCCAGAATGAAAGAAAAATGCAAATCAGTCCAATAATATTGGTTTATGCACAGGTTATATACCTTGGAAATAAAAGACCTGAGTGCTTTCAGAACCATATGTTGCTTCTTTGTTCCAAGAGGGGAGATGCATTCATGTCACTTATGTTTCTGATTAGCAAAATGATTTATGCCACAATCACTCAAAAATTCAGACAGCAAATGTGAAAATGCATTGTGACTCCACCAGATGTGCACAATAAAACAAGATTCCCATTGTAATCTGGGGTACTTAGTTTATATGAAGCTAATATAAGGCACGCTCGGATGTGGCAAAGTCACTCTTTTTAAAATTTGACTATAAATGATTGGAAATAAATTGTGTGTTTTATGCTGGATGGCATGAGTGGGTTGATAAATTAGGAACAGTTTTGTACCCTGACTTATCTACAAGACAAACCTGGTGGAGATCACAGGGATTAATTGCTTCAGAGGTGTGGAACGCCGCTTTCCCATTCTTCCCTGCGCATTCTGTGCCTAAACAATGATTAATCACCCTTTAACTATTCCCCAGAGGATGCCGGCATTTGCCAAGCCTGGCCTTATCCGCCGAAATCCGCCTGTGCAGGTTGAGGAAGGTACTTGCCAGGTACAGCGAAGGCAACCTGTCCTCATCCGTTATCAGATTAGGGAAGTGTCAGGGAGCAGACGCACAGGAGCAACGCTGTTGTTCCTCACAGATCCCAAACCACTGCCCACCAACTCCTCCTCCAAACCCCCCCCCCATTTTATTTTCTCTACTCACAGCCGTAACCAACCCCTCCATCTCTCCAACCTCAGCTGCCACTCACTCCAAAACCCATCAGCTCTGTCAACTATTCCCAGCCAATCACGTGGCCAGGCTGCACTGGCAGCTCGCGGTGCTGCTGATCTTCTGCCAGCAGCGAACGCTGCGAATCAGATGCCTCCAACTTCTGTGGAAAGCAAAAAAAGTGCCCTTTTCAAATGCTTTCCTCAACCTAAACATATAGCTGAAATCACTGCAAGGCTAACTAACATCTGCCATTGGCCTGTCAGGATTTCAATCACCACAGCCCTAAAACCTGATATCTTAAAACCATGTAGCTGCTTGGAATAATTTTGATATTAGGCAATCAAATGTTTCATTCAGGTAAATGAAGCTGGTATTTCTAATCCTGGTTTTCTTTTCTTTCTTTCTTTTTTCATATGAGGTCTACTGAAATAGTGTTTTAGTTTACACATCCTCACAACAAGAAAAACGATCCCTGATTTGATCCCAGAGACAGACACTAATCAAGCAAGGGGATGTGGTATTTACAGTTAAGGTGAAGCTTCCTTCTGACCATCTGAAGACACATGCTATCCATACAGCAAATTCTGCAACATCTCTATAGGAATATTTTAGCTGCTTAAAGTCCATTCAATTTAATGCCAAGAGTACATGTGGGTATGGAAGTGTACAAGTGCCAAAATTAAATGAATAAGTATGACATATAATACGTAAATGTTTTGCTCTTATGATTAATGTTTACAACAAAAATAGAACATAATAAACTGTTACCTGTGTTTGTTTGCTTTAAAGCCTCTTCAACATGCACAGCTATAAATGGCCCATTAATGTGAAAACAGTTTGAAAGTTCATAAAGAACTGTACGCCAAATATTACTGATTAATAGACTGTTCAGGAGATCTCTCTTACAGGGAACTGTTTTTATTCTAAAAGACTTCCACAACATATAACAGACAGATGGTGTTTAAAGTACAATTGAATAAATATTAAAAACAGATAATTTGATCATTTCTGGAGCAGGCTTGTCATCACTCTTTAGAACATCCACAAACAGCATCAAGATACCGGTCCAGATGTTTTTACTCCTGGTCAAAATGCTCTCATGTTCCTTCTGTATCAGTAGCCCTGTTACTGTTAGTTTTAGTTGAAAATAAACTGCTATATACAAAAATAGCACTTGTGAACGTCAGGAAACAAAGATGAGCAAAGGATTCAATTGAAAATATACTGATTATTCACACTATCTATCCAGACAACATAAAACTATCCAGTTATTAAAGTTAACTTGAGTGTCATCCACACTGATTTGCAAATAAAACACTGAAATAAAGCAAACATTAACCATTAGATTGAACCATTCGAGAGGAGGCTGCTCTTGGTAAATATCATGAGCTCTGACCACATGACCAACTGATAACGATCAGGGTCAGCTAGCTGTTAGAGTAGCGGCACCTGACATCATTCAGTTTTCTGATCTAAAGTCACTTTTTGCGGTTTTTTTTACTTATATTATCTGATTTTAAAGTGGAAATATGAATACATATTTTCAACAAGTCTTCAATGTCGTCATTAAAAAGAAGACTTTTCTTGGAAAATGCCCATTTTGATACGGAAGGATAAAAATAAGCCGAAATAACTCTTTCAGTACTACTGTTCAATTACTAAAAATAAACTATCCATCCTCACTGGAAACTTATAAAAAGGTCGTGGTTAATGAGGTGGGAAAGGAGCCTCAGAGGTATTATTGTGAGTCACGGATCCTAACATAGAACAACAAGGGCAAGACAATCAGTGAGACCTCATCCAGCCCAGGGACTCACAGGACAACTTTGTTCTGGTCAGTTAGCAAAACGAGGTTATCCTTTTAATATTTCATGCCACCTGCAGTGAGTGCCTGCTTGCACTAATGTGAGGAGCATATAAACAGGCTGCTGGTCCCCTGCTGATCTTTTTCATGACCGTGGCTCATAAGTGCAGGCTTTATCTCCATATCAACTCAATATCTCAAATGGATAACTTGTGTTGCCTCTGATTTGCATTGGAAGAGGAGTGAGGCGTGAAAGCTGCAGCAAAGGCAGGGACACCTCTTGCTAATGCTGTTTGAGTTGCCCGGAGGCCCTGAGGGGCTGCCTCACACTCTGTTCCCCACCTCACAGATGGACCACACTCCACCACTGTCTACTTTATGCTTCCCTGCTCTCTATCAGCTGTCAAATGCAATATTATCACTAAGCTATACAACCAAAATAGCAATTATTCAACAGGAGCATCACCACAAAAGTTGAAAGCAGCTTATTTGTGTTACAGTGCAGAAGTGTTAGGCATGTTTCACTCACACTGTTTGTTGCCTGGTGTTGATAAAACTGAATTTTTCCTAACAAAATGTAACTGATAAAGAAATGTTCCCAGTAACTATATTTAAAACTTATTTGTCATGAAGATGAATATATCATATAGCAACTAACTCTTTTTTAACAAATGTTTCTCAAAACAAGCAGAACAGTGTTGTACAGTCTGTGAGGACTTTTTCAGCAGCTTTGTTGTAATTCACATCGGCAGTCTAGTGATCAGTCATGCAGCTCTTTGAGTCAAACTGAAGAGTTTCCCAGACAGGATTAGGCCTAGTCTTGGATTATAAACCTTTCTCAGTGTAGATTTCCATTGAAATCATCTTTTTTGTCTGGTTTAAGGCTTAACCAGTGTCCACGAAACCAGCATTACAAGTTATAATGGGAATACAATTAAAAATTATTTTAAATAGGACTTTCATTAAGCTTCGGAGTTTAGTTTCCATTAAAAGAGTCAATTAGCTCATTAGCTACAGGTTTAACAAGTGACTTCCAGTAGTAAGTAACGTGTCCTAAGAGATGCCTTGCTAAAAGTGTCCTTGGTTTACTCACTTCATAAAATTAAGGTCCAATTCAAATCCTGCCCCTGCACTCTATCAGTTCATGAAGTCACACTTGTGGCTGTGAAGAGTCACATAAGGGGGTGTGGTCAAAACACAAGGCAAAGGGAAAGCTTCACCTTTCCAATCAATGTGTGAGTCAATTTAAACTTCTATGCTCTGGATGTATTAGGATCAAGTGCCATCCATCCACTCCTGGAAATGAGCCTGTGCATTTCAAGTGTTTTCACAGAAAAATTTTTTGCACTGCGCTCCCTCTTACCTTTGCTGTTGTTCAATATTAACCTTATATCAACAGTGTGAACAACAGAATAATATAGACAAAAGTACAAAGTGCTCTGCAAGAATAATCTGGTAAAATAAACATATCGTAACATCCCAGTTTAATCAGGTAAAAGTAGAGAGAACAGATAAAAGACCAAAACAACAAAACTTCATTGTAAGCCAAGTTTTATTTGTGTTTATATAAATTGCTTTCTATTATATAGTGTATTTCTATTGATACACTTTGAAAATATTATTGCTTGTATCATATGTATTTAGAGTTTTTTTCAGTAGCAAGCCAGTAAGTTGTCAGTAGGATTCTCACCCTAGTCGGGGTACACATTGAACAGGTTTACAGTCACACATCTATACAGATAAATACTGTATTAAAATTAAATTAAAACATTCTTTCAAATACTATCTACAGAATATGTACCGGTACAGTACACTATATTTGATGGAGCTACATATAGGAACCCATTTTAATTACATTTTTTTTGTCTGACTCGCTTATGTGCAAGTGGACTGAATTGAGTACAATTCAGTCCACTTGCACCACCAACAGCAAAGGTATGATTTGCAAAAAAAAAAATTAATTGCTTCAGATTTCTCTTCATGTAGGGACTCTAAGCCCATTGGCATAAATGTTCAACATGCAAGGTTACACCAATCATAATCTTTTCTTGGCCTAACTAAGTAGTTTTGGTCCCTAAAATGAACCAAGAACTGCAGGAAACAAGAATGAAGCATAAACAAAACAGCATGTAATGCTTAATAACACTCCAACCGAGGACGTGAACTGCAGCTCTGAAGTGTATGTGGATCCATATTGTTTGTTTTTGGCATTGTATTTCTGTTGGTGTTCTGCTTTTACGTCCTTTCCTTTACGCAACCATCACATGACATTTACTGGTATGGGAATATTGATAAAAGAGAAAATTCTTATATTTGTGTTTCCGGGTACAGTGATTTTAAATTAAAAAAAAGAAAAGAAAAAACAAAACCTTCCAAAACCAGATTGTTTAAATTATAAATTAGTAATTGTACTCAGGTAACTGGTCATGTGACATGACTAATAAATTTACGGTTGAGGGGTTTTAAAATTCTCAAACTGTGTGGTACACCTAGTTTACCTCGACAAGCTTCACTTGTCTGCAGGAGCCTGTGATCCGTAACTGTAATTATTCACTTGACAAGGTCTTCCTTGTAGTACATTGTGCATTAGGCTCATTTAAACACGTGACAAAACACAAGCATTTTTGACAAGTCTCACATATGTTAACAATGGCAATGTGTTGGCGCGACACCGCATTAAAAAGACATCTTTACACCGAGAGACACGTTCTCATAATGCTACAATATGCAAGCTGTTATATTCAAATAAACAGGAAGTGAAATGTGAATGCACACCAGCGTTAATCAGTTAGATTTATACTTGTCAGATGTGGGAGGAGGTGAAAGAGTTGATTTTATTTCTTTATTTAGCAGCTTATCACATTTTCATTACAGCAGCCTCTTACAACAGCTCAATCAATCAATCTGGATCATCTGTCAACTAATCAGTCAACACAGACAGAGCAAGAAAAAGGAAACATAATGTGAGGAGAGTAAAACTAATATGACCTCCTTATTTACAGCACTTACTCTGTGCAAACTTGATTTACTCCCATTCTATCACTGGCTAAAGTAAATAATGAAAACATATTTATTAAACATATATTCTGACAGATGCAGTAAGAACTGAGAACTGGCTGCTGATTTGGCTTAAGGTCAAACTGGCTTAAACAGGAAGTACGTGAAAAGTATAGTTAAGTAAATATCAAACGTGGTGAATATAGTCGTAACGAGTAATTCTTTGTCTTTATTTTATTTGACTTACCATTCGTCCTAAAGGGCAGCTGTTTGTATCAGGCATGGCCGAGAGCAAAGTTTTGGGTAAAGTTGTCACTTTCTGCTCCAAGAAATCGAGGGACCAGCAGCTGGCAGGTGCAGCAGTTTATCACAAACCCAGAAATAATTGAAAGTGACAACTGGCAGCACCACAAATGATTTATTAGTCTTTTACTCAGCTCCTAACCATCCTCGGGGCTGGAATCAATTATTCACCAACTATGTGTCTTCAAATCATTAATTCTACTGTGTGGAGCCAAACGCCGCCCCACTTCGCGTACCTCCTCGTGCACCAGACCTTGGACTTGTTCCACCAGGTTCTACTCTGTCGGGCAGACATCTGCATCCAAGAGTCCAGCAGAGATACTGAACGTCTGTCCCCAACAAGGTCACAACGGATCAGCAAAAGTCCTTCAAGAAGCCATGCAAAGATATTTAGAAATATCTCAAACAACCAGAACATTATCTTTCAATACTGTTAGAAGAGTCTAGAATGAATATTTAAATGATTTGAATGCATCGCCTGTGCAGCACAAATTAAAAGCTCAGAAACAGCAGATATCATCAAATACATGCAAGTATTAATTTATCAGGCTAATATTACTTTCATTCAAATCTGGATATCAGCCAGTTAGTGTTGTCCCCACCCATATGGTGGATACAGTGGTTGGCTTTGAGAATTTAATTATGATTGTGAATAATTTTTTTTAAGCGTTTAGGTTTTTTAGCATCTATTGTTTCAAAGGCTTTTCCAACCTGCCACTGAAAAGGAAAATCACAGAAAAGCACTTGTAGCAGAGCAGCGTTTTGGCACAACAGCTGTTGGTTTGTGAGACGCTGAATACAATTATGAAAAAATGAAATATTCGGTCAAATAAGAGTCTGAAGGAAGGAAGAAAAAAAAACCTTTAAGCGATACAAAAACAACAAATAGTTGAAATTGGAACACATGTTCGAGTGTGTTATCACAGAGAAAATCAAATCAAACTACTGAAAGACCAAAGCTAATAAATCTGAATTACACGATTTAAATATATGTACCTATATTTTTGAACATTTTCAGTGTGATTCCAATAATGAGTCTGATGTCTTTTTATATCTTTGTTTAATAAGAGATGTGATTAAAGAAAATATTTATTTATTTTGAGGGAAAACTGACTTCCTGGAAATGTCTCAAACCCACTTATCATCGATTAAATAGTGCACTTACTGAAAACTATATTTAGATACACATTAATTCACATTTGCTGCAGTTTACTCATTACAATTACATACAGCAAGTCGGGCTTTAGATACACACAAATATTTATTATATTGCATTATTGCAGTTTAAGTTGCTTAAGTTGTATGAAAAAAGCTATAAAGTTGAGTTCGATTAGTTACTGATTTACTGCTATTATGTCCACATTTTTATCAGCGGACTATTTGAAAATAATGTGCGATTGACCGGCATGATCTAAACTTCCGTCTTACATTCTTCCCGCTTGATCCAAACATATTTTTTCATGTCTTTGTACTCCTGTATATGGATCATATTAGGGGTGATTTCCTGTTACTGTACAGTACATCATGCTGTGATAATTATCTTCCTTTTCCTTCATTTGATCTCATCTTATCAGTCATCCTCTTTCTCTTTAGCATATCAAAACTGTGACAAGAAGCAATAAGGCATTAGGAGATTTTTCAGAAGGGTTTAGGTTTTATGTATAATTAATCTGGTGTGGTTTTAAAGTTCAGCAAGCAGTATTTTATCTGTTATAACTCAAACCCTCTCATCTTTATGAATACAAAGCATATATAATGTGCTGCCTTCCTATTATTAATTATGGAAATAACACAACAAAAGCACATCTTAAATCCATTACTGTTGTAAGCTAGACTTGTCTCAATAAATCAGCGTCTACAATCAAAATTGAAATAATTTTTTATGCATAATGTATGTGCTTGTTGCCACAACATCTGTTCATTATGCAGAGTAATGCATTCCTGTAGTTTTTAAAAACTTCAGTCCTATAAAATAATCATAATGACTGCTTCATTACGGAGCACGGGAAGACAGAAGTACATTTTACAATACGTCTCATGATTTACAGTTTCATCTACTTTTTATTGTCAAGTCAATCACAAGTTTGAGGAAGACTTGTGGGTGAAGACTCATTAAGGCAGATGTTTGTGAAATCACGCGTGTTCCGACAAAACGCATCAGGCTTGAATGTGAAGTGGGTGTGAGGGATGGTTGGACCCCGGTGCCACGAGTCCCCTGTCACTCATAAAGAAACCAATGAGGAAATGCTCATCGCTGTACCTCAACTGCATTTATTAGGAAAATAAGCTTGTATTTCATTGTGTGCAAATGTTCTTACAGATGTAGAGAAAAAATGTAGACATTAAACATTCGTTTGCCAAAAATGTGTAAATGAAATTGTTTTATTTGGCCATATGGGGGCACTATGAATAGATTTTACATTTTCACAATTTTCAAATTAGACTTTGAGGTTTGGACTTTTAGCAATTTATTGTCTTTAAACAAAAGCATTCTTCTTCCTTGTGTGTCCATTTTTTTTAATACTAATTAGTAGTTAATTATGTTTTATCGTGCTATGGCTTTGTCTGTTTCACAAATTTGTTTGTAAGCTTGAGTCATGGTAGACTAATTTTAAACATAGCATTGCAACAATGACAAATTCCTCCTTATGTCAGTAATTGATTTCATTTATTTATTAATATGATCACTCATTCTAAATTAAATGTTTTTTTTAAAACTTTAATTTGTATTTATTTAATATACTTTAATATTTTATAAGTAAAATAAGTATACTCTACTTACAAAAAGCACTATCTGTATTTGTCTATACTCTGTATTAGTTGTAAAGGTAGGACTTAAACCCTCTCGAGGCAGGCGTTGCCGATTTGCAACAGTTAAAAACTAACAACCTGATTACCCCACATACATATTTTAGGAGTTTTTTTTACTCAGAAGTACCACTGCAAGACTTGGTTGTGCATTAGCAACAAAAAGTTTAATTTGAGCCTGAGAGGGTTAAGGACTAACTGTCACACACACACTTACACTCTGAGTGTGTTCATTAGCTACACTTATACACTTCAGACTGGAGGAAGAGTCAAATAAAACACCAACCTTCTTATTGCTTCACCTCCTGAATCCCAGCCACTCCTCATCAGTACAACTTGGTTTGTCCTGGTCATCAATACCAGAAATACGAGGGCTGTTCTTTAAGTCGTGATAAAGAACAGCCTTATTTCTATGTACTAGCTTAGATTCCCAATGCAATCAACTGTTGGGAGGTTAAGGTCTTGATGTTAAGACTTATACATATACATATACTGAGTCATGTACTGGAGAGATTCATAACCCACACAGATGTACAGGGTGGGCCATTTATATGGATACACCGTAATAACATGGGAATGGTTGGTGATATTAAAGTATTGTTTGTGGCACATTAGTATATGTGAGGGGGCAAACTCCTCAAGATGGGTGGTGACCATGGTGGCCATTTAGAAGTCGGCCATCTTGGATACAACTTTTGTTTTTTCAATAGGAAGAGGGCCATGTGACACATCGAACTTATTGGTAATGTCACAAGAAAAATAATGGTGTGCTCGGTTTCAACGTAACTTTATTCTTTCATGAGTTATTTACACGTTTCTCTTTGTTCACAGCCATTGACATGTCGAAGAGGTTAACACGTGAGGAGCGGATCGAAATTGTGTTGATATCTGGTGAACGCAGTAACCGGGTCATTGCAGCAGATTTCAATGCAAGACACCCTATGAGACCACCCATCTCCCATGCTACAGTTAGCAAACTGCTAACTGTAGCATGTGCACTAGCATGGGTAAGTGTAGTTTCAAACATAGTTAATCACAGCTATAGGAGACTGATTAAAGTAAAAGTTCTCTACATTCTTTTAAAGTATATCTAAGACTATTAAAGCCTCATATTGACTATACATAAACTTTGTAATGTTCTTATTAAGTGAAGCTGAAAAAGGAAGCTGCTGCAGAAGTGCCAGATGCTACAGTTCCTTAAGTGACTTCAACGGTGATTTAACCCAGACTTTCCTGCTGTAATGTCTAACTTTACAGCAGAAATGCATAATGTTTTTGACCTGGTACGGAAAAAGAAAGAAAATTGTCTCTAGTCTTTACTCTAAGGAGCTTGGAAAGAAAAGCGACTGGACTTCTTTAAGTTTCTTGAAAACATTTCACCTCTCATCCGAGACGCTTCTTCAGTTCTGAGAGCAATTGGTGGAGAGTCCCAGAAATAAGCCCTAGCTGGAGTTGTTGCGAATCATCTGCCTAATCACATGAGCCAAGGTTTAAAAATGGGTGTGGGTCATTATCAGCCAATGTTTCAAGTGAAACCATGACTTTGCCCCACCCTATCATGCGATTTATTGAGATCAACTGACCCAAGATATGAGTGGGCGTTAAGGCGTCTGGGAAGGGATTTAAAACTGGATTATAGAAGGCAGACAGTTAGTGTCATAAGCCACCGCCTCTGTTGAAAGATGGTCGTTCACAGTGGACATATATGGCTTCTTTCACTTCTCTTTCAAACCATCTGTTTTTTCTGCCCAGAATGTGAAAATTTGCGTCCTCGAAAGAGTGACTTTTGTCCTTTAGATGCAGAGGTACAGCTAAATCTTGTCCCATTGAGGTGGCTCCTCTATGTTATGTTTATGAAGTGGCTGTTTAGTATTTCCAATGCAGAGGTCTGACCATTCCTCGCTGCACTGCAGAGCATAGCATACATTTTTTACTTTGTGTTTGGGAGTTTTGTCCTGGGCATGAACCAAGTTTTTGCCTGAGTGTATAGCTGGGTCTGAAGTACACTGGGATGTCATGCTTGAGGAAGACTGTCCTGAGTTTCTCTGATAAACCTGCTACATAAGGAATGACAATGTTGTTCCATTTGTCCTTCTGTTTGTCCCTAGTTGGTGTCTGACCTTGTTTACTGTGCAGTCTTACAAGTCACTTTATACTGTAAGGTAAAGCCCGAAATGTTTCCTGCACAAAAGCCCAACAATCAAGAAACCTATGAGCAAGCACTTTGTAATGGTAGGAAGGAAAAAAACTCTCTTTTTACAGGAAGATACTTGCAGCAGAACCAAGCTCAGAGAGAAGCAGCCGTCTGTCATACCTTGTTGGGGGTGAGGGGAAAGAGAAAAGAAGAAAAAGAAAAAGAGAAGAGAAAATAAAAAGATAATAAACAAAATAAAATAAAGAGCATGGGGAAAACATGCGCTAAAGGATAGAGAAGACAAAACCTTCATGGCCTGCTGCCGTCGTATGTATGTAGGGAATGAAAGAGGTGAGTAGAGAAGAAGTGTGCATGACATGAAGTACAGCAGTCTGAGTCTGTAGCAGCATAACTAAGGGATGGTTCAGGGTCAGCAGATCCATTCGTTAGTATAAACTTTATCAAAAAGGAAAGTTGAGTCTAATCTTAAAAAAGAGACAACTTTCTTTTGAATCTAAACTAGGAGCTTGTTTGAGAGGAGAGGGGCCTGAGAGGCTCTTCCGCCTGCTCTAGGAAAAGCAAGTCAGCCTGCAGTCTGAGAGTGTGGTGCTGTGTTGGAACAATAATGTATGATGTGGTGTTTGAGATATGATGGGGGCTGATCATTCAAGGTCCTGTATATGAGAACAATGGAGGAGGCTTTTTAAGGGAACTTTTAGAACAACCTGAAATTAACTACATATTTGTTTAATATGCACACTGATGTGACATCCAGATGAAAAATGACTGAATGATTTCTCACAGTGTTGCTGTAGCCATGATCATGCCTTCCAGAGTATGTATCTGTTTGGGCACCATGTTTTGATTATATTTATTATTTATTTATATTTATTATTTATTTATTAATTTATTTGGACTTTTTAGACTCAGGTACAAAGATAATAATTTCAATTTTGTAGAAACTTAGGAGAAGAAAATATCTTTAAGATATGTCTTTAGTTTAACCAACTGATTTGCGTCATCTGACTTTATAAATAAAGATAACTGGATATCATCTGCATAGCAGTGAAAAAGTATGCAGTGTTTTCTAATAATGTTGACTGAGGGAAGCATTCCCAAAACCCCGGGGAACTCCATGACTAACTTTCATGTAGGAAGATGACTCCCCATCTATGTGCACAAATGTGATTGAAAGCACTGCAGCACATTTCCTTTAATACCAAGACTGTATTCTAATCTCTGCAGTAAAATGTTATGATCAACATTATCGAATGCTAACAGGCCAAGCAGGTAGAGTCCACTGGTCAGAGGCCAATTCATTCGTACTCTTTATTAGTGCTGTTTCAGTGGTGAACTCTGCATCCTGAAACTTGTGAATTAGACCATTTGTAACCAGTGTGTTTCTGCGTTGTGTCTGACAAAGAAAGGTAAAAGAAAGAAATACCTCCAAGTATATAACTTGCTCGCTCCAGCTCCTCTCCCTCAGGGGAATTGTAGAAAAGGGGAGAGGCCAAAGGGGTACACTGTATTTATAGGGTTGCACCAAAGAAGAAGAAGAACAATGAGGAGGGGCTCTAACTGATAATGAATATAACTACAGGCTTGGAGGTCCTAACAGTCAGGTATAAAGAACAAATTTTGTGTAATTATAACAATATGTAATCTATGACTGGGTTACACATTCATCTGCACATGATCAGATGGCTGTTTTACCACTACTAATTTCTGAAATAATGACAAAAGTTAGAAACAGGTCTATAATTAGTTATGACAGGTCGATCAAGCAAGAGGCTTTCAGGTTATGGTTTAATTACGACCTCCTTGATACCCCGTGGTATGTAGCCTGTTGATCCAGATGAATGATCATATTTAAAATTGTAAGAATATTTAAAGGTAGGATGTCTTTGAACAGTCTTGTAGGAATATTATTTATCGACATGTCAGGGTTGGAGTTTGGAAAGATTAATAGATGAGAGAGAGTAAATAAAATAACAGTTGCTGTACTTAATGATGATAAGTGTGTGGGATGACTTTTGTGTTCTTTAGTGGTTAAAAATTAACTTGACTTAAAGGATCTCTGACTCTTTGTCAACCCGGCTGCAGTCCTGAAAAAAGCGTCCTGTGTTCCTCGATTAGTGACAAATAGTAAGAAGCGCTTTATTTTTAAATAAATCAGCAAACTGTCTTACATAAAAACAAAATTTTTTGAAATAAGTGCAAAAATGTTTCTTCTTAAGCCTATCAGCTATTTTCACCCCCACACTAATGAGTTATACCAGGAAACTTCAGATTTGTTGGTTTGTTTTTCAGAGGAGCCACCGTATCCTACATCAGCGGTCTCCAACCTTTTTTGCGCCACGGACCGGTTTATGCCCGACAATATTTTCACGGACCGGCCTTTAAGGTGTCGCGGATAAATGCAAGAAAATAAAACTAGTACCGGTACTGGAAAAAAAGAAGATTTATTCATAACACACGTGAAAAGACCCACAAAAAAAAATAAAAAATAAAAAACGATAACAAAATAATGCTGAAAACCGATAAAACCCCTGAAAACCATACATTTCACACCTGAGCCTCAACTCTCGCGGCCCGGTACCAAATGACTCACGGACCGGTACTGGTCCGAGGCCCAGGGGTTGGGGATCGCTGTCCTACATCATACAAGGGCATAACATTATTAGCAACATTAACAATACTTCTGCCAAAGTAAGTGTTAGCAAATGGCAGAAGATAACTAAAAAGGAAGCTTTTTTAAAATTTAGCAGTACAAGTGTACTGAATTTGTTTTCTAGCATATAATGCATTATTAAAAATGTTAATATTATTAACAAATGATCAGAGAAAAAAATACAAAAACTGCTAAATGTTCACTTTCTTTAGCACATGTCAAGATTAAAAAAAGAGAGTGGGATTATTTTCATCTTTGAAAAAGCTAATTGGGTCTAATAATAAATTATAGCTTTTATCAGCATCTACATGAATGCTAAAATTACACACTATAATTATTTTATGTGCGATAAACACTGAATCAGAGAAAAACAATGAAACAAAACTGTGAAATCAGAATCTCTGAATAAGGGACAGCTGGACGATCGGTAACAACAAATAAGTTGTGTTTTTTGTATTTTCCAGTCAAGGAGGTCTTTGTGCAACCAGGTTTCTGTAATTCAAAATAAATCAGTATTTTGATCAATTATTAAACCATTTACTAAGAGGGATCTCACGTTGTCCTCTTTGTTGCAGTTGCAATGTTTTCTTTGTGGCTCACAGTTGGAGGAGACCCTGTTTGTATCACTGACGAGCTGCGCATCGCTACTATGAAATGAGATAGGGTCAGTACATTCAGAAGCATAAGCTACACAACCTCTAAACAATACAACCTACGCGTGCAAGAATTGGGAAGAATTAAGGCAAAGATCAAACCGTACCAATGTCTAGTTCACGGCTGTTTCAAGACAAATTTAGAAAAATTGAGAACACAACATGTTCTATTCCCTGAGTAGGCTTCAACAATGCGCCTCTTCCCACAACATGTTTTTAAAAGCCTTTGTGCACATTTTGGGGCTAGCAATCAGCAATCTTTTCACGTTACAAAATGATGCCTGGGAAAGCCGTTCACAGAAACAATGTAAGTGAAATGTTATTGATCAGTTCTGCAAAGCGCAATTTTTTTCTTATAGGATTCATATTGAATATTTTAAGGTATTTTTAAGCCGTGGTTCTTTATTTTGGGTCATCCATCGCTTCTGCTTTTTGAAGCCATGGATGAATAGAAACTGCGGTGCACTTGTATGTTTCTGATAGCAAGTGATAAAAATTTACCAACATTATTTGCCAACATCTGACGCGTTAACAACCAACACACTGTGCTGCAAGAGAACAGATCTCTTCCTGAGAGCTTTTAAGAGGATGATGCTGCTTTGAGATGGGCTGCATATAAACAGTTATTATCTGTGTCAAAGTACGAGTGGCAGCGCCGGAGTGATGAAGAGGAATATTTCTGTGGCCCCAGTGTGCTGCCACGGGACTGTTATCTCTGCAGCCCATACATCAGACAGTGCTGCACACACCTCTTCCCTGTGAATGCAACATGACAGGTTCCTTTAGTTTCCCACTTCCAATGCAGATAACATAGCAGTCTTAATCTGGCATGAAGCGCTTAGGAGATGTCGGCCGATATGAATTGAACTGTCAATAACGCACACAGCAGAACACTGAGCTTTTAAAAATGTACAAGGTCCCAAAGAATATGTATATTCTTTGATACAGAGATTACGTTATCAGTGTTCAGGGTGTATATGCACAGCGCTATTCAAGAACTGATTGATAATGCAGCAGAGCATCCAACATTTTGATTATTTACATTTACATAAGAAGCAAGAAAATTGATTTCCTTTCTAAACAGCAAACACTCCTGTATTTACATTTTAAAGGCTTGTAGCTGATGCTTTTCTCAACAGTGACTTGCAATGGGTGCAACACTGGAATAAGCCTTCATGTTGCTAAGATTAAAAACAACTACCAGAGAGTGACTGTGAAAAGTTTCAGTTGTTCTAAAGTACCACATATAATGTATACCAATGACTTCATGCTTAATTTGGTTTGGATTAAGAATCTACAGTTTGAACATTTGTATGCTGCATGTGTAATGTTTTAGCGAATGGAGATTAGAAATTTACATAAAAAAGACAGGATGTGAACAGTTAATAGATATAGAGAGAAAAGTGAAGAAATGCAGTGATTTACTGATGTTTGGTCCTAATCCAGGTCGGTTTAGGCCTGCATCATTTATCATGATTAGCTAAGAATGTAAACAATATAATGTCGATATATCCATGAATACAGACCATTTTTACCTTAAACTTTTACCTTTACCTTACTTGATCAGTCTAACCAAACATTTTACAAAGAATGAAATCATGCTGCACTGTATTGTGTTGGCTGCGACGGTTTCAGTTGCCATACTAAAGATGTAAGTAAGAGTCCAGTGACACAGGCCTACAGCCTGACCCCATAGCAACCACTGCTTACTGGAGAAAAATATGTATTCCCCAGAGACAGGTGATGCTGTGGCAATCACAGATCACTGACAAGTTTGCAAGTGGCAGAATTTCTGGCAGTTGCCAGATGAAATTGGTCGCAAAGAGGCAGTGCACAAAAAAAACAATTGCTTTTGATTGCTTTGGTTGTTATCAGATTTTTGTGGTTGCCTGTGGCTTTCATGGAAGACAGAGACTAGTCTGCTGATGCTTGCCAGAGGTTGCCAAGGGGTCACTCATTGGTCTCTAGGCCTTAAGTGTACTGATTGTCATAATTTATACATAAACGAATTAGCGTGAAAACTGTTGAGGTACTCTGGTGGGATGTCACGAAACTTTGCAGAGTAGAAATACAACTTTACTGATAAAAACTGTGATGTCTAACTTATTATTGACTGACATCTTACAATCTTGTTTTCAGGGTAAAGCCAGTTTTGGTAAGGTTACTTTAAAACGTATTCCACTACAGATTACAGAATACATGCCCCAAAATCAATGAGAGTAACGTAACGGAATACTTTGGATTACTTAACTTATTATCATGCTTTTTACAACTACATGAACGTACTATTGCTGTGTGATTTATTACTATTACTGCAGGTTACTCGCTATACCAATTAGATTTTAAATCTTAATATAAATGAGTAACAGTAGGGTGGACATTAGGTAAGGCTGCACTTTTTGCAGCGATCTCGTATAGAAAACTATTCTGCGCGTATATAAAACAGGTCTGCGGCTCCAAACCGTAGTACAGGGACCTCTGGCTAATACGGCGGGTTCGTGTCAGCTTGTAGCGTAAAACTAGCTTTACTTTGTTGTCTGGGTCAACTTTGCTAGCGACAGACAGAGAGAGGCGTTGAAAGGCTGCTCCAGCAAAACTTATTGTTTTGGAGGAAAACACGAACACAGTGTACAGTCGAGTCTTAATAGCTTACTTACAACTGGGCTTGTCAGGCACTCTTCTTGGCTGCAGTGGTTAATTTTATATTTACATGCTTCCAGCTCCCGTTTCTGGTCGGTGACAAATTGTACTTTTCCACTCTCCTTTTTCTCCCTCGCTCGCTCACAGACACATAACGGGTACAGCAGTCCATTCTCCCTGCAGCATGGACTACACTGCCCATGAGGCTACATTCTTTAGGGCGATGCCTGTAACACTTTGCCTATTGCCTTCATATTAAATCATTTTTAGAATAATAATTTTAAAAAGTTTCTTCATGTCATTATGCGGGCCACAAGTAGAGGTGACATGGGCCGCGAGATTGAGACACAGGCATTAGAGCCTCTTAATGTGTGTTTTGTTTGGGTTTCCATCGGCGTGGACTTACCAAAAATAGAGAGAGCATAGCCTAACATATGAAACAGGAAAAGACCGTTGTGTAATCCATTTATATGGCGATTGTGGCTCAAGAGTTGGGAGTTCGCCTTGTAATTGGAAGGTTGCCAGTTCGAGCACCGGCTTGGACAGTCTCGGTCGTTGTGTCCTTGGGCAAGACACTTCACCCTTTGCCTACTGGTGGTGGTCAGAGGGCCCGGTGTTGCCAGTGTCTGGCAGCCTCGCCTCTGTCAGTGCGCCCCAGGGTGGCTGTGGCTACAATTTCGCTTGCCATCACCAATGTGTGTGTGAATGGGTGGATGACTGGATATGTAAAGCGCTTTGGGGTCCTTAGGGACTAGTAAAGCGCTATACAAATACAGGCCTTTTACCATTTATTTCAACAAAGTAACTGTATTCTGAATACCACCTTTTTAAACGGTAACTGTAACGCAGGTACATATATCCCATTACTCCCCAACACTGGGTAAAGCCACTTAACTTTTAAAATGATTTAAATCAGATTTGGTGTCTGAACACATCTGTTCTTTATGTCCAGTTGGTTCCTGGAATTCCAGTTATGGCTCTCTCACCATTCCTTGGGACCTTGAGTCCTTTGATATGATCCTTTCATAGCACTTTGATTATAATTATAATTAAGTGACAAATTATATGTTGTTTTATACCATCAACATCAAAATTTGATTATTTATTGTTTGTATGCTGGTAGACGTCTTTAATGTTTTTTTGTTTTTCTTTTTTTTCAAAACTGTGAAGCACTTTGTAAAAAAGACCCACTGCTATCCCAATATAGTTGTTGGATTTTCTTACGAATTCACCACCAGATTTGGATGAATGATCCAACTCCACTGCAGCAAACACACAGTAAAATGTGCATCTTCCACACATATCATCTTTTTTGGCAATTCCATTATCAATTACACAGTAAATGAGTGTTTCTACTACAGCTCATGCCTCCAGATGATCAATCAAAAGGTAATTCAGTGTTCATCGTGAGACCAACCATTCCTCCTCTTTACGGTGTGACTACAGTTTGTATGTTAATAGTGAGCTTTCAGGATCATTTTTCTACTTCTTTCACCTCAAACACAAAAATAGCCTGAAAGGGAGATTTAATATCCTTGTCTGACTTGATGTGAAAAGGCGACCCAACACTGCAACAATGCGGCATCTTGATGCAATAATCTCAAATTAAGTCATGAATAATGTAAGGAAAAGTCATGAAGAAGAATTAATAATTCAATAGATAAATAATTTACAAAATAATCAAATAAATAAATAATGACACACCATAAATAAAGCATCATATTAAATCTTTCCAGCAGGCAGCCAGATGCAAGAAGCAACACAAATAAAAACCAGGCAGAAAGAGTTTGTCCATTGTTCAACGAGGTCTTAGACGATAAATTAAACTTAAACGTCTCTTTTGGTTGTTTGAACTTCAAAAAAAACAAACCCTGAAGGATACTGAGATTTTTAATATCATGGCACACATTATCTTTGGCTAATTATTACCCGAGCATAAAACAAAATAATTATATGTTTCCAGTTGATTTGACACATGGGCTGTAAAACATGCCATCGTCCCCCTACATTTCTGTCTGGCTGTGTTTGTTGTTTCCTATCAGGTACCAACCACCAGCAGGACACTCGTCACGTTTCACAGTATTATGAAAGCAACAAATATCTTCTAATTTAAGAACAAGCAGTGACAGTGAAAGCGGTCACTCCTTCATCCATATCCAAACCTAAACATGGGTTTTCAATGCATTGATTTGTGTCTTGTCAAAACATTTGATTTGATGCATTTAACTGGTTTCAGGTATGAAAAAAACCTCATCAGTCGCTTCAGCAAATGTCCCGTAACATCTGATAGCAGATAGAAACTGATGTTATTTTACAGAAGAAGAAAAAAGAGAAGAAAAACATGTTTACTTCATGTTTCTAGATTAAAACACTAAACATCATAATGTTCTTTCTTTGGCTTCATGGTGGGGCCAGTGATTTTGTCACTAGAGAAGATTCTTCTGGTTTGATTCTCCTGGTTTGGCTGCGGCAACTCTGTGTGGAGTTTGGATGTTTGCTCTGTGTCTGCGTGGGTTTCCTCCGGATACTCTGGCTTCCTCCCACAGTCCAAAGACATGCATGTTAATGTAATTGGTGATTCTAAATTGGCTATGGATGTGAGGCAGATAAAGTGCTTAAAGTGTAAAGCAAAAAAAAAGCTTTGTATAAATGTATGGTTATGGAGAATTAAAAATAATGTACAACACACTGCAGTAACTGATTTCTTTACTATACTTAAGAGCAGAAACTACAGCCCTGACATGTCATTGCCTTTCAAATAACATTATGAGCCTGTAAGCATTCATTTGCCTTGAGCTTTGTTTCCATTAAACACAGAGAAAGGATTCTGGTTCTTTCGTCAGCTATTCACTAGCTGTGGACCAAAGTTGAGGGTCAGCAGGAAAATTAAAAACTGAACTGAAAATTCTTCCAAACTAAAGGAAACTGCAAAGTCAGTTCATTAGTCAGCACTGCATGCTAATCCCCTGCTCCTTTTCTAGAAGTTCAGGTTACACCTGGCCAGTGCTTCCACTCTCACAAACCCAAATTTTTAGACAGTTGAAACTTGGACACAATTGGGTGTTCCAACAAACCAATGATCCCAAACACACATCAAAACTACTTTTGAAATGGATACAGCAGGCTAACATTAAGCTTCGGGAATGGCCTTCCTAAAGCCGTGACCTCAGCGCGATTGAAAATTTGTGAATTATGCTCAAAAAGTTTCCTAACTGAGTAGAAAAAAACATCAGTCATCAATATTTAACCAAATATTAGTGAGCGTATATACATGCAGCTGAACCTATATGTATAATTTTGATCCAGTGTGCATTAGAGAATATCCAAAATATATTAAAAGTTGTGCAGCCAATTCTTGCTTTTTAAAGTCATGAAAGATTTATGCTGTACAATCATTCTACCCTAGAAACTTCAACAGGTCGAAGGAATCATTGTATGGAAACTTCTGAATACTATTACTAAATATTGATTATAACAGCATTAAAACTGATCGAAATCTGCTTTAAATATTTAATTACACAAAGTCAACCTTGTGTCTTGGTTGCCCCTTCTACCTTTGACTCTGGTGGCATCCAGAATTTGTCTTCCTTTACGCTCCAGTGTTGAGCAACTTGTTGGTATCCTTTGAGAACCAGCTTACATTTTGACAGTTGTGCCTAAATGTTTCGTAGTGTGAAATCTAGGGTAATTTCTGTAATTGTGCTGTAATGGACTACATGTACAACTATTCTGAGGTGGCCCTATACTCCTAAGATGCCATAGTTAGTTTTCTTGTTCAGCTTCAGCAGTCTTTGTTGGTAACAGATATGCAAGGAACCAGTTTGCCACCAGTACCAGCAGAGTATTGATGGAAACAGGGTATATTTGGACCAACAGTTTAGATAATAATGATATCAAAAGAGCAGAGCAGCAGTAGCAGGAGAGGAAGTCTTTGTTTAGGCTGTCTGTCCTGAGGGCACAAGTGCATCTAACTTCTCATAACCTCTTTGGTGTTTACTTTGTCAGCCAGAGTTTCACACAAAATGCTGTGAAATTATATGATAGGCTTATACAGTGAAGACTTTTTAGCCCGTGCTGCTCTCTGCCCATTGAAGACATCAGTTTTCCCGGTGCCATCTGCCTATCAACCTTACCCTATCAAGAAACAATCAACACAACCATCTGCGGTCTAGTCACCAGTCCTGTTATCCCTCCAAACCAAATAATGACAAACTGGAAAAAGCAGGGTGAGTAAGTCACTGGTGCATCTATCAAGGAGGAATGTCTGTCAACAACAGAGAGCTCAATCAAACAGAAAGAGCAGAAAATACTGTTTAACTTCTTGGTTATAATGGAGGCTTTACAAAGACTACGTGGCTTTAGAATAAATTTGACAACGTCAGGTGATCGTAAACAATTTTTAATCTTTTTTTTTCATACTCTCAATGATTTAAAAAATTAATGCGAGTCTTTATACGATGAAGGACATAAAGTTAAAAATAGTTTGACTTGTGATATTCTTTCAAACTGCTGCCTAAAAATCCAACAGTGCCTCTCTCAAACCATTAAAATTCATCCACTCCCAGTGATTGCAAACAATGAGGATCCAAAAGTAAAAAAAGAGGTGGCAGACACAAAGATTAATTAAAAAAAGAAAAGCTGTACAATGGACACATGGATTGTTTCATTAGAAGCCAGTTGTGTGGCTGCAGAAATGCCAAGAAAATATGTATGAGGGTCCGGGGATGGACAGCGCTTAAGATAAAACAGTCGAAAAATGTGCAACAGACAAAACCAGGCAATGTGGAATCGAGGAGGCCTCTAATGAAGCCAGCTGGTCCCAGTCCAGACAGGCAGAGGAGGGGGAAGGATTGATAGAGGGAGAGACCCACGGGGGTGGGTAGAGAGAGAGAAAAAGTGAGGGGAAAAGGGAGTAAGACATGCAGGATGTATGGCCACCCAGGCAGCTCTATTGTATCAGGAGGCACCAGTAGGTGTGTTTCTTCCAAACTCTGCAGAAAAAGCTAAACCCATGCCAAACAGCACGTCTGCTAATCGTGCAGCAATTACTACCCTAATAGATGTTTTTTTATTCAGCTTCTCACAGCCTCGCAGCCGCCATGTTGGGAGGCAGAGCGTCGTTATAATTGTGAAAAGGCTGCAGAACTCGCAGTTTTTCTCTCTTCCACTGCTGTGATCTTATCCAACTGCTCGAACTACCCAACAGTCTGTAACTGTTTCTTTGTACGGTGGTCAGACATACTGCTTAAGATCCAATATACCTCCTCTGCAGCTGTGTCACTACCCCACCATGCTGCACATACACTGATTAAACACCGAGTTCTTGTGGTGTGTTCTTTATGGGATGCTGGTGTCTCTTTGGCTTTTCCAACGTCTTCTCTGTGATATATATGAGCTGTGATAGTGTTTCTGCATCAACTCCCAAAAGAAAGCAATATGTTTAGCTCTTTTTGTGCATTTTTCTGATTCTATAAGCTCATGTATTTACTTTTTAGTTCACTAGTTTTAAAGACAGTTGTTTGACATTCATCTGCTTTCTTGGAGACAGATAAGAAGAATTATGCAACCTGTCAGCTTAGCTCATAAAACTAGAAAACTATTCTGGCTATAACAGAAGCACCTGTAAAGCACTTTACTCTAAGGTTACTGTACAAAGTCAACAAATACGATACGACGTGTTAATAAGTGAGCTTTAGGAGCTGGTAGGAGGATTGTGTTAACTTTGGACTATAGGCCAAGGTAAGCAGGCTAACTCTGGCCTAACTTGAACTACTAACTAGAGAATTTCTAATTTCTTGATATCCATTTTCATAAGGGGCCCAAAAGGGCAAAATTGTTTAGAATGCATGGGGCTCTATAAAGCTGTAACTCAAATTTAAATTTCATAGATGAAATATTTTCATGATGTTTTGATACAGAAGACTGAAACATCAGATCTGGCTTCATTTTTAAATTATTTTATGCATTTGGAAGGTAGAAAAATGGCTTTCTGTGAGTGTTAGGGTCACGACAGCACTATGAGCAAATTTATAGTTTCCACCATCTTGTTTCAGGTATGAAGGCATGAACCTCCTGACAGCAGTCACCTGCAAACACCACAACCAGCTTTTTCTTATAAAGACATCTCTATAAAAATCATATAATAGTTCCTGTTTTGGTTTGATTAAGCTTCTAAAGTCTAGTTATTGTTTGTAAATTCAGGTAAAGTGCCTTTGTAATTCCATAATAAATCCATTAGCTTGTATTAGTAAAGCATACTAGCATGCGTGCAATTTCTGTTTAATAGTTCTCAGTGCTGTATGTCTCCCGTTGCCTTGCTGAGTGGTTAATTTTAGAAATACAGTGTAGTATTAATAGTGACTTTCCTTAGAGCAACTACCCCCTTTGGGAAATCTTGGACAACAGATGCCACATTTAAGGTGTCGCAGAAAAGAAATCAAAGAGAATAAAAACAGCTGGAAAAATCAACAATTACACCTTAAAGAATGTCACCATATTGATTAAAAACGTGTACATATGAACCCAAGTTCAGTCAGTGCTGGGCAAAGTCTTATAGTTCCTCAGTTTCCTGACCTTTTTGAGTCATCACTCAAAATACTCTAGATTATTTGCATAAATAATAGATCTGAACGGGGGCCCACACTGTGCACCTACTGTGTGTAGGAGCATTAAAAAGCTCCTTCGAGCTGCATGAGATGGGTGACATTTCTCAGCAGGTTGAGTTCAATGAACAAACAACCAGACGTTCATTGTGCTTAGCAAAAATGTTAGTGGATGTTTTTTATATTATCGTATCAGATGACATCTTTAATAATTTAATGTCATGTATAATATTTGTGGCCTTGGATGAAAAGAACATTGAACATGGAGGAAACTGTCAGTAATTAAATTATCTGCTATGGAATACAGAAAAGCATAATTAAAATGTTTTTTTAATCCTCAGAACAGTGTATGTATGTGTTTGTTTTTATCTTTCAACAGGTTCCTCTGTTGATACCATTATAATATTTTGCCATGATGAAAATTCACTTTTGTGTATTTGTCAACTGGGAAATATTTCAGTGATATATGATTTTATTTATTGTGCTGTTGCTTGGGAGGTTTTCTTTCCTTTAATAAAAATTAAAGGAAGGTTGTTTTTTGTTTTTTTTAGCTGTTTTTGTTTAAATGTTTCCACCTGAACAAAAATGAGACTGTTTTAGCCACTGTCACATTTCTGCTCTCTAGCAGTGCACTTTAGTCGCATAACAGGACTTTTGCACACATTATTCATGAACTTGTCCTCACTCTTCCAGTCATCTTTAATACTGTCACACTGCTGCTGCATCAGACATCCTGACTAAATATGTTTTTTACTTTATTAAGTGTTTAGATTTAGATTTCTGTAATTCATTAGTGCTTTTATTGTTTTAAATTCCTTTCAGTAAGTGAATTATATTTTTGTTTTTGTGCTTTAAATAAGCATGACTGAAGTGAAGTTACTACACTTTAGTAAAATGATCATCAGCTTAACAAAGTACATGATTTTTTTAAATATTTTAATATAATAATTTATATATATATATAATAATAATATAATAATATAATTTTGATTAAGAAAGAAAAAGTATTTCACTGCTAATAACGCCACTGAACTTGAGCACAAAGTTGAATTTGAAGACATGCATCTGATTTATTTCTGCCCCAATTAGCACGTTACAAGCCTTATAAAAAATGCAAACTTTTTGTTTATGGCATCACAACAGCACCACCCCGACTACCCCAGACCTTCACAGTGGGTCACTTACAAAATGCATCTTGTAGGATTAATGTTTTACTTTTAACTATAAAGAAATAGAGCGGACACTCTTATGATAAACAGCAGAAGAACCAAATAAAGTAAATAAAATCTTTACCTTTATATCTAGTCTGTGTAATTGGCTCTTAATTGCTTTCTTTTAGGTGCATTCGTTATTGATGAAAGAGGAGTAATGGCAGCAGCAAAAGAGGTTTTTGTTATGAAGTAATAATTGCTTTTTATGGGTACTGGTTGTTGATGAGAGAGCAGTAACACAACAGTAAAAGGGGTGGTTGTTAATAATCAAAACAAGTACTCAAAAGAATTGAGAGATGCTCCATGGGTTCACACCTTTAATAGGCATTTTTCACTTTATAATCACTGCAGTTTCCTCCATGACGCCATAAGAAGGCTTTCTTCATCATCAGCAGAATTACGTTTAATAGAATTCCATCTAAAACTCACTGTGGTTAATGCGTAAACCTGACACCAGCTGAGATTCAAAGAGGATGCCATTATGTTATTTGTGGCTAATTTTTTTCCGATGCCATGTTATTGTTTTTGTGGGGGAGGGGTTCTGAAAATCAGATGTAAATACGAAACATCCTGGTAGATTTAGTGGAGTTATTGGCTTTGTAAATGTTTGAATAACTCCTCAAACACTTCCTGCTCTCCCCGGGCTTCAACATCTCAATGCAGCTTTGGAGCTAAGTGATCGTTTGGCTAAATGAGGAGCCCCTGTCTCCTCATGTTTGTGGGAGCAGTAATGGCACTGTACTCTCAGCAGGCTTGTGCAACACTGCACTGGAGAATGAGGAAGACTGCTGGGTCTCCAGCATGCCAAGGTCCTGACTCATTCCTGTCCTCCTATGGACCCATTACTCTGTTCATCGCTGATGCTCAAGTAACAGCGATTCCTCTTCCTATGGAGCCATTAGTCTGCCACATATGGACAGTAAAAAAACGCAATCGTGAATTCCAGATGCCGCAATATGGTTCAGTTCCTGCTTAAGAGCACCCGTTCTTTGGGATCTGTTTATTCAGATTTTCAACAGTTGAGTAAAACGCAGGGGGAAGAATGTAAATAGATTGATTACATTACATTTATTATACTGTCATTGCAGTCTTTAGTTCTGGGTTGAATTAAATGACGCAAATGAAGAATATTTTATATATATATATATATATATATATATATGTTTGCTGCCAATAATATCATTGTGCTGACTGTTTACATGTATCTATGTGACTGAAGACCTTGAACATTTTCCAAAAAACATACACTCATAAATGTCCATTAATTAAATTTATGCACGATTAAGGATGTGACGATAGATGATGTCACAGTGCTTCACTTCGGCTGATGTGAGTCACTATCCTGGGTCCCTGAACTCTCTTTATTGGAACCTGTTAGAGAATTTTGTATTGCAATAGTCTGACAAAAACATATGGCTTGCTGTGCTGCGCAATTGTGTTTTTATGCTGCTTAACACTAATTAGCAATCATCTTTGCCATCTAACAATACAGTCTATGGATGCAACACGTTACCTGATGACTTACCACTTCCAAATCGTAGTCAAAAAACAAAAAAAAACAATGGGTGGCATCATGGTCGCTACGTCCATTTTTAAAAAAATACGGTTGATTCTAAACTTTTAGATTGTTTTTCTTTTAAATTCTCTCTTTTGTAATATTGAACATGATAATGGTGCTAGGGTAAAAGGGTATCACCAAAGCAATTCAAATTCATCCTTTTATCAAACTTGAATCTGAATCTGTAAACAAAATTTCAGTGTAATCCATCCACAAACTGATGAGTTCTTTTTCAGAAAATATAAATAAAACATGTTTCTTTCAGCTGATGCAGAAACTCACATCTCATCAATAACAACAAAAAAAATGCAAGAAGAAAACTGTGCTACACCTTATTCATTACAGTATTACTTTACTAATTTACTCCTTTAAAAAAGTAAATTGTTACTACTTATTTTACATTACATTTGCCTTATTTCACAACGTTGCCTGAAGTGCTGCTTTCATATAATTGTCAATATTACCATTGTCAGCATAAACAGTACAAATTCAAACAAATTCTTGTTCTTTTTTCCTAACAGCTTTGAAGTAATGTGTATATATCCATCCCTCAAAGATGCTCTTTTCACCTGAACAAAACTGAAATCATATTTAACTTACATGATATAACAGTTTGATTACTCTTTGTAATGTGATTTACTGAATTAAGGAGCAGTGATGCTCCATCTTACTCCATTACAGACAGAATTGAGAATTCAGGAATGTCCTACATTACATCCTAAACTACCAGCTACCCTATGAGCTGTTTGACCGTCATTCAGGTAACACATTGACTGCAGGTGTTTTTATACACATACTGTAATGTATACAGCTCCCAATCTACTGTGTTCTATAATATTAGGCACTAATACTCCTAGTGTGTTTAGTCTCAATGTGCTTCTCTTTCATGACATGAAAAACTGTGTCAAACACATTTTTTTCTACTTTTTGAATTGAATACACTTTAAATTGGAGAAAACTCACAAAATCCGGGTAGCTCACACACTGTTACATTATGAACTCTGATTAAAACGTGAATGGAAAAAGGGTCCCTGGGCCACTGAGCTAAAAGCTAGAGAACAAAAGCTTTAATCTGCACTTTCACCAATAGACAAAACCGCAACTGCTTCCTGGCAAATAATCCTGAAACTGTTTTTGTGGAGTTGAACTCTAGCACATATTTATATGCTAGTAAAATCAGCAGGGTTTACTGACAGTGAACCCACAGAGTGTCTCACACTCACTATTTGAGGAGCAGCCCCTTAGTTTTATCTCTCTTAAATTACTTGAAAGTCTGAGCTCTTTTCCTTCTGAGCTTTGAATAGGATTGACTGTCAGAAATGGATATTAGTTACTTTTCTCGTGCCATCACTGAGCTCTGTACAGCACTGACGGCTCTGTTCCTTCATCCCTTTTTAATATTTTTTCCACTGCATGAACTATTTAAAGCAGGGGACAGATTAAGAACATGATGTCTAGCTGCAAAAATGTCAAAAGTTGGTTTGATAGATTTGCTACATTACTGGACAGTTTGTGCAATATATTTTCAGGGGAACTGGGATTCTTAGACTGGCAGTACATGTATTATTGAGCCACCCAAAACAACCTGTACACAGGTTTTTTTATGTACAGTAGATTCTTTATTAAATTGGATATATATTTGTAGACAAAACCTTTGCTAATGTTTTTTTCCTCCATATGAGTGACATTTTCTTCTTGAAAACTTTTAATTTCTACTGAAACCACCTCTGCATTTGATAAAAGTTTGAGATTCCCTATTGTTGCCAAACAGACTAGACTTTGAAAGTGCCGGCCATCAAACCATGCAGCCAAGCATTAAACAAAAGATGACATCTTCTGAAAAAAAACAAAAACATTTATGATGTGAGGAAAATTCAAAGACTGTAATTCTTTATTGTACATTTGAAATTATTTTTCACCAAACAACTCATCATCAGAAAAAGTTACCAAACAAAGCGAATAAATAGTTTTTTCAATTTTCATTAAGGAAGAGAATAAACATCCTTTTGCAAAATCGACCATAAACAATAGAAAAAAAACAACAAAGCAAAAATGTCTGAGGATAAACGTTGCCAAGAGTGAACAAGATGCACTGACAACAGCGAGAGGAAGGTATTGTCTGATTGTCTGTGGATCACATAAGAACGCATACAGCGGGCGTGTGTTCCTCAGTCATCAGCTACAGAAAATCATTTGTTTCATGGTAGAGCAGGAGAGAAACAGACAGACAGAGAGAGGCTCTCCTGGGGGATGAAGGAGTCAGAGGGCTTTGTTTACCCACAGCTCCTGAGATGCCAAGGTCAGGAAGCTGGCATGTCCCGCTGGCCCACCTGGGACGTTACGTTGTCAGGCAGGAGGCCAAAAGGAAAAACCCCTGGGGATCTTAATAAGATACATCACGTCACTGAGATAGCACTCAGATGCCAGCTCGGGACTGGATCAAAATGGTGTCATTCAAATGTTTTTGAATTGATGGATGCTCAAAGGCACTCTTGGCAAGATTTCACCTAAGAATATAACTCTTGTCAGCACAAAGTGGAGCTGCAATCACATCCTTATCTAGCTAAAGCTTTAACGATTTATCTCAATAAAAGTCTGGTTGATTGTGTGACTTTATAAATGTCCAACGAGGAGACGGTTATCACTGGCTGTGGCCAAAGATAAGTAGATGTATGGTTTCCTTCCTTCTGAGGTGTGATGAACAAGAGCGAGCATGCTACAGTGTCTGGATTTCTTGGGATTAAAGTCAGTAATCTTAAAAATAATTCGCTCTTTCTGCCATTTGAAGGAAAAATCACAATTTATTTTTGTAAAATTAATAAACTGAATTTTTTAAAGGAAATACACCTGAAATTTACAGGTGTAACAAATATTTTACTTTTCTATCAATAACAATAACATTTTTTGGAAATGTGATACAACCAAGGATTCCTCCTCTGCTAACAAAAAAAATATCTGCAAGGAAAGTTAGTTAAAAACAAAACCTTATCCAACTAAGATACAAATATGTTAATACTATTTACACACAGCAAATGTGTAGAGTATGAGACTAACAAAACATGACTCTGCTGTCTGTTAAGTGACGCTCGCGTCATATTTATCATATAAAAGCTCTTTAGCATCTCCAGATTCCTCCTTCCTTTGCTGTTCTCTGCCTTATGTTCAGTAACATGAAAGCAGGGAAGCCGCCTGTTTCCCTCTGGAGCGGTAACATCTCTATTTGTCGTCCCCGGGGACCAGCACTTGTCAGCATGCAGCTCTACGGAGATAGATCCCTCCTCTGACTCTGAGGGAAATCACCTCGTTTGTTTTGTGTCAATCCCCTCAAATCCTACAGAGCTATTGTGCGCCGGCTCCCTCGTCCCTCCCCAGAGAATACAAGCCGTATTATTTCTGTCTTCACATTAGAAAGGTCAACTTTAGAGAAAACTTGAGTTTACAAACCGTTTTTAAATCATGCATGAGCAGCAAATACAATGGTTGACGGGAAGTTGTATATCAGGACATCTGAACAATTGGAGAACCATTCTTGTGAAGGCGTAGAAAAAAGTGGGCCTGAAAGTGACTTCACCATTTAAGCAGCAAACACATTATGAGCCGATTTTAAAAGTTTAAAATTATGCTTATTTTTCTTTATTTCCTTAGTTGGTAGCAAAAGCACCGCCATGCGTGACAAAGGTGCCACACAGCTTGTGGGGGCAGACTTTGCCGTCACCTTATTCATTTCCTTAAAAGCAGTATTAATAGTTTTTGGCCAGCTGGGAGCAGTGGAACAGGCTATAAACACCCCACTGACATCATCTTGTAAAGCTGTTATGGCAAAAGTATTGCGCACACAGCAGCACAATTAGCACTGACTTCATTTGGTGCTGATCAGGTAGTGTGCATTTGGTTTACCAGAGCTTTTTTTTCTTTTTTTAATGTGGCTACTTTACTACCAGCAACTTTTTTCAGCTTACATTTTTAATTTAACCAATTTACTGCCTTGTCAGTCATTCAAATTGCAGTTTGTGCTTCAGACTCAAACACAAGAAACATGGAGCTCTTGTGAATCTGGAAGTTCAAAGCTTTCTAACTTCAATGGCATGTTTATTTTATTGAACTTTCCAAATTGGGCATTTAAATGGGTGACAATCTCTCCTTCCATTTCTGAATTAAAGCAGAAAATAGGTCTAGAAAGGTGTTCTGGGGTAACATTATATGGTAACAGTACAAATGACCTTTGACCTTTTTTGAAATAAATAATTTATAATTTTATCCCATGTGTGTACATGTGTTTGGTTTTTTATTATTAGCATATGGATTTAGTTGTGATTTCACTAAAATCTTTTAATTTGTAAACTAAATGAAGTTCAGGAGGTCACAGGTTTATTTGAACTCAGTATTTGTAGTCACTTTGTCCTGGAGACCAAGTGAACATTTGTGCCACTTTTGAGGATGTTTCCTCCAGATATTTCCTGATAATCCTGAGAATGGCATGGACAGATGCATACAATTAATTATTTCTGACCATATCCCTTACCATAGCAAAGGTATAATGCAACTTTGGATGATCTGATATCGTCGTGTTGGTGTTGATCCTGGAACAACATAGTAAATGTTGTTCCAGGATCAACATTGCAAGTGACCAATCACATTGTTGTGACGTTATTCTTTGGCGCGCCAAGCCATTCGTGCATTTATGAAATTCCAATGTTGCAAGGACAATATCAATTCTGCTTAGCGTTTATTAAAAGGTTAGGGTTAGGGTCCGTTGATCAGCGGACAGTTTCTCGCAGCTTAAGTACAGTTTTATGTTTTACGGCGGTTTTTCCCAAAGTCGCAAAAGTATGACGTCACAACATTCTGATTGGTCACTTGCAATGTTGATCTGGGAACAACACCAACACGACGATATCAGATCGTGCTGCAACTTTAACATCATCTTATACTGCAGACTTTAGTCAATCGTGATGACTTTCTCTTTGTCTTCAGCGAACGTTTCCATGTGTTTCCCGTTAATGAACACCTACCTGTTACAAATTGTTGGACATTCATATCTTAGTGACCATCAACTGACTCAGCATTAATATTCCCTATGTTAAAACATTTATTTATTTAAAAAAAGTGGAAATATAGGGTTGGTGGTTCAGTTTTTTAAAGATAAAAAAATAGAAATCTTGTTTCCAAATGCCTTGGTGCATGGCCTGGAAGTCAGACTCAGTCCCATATTTCATATCTGACTTTGACTCTGTATCCATATAATTAAAATGAACAAATCTGTACTCTTCATCTTGACAGTATGTGATGGCAAAAACAACATGAGACACCTCTAGCAGAAATAACAGGCATTGTGGAGCAGTGTACCAAAGCAGGTGCAAAGACGCCCACTTTTTCCTCCCCCATCCCTGAAGATCCCCCATATCACACGCAGATGTTTCCCATCAAACGCACCCACAAACCTCTCCACCCCGAGTATGTAAACCGAGATAAGGACCTATTCAAACAGAGGGACTCTGCAAACTGCACCTTGCTATTGAGCTTTTCTTTCTTTTACAATACGCATTTCAAGACTGGAAGCAGCTTCTTCTTCTGTTTTCTGCAAGGGTCAAATATGCTTTAGTGCCATGAGAGAAACATGTAGGTAGGATGTCTGTGATAGGCGTCTTTAAATTGACAAGAAAAAGGGATAATACCAGAGTCGTGTTTGGATGCAGCAGGGAAAAAAAGCAAATGATTGAATAACAGTAATTAAAGCAGTTATTCGTTCGGCGAGCACCTGCATGAGGGATGATATTGCTCCTTAATTCAGCTCAGTTTAACTTCTCTCAGCCGGTGGTTCCAGCATCGCCTCATTAATTGCTGATTGGCATCGAGCTGTTTGCAGGAACAAACTGTTTACTCTGTCTTGCCTGCTTTCTCTGGGCTGCATGTGGCGACAGTCTTACTCAAACGCAGCATTAAGGCCTATTGTACCGAACGAGGCTGGCGTTGCGCTTTTTTATGTTCTTTTGTGAACTATGTGATAAGGCTGATTCATATTCATATACATATACTTTAGAACATGATGGATTGCCATACAATTATGAAGTAGTAGGTGATATTTTTACAGGTGGTGTGGAAGTTTTGAATGAGGAGGTGTACATAGTAAAAGCTCCAATCTGTCCAGATGGTTGTTGCAAATAATCTAGGTTTATCATCTTTATCATCTTCTATTTATGGGGTTGTAGGAAGCATGGAAAATCTGAATTAATGTTTAAAAAATAAAGGTGACATAGCTTTCCAGACAATCTAAACCACTGTAAACTCACAAAAAATACATGCAAACGTATCTGATCATATATTTAATGGCTGCTAATCAATATTTTCATGTGACGAGTGTTTCAGACGTGTATTTAGATAAGCCAAAAAATTATTAATTAATATCCATTATCAGCCAAATCTGTGATTTCACAAGTGTCTGCCTTGGTTTTGTTGAAACACTTTGTGGCTTTGGTTTATTCACAAAAGTATCATCAATTGTTTTCCCCTATTGTGATCTTTATTTCAGCTTTGTTGTATTTAAACTTTTATTTTGTAGATGTCCCCCCCCACACCCGCAACCCTGAAAAAGGGTAAGCGGAAGAGAATGGATGGATGGATGGATGGATGGATGTTTTAATGTGTTTTCCAGACCAAAAACAGTCCTAAATGTTACTATTTTACTAACAGTACATCCCTAATGAGACCAGCAGTTATTGGTCAAATGTTAATAAAACCCATCCTGTAAATGTGCGGTGTATGTGGCACCAGAATTATGGTAAAACCTATGTCTGTTTACATAATGTTTGTACTGTAGCTTTTGTTTTTTAACCATTTTTTCTGTCTTACTTGATTTCATATTACTATTAATGCCACTTTAATTTAATTATAATATGTTTTTTTACTTATTTTACTCTATTTTGCTGTACAGCTCTTTGTCAGTGCTTGTCTGTGAAAGAAATAAACTTGACTTACTTTCTTACTTAGATATTGGATACAAGTAAACTCAGTGTATCCATTGTCGCTTTCCCGGTTGCCTAGAAAACCTCCAATGGCAGCCTGCCAGAAAACATCATGATCAGATGCCTAACACAACGTCAACTGCCATTTGCCAGAGAGGGAAGCTCTACTCAGAGTTCCCTCTGGATAAATGGATTTGTAAGGTCCAACCACGTCACTTTCTTTCAGCGTTCTATACTGAACAACTTTTAGTCAATTTAAAAAAACACCCTAAAACTGCTTGTAACTGAGCACTTCCTGTTTCAGCCGCACACACTTTCTATAAAAGATGAAGCAGTCTTGCATGCACACTCACACACATAGATGGAAACACACACCTTTCTTTCTTGGGGCCATGCAGGGGCGAACCTCCCACTCCTCCTGCCTCGCAACATACCTGCCAGTCAACATAAAGAGGGGTCAAATCCCAAAGGGCATCGGCTATGAAAAATCCTACAGACAAACAACCTAATGTATGCATGATGGATTTGGGGGTGGGAATAAGCTATACATTCTCCAATATATCAAAACACAATTAAGTGAACTGACAATTACAGTGAAAAGAGAACCTTTAATTATCTCTTTGAGGACTAGAACTTCAGCTGATGGGAAGTAATAGCTGGTTATGGATGATAGTGTGGTCACATTGTTGTTTATCTGCCAAGTGAGTTTGATAAACTCATGAGTGCAACTTATAAATAGTAAATTAGTGGCTTCAGTTCAGTTGCTTTACTCAGTGAACATTGTTGCTTTTCTAATTGACAAATGTTTAATTTTTCTCAAACAAAATGCATTGAGTTGTACCAAAGGCCTCGTAGGAGGCTTCTATAGATCAAATACTGTAGTTAATGAGTTACAGTAACTTTTAGTCATTCACTCATTAGTATTAAATATGGCAGTTAAAAATAAGCCTAGACGACCTAATGGATAAACATCACCATTAACTAAATAAGCAACAATGTGAGGATATAAAATATTTAATTTATATATCTAATAGTGTATTTAGCACAAGGTCCATACTGCTGTATCACACCATTATAGTGCGAGAAAGAAAACTGAGCAGGTGTGGATCTGCAGCCTTTGGGACCTGACAGTTTTCATACTGAGGTTGTGCTTGTGCAGTGTGTTTCTTTGCTGTTCAGAAGAGATGAAAATCAGCACAGCAGAAGTAGATATGTAGTGTTTGTTAAGGATATTTTTCATGTGGAAATCTGGCATCTATATTAATCACAATGCAAATCAACAGCTGAAGAGTCAGATGTGTTATGTTGAAGTGTTTCCCTTGTAGACTGTAGATGGATGTAACCACAGTGCTGTCACCTATCGATTTGTGGATTATTATTGATATCATTTTGAAATGTTAAATTTGTCTCTTTGTCTTTTTCCTTTCTTTTTTGACATATTTGGTGAGAAGGTGAAATACTAAATTAACAGCTTTGGCCAGGCTGGTTAGCAAAGACTGTTCATAATGTGCATGGTACAGTCACAGACTCCATCCACATAGTGTTAACATCTGAATAATACTAGAATTATATTCACTTTGGCCTGCTGTATGACTAGTATAATTAATCACACAGCAAGTATGGGTATAATCATTATTTATCTATTTATTTTTTTATGACTGAAACTCTGACGCTCGAGCCTCTGAATGGTCTGAGTGTCATGACTTTTACTTTGAAAAGACTACAACAGGAAGTTATGGCTTGCTTTTCAGGCCATAAGTTGTGTTCATCAAATTGGACACATGCACAGTGCTAACGACTGCTGCACGGGTTAGCTTGAAATAAAATATCTCCCTCTGCTGTTACTGAAGCTTACTGCAACTTCTGCATGCGTGTTCTTTTCACGCTTTGGAGAGGCAAAGTTTAAAATGGACACGGTGGACCGGCGTGTCCAGTTCAGGTTGGAGGTGCAGGACAGCGACTTGACTTAGTGTAGGTAAGGCCAAGCTGAGTCAAACAGCCAAGTCCTTCTTAATGCATAAGTGTAATCTTTGTTACTATTAAAATTGTTAACTTACTGGAAAAAAAAAGTCCCGTGGCTGTAGAACCCAAAACCATCCTTCATGCCAGAATGTCGATATATGTATTTGTGCTCTAAAATCTGGGACTTTAACATGGAAGTCTATGAGGACTGACTCGGTTTTAGACAGAGCCTCAAGTGGCCTTCAGAGTTACTACAGCTTCATGAGTTCACAGGATTAAGCTACTGTATAGAGCAGCGTTTCCCAACCTTTTGGAGCCACAGCACATATTTCACATTAGAAAAATCACACCAGCACAAACCAAACAAAAATGTCACCAAAAGCATATTGATAATTTTTCCCCGCACACCTAGCGTAACAGATTTGGCTCGGTTTGTCCCCAGTCTACCTTTTTTGCTTTCTTCTGACCTCTACTCATGCTAGGGCCTTCATCTGGGTCGGAATTTTCTCCAGGACTCAAGTCAGACTACTTTCTCTTTTCAAATATTTATCTATTGCTATTAGGCCCCGAGTTGTCTCACAGCATGACTGTTATGTAATTTCTTCCTCTTCTTCTGTTTTACTGGCAGTTAGCAACCCATTTAATTAGAGCAGGTAGTTGTACTGCCCTCTAGTGGAAGAGAATGTAATTGTTCTGCCCGTTACTCACGCTGGTCGCTTAGAGCAGCGGTCCCCAGCCTTTTTTGCGCCACGGACTGGTTTATGCCCGACAATATTTTCACGGACCGGCCTTTAAGGTGTCGCGGATAAATACAACAAAATAAAACTAGTACCGGTACCGAAAAAAAGAAGATTTATTCATAACACACGTGAAAAGACCCAGGAAAACCGAGTTAACGATAAAAACGATAACAAAATAACGCTGAAAACCAATAAAACCCCTGAAAACCATACATTTCACACCTGAGCCTCAACTCTCGCGGCCCGGTACCAAACGACTCACGGACCGGTACCGGTCCGAGGCCCGCGGGTTGGGGACCGCTGGCTTAGAGTACCAATTAGGTGGAACCACATAATATTCCACGGCACACCTATGCAGCACAGTGGTTGGTAAATACTGGTATAGAGATCTGGTAGCATTTTTCTTTTAACTTTTCCCACCCAAGCGTCTCCTGATTTATAAACTTTAGATCTTTTCACTGAGTCATTTATCAGATTTTCAGTTGTGTAAGTGGATACAAGTGCAATCAAGTACAGTACTATTATAATAATACTTGTCCGTGTAATATTTTTGGGGGAAATATTGTACTTTTTAACCACACTACATTTACCTTTTTCTTTACAGCAGGTCGGGATTTTAAAAATAAATCATCAAATAAATTATTCCAAAAACAACAAGTTGTTAACAGCAAATTTAACGACCCGACAGCAGGAAATCAAATGAGGAGTTCACACAGGACATGGTGACGTCCAGAGACGTTCAGCGACTTCAAGCGACAGATCCAATATAACCTCTGAGGGTCACCAAGGCAACCAGAGCCTGGAATGTCCGCTAGCAACAAACCATCAACTAAAGTAATGCAACAAGGAAATTGCTTCCTGTATGGAGACCACAAAACGCACACACATGCATTCACACACACACACACACACACACACACACACACACACACACACACACACACACACACACACACACAGCATGATAATCTAAAGATGTAATTTGTAATGCTGAATGACATTAGAAATATATTAAAAAGAACTAATTAAATTCTAATATCCTGTCATCTCTATATTCAAATGTGTGCATATGTTCATTTCTTTTTATCATGGCTCATTGGCAGCTTTTATATGTTGTTTTCTATACATATGCATAATTATTTAGCGTGGGTTTGATGTCAAATCAAATCAAAGACCAGTCTGTGCAGCCTTGGATACAGAGTGCACCTCCTGAATGGGCATTCAGTTCACTTTCATCGTCACTGCTTTGCAATGAAGAATTTGTTCTTCCAGATAGCACTATGTTACAAAGCAGGGTTCTTCTTTGTGCGATCACGAGTGGCTGCCAGATGTTCTACTAAGAGGTGAGTTTGGTATTAGAGGTGGCAAAAAATGTAATATCTGTTATACTCTTTATATAAATGCAAGTACATCGCACTACATTGCTCCCTCTGGAGGCTATACTCATGTGGAATTCTGCCCGCAGAAACGTGTTTAGAGGTGTTTCTCCACTCCTTCGTTGAGGAAGGCCATAAGATGTGGCTGAAAGCATTAGAAACAAGTAAGTTGGCCCTTGCATTGAGTTTATTTATTTATTTATAAAGATGTAAATCAGGGAAGTAACTCACATTTTCATGGTTACCAAACAAATAAAGAGAGGATTTCATAGTTAGGGAGTTTCTGTAATGCAGCCTCTGGTGATTAGCGAGCCAATCTGTCAACTGAAGCACCTCAATTTAAAACTCTGTGTTGGAAATCATCCATTTCACTGAAGTGTGTTTGTGTGAGACACTAAAGTTCTTCTAGCTGCGGGCGCTGCTGCTCTCTGATTGACTTCTGACCTCACCGAAAGCTGTTAAGCAGGAAAAAGAGCCTACGTATAGCACGGACAAACAGTACATCACATCGCCATTGTGTCTACATGTCGCAGAGTGTGAGCGCGAGGCAGAGACGGAGAGTTAGAGATGGAGTGAATGAGCAGCTGTGGCAATATTTCCAATATTTACTCTCCTCCACTGAGTGCAGTTGCTCAGGCCTTTGAGGAGCAATCAAACATCCGGAGATGGTCGCAAGATTCTCCCTTTAAGCCACAAGGTTTTATTTGAGAAAGAATACCTTCTGTTCACAGGATTTGCAGCCATTTCATTTGAATCCATCTGTTTTTAAGGTGAAAAAGAGAGAAGAGGGGGAGTGAGAAAAAACAAACAACAACAACAGAAAAAGCGGGCTATTGAACAGAGCGTGTTTGTGCATCATATTGTGCTTGATGTAATGTAGGTCAGTGTTCTGCACAGCACCAGATAAGACACAGGGAACAAGTGTTGTGTGTACTTACAAGCAAATATCTGTCAAAATAGCAATTGACAGATCTACAAGAGCCTTCTCTCTCCCTCACGCTCGCTCTCCATCTCTTTCTGCCTTTTTTTTTCTTTTTTTCTTTTTTTTTTGGCCGGGGAAGTGTTTCCTTCGTCATTAGCATTTTTGAAAAAAGGGCCAGAGATTTGGGCCTATCTGCCTCCACTCGCTGCCGCAAAGCCAGTCTGGCCCAGGTTGTTATCTGTGCACTACAGAGGTGCAGCTGTTTAGCAAATGGATTTGCAGATTTTTAAAGGGAGATGAGGAGAAAAAAGAGGGGGAAGAATCAGGTATTCACAGTAACCCTCCCCAAACTGGCGGTTTGTGTATGTGCTCGCACGTGTGTGTGTGTGTGTGTGTGTGTGTCTATGTGCGGACATGTTTTCTTAAAAATCTTTACCTTCTGTTTTCAGAGGCCCACATTATTTTTGGAAATGGCATTAAACACAAAAAGCATGAAAAATGCTTATTCTCTCTTTCTGCGCGTTCCTTTATTCACTTTCCAGACTCCCGAGGGGCCTTTTCTTCTCCTGAGCGGGCGCCATCGCCGCTCCGGTTGCCTAACTGGACCAAGGGAGGCTGGGAGACGAAGGAGGAACCAATGGGGTGCTTTAGGTGGGGTGGGATTCTGCTGTCTTCACCACAGCTGCTGGCAAGTGCGTCCCTTTTGTCTAATGCAATCCCAGCAAGCCTGAGTCTCGCACACACACAAGCATACACATTCACACAGACGCGCACACGTGGAGGAATTCTGGCTTCAATCAAGGGTCCCCATGGGAGAGAGAGGAAAGGGCCCTAAGCCATTGGAGACACTGACGATGGTTGGCTTTCCTAAGTGGGGGTATGTACCGTATGTATGCACACACTGACGCGCACTCTCACATGCCTCTTCAATCACACAGCACCTTGTTCTCTCCCTCTTAAAGATATAGACAGACTTATGTACACACATATGGACACGCACATGCACAAATACGCACACAGCACACAGCGAGCGCGAGTTGCCTCTGAGCTGCAGCCTCAGTCTCGACCAGGAGGTGTCACATAACAAACTGGTGGCTGCAGAGATCCGCTCGCAGAGAGGAGGGGGGTGAGAATGGTGCCCTCAGAAACTAATGACACCTGAATCTCAGCAATTTACACACACCTGACCTGCTCAGAAAGTGTTTTCAAACCATTTTAATGCTGCACTTTATCACACCTGGAATTCTGGATTATGAGCACACCGAGTACTTGTAGAAAGAGAGTTAAGATCGGCTTTTCCAAATTTAAGAGCAAATTCTAATCTGTGTGTTTAAAGGTGTGAGATATTTCTAGTTTTTTCTTAACAAACCAACAATTTACATTTAGTGATGTATATTTTGATGTGAGCAATGAATATTATACCATCTGTAAGAGCCACTGTAAATCAGTCCATGCATGTAAGTTATTCATGCTGTCACCCAGCCTTCCCCCTCATCCACTCTACTTAACATGCCTGGATTTTTGTCAGCTGCAGATATTTTTCTGACTGCGGTTTCATGTTTATACTCGAGGTGTTTTTCATGTCCTGAGCTGCAAAAACATAAAACGGCATAAAGTTTAGAAAATCTTGGAGAACTTCATCCATCAGGTATGTAAAGAGGTATTTAAATGTCTTTGACTGAGAAAAATTGATCATATTTTGATGATAGTTTATATGGGTTGAAAAATATAATGCAATCGAGTACTGTGGTGGCAAAAAGATGACACGCAGCAATGTTTTTTTGTGGAATCGGCCAATTAGAATGAAATAAATTGGTCTGGTTTTTAACATATTTTAATACTAGAAATAACTTTGTCACTCAAAACATGCCTTACTACACGGCACTAAGGACTTCCACTTCCCATCATGCCTTGCTGGTGTTCCCGACTGCGAAAGTGTTTATCCGCAGAAATACCTTTGACCTTTGATGCGCCAAAAGGTCAAAGTGATTATTTGCCTCTCAACAATTAACTGCACACGGGCTGATTAATCAACAGATGCAGGCTTATACTGCAGGAAAATTATTTCCACATTGGTTTTGTGGTTCAAGTTGTAGTTTCTTTATGCAAGAAAGTTGGAATCATCAATGCACCGCTTTGCATTCGTTATCAGTGTAATTGAATGGGCTATTGTGCCGATAAATGCTTAAATGCTTTAAAGTGCAGCTTAGGAGGACAGTAGGTGTTCTTTGTAATGACTGAACTCGCTTCCAAAATTAACAAAGAAATCTATTCAACTAGAAGAGAAGAGGTGTGCAGGTGTCTTTTAATTTTATTCATCTTCTCCTTTGCTGAGCCATTAGTGGTTTTTGTCTTTGCCCAACTATTGTGTGGGCGGGCGAGCTAACAATTAAACTATTGTTAAGACAATTGAGAACTGATAAAACTGTGTTTAGATGGTGTAATATTCCAATGTTGCTTTATATAATTACCATTAAACCATTTAACCTTTAAAATATTTCCAGCAGCAAAAACATGCAACTAGAATAAAGTTGAGAAAATTATTAAATGTCAGAGTTGCTGAGAAACAGCTTGAAATGTGTACTTTTAAATTGTTTCTAATGGAGATAAATCAAAACCAATTTCAGGAATTCATCTCTCTCCTTTAAAAAAAGTTAATTTTACTTTTGCAGCTCGCTCAGTCGGCAGCAGCAGATCAGATGAGCCGAGCGTTGTCAGAGCCGGTGACGAATGGGTGCAGAGAAAAAGGGTTTTTGGCCTTCATCAGTGGGTCTAACAGATGCTGCCTGTCCGCGTGTACCTCCCTTCTGCCAGAAATATCGGGCTGGGAATTAGGAGAGGCAATGTATAATTTAACTTAACAAGTGACAGTTCATATGCTGCAGCAGCAAAGAGCCACAATAGAAGTGCATCTCAGTGTTGGAGATCCAGGCTTGCCTCAAGTCATCACCGCCTCCCTTAGAGTAGGAGTGAGGGAGGGTGAAAGGAAATACACACAGATACAAGCACGCACACACACGTTGCACACACACGTTGCACACACACACCCTGTGTACTTCACTCGCTCTCTCTTGCCGGAAAGTGGAAAGAACAACCTCCAGTGTGGCATAATGACTTTGCAGGGAAACAATAAGAAATAAATACCTTGGAGCTCCTCTATTAGTCAACACTTAAAAATCGTTTTTTTCCCTCCTCCTCCCTTCTCTTTCTCTCTCGCTCTCTTTCTGACTCTCTCTTGCTCTTAATGAGCCTCTTGTTGGAGAGGTAACTAGGGCCGCCGCTCTGCTCCACGGCGTTCACGATGAGGAGACTGTTCGCTGTAATCACACAGAGGCTTGAGATGGAGGGAGCCTGGATTAGCTACTTTACCGTGTGTGGAGTGTTTAACATGGCACCCGACACCGTGCTCCTTCCTGTCTTCGCTAGACAAACACTAACCGTCATTAATTTCATTTGCTTATAACCATCGCCCCCTCCTTTCTCTCTTTCTCTTTCTCCCCTGCGCTCCCCTCATCCCTCCAAAAACCTTCAATTTGGACCCTTCTTGTTTTTTCGATTCAGGCGTCAATGCAAATTATTGCAGCCCGCTGCTAAGAATTACTAGGTAAGGAAGCTAAATGAAGATAAAGAATTGGAAAATGTTTCCAGTTGGAAGAATGTTGATTACCAGGGCTGGGGTCCTGGAGGATTCCCCACTATTTATCCTCATATTTTGGGCTGCCTCTCCCTTCTCGCTCCCCGCGTGCTTCTCCTGGGGCCTTAGAGAAGCAGCTTGCACTCAGCACTGCCAAAAGAATTTATTAGAGCAAATGGTATTGTAAGCCCTATGGAAGGCATACCTTATGTGAAGATTTAAAAGATATTAGGAGGATGGCGCAGGCAGGAACCCAGGTGTGCCTCGTAATAGCCATTGTTTTGAGTGTGTGTGCGCACATGAGTGCACGTGTGTATTTACATGTGGCTCAGTCTCTGTTTATAGAGCTTTTGCCTGGGAAGACAAGAGGAGGAGCACCATGCACCCAAGACACCAGAGCAGACTGGTTCACTGTGTACATACAGCACATATTTTCTGGTATCTGAGCACTCTATATTAAAGCTGCACAAATTTTTATCAGCATTAGTTCTTCCTGATGTATCAGATGGGTGGGGTTTGTCGTGTTTATCTAGCTCTCGGAGGTTCAGGCACGTTCCCGCTGTCAGAATAGGACGTGACCAGATGACCCTTTGAGCTTCTTCTCGTGGACGATTCCTCTGACGCTTTACTGACTTGGAGAAATCCTTCAGTTCTTGTGAGTTTTTCTGGATGGGTGATCATAAAAATATGATTGTATTTCAAGAAGCTTTGGAGAAGTGAGATTCAATGTTGCACCGCTCTCCCCATTCATATGTGTGCATAAAGGTGTACACATATAGAGGTCACTTTTTTTTAAGTCAAAATTTTTCAATGAAGTTTCCAATCAGTTGGACTCTGTTCAAAGTAGTTATTGTTTTTAATTCTTTTCACATTAAAACATGTTTTCTCTTACAAAGACAAACTGTGTCAATTGAAAAATCTATTTTTTAACCTTAAAAGAAAATAGACTTATAATGATTTTAGGCTTCCGTAGCGGCTGGAGCTGTTTTGGTGTTTAAAATGCGTATTAAGTGTAGTATGGTAGCAACACCTTATCCACATTATGCAGCTCAATTATTCCATGAGCAACACCTGCAAAACAAATTTGGCATTCAAATTTGCTAAGGATGATCAAACAACGCCGAAACACTGTCATTATTTCTCCCTCACATACGGCAGTGAGCGGAGGAGAGGAAAAAAAGACTCGCTTTTTTTCTGGATGCACTGAATTAGCTATTCAGCTGGAAGCAAACTTCATTTTATAGGTTTCATTCACCTCATTTCCCAAAGTGTATTTAACTGCCATCGCAAAAACAACAACATAAATCGATTTGGATCCACAAAATCTCACCTGCCAGGAAGAAAAAAAGGGGGGAAAAAAATCACTCTGAAGGAACTTTTTCGAGTTTGTTTTTACTCATTCAAGTATAAGGCCTGCTAACTTTTACACTGAAATTCCCCTCTCAGGAGGTTTGCCGAATCCCAGAAGTTGACATGGATTCTTTCATCTGGCTTTGGAAACACAGCAAGATTATTCAGCCCTCCTTCAGTAAGCTAGCCTTGCACTCTGACGCGAGATAAAGAGAAATCAGGGCTAATGAATTGCGCCTCCCCGGATATAATTCTGTAATAGCTATAATCAGGCCGTTCTGAGCGCATGAATATACATGGCCGGCATCAGCTGCAATCCTGTTGGTGGTCAATATTCTTGAAGCTTTGCCAGTCGGGGAATATTCCTGCTTCCCTGCTCTGCCTTAATGTTATCAGGTAACACACACTGGCATTAAATCCCACAACAAAATAAAAGCCTCTTTTTGGAAGCCTTCACAGGAGACAATGCAGCTCTCACCAAAAGCCCTTTAAGTGTTCGTGTTTTAATGTCATTACGGCACCACGAAACAGCACACAGACCAGGCGCGAGGAGGAAAGCGAATAAATAAATAAATAAATAGAAAGAAGAAGGAGAAGAAGAAGCTGCAGCTTGAAAAGAGAAACCCTACACAAGACCTCAAGGTACATTTGCTCTGAGCAGAGACAAAAAGACTCCAGCAATGGCAAAAACAAACGCGACCGGTTTATTACGTTTATGCGGTGAATAGTGGAACAACGGCCTAGGCAGTCCTCGCTGACAGCTTCTAAAGCCGCAGATTTGTGCCCATTAGTCACACATTTTAGCAAGAAGGTGGCTTCTAAAGTGCATTGATAGGGATTACAGTTCTATCCTTTCCTGTCTTTCTTTCAGCAGCGAAACATGCGGCTGATTCCTGAGATGCCAGGAGGTTTCTGCAAAGAAAAGCGTGGGGGAACTATTGTATTTGTTTTCTAAAATGGCAATCCATAGGGTATTAAGGGGGCTTAATCTGTGATTAATATTTTAATGATACAAAATAAGCAGCAAATTCTTAAGTTTGCAGCGTCCCACACCACGGCAAGGTTTACTTACATGCCGTCTGGGAGACAGGGAGAGAAAGAGGCAGATGAATGCAAAACACGTTTAGTTGAGATTACATGGTGGCACTTGGGTGCGATTACACCACAAGGGATTTGAATAATCTCAGTTTATTGAGTTCGAGATATTTTGTAATCGTAGATTAGTTTTAACAGGGACATTCTTAGCCATGCTCTCCAAAGCTAGGATTAAAGCAGATAAGAGTTTGTGTCAGTGAATCCAAAATTAGTATTTCAGCCCCCATTAGTCCCTTTGCACCATCCCTTTGGTTGGATTTTCATTTCTGGTGTTTTTTCTTCCAGGGAACGTATTTTTAGTGACACCTTGCTGTACTCTCTCACAGCCCTACATGCTCAGACCTGCGGGAAGCTGCTCATTATGACACAATACGGTCTTAGCCGGGGTTGTAAACGCATTGCTTATGGGCCCCATGTCAGAAAACAAGGCAGATGATCTGGTAATTGCTGGTTCATTGTTGCAGAAAATCTGGACTTAAACCAAAAATCATCCAATCACAAACAAGCCTATTTAACATCTCAGCTCCCAGCGGTAAGAAGTAACTAGATACTTTTACTCAGGGTACTTCATGAAGCATATGTGTTACTCTAGATATTTCAGGAAGACTATCATTTCTCATTACATTTAATTAACAGCTGCAGACATCAAACAAGGGTTTCATATAAATCATACTCTATGACCAGATCTATGAAAATAAGGAATGTGCAGATGTCAAAGGAATAATTCACCCAACATCATGCTTTTGTATTATTATTTTTTTGTTGTTCAGCAGTGCTGTAGAGCCAGTTCTGTTGTAATCGCTTGTAGGATGTTTACATCCACTACCAAAAAATCCATGTAACTTCCCAAGATTAGAGCTCAACCAAGAGGGGGCGCCATTAAAGCTTACATCCAGTCACACGTGCACGAGAAAAAGACTCGTAGATGGGTGCGTTTTTCTGCAAAATCCTTTAAGTGAGTGTTGTTTAGTAGAACAAAAATGTTCATACATGAAACTGCTCACAAAAAGGTTTTTGTTTAGGCCATGATTACTGGAAAGATGAAAACTACTACTGAGTTTTTCCTTTTTCATTGCTTTAAGCACCACAAGGTTAGTTCACGTGCTGTCCTCATATTCAACAGAAGGTATATGTTCCTATGGCTTTCTCTCAATTGTATACTGTATTATTGTAGGGTCTTTAACCTACAATATAAAGCGCCTCGAGGCAACCATTGCTGTGATTAAATTGAATTGAACTGAATATATCCCAAACCTTGCAACGCACACCAAAACAGTCTAGAAGGTTAAATAACATTAGAGGCTAAAGGAGAAATTTTGGGGGAACTGTCCCTTTAAAAATGGCTCCATCGTTGCTGCATAAAGTACCACTTGCTTATTAACTGTAGTAATAATAATAATAGAAATAATAATTCATGGATCATTATTAGAAGGATGGGGCGGCACTTTGCTTGCTCATAGTGTAGCGTTGGTACTGTTTGAACACGTCTACCTGTGTTACCCTCACAAACTCGCATTAATAAATGAAAAAATAAACATCTTGTCCTCAAACAGCAGCCAAATTACCCAACAAATACATGCTTTTACTGCTATTTCCACAGCCTAATTGAAATTCTAAAATATGCATGAGGGCCATAAAAAGTAGAGTCAGCTTCTTTTTTTTTTACCTGTAGTTATCATCTTAGAAATCATAAAGTTGCCTTTGTTCGTGCAGATTACTACTATTAAATATGAATGTCACCACGCCTGAAACGTTTTTTTCGGCATCGTTCAGTCATTTTTCCCCCTACATGTAAAGATCTTAGGAAGCCTAATAATCTTTGTATTGAAAAGAAAAGGGAAATGGACTGTTGTGGACAATGAAAAAAAAATCATCTCAAGTGGGGTCTTGCAAGCACTCGGATCTACTCCCATGACCTCACTCTCTGCTGGTTGTTTCAAAGCAGAGAGAGAAGAAAGAAAAACATTAGATAACCATCAGTGTCTCCAATATCTTTCCTCAAAGAGGCTGAAGGCCCACATTGCCTATAATTGGATTTGATTTGCACTCCCAGCATCAGTTAGGGAGATTAAGGGCAAGCACAAAAATCCCCACGATTCCTTTTCATCCAGATGACAAGCAAGGCCTAACAGATCCTGAAAGGAATATTTGTGATGGAAACCGTCTTCGTGTCTCCTCGCGCAGAAGCTGCTGGAAATGACAGTCCCGGGGAACAATGAAAACATAATAAAAACGTATTATTATCGGTGTCTTAAGGATTCGTTTGATCTCTTTCCCTGCATCAAAGTGGGAAGGAAAAGTGCGGCTCGGTACCTGGATGATGAAGGCAGAGGGGGAAAAAAAACTTTACGAGAATTCCTCAACAACTTCGAACTTAAAAAACAAGGCGAAACAATAGTTTACTCGTTACAAAATGCCAAAAGTAGTTAAAAAGTTGTACTGTAGAATATATAGAGAGACCAAATCTTGCCAACAAAAGCTTTCATTCAGAATAATGCAAGACTTAACTTATTTTTCTTCCTCTTCATTGCCTCTGGCGAGAGGGAGGTTCTGTTCCGGCCTGATAAGTCATCTATTTGAATGGATCATCATTCTCACAGGTATGTAAATAAAAAAACAACCCATATTCCTCTCCCCTTTATTCCACTCCTTTGACAACGAGCAATGCTTACACTAGATTAAATATCACCATCAATAGACTTCCCCACGCTTGGGTGTCGTATTCACTCTACCCCATGCCAAAAGACTAATATTAGTATCTCCAGAAAATAATCTCTCTTTATTTTGCAAGTTCCCCGCTAAGGCATTCACATTCGCATTTATCAGAGGATTTAAATGCGTATGAAATAGTATATAAGCTGGATCCCCTCAGGAGAGGTTCTCATTCTCTTGTATTCTTTCAGATGGGGAGAGAAAAAGAGGAAGCATGCTGCACCTTGGCGGAGAAAAAGGAGGAGGAGGATGCCGAGGAGGAGGAGGAATTAATTTTTCCCCTCTGGGAGAAACACATGCTGGATCTCAAGAGTTGGAGGGAATCTTCCCATCTTGCTCTGATTGGCATTAAGAGGGAGGTGGTGGTGGCGGAGGGGGTGAGAGGGAAAGAGATGCCATGGTTGTTACTAATGATTTATTGTCTGAAATGTGAACGGTGTTCTGGTGGGTGCTTGTCGTTCAAAACGCTCAGTAGAGCCTCTTTGCAGTAGGTTGGGTTTTATGTCTGTGAGCCTCATTTTAGCTTCGGTATATTCAGTTAATCAGTCAGTGAAAAAAAGCCAGCTGTCTTTAGTCTGACCCGATAAAAACTTTGAAGCTGAAAAACAGAAATAATCAAGAAACTGTTTTAACGACCAACATGTACGGTGTCATCTTGCGTAATAGTTTAAGCCTATCAGAATATAGGTAAATATCAGATTTTCATCATCGCAACCCAGAGTTCGCATTTTGTCAAAGCGGCAAAATGAAAATGTATTAATAGTGCAAATGCTGACAATTAACAAGTTGGAGCGGTATGTTATTTAAAGACTTTATCAGTTGAAAAACAATTTAGCCACTTAAATTGTTTATGTCAGTCTTCTAATCGCTTATTCAAGCTCGGAAAAAGCATTTTTTGAGGACATTCAGGCATTATAAATCATATTTGGTGTTAAAAAGTGGAGCTATATAACTTGCATCATCTTGAAAAATAATTTGCACATAACGTGCCCAATTCCGGCCCTGGAGTCCATCCCAGTTGTCAATGGGCGAGAGATGGGCACAGCCTGTCCGGTACGCCATTCTGTCGCTGGGCTAATGTAGATGGACAAGCACATTCACACCTACAGCAACTTTAGAATCACCAATTATAACCTAATATGTGGATCTTTGATACGCAGAGAGAACTCACACAAGCACAGGGTGAACATGCAAACTCCACGCAGCCTGAGCTGGAGGTTATTTTCCCGGTTTACCTTCCTCTCTGTTGTTAAATGCACCAGAAGCCATTCCATCTAAAAATTCATTAATTGCGCTCATTGTGACGTACATGCATTGTGAGGCCAGGTTTTCATTCAGGGGCCGCAGATGTGTTTCTGCAGAGACATTTCATTGGGGCAAGTCCAGTACTGAGGAGAAAAAAGACCACTGCACATACTGACTGGACAAACTGCCTCTTAGTTCTTAAGGCTATCTCCTATATGAGCTTATTAATACTTATTCTACACTGCTACAAATGGTCCAGGTCTACTCAATTCAGGCTAATGTTCTTCACATCCAGCCTAAAAGAAAAAGGTTAGAGTCACCGTGTGAAAGGTCCCTAACATTAAATTGAAAGTTCCACATTATGACCTTTAAAGTCTTACCAAACAGAGGGAACCTTATAAGAACTGGATGTAGGATCTGTATACAGGAACCAAACACTTTCTTATGTTTCCTTAATCCATTTGTCAAGTCAGACATATGACTTGAGAATTTCCTCATAAAGTACAGCTAGTGAGATCCAGTAAGGCCAACTAACCAAAAACTAATTGGGACTGAACTTAAATACATATAGCTGAGTTTAAGGAGACACACCACAGCTTAAGATTGACCAACACTGTGATTAAGTGAAAGGCTAAACGAGCGATTAAGGCTAGCTCTGGATCATGACTGCTGAGCCAACATATTAATTCCACAGTGTCAAATACAGCCATTCAATCACAGCACAAGCATTACTAGAACCAAGACGTCCTTTACTATCAGTGCCTCAACAAACCAGGAGATAACCAACCTCTGTTAACAAGTTTGGATGATGGTGGAAGAGTAAGCCACAAGTTTGTCACCCAAAGTTGGTGATTTGTGTTCAATTTGGGAGCTTTGTGTTTTGCCTTGCTTTCATTTGCTGATTCATTTCCTTCATACTTACCCCAGTAGGTTTAAAGAGATGCCAAGGGGCTCTTTACAAGCATCCCCGTGTGTACAGTTCGGATCCATCTCAAAAGACACTTTATGCATATCTATAAGATGCCAGTCGCTTTGACAAAAAAGCAGCATTTGACCCCGGTGAGGTGAAAGTACCTGTGGTTTGTTTGGTGCACTGAAAAGCAAAAGAACTGATTCTAATTCCTGTTCAAAAGTCCAAATATAAAGGACCACCTGTGGTGTACTCACCCAGAATGTCCGATTGACGGGTAAAAGTTTTTAAATTGTAGCAGTGAGTGCCAAGCACTAGAGAAGGCATGAAAATAAAAACAAAACTCTCACAGATTACCGCTTTAATATTTGATAGCGTGTGGGGGCTTCCTACCACTTAGTATAATTAAATCAGTCAAGACCTCACTTATAAAGACTGAATTTGGACTCCATTTATGTCGTGTTGGGTTTCACTCACTCAAACAACTGGGACACTGGTTTCATGACAGGCAGAAAACAAAAATTGTATTATTATTTTTTTTAAAGTGTACCCACCGTTTGATGCATTTACACAGCAGACACAGAGATAATGCTGTTAATGGCCAGACGTCTAGCCAGACACTGTCCTCTGTGTGTTGACGGGTAGACAGAAGGCTGTCGAGCTGCACACAGATCAACCCATATTGACTCAATCTATTGACAAATGAATTTGGGGGCAAAGTCCTTCTGCGAGTTGTTGATTTAGGTGTCACAGTTCATTCCTGTTAGTGCCAACACTCACAACACATATCTCTGTCTTGATCTGACAGCAAGCTGTGAGTTCAAATATCCTTTTATTAAAGTATAGTATATCAGAATTGTACACAATTATCATAATGCGGCATGTTTCCATAGCTCTGCTCATTATGAGAAAACGGTAAACTGCAAAGAGAAGCCTGCAAATACGAAGCATGTCAACGGTGTGCCATTAAAAATTCTGAAATAATGGCTCTGAATTTCAAATGGAAATGAAATGAATGCAACACAAAGTTTGTTTTCTGCAATATTATAGTCAACCGACTACATTAAAAAGCAATTAAAACTAACTATTGCATTACAAGGAAATGAATTAACTTTCAGCACATTGAAATGCATGTTTTCTCTATAAGCGTGGTGTAAATGAAACTCTTCATTAAGGATTAAGAAATAATAAAGAAAATTAGAGAGTACTATGAGCCTTTAAAATCTTCATTATTAGCTGTATTTGCTTTAATGAGCTGTCTGATGAAAAAAAAAGAAAAGAAAGAATAAGCGTAGAGAAAAATCTGCTGAAGACTTTAATGCTATGATAACTTGATCAAGTTCCCAAGTTCATATTGGGGGGGAAGTTAATGAAATCTTCAAGAGAGATCAGCCAATTTCATTTCTCCAACTTCTCGACTTTATACAAAGATGCAGCAGGTGTTGGCTCCCAAGAAAAATTTTGGGTAAATATTGATCCTGTAAATATGTGTGCTGTTCACACCCTCCCTGTTTCTCCCTTCCTCTCCAGCTCCCTCTTTTTGCAGAGACGCACACTCCCTGCAGCCAACACAAGAGCTAGTTAAGTGAGGTATCATCTTCAGTCCGCAGCTAGCCCACTGTCTCCCACAAGGCCATTGTGGGAAGGGTACAACTGTTGCGAGTGGGTGGCACATCTGTTCCCTGAGACAGGCGAGGCCCCCAGGGTCATCACACGCCTTGGCTAGCGTTTCACATGCATCACTAATAACCACTCTGGTATCTCTGCTTAGCTGGAGACAAAGGGCCTTGACGGGTGCCACTCGCCTTCAGATCTGAGCCTCAACATTTCTAATAGAAAGAGCATTAAGTATCATGTTTACCTTATTCTTGTTCTTCCATCCATCTGGTGCACTATCCATACTAAACAGGTTAAGTATATTCAAGAAATACAAGTTTGTCATGGAATACATTTGCAGGTTCTTGATTGAAGCACCATATGTACAGTGCTGTTGTATGCTATAGTTGCCAGGTTTCAGAGGCGCAGGCGTTCGGGAAAATATGGAAAGACACAATGAGGACAATTTATGGAATTAAAAACTGCATCGGCGTCTCAGCATACCCCACGAACTTTACTGTAAGAATATTCAGAATCACAACTGCTTTTTTAAAGTCAGTCTCCCTCCTACAATAGCCAGGGATGTGTGTGCCCCCGCACCAAACTAAAAGTTTAAATCCAACTCAAGCACTGAAAAGGAGAGCGGGCAGAAAGGGAGATTGTGTGTTCGTGTTCACAATCCCCGTGCACGGTTAGAAGAGCTGGAGGGGGGATGAGGGCAGGCCAGAGATGGAGAGACGAGGGACTCAGGTGAGTTCATGCTGGGTGTTAGAGGTAAAAAAAAAAAGAAAATCATAGACTGAATGTGTCCACAGGGCTGGTTCACCAGCTCACTGGGAGCAGTGATGGCTCTAGTAGCAGAGGGCGAGCAGAGAGCGTGGAGGATGAAAGATGGAGCCTAATCCTCCACATGTGGCGTCTTTTCCCCCCTCTTTTTTTTTTTTTTTTAAGGAAAGCCAACTGGAGCCGTTCTTTGGACTCTAGGCCAGGGGCTTCAGGAAAGCATTGCCTACAGCCAAAGCACATAGTGTGAAATGAGAAGCTAAAGCTTGAATGTGCTTTTGTTTATCAGAAAACTGCACTCTAAGTGGGATTGGCAGTGTAGGGGCCCAAACTCCATAAGTCACATAGACTGGCTCAGGCCGAAGTGGGAATGGCACAGCGAGGTTTCAGGCTTGAGCGGCCCAGAAAAGGCAGCTCGTCAGTCAGCCACTTGGCACTGCGTCTCCTCTTCTTCATCCCGCTCCTATAATTTTGGTTCCAGCACAAAGGCTGGTATCGCAAAGGTCAATCTAAAGTAGGAAAATATGGTCACAAATCGAGAAAGTAAAGTCGAGGAAATAAAATGTCATCCGCAGGTCTGGTTGGAGCAGCGCAAACAGAACTGTAGACATCAAACCTACGCTTGAGGAATTGGGGACACAGATTTCTGGGTGAAAGGAGACCAGCAGGGTGCCAAAGACCGATCAGTTTTTGAGGTGGATTGCATGAGGAGATCCATGACCACGAGGCTCTTGGCTCCAAAGCAGCAAAAAGATAACTTCAAAGTAGGCACAAAGTTATAATGGGGCTCAAAGCTTTGGATGAATCAGAGATGGGCTAGCGGATGAACCAAAGGAGCCATTCCTTACATGCGAATGGCTGGTCAGGCGTCACAACTTAAAGCCCTGGGTACTGTTTAGCTTAATTTTTGCAGGGTTACAGCTCTAACATTGTGAAAGGGTACATTTTCGCATGACTTTCACTAGCCTAAACCTTACCAAACAGCAAATGAATGTAAAGAATGAATGAAAAGGAACCAACTGAATAAAACAAAGCTACAGAATAGGACGCAAACTGTGTCTCCTGGTTGACACTCTGCATTTACTCCATCACCACTGCTCTTGCTGTTCTGTCTGTACTTTTGCTCTTTTAAACTGGAGTTTTCTCTCTGGACATCCAACATCGCTGCTGGCAGTGTACAGATACCAAAGGACAATCTGGGAATAAGAAGAGGTCAAGGATCCAGCAGAGACAAGTGCCATTCTGTAAGAACTCTGAATAATTTACTCATGGGCCTTTTGTTCTTTTTCATTCTTGATCAACAAAAAAATTAAAAGGGGAAAAAATTAGTTCAGCGTTTTCTGAAATAACAGGTAACACCCAAAAATGTGTAAGAAATAGAAAAACATCCGGACAATAAGAAGGACGACAAAAAAGCCATAATTTCCATATTTCAAACTGGCTGCAGAACTTTATTTGGTAATGGAATAAAATATAAACAGTCACTGTGACAACGCTTGCATGGTGACCTTTAATGGTGTTTTATTTTCCGATTACTGTCAGGGGAAAAGCAGAGTCAGGTAAACTCAGCCATACAGTTATTTATTTTCGCTAATTCTCAGAAATATTTGCTTTTTATTGTCTCTTGAAACCATTATTTAATGAGATTGTTTCATTAGGTCCTTTAATCAGAGTTAAGAATCTGTGCAGGGCAGCTGGATCTTATGACATATTCTGGTTTTATGAAGCAAATAATTCATGTGCCCCAAAATAAAGATTTCTGCATGAAGGGGTTGATTTGGAGTGCACTAAAGTTTTTATATTTGGCATGATCTTTTTTTGACTAATCAACACATTCCCAAGAATGTTAGCCTATTTTCCATGATAGGGTAAATTCTTAAAGTAATGGTTAACGTGATGGTGTGTAATATTTAAAGATAAGTAGCAAAAATTGCTTGTAGGTCTCTTTTCTTTATCCTCTTCCTTCCCATCGATCTAATGGATGTGCTAGAAGAATAAAGGAAACATGTGAGACTGCAATTCAGTGCTGATTTAAACTGGAGTTAATTTGGAATAAAATACCTATGAAATTTAGGTAATATGCAATAATATGTAAAGCACATTTTTTTTATTGTCATCAAGAACCCTGCGAAAAGACAGAACAGTAATTTACCATTACTTTATTACAGGTATTGACTATCAAGAGCCTGATAGATCTTATACCTTTGGGGCCTAGAGATCCACTTCCACAACTATTAAAACAGCAAATGTTTCATCCGCAGCTGAAACTAGTCCAGCAAATGCTCCTGTATTGTTTCAGCTGAGGCTTCTGAAATATCTATATTTTTGATTCTTTGCTTGTTGGATTGATCTCGGGTTCAGTTGATTTTTAAAGAATCAAGGTTGTTACTTTCCCTCTTAAACAATCTCAACAGGCAATAAAGCATTCACAGCAAATCAGCTCTAACAGGCAGTATGTGAAACCATTCCCATTGATATCCAATACACTTGAGCACCAAGATACTTTACTGCTGGTTCTGTTCAACAACACTGCAACACAAAGCCAGCACATCATCGCAGTGCGTTTACTCCACTGCAGCAACTCTGCCTTACTCTTTCATTGAAAAGACTGTACCACTTTCAGTCACTCGAGGACAGACACAAAGAGCAGGCGGTTTTCAAAGGGCCCATTGTGGAGCCCAGTGAAATTATTCAATTAGTGAATTTAGCACCTGATCTGGTTAGCCAGTAGCCCCGAGGACGCTACAGCTGCATAAGAGAGAGGGAGAGAGTTAGAGACATAAAATAAGGGGGGGCTGGATGGAGCAGACGGTGTAATATTCATTCCACTTCCCCTGTTTTATGACAGCAAAATTACCCAGTGTTCATATCACACACTGTAAAATATTACTTTTCATAACACACATCGCTCTTTACAGTGCGAGATATTATCACAAATTGAAGGTTTGTATTATCACAAATACATGCATTTTCAAAAAGAGATTGTGGATTTGTAATTTGGAAGTTATGTTCAGCGTGATATTCTCATACTTGCTTTTAGAAAACAGGACTGATAGCAGAGGAATATCCCACACATGGTTGCATGCATGAGAACAGTGTTGCTGTCAAAGACCTGCAAGTGGCTTTTGCATTTATTAACTGTAACCAGAACCTTCCCTAAGCTTACCATGGAAAGTAAATAAATAAATGTGATTCTGTAATTTCATCCACTGAAGATATCCTTCTCAGCGATCTCCATCTGATACTGGCCAAAACCAGTTCTGATATCAGGGGGACTGATTTTAGCAATTAGCCTAAACTAGGCTAATTGCTAAAGTGCCGAAAGAGTTCAAGGAAGGAAAAAGTGCTCACCAGTTAAAAAGTGTGGCATATCAAAAATTAACAAAAAAAGAAGCATAATTATCAACTGCCTTTTTATCAACTTTTCAGTTTACTTCTCAAAGCTCATTGAGTCTTGCTTTTTTTAATCTATGGACCGCTCTCGAAATAAAACCTTTGTCAGACAATATCTTGTAACTTTTAGTAAAGTCACATTTGACTCCAGATACTTTGGTATCTGGAGTCAAATGTACAGTACAAGTGTCCAGGTACTGTGGCTGAAAAACCAGCCCACCCATCCACCGCCGTACTTGACAGTTGGTATGAGCTGTTTGTGCTGATATCCTGTGTTTGACGTGGCACCGTGCTTTATGGGCAAACATCTCCACTTTGGTCTCATCTGACCATCATTCCAGAAGTCTCGTGGCACACAAGCATCCTCTGACTTCAGTAGGTAAATTCTTCAAAATTCATGTCTTGTTAAAAACTCTACATTCTGCAGTAATGTGTCTTTTTTGTAAGTGAGCTTATGTCTTTCGAGGATAGCAAACTCACATAAACATTGGTTTCAGTGAAACTGCATTTGCTTGCCTGCGTGGACTTTATCGAAGAGTCTTTGGTGGTAGAAATAAGAAAAACTGCATGATGCATTTATTTCTGTTATGATCCCAATGAACTCACGTGGGCCAGCCAAGATTAACCAGATGTGGCCCAGTGTTGCTGTTTGTTGTTAAAAAGTGCTGAATAAATAAAGGTAATATTATTACTGCGACTAAGTTAAGCGCAGTACATCTACAAATATATTATTATTAACAATGTGTGATTTAGCCGTCTACTCACACTTGGTGGCATCACAAACAAAAAAGTGAAACAACCAGTAATTTGGGCTTCTCTTGTTTATGTTAGTGATGTTGTTAGTTCTTTATTGGATTCCCGTAATCCTTCTCTCTGCCTAAGCTGAGAGCAAACGGACACCAACAGAGAGCCATAAATCATCTTTAGCTGTTTAAGAGAGCGAAAAGTGTTTTTGGACCACCCCATTGGATTAGCGTACTTTTTTTTTGGTTTGTTTTTTGTTTGATAGGCTGTTATCTGCTGTTCAGATGTTACTTGACACTAGCCAGGATACTAGCAAGAGTAAATTGTAATAGTTTTGCATCACTAAATGATATAAGCACAATTTTGCCAAATGAATGAGCACTTCCTGTTCCCTGTTTAATGAACTAAGTTCAAGTTAAATTCAAGTTTTTATATATTGTTCAGAAGCGAGTGGAAACGACTCACTGTCCAAAAATGATTAAAAGTGAAAACATTTTGAAATGTCACCGTATGCTTTCAAAAGTTCATTGCTCTGGACACTGCTCATTACTTGTTACATTACATGTTGAGTCCAAATTCGATCCGATAGTTGGGTTTACTTCCATTTTTTCATGCAGTGTAAAGTTGATCGCCACATTTTCAAATGCCAGATGCTGAAGTTCAGATTATTTTTATTATAAAGAAAAGACAAAATTATTACTGAAACCAAGAATGAAAGCCCGGTGTGCACTGGTCCAAGAGTCAGCCAAACATTCTGGTTGATACACTGGGTTCACACCTTGACATCACTGCACAAGGAATACAAACATGAACACGTCACCACAAAAGACAACTCAAACTTGTTTTACAAGCAAGTTTTAAAAAATGAGATTCTATTAATTGGAGTTCACAAGCTGCTAAAATTCTGAAATAAAATCAGAGTCTGGATCTTTAATCCTTTCAGCCCAAGTCATGTCCAGTCTTCCTCCACCACCTTTAGATTGTTCTGGCGAACTGTTATCATCGATCCAAGGCAAACCAGAAAGTGTTGTAACCTCAGCAGCCATCTGGTTCTTGGAAGCTCCTTTTTCAGCCGTCAGAGGAGGGAGGGAAAAAAAAAGAAAGAAAGAAAGAAATTTGAGCCTGATGGAACCAGATGGCTCACAAGGTCAGAGCTGTTCGACACACAGCCTTTTAAAATAAATTAACACTGTGGTTACATACATTACAGTAACATGCCGAGTCGTTGGAGTCTCACAGAATTGTGATTATTTTGTCAAAATGAATCTAATAAACCACATTAAAGTAGAAAAAAAAATCTTTTTTCTTTCCTTTTTCTGATATGTATGGAAGATTTCTTGATCACTATAATTAGGAGAACTCTAATGAGGCAATTATAGACAACTGATGAAAACGGTTGATGAGTTGTACACAAAAGAGAGTGAATATCTGAAAAAAGCAGCAATAAATGTAAGTTTGAATTGACCCAAGTAATTAAAGGCCACGTAAATACTTACTTCCAAAACAGCTACATTAAATATTAATCATGCAGGTGCTGGCCAAACATTTCCCAGAAGTTGTGGACAAACTTCAGAGAAAGAAAAAGAGAGAATGGAGTGAAAAAAACAAAAACAAAGCACTGTATTAAGACACAAATTTAATTTTAGAGCGAGCAAAATGCCACATTCAGCAGCCAGTTGTTTCACTTTGAGCATTTTTCCCATCTCAGTCTGCACACTTGCTGCTGTGTGCAGAGACACAAAGCTGTAATCCACTCTGAAACGCAGCAACTGAGACGAGAGCTTCAGTAAAACTGTTTAGGCTCGGATACCTAATTTACACTTGCAGCAGTGCAGCAAATACTTTTACTGCTAAGGGCAGATAGTGAGCCGCTAGTTTATTGTTAAAGATCTGCCTGAAAACCAGCCGGGTCTCCAACAGACACAAGATGGGACTGAAGAAGAGTTTCAAATTTTTTATGGCAGCTTAGGAAATTTTTTAATTATGATATGTAATAATAACAATCGGGGTGGACTGAAACAATAACAATCTGACATTAACCCAAACCAGTGTGTTCATGAAAGCCAACAGACGTCTAACTTCATTGGTTAACCCTGCAGTTTGTGCTATAAATTTACATAGTTGTCATCCAAATAATTCCCTTAAATTATTATATAGAACTTTTTAAATGAAAGGGCTATGAGTCATATTCACATTTATTAATCAAGTGTAGAGGTCAGGAGTCTTTTTATACAGTTATACTTACAGGTACAAAGTTGATCAATGAATCAATCAATATTTGACTTTGAAATATCACAGCTGTTGTCAGTACTGGTATTTAGCTTCTCTCCGAGGAGTATAATTTGCCAACAGCGCTCATTTGTGGGAAAATGATCCAGACTAAAAAAACAAACCTGTCTGAAGTGTGAGTTTTCCATAGATGCCGTTGCTATGGGTGCACCAGCAAAACTTCACAGCAGGAATGCACCAATCACAGCACATACAAATGCCTGTTTTCCATCTGCATGTTATAAAAAGAGGGTGAAATGCATCCCTTTTATCTTTATCTTCAAGCATCAACACAATATATATAATAAAAACCTTTGCTATTGTGTTTTAGCTTGTGTCTTTGAATGACATGGTTTCTGAATGCCTCTTATTTACAGGGTATGGGTGCATTCATGGAACTCTTAACTTGGTTTTCAGTCAGTCTGTCAATTTCATCTCTGTTTGTTAACTGATCCTGAAAATGTTGAAGGTTCAAAAGAGGCCAAATGTCCATCAAGCTACTGAGAAGCAGTTTTTAAATCACTGGTACTGAGCTCCACAAAAACGTATATTTTTTATGGAATATTTGTGCAATTTGTGCAATATTGAAACTTACTTAAGATAATGATGCAACAACATTACAGTACATTTAAACTACTGTGCACTCGTGAGCTTGAGGACTTCATGTTGCACAGAAAGGAAAAGAAACCAAAGACAGACTGGAACAAACTCCAGATTAAAGCAAAATATGAAAACTGAAACAGTCCTGTGTTTTAAAATGCTCAGGAACAATAAAACAAATTTTCAAAATAAAGAGATTTTGTTTTTCTTTAAAAAAAAAAAAAGTCTACTTCTGGAATGACGCAGATGTACATATACTTTCTTTTTTTCGTTGCACATTCTCAAACATCTCAGAAAGCTTCAGTGTGCCTCCCAGGAGCCGGAGCAGAATCGCTCTTTGCATAAAGGCGGGATGAGGATGCTGCACATCCTCCTCATCTGCCGGGTTTTGATGACCGTGATGTCACCTGATGCGCTCTGGACGCATGGCCGGTTTAGACCGGTGTCTGTGTGGGCTCAGCGTGCCAGCTCCACGCAGCAGGAGTGTGGCCGAGGAGAAAGGAGGCGGCCCGGGGGCAGACTCTGTGTCAGCTGATAGTGCAGAGGGTGGGCAGGGCCACGGGGAGGGTGGCATGCCTGGGTGCGAAAGGCTCGCCAAGACCCACACTCTTTTGGCATTTTGGCAAGGGCAAGCGGCGAAATAAAATGATCCAATTTAAGCTGGTTTAGGAGAGCCGGAGAATATTCAAATATTTATTTTTGCAGGGCATTCGGGGAGGCTGTGCTTGCTCCGCGGATCAGCGAGCGAACCAAGTTTTCGCCTATAAGCCTCGACGATGGGAGCACCATCTTGATAGCCAGTTGGCCTCCAGTGGTGGAAAACCGATCTGACGGTGGAGCTGTGGATCCTGCTGCTCTGCTGTCTTCCAAATCCTCTTTTTACTTTCTTGCCTTTACCTCCTTTTCATAAATACACAACCTCCTCTTTTCATGTGTCATGTTCAGGTCTTTTATTCCACTTCAGTACTTTTCTCTATACTCTTATCAGGATAAAACTTATCTAATTGAAAATCTAATGACACAAAACACATTATACAGCTGAACATTAGGAAAAATCTTATTTTAATTCTGCTTTTATAGGCACAAAGTACTTTGTCCAGTACTTGTAATTCATCCACATGCACTAAAGCCTTTGCTAAACTGTCTCCCGTAAGTACCAAAAAATAATGTCCAGCTCCCATCTATATTTTCTATTTGAGACTGACATTGACGGCAGGATCTTTCAAATGATTGCTTTTTAATGCCATTATTGTTATTATGGTTATTATTACTGCTAATGAGGGAAATACAGCCCTGGTTTTCCTCAGCATGAATTTCACCATGGAAATAAATGAGTAAAAAAGCCTTTATTGAATTACACTAAAAGCAATCTCAAATAAATGGGCCTTGAATCTGCCTCCATGAGACGATGCTTGCTATGGTATAATTTCATTGTGCGGGGAATGAGAACAGTGGGGCCAAAGACACAGACAGACCCCTGATATGGAGGCTTCAGTATCATCTTTGAAACAGTCACATGTGCGTGCGCGTGTGTGTAAACTAAACATTTTGTTTTTCTTCCTGTTTTGTGTGTCACCCGGTTCTCCTTCAGAGGAGGTGAAACAAAGGGGTTCTCCTGTTGCTGATGATGCTAACATTAGTCTGTTTATAAATAGAATAAATTATGCAATTATCACAACTGCAACCCTGACCCCGAGTGGTTTTATGTACACAGGGTCAAACAATTTTACAACGCTCTCAGCATCACCACAGCAAAAACAGCTTCACAGCTCTCCGGGAAAAAAACACTGCAGAAAAAGCACAGTTTCAACAAAATCTGCATCATTTCTCTCTATTGAGACCCGTTTTTTGCTATCAACAAGTTACATCAGCAGTCACTCTATTTTCTATATGAGCTGCTGAGGTCTCTTGGGATATTTATTGTGAGCATGTCAATAGACTTTGTTGTGCTTCTAGAGGTCATGACCTCTGCCACATAAACCCTCCATTGTATGCTTGAACACACCAGGTCACTGGAGCAAATGCCTCTAAAATAACATGATTGTCAGTCCAACATATCAGACTGATAATCATGTTTTTATTTTCTGTTTCTTAGTTTTGCTTTTAAAGGAAAGCAACAGTAAGAGAAAGGGAGAAAAATAGCTGACTAGCAAGCGATCCAAAGATAATGTTCACACACACACACACACGCAAACACGCACACACACACACACACACACACACACACACGCACCTGTCCAATCTTTAAAAAATGATCTTAGGAAATTTTTTTCTCTTATGTTAAGATCTTACCTTGGATTGGCTTAGTTTAGCCTAACTTGGTTGAGCTTGTTCTGCTTTAATTTTATTTTGTTTTTTTGGATTCTCTTTAATGGCCAAGCCTGGGGCGGGTTCCCAAGGGAGAGTGCGTGGTGGCCAGGCCTTAGTCAATGGAGCCTGGGAAGCACTGCAGGAGTCAGGTGCATTGTGTGTGTTGGGCGGCGGCCAAGAGTTGAGGTTCTTGCTGACAGATCATCAACGCTGATGACTAGGACATGGAACATCACCTGTCTGATGGGGAAGAAAACCTGAGCTTTTGTGTGAGGTTGAGAGAACCCCATTAGATACAAGGTGGGCTCAGTTGGGCACACCTTGAGCTAGAACCAGTCACCCGGAGAGAGAATGGATTCTGGAGTTACCCTTGGTGAGAGGTGAGAACTAAGGCCTGCATCTTTTTATCTCCTCAGCCTGTATGTTAGAGTTTTCCCAGTTGACAACAGAGTTGCTTCCATGTGCTTTTGGGCTACAGAAAAGGTTCTGACTGTTGTTTGTGCTCATGCTGTCTTGAGAGAGTTAGCCAAACCTCAGATCCAGAAGGAACAATGGGGATGCTGTTTATCCTCTTAAGGATATTTGAGAGTGTGTGGAAGTTCTTCCACCAGTGTACATGTGTCCGTAGACTTGGAGAAGAGATTCAACCTCAATACTTGGGGTATCATGCTTGGGGTGGGGTATGGGGTGTTTCCTGTGGGGGTTGGACTCCACCAGGGCTGCCCATTGTCACCAATTCTGTTCATAATTTTTATGGACATAATATCTAAGCATAGCCAAGGGAGAGTGGGAGATTAGACTCCTGCCCCTTTGCAACCTGGCCCAAATAAACAGAAGAAAATGGATGGATGGATGGATGGATGGATGGATGGATGGAAAGCTTATGATACAGACCCAGACACCAACACAAATCTGTATCCTAATGTTGACATGCAAGATCTTTTTTGTCAGTGCAAAGAGACTCAAAGTGATTGTCACTTTGATTCTACTGAAGAAACATGTAAAGATGCAAATGGATGCGACAGTGTTCAGAGCCTGACTGCTCATCATTGCATTTGTTACCTGTTGAAATTGAGGCTGCTGGGTTGGTGTTGCCGTACTTTCAATTCTGACATCACTCTGGATTCTTTAATAGCTTTGTGTTAGCATGCCACTTGTGCAGATCCTTGCAAAGAGCTAAAGTTATGTTAGCAGTATATTGCAGGGGTTTCTTTAAATTTACACCTTCCAAGGAATAAAAAAAGTAATGCCTATATCTCATCTGCTCCACCACTGTCCTTCCTGCATGTGAACTATCAGCTGATAGCAGTGCAACAGTGCAGGGAAAAGGGGGATGTTTGATGCTTTTTCTTTTCTTTTCTTTTCTTTTCTTTTCTTTTCTTTTCTTTTCTTTTCTTCTCTATACACCCATCATTCAGATAACTGAAGAATTTTTGTAATGCAAGGAACAACAGAATTGTATCTGTAAATTGATAACTGAATTTAGTGCAGTAATATGTTACATTATTGTGTAATGTGCCGGAAAATGTCACAACACTGTCCATGAATCTGTAAATTTCATGTTACTTGAATATGTTTCAAAGCCAAATATTGTGCAAGATTTAGTAGCTACAACTGAGCTTTGCAATAATTTAAATGTATGTTCTACATGCAAGATTTTTGGTTGTTCTTCATTACATAACTTTATTACATAAAACTTATGTAATGCCATAAGTTATACAAGAAAATAACTTATTCATTACATAAGTTAATTTTTCCCTATAAACTCTGATTTTTCTTCATTAATTTAGTTGTCACTGCCTCAAATTTCACAGAAGTAACCCTTTTCCCCTTCTTTGCTCTGTTTATAGAAAAATTAATTTTTCCTCAAATGACCTGAATGTGGTCAGATTCAATCGACCAAAATTATGTGTACTTCACTCTATTTACACTGTTCAAATACCATTGTTATTAACTTAATTTAATGTAATCAGGAGCAATATTTACTATTACTGATACTTACACATACATCACCTAAATATTGCTGGTTATAATTTTCTCTTAATCAGAGTTTGTCGCCTTTATTTTTTGTATCTGTTGCTGCTTTCATTTAAGTTTATGAGTTCTTTTAAGTTGAAGAAAACATATAAATCCTGAAAAGTACCAGAAAAAAAGCAGTAAAGAAATAAAACATCAGATGCATTTGCAATCACTAGACCCCATTTTTTAGCTCTCACCGTAAACTACTGTTTAAACACAGACATACACACACACACACACACACACACACAGGTAGACCACACACAAATGCATCTATGCACAAACACACACAGAAATGGACTGATGGAGTTTTAGATTTAGTCAAACCTAATCAGCAGACAAGCATTTGCAGCAGAGAAGTCACATCCACTCACAACCTAAAGTCAAGGCGATTAATTGAAATGATCTGGCGGGAACAGAGAAACAGACAGAGGTCACAACGTCGGCTTAAAAATAGTAGAGCGCCATTCAAACGCTCGTGACGTGAGGAGAATGATTCGCTGTTTAGAAGCTACTTAGGCACGTAGGAAAATCAACCCATTTACTCTCTGCTGACTTTAAAACCCTGGTGTGCGCATCAATCTACTTATTAACCAACCGCAGATTTGAAATATAAACACCAGTGAAATTAATATTTACATTGGTGTTGGCATGTCTTATTTAGCGGTGTGTTTTAATTGTCAACATGAAAGTTAACAGTGTAATTCTACTGCGCACACTTTTTCTTAAGAGTCACCTCTGCCCTGTGGCTGTGCAGCTCCCTACATGAGAAGTTCTTTTTCCTTTTTTTTTTACATTTTCACTGCGTTTCTGTTAAATGAAAAGACAAAGGTGGACAGTCTGCTCATGCGGTGATTTTTAGTTTACTTTCATTGTGTTTCTGTGTTTGCACTAAGGGCTCAGTGACGAGACATTGATATGCATTAACTCTAAATTAAAACAGATTTTTAGGCAATATCATGTTTTCCAGCAAGTTTATTTCTATAAACATTTACTCTTTACTATGACGAGTCATGCAAAAGCAAATGTTTTCTCTTTTTTCTGCCCCTGTCATGCAAATACTAGAGATACACTTGGTGACGTTGGATCATTTAAGACTTAAAATGTAGGGCAATGCTACTGCAACATTACATAAAAGCATGGCTGTAGACAACAGCACGACAAAAGCTATTGTGACCATGTATGAACTTGTAGCGTAGAAGATTGGAACCAGGTCTGCAACCATTCGTAGTCAGATGCCACCTTCAATGCGACTTCGGTGAATAAGACAGTCTGCCATCAGTCGGCTTGAATAGGGTCAAGTTTGCAATGTTATGAATATAACCAGAACACAACCAAGGGCAACTAGTTGTGCCTCTGTTGCAAAGAGACACAACACAGACCAACTCCACTTATTTGCATAGACTAATTCAGATTGATTACAGTGGTGGCATTTATAAATTACAAAGCAATTATTTTCAAACCTTCACCAATCTGAGACTGATTGCAGTCAAAGCAAATTGTGTTGAACCAGTTGTGTTGAACCAGGCGATCTGGGTCATTGCTTTGAGATTAAAACACCCTCAACCAGCTGGTTGTCACATGTACACAGTTCTGTTCAGTCATTGGGTAACTACTGATTTCGCAAAGAGGTTGCCCTTCTATTTTGACTGAGTCACTGGTTTCCCTTGTCTGATTTTAAACACAGGCGAAATTAACTTGTGACTTGGTGCCTTCAACAAATCTTTTGATACCAGTGTGTTGTGGAGCAACCTCTTCTGCAGACCATTCACTCATAACTAGAGCAAACAGCATTGTTGTAAAAGGAGAATTAGGAGAAAAAAAAGAGAAAAAGATCTAATATACTAGGCATACTAGAACTCACCTAGAAACACTTGAACACAACTTTTAATGGAAGAAAACTTAAGAGAACCATCGCATCGTACTCTTTATTCATTTGAAGAATGGCCTGGACACAGACGCTGGACACATTTAGGGCCATGTTTGTGCTTATAACCGTTGTGTGGGTCAAACGTGGCTCATATGTCACAACACATAAGAGCAATACAAGATGGACCTGTGGCTGTGTTGTAGCTGTGTAAGTGACATTTTCACTTACAGTTGATGGATACCAAAGTATCCATCCATCCACAACCTCCAGCTCTTCCATGGCGATCATTAAATGCTCTCAAGCCAGCCAAGATATTAATCATTATCTTAAGTGAAAAAAAAAATACAAAAACCAATGCAGGTGTATGATTCAGTGAATAAAAGGTTCTTTACTGATGTAAAGTATATTATGTTGGTAGACCCATCATATCTCTTCTTTCACTCCCTGTAGACTGTCCAGGTCATCACTGGAGGTCTGCAGTGTCATTGAGCTGCTCACAGATGGCCTTCACCACCTTGTCCAGGTGGGGATGGTATTTGTTTTTCTG